>NW_026061784.1:628416-1256832 GCF_023897955.1 Schistocerca gregaria | reverse complement strand
CAAAACCGGCTAAATAGTGTATAATCGACAACTAAAACTTGAATTGTACTACTTCTTACTGGCTATTACTTCAACATAGAAGCTTCTTTTGTGTTCTACTATGGTGCTTTTAGTGTTTCCGCATACCGCAGCACGCGTCATAGCTTTGCAGACGATATATGTAACCGTTTCAGAGAGAAGAGCGGCCAATGTGACGATCTGGCTTTAAGTCGATTCGATAACAAATGACGAAAACGGACGGATTTCTCAGGTTCTTACTACATATGAACACTTTTCACATTCTCCCGTGCAACGCGGCTGCTAGTCCTCCTTTCAAGCAAAATCTTATGGTCCTACGTCATGTCCAAGCCACCAAAGCCGGCAAAAACGTGAATAATCGACAACTAAAACTTGAATTGTACTACTTCTTACTGGCTATTACTTCAACTTAGAAGCTTCTTCTGTGTTCTACTATGGTGCTTTTAGTGTTTCAGCATACCGCAGCACGCGACATAGCTTTGCAGACGATAAGTGTAACCGTTTCAGAGAGAAGAGCGGCCAATGTGACGATCTGGCTTTAAGTCGATTCGATAACAAATGACGAAAACGGACGGATTTCTCAGGTTTTTACTACATATGAACACTTTTCACACTCTCTCGTGCAACGCGGCTGCTAGTCTTCCTTACATGCAAAATCTTAAGGTTCCACCTCATGTCCAAGCCATCAAAGCCGGCTAAAAAGTGAATAATCGACAACTAAAGCTTGAATTGTACTACTTCTTACTGGCAATTACTTCAACTTAGAAGCTTCTTCTGTGTTTTACTATGGTGCGTTTAGTGTCTCCGCATACCTCAGCACGCGACATAGCATTGCAGACGATAACTGTAACCGTCTCAGAAAGGAAAGCGGCCAATGTGACGATCTGTCTTTATGTCGATTCGATAACAAATGACGAAAGCGGACGGATTTCTCAGGTTTTTACTACATATGAACACTTTTCACATTCTCGCGTGCAACGCGGCTGCTACTCCTCCTTTCATGCAAAATATTAAGGTTCCACCTAATGTCAAAGCCACCAAAGCCGGCTAAATAGTGTATAATCGACAACTAAAACTTGAATTGTACTACTTCTTACTGGCTATTACTTCAACTTAGAAGCTTCTTCTGTGTTTTACTATGGTACTTTTAGTGTCTCCGCTTACCGCAGCACGCGACATAGCTTTGCAGACGATAAGTGTAACCGTTTCAGAGAGAAGAGCGGCCAATGTGACGATCTGGCTTTAAGTCGATTCGATAACAAATGACGAAAACGGACGGATTTCTCAGGTTCTTACTACATATGAACAATTTTCACATTCTCCCGTGCTACGCGGCTGCTAGTCCTCCTTTCAAGCTAAATCTTATGGTACTACGTCATGTCCAAGCCACCAAAGCCGGCAAAAACGTGAATAATCGACAACTAAAACTTGAATTGTACTACTTCTTACTGGCTATTACTTCAACTTAGAAGCTTGTTCTGTGTTCTACTATGGTGCTTTTAGTGTTTCGGCATACCGCAGCACGCGACATAGCTTTGCAGACGATAAGTGTAACCGTTTCAGAGAGAAGAGCGGCCAATGTGACATCTGGCTTTTAGTCGATTCGATAACAAATGACGAAAACGGACGGATTTCTCAGGTTTTTACTACATATGAACACTTTTCACACTCTCTCGTGCAACGCGGCTGCTAGTCTTCCTTTCATGCAAAATCTTAAGGTTCCACCTCATGTCCAAGCCATCAAAGCCGGCTAAAAAGTGAATAATCGACAACTAAAACTTGAATTGTACTACTTCTTACTGGCTATTACTTCAACTTAGAAGCTTCTTCTGTGTTTTACTATGGTGCTTTTAGTGTCTCCGCATACCTCAGCACGCGACATAGCTTTGCAGACGATAATTGTAACCGTCTCAGAAAGAAAAGCGGCCAATGTGACGATCTGTCTTTATGTCGATTCGATAACAAATGACGAAAGTGGACGGATTTCTCAGGTTTTTACTACATATGAACACTTTTCACATTCTCGCGTGCAACGCGGCTGCTACTCCTCCTTTCATGCAAAATATTAAGGTTCCACCAAATGTCAAAGCCACCAAAGCCGGCTAAATAGTGTATAATCGACAACTAAAACTTGAATTGTACTACTTCTTACTGGCTATTACTTCAACTTAGAAGCTTCTTCTGTGTTTTACTATGGTGCTTTTAGTGTCTCCGCTTACCGCAGCACGCGACATAGCTTTGCAGACGATAAATGTAACCGTCTCAGAGAGAAAAGCGGCCAATGTGACGATCGGGCTTTAAGTCGATTCGATAACAAATGACGAAAACGGAGGGATTTCTCAGGTTTTTACTACATATGAACCCTTTTCACATTCTCCCATGCAACGCGGCTGCTAGTCCTCCTTTCATGCAAAATCTTAAGGTCCTAGGTCATGTCCAAGCCACCAAAGCAGGCAAAAAGTGAATAATCGACAACTAAAACTTCAATTGTACTACTTCTTACTGGCTATTACTTCAACATAGAAGCTTATTCTGTGTTCTACTATGGTTTATTTAGTGTTTCCGCATACCGCAGCACGCGACATAGCTTTGCAGACGATAAATGTAACCGTTTCACAGAGAAGAGCGGCCAATGTGACGATCTGGCTTTAAGTCGATTCGACAACAATTGACGAAAACGGACGGATTTCTCAGGTTTTTACTACATATGAACACTTTTCACATTCTCCCATGCAACGCGGCTGCTACTCCTCCTTTCATGCAACATCTTAAGGTCCTAGGTGATGTCCAAGCCACCAAAGCAGGCTAAAAAGTGAATAATCGACAACTAAAACTTCAATTGTACTACTTTTTATTGGCTATTACTTCAACATAGAAGCTTCTTCTGTGTTCTACTATGGTGGTTTTAGTGTTTCCGCATACCGCAGCACGCGACATAGCTTTGCAGACGATAAATGTAACCGTTTCAGAGAGAAGAACGGCCAATGTGACGATCTGGCTTTAAGTCGATTCGATAACAAATGACGAAAACGGACGGATTTCTCAGGTTTTTACTACATATGAACACTTTTCACATTCTCCCTAGCAACGCGGCTGCAAGTCCTCCTTTCACGCAGAATCTTAAGGTCCTAGGTGATGTCCAAGCCACCAAAGCCGGCTAAAAAGTGAATAATCGACAACTAAAACTTGAATTGTACTACTTCTTACTGGCTATTGCTTCAACGTAGAAGTTTCTTCTGTGTTCTACTATGGTGCTTTTAGTGCCTCCGCATACGGCAGCACGCGACATAGCTTTGCATACGATAAATGTAACCGTCTCAGAGAGAAAAGCGGCCAATGTGACGATCTGGCTTTAAGTAGATTCGATAACAAATGACGAAAAGGGACGGATTTCTCAGGTTTTTACTACATATGAACACTTTTCACATTCTCCCATGCAACGCGGCTGCTAGTCCTCCTTTCATGCAACATCTTAAAGTCCTAGGTCACGTCCAATCCACCAAAGCCGGCTAAAAAGTGAATAATCGACAACTAAAACTTGAATTGTACTACTTCTTACTGGCTATTACTTCAACATAGAAGCTTCTTCTGTGTTCTACTATGGTGCTTTTAGTGTTTCGGTGTACTGCAGCACGCGACATAGCTTTGCAGACGATAAATGTAACCGTTTCAGAGAGAAGTACGGCCAATGTGACGATCTGGCTTTAAGTCGATTCGATAACAAATGACGAAAACGGACGGATTTATCAGGTTTTTATTACATATGAACACTTTTCACATTCTCCCGTGCAACGCGGCTGCTAGTCCTCCTTTCATGCAAAATCTTAAGGTCCTAGGTCATGTCCAAGCCACCAAAGCAGGCTAAAAAGTGAATAATCGACAACTAAAACTTCAATTGTACTACTTCTTACTGGCTATTACTTCAACATAGAAGCTTCTTCTGTGTTCTACTATGGTGCTTTTAGTGTTTCCGCATACCGCAGCACGCGACATAGCTTTGCAGACGATAAATGTAACCGTTTCAGAGAGAAAAGCGGCCAATGTGACGATCTGGCTTTAAGTCGATTCGATAACAAATGACGAAAACGGACGGATTTCTCAGGTTTTTACTACATATGAACACTTTTCATATTCTGCCTTGCAACGCGGCTGCAAGTCCTCCTTTCACGCAAAATCTTAAGGTCCTAGGTGATGTCCAAGCCACCAAAGCCGGCTAAAAAGTGAATAATCGACAACTAAAACTTGAATTGTACTACTTCTTACTGTCTATTACTTCAACATAGAAGCTTCTTCTGTGTTCTACTATGGTGACTTTAGTGTTTCCGCATACCGCAGCACGCGACATAGCTTTGCAGACGATAAATGTAACCGTTTCAGAGAGAAGAGCGGCCAATGTGACGATCTGGCTTTAAGTCGATTTGATAACAAATGACGAAAAGGGACGGATTTCTCAGGTTTTTACTGCATATGAACACTTTTCACATTCTCCCGTGCAACGCGGCTGCTAGTCCTCCTTTCATGCAAAATCTTAAGGTCCTAGGTCATGCCCAATCCACCAAAGCCGGCTAAAAAGTGAATAATCGACAACTAAAACTTGAATTGTACTACTTCTTACTGGCTATTGCTTCAACTTAGAAGCTTCTTCTGTGTTCTACTATGGTGCTTTTAGTGTCTCCGCATACCGCAGCACGCGACATAGCTTTGCATACGATAAATGTAACCGTCTCAGAGAGAAAAGCGGCCAATGTGACGATCTGACTTTAAGTCGATTCGATAACAAGTGACGAAAGCGGACGGATTTCTCAGGTTTTTACTACATATGAACATTTTTCACATTCTCGCGGGCAACGCGGCTGCTACTCCTCCTTTCATGCAAAACCTTAAGGTCCTAGGTCATGTCCAAGCCACCAAAGACGGCTAAAAAGTGAATAATCGATAACTAAAACTTGAATTGTACTACTTCTTACTGGCTATTACTTCAACTTAGAAGCTTCTTCTGTGCTCTACTATGGTGCTTTTAGTGTCTCCGCATACCGCAGAACGCGACATAGCTTTGCAGACGATAAATGTAACCGTCTCAGAGAGAAAAGCGGCCAATGTGACGATCTGGCTTTAAGTCGATTCGATAACAAATGACGAAAACGGACTGATTTCTCAGGTTTTTACTACATATATGAACACTTTTCACATTCTCCCATGCAACGCGGCTGCTAGTCCTCCTTTCATGCAACATCTTAAAGTCCTAGGTCATGTCCAATCCACCAAAGCCGGCTAAAAAGTGAATAATCGACAACTAAAACTTGAATTGTACTACTTGTTACTGGCTATTACTTCAACATAGAAGCTTCTTCTGTGTTCTACTATGGTGCTTTTAGTGTTTCCGCATACCGCAGCACGCGACATAGCTTTGCAGACGATAAATGTAACCGTTTCAGAGAGAAGAGCGGCCAATGTGACGATCTGGCTTTAAGTCGATTCGATAACAAATGACGAAAACGGACGGATTTCTCAGGTTTTTACTACATATGAACACTTTTCACATTCTCCCTTGCAACGCGGGTGCAAGTCCTCCTTTCATGCAAAATCTTAAGGTCCTAGGTGATGTCCAAGCCACCAAAGGCGGCTAAAAAGTGAATAATCGATAACTAAAACTTCAATTATACTACTTCTTACTGGCTATTACTTCAACATAGAAGCTTCTTCTGTGTTCTACTATGGTGCTTTTAGTGTTTCCGCATACCGCAGCACGCGACATAGCTTTGCAGACGATAAATGTAACCGTTTCAGAGAGAAGAGCGGCCAATGTGACGATCTGGCTTCAAGTCGATTCGATAACAAATGACGAAAACGGACTGATTTCTCAGGTTTTTACTACATATGAACACTTTTCACATTCTCGCGGGCAACGCGGCTGCTACTCCTCCTTTCATGCAAAATCTTAAGGTCCTAGGTCATGTCCAAGCCACCAAAGCCGGCTAAAAAGTGAATAATCGACAACTAAAACTTGAATTGTACTACTTCTTACTGTCTATTACTTCAACATAGAAGCTTCTTCTGTGTTCTACTATGGTGATTTTAGTGTTTCCGCCTACCGCAGCACGCGACATAGCTTTGCAGACGATAAATGTAACCGTTTCAGAGAGAAGAGCGGCCAATGTGACGATCTGGCTTTAAGTCGATTTGATAACAAATGACGAAAACGGACGGATTTATCAGGTTTTTACTGCATATGAACACTTTTCACATTCTCCCGTGCAACGCGTCTGCTAGTCCTCCTTTCATGCAAAATCTTAAGGTCCTAGGTCATGCCCAAGCCACCAAAGCCGGCTAAAAAGTGAATAATCGACAACTAAAACTTGAATTGTACTACTTCTTACTGGCTATTGCTTCAACTTAGAAGCTTCTTCTGTGTTCTACTATGGTGCTTTTAGTGTCTCCGCATACCGCAGCACGCGACATAGCTTTGCATACGATAAATGTAACCGTCTCAGGGAGAAAAGCGGCCAATGTGACGATCTGACTTTAAGTTGATTCGATAACAAGTGACGAAAGCGGACGGATTTCTCAGGTTTTTACTACATATGAACACTTTTCACATTCTCGCGGGCAACGCGGCTGCTACTCCTCCTTTCATGCAAAATCTTAAGGTCCTAGGTCATGTCCAAGCCACCAAAGACGGCTAAAAAGTGAATAATCGGTAACTAAAACTTGAATTGTACTACTTCTTACTGGCTATTACTTCAACTTAGAAGCTTCTTCTGTGCTCTACTATGGTGCTTTTAGTGTCTCCGCATACCGCAGCACGCGACATAGCTTTGCAGACGATAAATGTAACCGTCTCAGAGAGAAAAGGGGCCAATGTGACGATCTGGCTTTAAGTCGATTCGATAACAAATGACGAAAACGTACTGATTTCTCAGGTTTTTACTACATATGAACACTTTTCACATTCTCCCTTGCAACGCTGGTGCAAGTCCTCCTTTCATGCAAAATCTTAAGGTCCTAGGTGATGTCCAAGCCACCAAAGCCGGCTAAAAAGTGAATAATCGATAACTAAAACTTGAATTGTACTACTTCTTACTGGCTATTGCTTCAACTTAGAAGCTTCTTCTGTGTTCTACTATGGTACTTTTAGTGTCTCCGCATACCGCAGCACGTGACATAGCTTTGCAGACGATAAATGTAACCGTTTCAGAGAGAAGAGCGGCCAATGTGACGTTCTGGCTTTAAGTCGATTCGATAACAAATGACGAAAACGGACGGATTTCTTAGGTTTTTACTACATATGAACACTCTTCACATTCTCCCTTGCAACGCGGGTGCAAGTCCTCCTTTCATGCAAAATCTTAAGGTCCTAGGTGATGTCCAAGCCACCAAAGACGGCTAAAAAGTGAATAATCGACAACTAAAACTTGAATTGTACTACTTCTTACTGGCTATTGCTTCAACTTAGAAGCTTCTTCTGTGTTCTACTATGGTGCTTTTAGTGTCTCCGCATACCGCAGCACGTGACATAGCTTTGCAGACGATAAATGTAACCGTTTCAGAGAGAAGAACGGCCAATGTGACGATCTGGCTTTAAGTCGATTCGATAACAAATGACGAAAACGGACGGATTTATCAGGTTTTTACTACATATGAACACTTTTCACATTCTCCCGTGCAACGCGGCTGCTAGTCCTCCTTTCATGCAAAATCTTAAGGTCCTAGGTCATGTCCAAGCCACCAAAGCAGGCTAAAAAGTGAATAATCGACAACTAAAACTTCAATTATACTACATCTTACTGGCTATTACTTCAACATAGAAGCTTCTTCTGTGTTCTACTATGGTGCTTTTAGTGTTTCCGCATACCGCAGCACGCGACATAGCTTTGCAGACGATAAATGTAACCGTTTCAGAGAGAAGAGCGGCCAATGTGACGATCTGGCTTTAAGTCGATTCGATAACAAATGACGAAAACGGACGGATTTCTCAGGTTTTTACTACATATGAACACTTTTCACATTCTCGCGGGCAACGCGGCTGCTACTCCTCCTTCCATGCAAAATCTTAAGGTCCTAGGTCATGTCCAAGCCACCAAAGACGGCTAAAAAATGAATAATCGATAACTGAAACTTGAATTGTACTACTTCTTACTGGCTATTACTTCAACTTAGAAGCTTCTTCTGTGCTCTACTATGGTGCTTTTAGTGTCTCCGCATACCGCAGCACGCGACATAGCTTTGCAGACGATAAATGTAACCGTCTCAGAGAGAAAAGCGGCCAATGTGACGATCTGGCTTTAAGTCGATTCGATAACAAATGACGAAAACGGACTGATTTCTCAGGTTTTTACTACATATGAACACTTTTCACATTCTCCCATGCAACGCGGCTGCTAGTCCTCCTTTCATGCAACACCTTAAAGTCCTAGGTCATGTCCAATCCACCAAAGCCGGCTAAAAAGTGAATAATCGACAACTAAAACTTGAATTGTACTACTTCTTACTGGCTATTACTTCAACATAGAAGCTTATTCTGTGTTCTACTATGGTTTATTTAGTGTTTCCGCATACCGCAGCACGCGACATAGCTTTGCAGACGATAAATGTAACCGTTTCAGAGAGAAGAGCGGCCAATGTGACGATCTGGCTTTAAGTCGATTCGATAACAAATGACGAAAACGGACTGATTTCTCAGGTTTTTACTACATATGAACACTTTTCACATTCTCCCTTGCAACGCGGGTGCAAGTCCTCCTTTCATGCAAAATCTTAAGGTCCTAGGTGATGTCCAAGCCACCAAAGGCGGCTAAAAAGTGAATAATCGATAACTAAAACTTGAATTGTACTACTTCTTAATGGCTATTGCTTCAACTTAGAAGCTTCTTCTGTGTTCTACTATGGTACTTTTAGTGTCTCCGCATACCGCAGCACGTGACATAGCTTTGCAGACGATAAATGTAACCGTCTCAGAGAGAAAAGCGGCCAATGTGACGATCTGTCTTTAAGTCGATTCGATAACAAATGACGAAAGCGGACGGATTTCTCAGGTTTTTACTACATATGAACACTTTTCACATTCTCGCGGGCAACGCGGCTGCTACTCCTCCTTTCATGCAAAATCTTAAGGTCTTAGGTCATGTCCAAGCCACCAAAGCCGGCTAAAAAGTGGTTAATCGACAACTAAAACTTGAATTGTACTACTTCTTACTGGCTATTACTTCAAATTAGAAGCTTCTTCTGTGTTCTACTATGGTGCTTTTAGTGTTTCGGTATACTGCAGCACGCGACATAGCTTTGCAGACGATAAATGTAACCGTTTCAGAGAGAAGAACGGCCAATGTGACGATCTGGCTTTAAGTCGATTCGATAACAAATGACGAAAACGAACGGATCTATCAGGTTTTTACTACATATGAACACTTTTCACATTCTCCCGTGCAACGCGGCTGCTAGTCCTCCTTTCATGCAAAATCTTAAGGTCCTAGGTCATGTCCAAGCCACCAAAGCAGGCCAAAAAGTGAATAATCGACAACTAAAACTTCAATTGTACTACTTCTTACTGGCTATTACTTCTACATAGAAGCTTCTTCTGTGTTCTACTATGGTGCTTTTAGTGTTTCCGCATACTGCAGCACGCGACATAGCTTTGCAGACTATAAATGTAACCGTTTCAGAGAGAAGAGCGGCCAATGTGACGAACTGGCATTAAGTCGATTCGATACCAAATGACGAAAACGGACGGATTTCTCAGGTTTTTACTACATATGAACACTTTTCACTTTCTCCCATGCAACGCGGCTGCTAGTCCTCCTTTCATGCAAAATCTTAAGGTCCTAGGTCATGTCCAAGCCACCAAAGCAGGCTAAAAAGTGAATAATCGACAACTAAAACTTCAATTGTACTACTTCTTACTGGCTATTACTTCAACATAGAAGCTTCTTCTGTGTTCTACTATGGTGCTTTTAGTGTTTCCGCATACCGCAGCACGCGACATAGCTTTGCAGACGATAAATGTAACCGTCTCAGAGAGAAGAGCGGCCAATGTGACGATCTGGCTTTAAGTCGATTCGATAACAAATGACGAAAACGGACGGATTTCTCAGGTTTTTACTACATATGAACACTTTTCACATTCTCCCTTGCAACGCGGCTGCAAGTCCTCCTTTCACGCAAAATCTTAAGGTCCTAGGTGATGTCCAAGCCACCAAAGCCGGCTAAAAAGTGAATAATCGACAACTAAAACTTGAATTGTACTACTTCTTACTGGCTATTGCTTCAACTTAGAAGCTTCTTCTGTGCTCTACTACGGTGCTATTAGTGTCTCCGCATACCGCAGCACGCGACATAGCTTTGCAGACGATAAATGTAACCGTCTCAGAGAGAAGAACGGCCAATGTGGCGATCTGGCTTTAAGTCGATTCGATAGCAAATGACGAAAACGGACGGATTTCTCAGGTTTTTACTACATATGAACACTTTTCACATTCTCCCTTGCAACGCGGGTGCAAGTCCTCCTTTCATGCAAAATCTTAAGGTCCTAGGTGATGTCCAAGCCACCAAAGCCGGCTAAAAAGTGAATAATCGATAACTAAAACTTGAATTGTACTACTTCTTACTGGCTATTGCTTCAACTTAGAAGCTTCTTCTGTGTTCTACTATGGTACTTTTAGTGTCTCCGCATACCGCAGCACGTGACATAGCTTTGCAGACGATAAATGTAACCGTCTCAGAGAGAAAAGCGGCCAATGTGACGATCTGTCTTTAAATCGATTAGATAACAAATGACGAAAGCGGACGGATTTCTCAGGTTTTTACTACATAGGAACACTTTTCACATTCTCGCGGGCAACGCGGCTGCTACTCCTCCTTTCATGCAAAATCTTAAGGTCCTAGGTCATGTCCAAGCCACCAAAGCCGGCTAAAAAGTGATTAATCGACAACTAAAACTTGAATTGTACTACTTCTTACCGGCTATTACTTCAAATTAGAAGCTTCTTCTGTGTTCTACTATGGTGCTTATAGTGTTTCGGTATACTGCAGCACGCGACATAGCTTTGCAGACGATAAATGTAACCGTTTCAGAGAGAAGAACGGCCAATGTGACGATCTGGCTTTAAGTCGATTCGATAACAAATGACGAAAACGGACGGATCTATTAGGTTTTTACTACATATGAACACTTTTCACATTCTCCCTTGCAACGCGGCTGCTAGTCCTCCTTTCATGCAAAATCTTAAGGTCCTAGGTCATGTCCAAGCCACCAAAGCAGGCCAAAAAGTGAATAATCGACAACTAAAACTTGAATTGTACTACTTGTTACTGGCTATTACTTCAACATAGAAGCTTCTTCTGTGTTCTACTATGGTGCTTTTAGTGTTTCCGCATACCGCAGCACGCGACATAGCTTTGCAGACTATAAATGTAACCGTTTCAGAGAGAAGAGCGGCCAATGTGACGAACTGGCTTTAAGTCGATTCGATAACAAATGACGAAAACGGACGGATTTCTCAGGTTTTTACTACATATGAACACTTTTCACTTTCTCCCATGCAACGCGGCTGCAAGTCCTCCTTTCACGCAAAATCTTAAGGTCCTAGGTGATGTCCAAGCCACCAAAGCCGGCTAAAAAGTGAATAATCGACAACTGAAACTTGAATTGTACTACTTCTTACTGGCTATTGCTTCAAATTAGAAGCTTCTTCTGTGCTCTACTATGGTGCTATCAGTGTCTCCGCATACCGCAGCACGCGACATAGCTTTGCAGACGATAAATGTAACCGTCTCAGAGAGAAGAACGGCCAATGTGACGATCTGGCTTTAAGCCGATTCGATAGCAAATGACGAAAACGGACGGATTTCTCAGGTTTTTACTACATATGAACACTTTTCACATTCTCCCTTGCAACGCGGGTGCAAGTCCTCCTTTCATGCAAAATCTTAAGGTCCTAGGTGATGTCCAAGCCACCAAAGCCGGCTAAAAAGTGAATAATCGATAACTAAAACTTGAATTGTACTACTTATTACTGGCTATTACTTCAACTTAGAAGCTTCTTCTGTGTTCTACTATGGTACTTTTAGTGTCTTCGCATACCGCAGCACGTGACATAGCTTTGCAGACGATAAATGTAACCGTCTCAGAGAGAAAAGCGGCCAATGTGACGATCTGTCTTTAAATCGATTAGATGACAAATGACGAAAGCGGACGGATTTCTCAGGTTTTTACTACATAGGAACACTTTTCACATTCTCGCGGGCAACGCGGCTGCTACTCCTCCTTTCATGCAAAATCTTAAGGTCCTAGGTCATGTCCAAGCCACCAAAGACGGCTAAAAAGAGATTAATCGACAACTAAAACTTGAATTGTACTACTTCTTACCGGCTATTACTTCAAATTAGAAGCTTCTTCTGTGTTCTACTATGGTGCTTTTAGTGTTTCGGTATACTGCAGCACGCGACATAGCTTTGCAGACGATAAATGTAACCGTTTCAGAGAGAAGAACGGCCAATGTGACGATCTGGCTTTAAGTCGATTCGATAACAAATGACGAAAACGGACGGATCTATCAGGTTTTTACTACATATGAACCCTTTTCACATTCTCCCGTGCAACGCGGCTGCTAGTCCTCCTTTCATGCAAAATCTTAAGGTCCTAGGTCATGTCCAAGCCACCAAAGCAGGCCAAAAAGTGAATAATCGACAACTAAAACTTCAATTGTACTACTTCTTACTGGCTATTACTTCAACATAGAAGCTTCTTCTGTGTTCTACTATGGTGCTTTTAGAGTTTCCGCATACCGCAGCACGCGACATAGCTTTGCAGACTATAAATGTAACCGTTTCAGAGAGAAGAGCGGCCAATGTGACGAACTGGCTTTAAGTCGATTCGATACCAAATGACGAAAACGGACGGATTTCTCAGGTTTTTACTACATATGAACACTTTTCACTTTCTCCCATGCAACGCGGCTGCTAGTCCTCCTTTCATGCAAAATCTTAAGGTCCTAGGTGATGTCCAAGCCACCAAAGCCGGCTAAAAAGTGAATAATCGATAACTAAAACTTGAATTGTACTACTTCTTACTGGCTATTGCTTCAACTTAGAAGCTTCTTCTGTGTTCTACTATGGTACTTTTAGTGTCTCCGCATACCGCAGCACGTGACATAGCTTTGCAGACGATAAATGTAACCGTCTCAGAGAGAAAAGCGGCCAATGTGACGATCTGTCTTTAAGTCGATTCGATAACAAATGACGAAAGCGGACGAATTTCTCAGGTTTTTACTACATATGAACACTTTTCACATTCTCGCGGGCAACGCGGCTGCTACTCCTCCTTTCATGCAAAATCTTAAGGTCCTAGGTCATGTCCAAGCCACCAAAGCCGGCTAAAAAGTGATTAATCGACAACTAAAACTTGAATTGTACTACTTCTTACTTTCTATTACTTGAAATTAGAAGCTTCTTCTGTGTTCTACTATGGTGCTTTTAGTGTTTTGGTATACTGCAGCACGCGACATAGCTTTGCAGACGATAAATGTAACCGTTTCAGAGAGAAGAACCGCCAATGTGACGATCTGGCTTTAAGTCGATTCGATAACAAATGACGAAAACGGACGGATCTATCAGGTTTTTACTACATATGAACACTTTTCACATTCTCCCGTGCAACGCGGCTGCTAGTCCTCCTTTCATGCAAAATCTTAAGGTCCTAGGTCATGTCCAAGCCACCAAAGCAGGCCAAAAAGTGAATAATCGACAACTAAAACTTCAATTGTACTACTTCTTACTGGCTATTACTTCAACATAGAAGCTTCTTCTGTGTTCTCCTATGGTGCTTTTAGTGTTTCGGTATACTGCAGCACGCGACATAGCTTAGCAGACGATAAATGTAACCGTTTCAGAGAGAAGAGCGGCCAATGTGACGAACTGGCTTTAAGTCGATTCGATAACAAATGACGAAAACGGACGGATTTCTCAGGTTTTTACTACATATGAACACTTTTCACATTCTCCCTTGCAACGCGGCTGCTAGTCTTCCTTTCACGCAAAATCTTAAGGTCCTTGGTGATGTCCAAGCCACCAAAGCCGGCTAAAAAGTGAATAATCGACAACTAAAACTTCAATTGTACTACTTCTTACTGGCTATTGCTTCAAATTAGAAGCTTCTTCTGTGCACTACTATTGTGCTATTAGTGTCTCCGCATACCGCAGCACGCGACATAGCTTTGCAGACGCTAAATGTAACCGTCTCAGAGAGAAGAACGGCCAATGTGACGATCTAGCTTTAAGTCGATTCGATAACAAATGACGAAAACGGACGGATTTCTCAGGTTTTTACTACATATGAACACTTTTCACATTCTCCCATGCAACGCGGCTGCTAGTCCTCCTTTCATGCAACATCTTAAGGTCCTAGGTCATGTCCAAGCCACCATAGCCGGCTAAAAAGTGAATAATCGAAAACTAAAACTTGATTTGTACTACTTCTTACTGGCTATTACTTCAAATTAGAAGCTTCTTCTTTGTTCTACTATGGTGCTTTCAGTGTTTCGGTATACTGCAGCACGCGACATAGCTTTGCAGACGATAAATGTAACCGTTTCAGAGAGAAGAATGGCCAATGTGACGATCTGGCTTTAAGTCGATTCGATAACGAATGACGAAAACGGACGGATTTATCAGGTTTTTACTACATATGAACACTTTTCACATTCTCCCGTGCAACGCGGCTGCTAGTCCTCCTTTCATGCAAAATCTTAAGGTCCTAGGTCATGCACAAGCCACCAAAGCCGGCTAAAAAGTGAATAATCGACAACTAAAACTTGAATTGTACTACTTCTTACTGGCTATTGCTTCAACTTAGAAGCTTCTTCTGTGTTCTACTATGGTGCTTTTAGTGTCTCCGCATACCGCAGCACGCGACATAGCTTTGCAGACGATAAATGTAACCGTCTCAGAGAGAAAAGCGGCCAATGTGACGATCTGGCTTTAAGTCGATTCGATAACAAATGACGAAAACGGACTGATTTCTCAGGTTTTTACTACTTATGAACACTTTTCACATTCTCCCATGCAACGCGGCTGCTAGTCCTCCTTTCATGCAACATCTTAAAGTCCTAGGTCATGTCCAATCCACCAAAGCCGGCTAAAAAGTGAATAATCGACAACTAAAACTTCAATTGTACTACTTCTTACTGGCTATTACTTCAACATAGAAGCTTCTTCTGTGTTCTACTATGGTGCTTTTAGTGTTTCCGCATACCGCAGCACGCGACATAGCTTTGCAGACGATAAATGTAACCGTTTCAGAGAGAAGAGCGGCCAATGTGACGATCTGGCTTTAAGTCGATTCGATAACAAATGACGAAAACGGACGGATTTCTCAGGTTTTTACTACATATGAACACTTTTCACATTCTCCCTTGCAACGTGGGTGCAAGTCCTCCTTTCATGCAAAATCTTAAGGTCCTAGGTGATGTCCAAGCCACCAAAGCCGGCTAAAAAGTGAATAATCGATAACTAAAACTTGAATTGCACTACTTCTTACTGGCTATTGCTTCAACTTAGAAGCTTCTTCTGTGTTCTACTATGGTGCTTTTAGTGTCTCCGCATACCGCAGCACGTGACATAGCTTTGCAGACGATAAATGTAACCGTCTCAGAGAGAAAAGCGGCCAATGTGACGATCTGTCTTTAAGTCGATTCGATAACAAATGACGAAAGCGGACGGATATCTCAGGATTTTACTACATATGAACACTTTTCACATTCTCGCGGGCAACGCGGCTGCTACTCCTCCTTTCATGCAAAATCTTAAGGTCCTAGGTCATGTCCAAGCCACCAAAGCCGGCTAAAAAGTGAATAATCGACAACTAAAACTTGAATTGTACTACTTCTTACTGGCTATTACTTCAAATTAGAAGCTTCTTCTGTGTTCTACTATGGTGCTTTTAGTGTTTCGGTATACTGCAGCGCGCGACATAGCTTTGCAGACGATAAATGTAACCGTTTCAGAGAGAAGAACGGCCAATGTGACGATCTGGCTTTAAGTCGATTCGATAACAAATGACGAAAACGGACGTATTTATCAGGTTTTTACTACATATGAACACTTTTCTCATTCTCCCGTGCAACGCGGCTGCTAGTCCTCCTTTCATGCAAAATCTTAAGGTCCTAGGTCATGTCCAAGCCACCAAAGCAGGCTAAAAAGTGAATAATCGACAACTAAAACTTCAATTGTACTACTTCTTACTGGCTATTACTTCAACATAGAAGCTTCTTCTGTGTTCTACTATGGTGCTTTTAGTGTTTCCGCATACCGCAGCACGCGACATAGCTTTGCAGACGATAAATGTAACCGTTTCAGCGAGAAGAGCGGCCAATGTGACGAACTGGCTTTAAGTCGATTCGATAACAAATGACGAAAACGGACGGATTTCTCAGGTTTTTACTACATATGAACACTTTTCACTTTCTCCCATGCAACGCGGCTGCTAGTCCTCCTTTCATGCAACATCTTAAGGTCCTAGGTCATGTCCAAGCCACCAAAGCAGGCTAAAAAGTGAATAATCGACAACTAAAACTTCAATTGTACTACTTCTTACTGGCTATTACTTCAACATAGAAGCTTCATCTGTGTTCTACTATGGTGCTTTTAGTGTTTCCGCATACCGCAGCACGCGACATAGCTTTGCAGACGATAAATGTAACCGTTTCAGAGAGAAGAGCGGCCAATGTGACGATCTGGCTTTAAGTCGATTCGATAACAAATGACGAAAACGGACGGATTTCTCAGGTTTTTACTACATATGAACACTTTTCACATTCTCCCTTGCAACGCGGCTGCAAGTCCTCCTTTCACGCAAAATCTTAAGGTCCTAGGTGATGTCCAAGCCACCAAAGCCGGCTAAAAAGTGAATAATCGAAAACTAAAACTTGAATTGTACTACTTCTTACTCGCTATTGCTTCAACTTAGAAGCTTCTTCTGTGCTCTACTATGGTGCTTTTAGTGTCTCCGCATACCGCAGTACGCGACATAGCTTTGCAGACGATAAATGTAACCGTCTCAGAGAGAAGAACGGCCAATGTGACGATCTGGCTTTAAGACGATTCGATAACAAATGACGAAAACGGACGGATTTCTCAGGTTTTTACTACATATGAACACTTTTCACATTCTCCCATGCAACGCGGCTGCTAGTCCTCCTTTCATGCAACATCTTAAGGTCCTAGGTCATGTCCAAGCCACCAAAGCCGGCTAAAAAGTGAATAATCGAAAACTAAAACTTGAATTGTACTACTTCTTACTGGCTATTACTTCAAATTAGAAGCTTCTTCTGTGTTCTACTATGGTGCTTTTAGTGTTTCGGTATACTGCAGCACGCGACATAGGTTTGCAGACGATAAATGTAACCGTTTCAGAGAGAAGAACGGCCAATGTGACGATCTGGCTTTAAGTCGATTCGATAACGAATGACGAAAACGGACGGATTTATCAGGTTTTTACTACATATGAACACTTTTCACATTCTCCCATGCAACGCGGCTGCTAGTCCTCCTTTCATGCAAAATCTTAAGGTCCTAGGTCATGCCCAAGCCACCAAAGCCGGCTAAAGAGTGAATAATCGACAACTAAAACTTGAATTGTACTACTTCTTACTGGCTATTGCTTCAACGTAGAAGCTTCTTCTGTGTTCTACTATGGTGCTTTTAGTGTCTCCGCATACCGCAGCACGCGACATAGCTTTGCATACGATAAATGTAACCGTCTCAGAGAGAAAAGCGGCCAATGTGACGATCTGACTTTAAGTCGATTCGATAACAAGTGACGAAAGCGGACGGATTTCTCAGGTTTTTACTACATATGAACACTTTTCACATTCTCGCGGGCAACGCTGCTGCTACTCCTCCTTTCATGCAAAATCTTAAGGTCCTAGGTCATGTCCAAGCCACCAAAGACGGCTAAAAAGTGAATAATCGATAACTAAAACTTGAATTGTACTACTTCTTACTGGCTATTACTTCAACTTAGAAGCTTCTTCTGTGCTCTACTATGGTGCTTTTAGTGTCTCCGCATACCGCAGCACGCGACATAGCTTTGCAGACGATAAATGTAACCGTCTCAGAGAGAAAAGCGGCCAATGTGACGATCTGGCTTTAAGTCGATTCGATAACAAATGACGAAAACGGACTGATTTCTCAGGTTTTTACTACATAGGAACACTTTTCACATTCTCGCGGGCAACGCGGCTGCTACTCCTCCTTTCATGCAAAATCTTAAGGTCCTAGGTCATGTCCAAGCCACCAAAGACGGCTAAAAAGAGATTAATCGACAACTAAAACTTGAATTGTACTACTTCTTACCGGCTATTACTTCAAATTAGAAGCTTCTTCTGTGTTCTACTATGGTGCTTTTAGTGTTTCGGTATACTGCAGCACGCGACATAGCTTTGCAGACGATAAATGTAACCGTTTCAGAGAGAAGAACGGCCAATGTGACGATCTGGCTTTAAGTCGATTCGATAACAAATGACGAAAACGGACGGATCTATCAGGTTTTTACTACATATGAACCCTTTTCACATTCTCCCGTGCAACGCGGCTGCTAGTCCTCCTTTCATGCAAAATCTTAAGGTCCTAGGTCATGTCCAAGCCACCAAAGCAGGCCAAAAAGTGAATAATCGACAACTAAAACTTCAATTGTACTACTTCTTACTGGCTATTACTTCAACATAGAAGCTTCTTCTGTGTTCTACTATGGTGCTTTTAGAGTTTCCGCATACCGCAGCACGCGACATAGCTTTGCAGACTATAAATGTAACCGTTTCAGAGAGAAGAGCGGCCAATGTGACGAACTGGCTTTAAGTCGATTCGATACCAAATGACGAAAACGGACGGATTTCTCAGGTTTTTACTACATATGAACACTTTTCACTTTCTCCCATGCAACGCGGCTGCTAGTCCTCCTTTCATGCAAAATCTTAAGGTCCTAGGTGATGTCCAAGCCACCAAAGCCGGCTAAAAAGTGAATAATCGATAACTAAAACTTGAATTGTACTACTTCTTACTGGCTATTGCTTCAACTTAGAAGCTTCTTCTGTGTTCTACTATGGTACTTTTAGTGTCTCCGCATACCGCAGCACGTGACATAGCTTTGCAGACGATAAATGTAACCGTCTCAGAGAGAAAAGCGGCCAATGTGACGATCTGTCTTTAAGTCGATTCGATAACAAATGACGAAAGCGGACGGATTTCTCAGGTTTTTACTACATATGAACACTTTTCACATTCTCGCGGGCAACGCGGCTGCTACTCCTCCTTTCATGCAAAATCTTAAGGTCCTAGGTCATGTCCAAGCCACCAAAGCCGGCTAAAAAGTGATTAATCGACAACTAAAACTTGAATTGTACTACTTCTTACTGGCTATTACTTCAAATTAGAAGCTTCTTCTGTGTTCTACTATGGTGCTTTTAGTGTTTTGGTATACTGCAGCACGCGACATAGCTTTGCAGACGATAAATGTAACCGTTTCAGAGAGAAGAACGGCCATTGTGACGATCTGGCTTTAAGTCGATTCGATAACAAATGACGAAAACGGACGGATCTATCAGGTTTTTACTACATATGAACACTTTTCACATTTTCCCGTGCAACGCGGCTGCTAGTCCTCCTTTCATGCAAAATCTTAAGGTCCTAGGTCATGTCCAAGCCACCAAAGCAGGCCAAAAAGTGAATAATCGACAACTAAAACTTCAATTGTACTACTTCTTACTGGCTATTACTTCAACATAGAAGCTTCTTCTGTGTTCTCCTATGGTGCTTTTAGTGTTTCGGTATACTGCAGCACGCGACATAGCTTAGCAGACGATAAATGTAACCGTTTCAGAGAGAAGAGCGGCCAATGTGACGAACTGGCTTTAAGTCGATTCGATAACAAATGACGAAAACGGACGGATTTCTCAGGTTTTTACTACATATGAACACTTTTCACATTCTCCCTTGCAACGCGGCTGCTAGTCTTCCTTTCACGCAAAATCTTAAGGTCCTTGGTGATGTCCAAGCCACCAAAGCCGGCTAAAAAGTGAATAATCGACAACTAAAACTTCAATTGTACTACTTCTTACTGGCTATTGCTTCAAATTAGAAGCTTCTTCTGTGCACTACTATTGTGCTATTAGTGTCTCCGCATACCGCAGCACGCGACATAGCTTTGCAGACGATAAATGTAACCGTCTCAGAGAGAAGAACGGCCAATGTGACGATCTAGCTTTAAGTCGATTCGATAACAAATGACGAAAACGGACGGATTTCTCAGGTTTTTACTACATATGAACACTTTTCACATTCTCCCATGCAACGCGGCTGCTAGTCCTCCTTTCATGCAACATCTTAAGGTCCTAGGTCATGTCCAAGCCACCATAGCCGGCTAAAAAGTGAATAATCGAAAACTAAAACTTGATTTGTACTACTTCTTACTGGCTATTACTTCAAATTAGAAGCTTCTTCTTTGTTCTACTATGGTGCTTTCAGTGTTTCGGTATACTGCAGCACGCGACATAGCTTTGCAGACGATAAATGTAACCGTTTCAGAGAGAAGAATGGCCAATGTGACGATCTGGCTTTAAGTCGATTCGATAACGAATGACGAAAACGGACGGATTTATCAGGTTTTTACTACATATGAACACTTTTCACATTCTCCCGTGCAACGCGGCTGCTAGTCCTCCTTTCATGCAAAATCTTAAGGTCCTAGGTCATGCACAAGCCACCAAAGCCGGCTAAAAAGTGAATAATCGACAACTAAAACTTGAATTGTACTACTTCTTACTGGCTATTGCTTCAACTTAGAAGCTTCTTCTGTGTTCTACTATGGTGCTTTTAGTGTCTCCGCATACCGCAGCACGCGACATAGCTTTGCAGACGATAAATGTAACCGTCTCAGAGAGAAAAGCGGCCAATGTGACGATCTGGCTTTAAGTCGATTCGATAACAAATGACGAAAACGGACTGATTTCTCAGGTTTTTACTACTTATGAACACTTTTCACATTCTCCCATGCAACGCGGCTGCTAGTCCTCCTTTCATGCAACATCTTAAAGTCCTAGGTCATGTCCAATACACCAAAGCCGGCTAAAAAGTGAATAATCGACAACTAAAACTTCAATTGTACTACTTCTTACTGGCTATTACTTCAACATAGAAGCTTCTTCTGTGTTCTACTATGGTGCTTTTAGTGTTTCCGCATACCGCAGCACGCGACATAGCTTTGCAGACGATAAATGTAACCGTTTCAGAGAGAAGAGCGGCCAATGTGACGATCTGGCTTTAAGTCGATTCGATAACAAATGACGAAAACGGACGGATTTCTCAGGTTTTTACTACATATGAACACTTTTCACATTCTCCCTTGCAACGTGGGTGCAAGTCCTCCTTTCATGCAAAATCTTAAGGTCCTAGGTGATGTCCAAGCCACCAAAGCCGGCTAAAAAGTGAATAATCGATAACTAAAACTTGAATTGCACTACTTCTTACTGGCTATTGCTTCAACTTAGAAGCTTCTTCTGTGTTCTACTATGGTGCTTTTAGTGTCTCCGCATACCGCAGCACGTGACATAGCTTTGCAGACGATAAATGTAACCGTCTCAGAGAGAAAAGCGGCCAATGTGACGATCTGTCTTTAAGTCGATTCGATAACAAATGACGAAAGCGGACGGATTTCTCAGGTTTTTACTACATATGAACACTTTTCACATTCTCGCGGGCAACGCGGCTGCTACTCCTCCTTTCATGCAAAATCTTAAGGTCCTAGGTCATGTCCAAGCCACCAAAGCCGGCTAAAAAGTGAATAATCGACAACTAAAACTTGAATTGTACTACTTCTTACTGGCTATTACTTCAAATTAGAAGCTTCTTCTGTGTTCTACTATGGTGCTTTTAGTGTTTCGGTATACTGCAGCGCGCGACATAGCTTTGCAGACGATAAATGTAACCGTTTCAGAGAGAAGAACGGCCAATGTGACGATCTGGCTTTAAGTCGATTCGATAACAAATGACGAAAACGGACGTATTTATCAGGTTTTTACTACATATGAACACTTTTCACATTCTCCCGTGCAACGCGGCTGCTACTCCTCCTTTCATGCAAAATCTTAAGGTCCTAGGTCATGTCCAAGCCACCAAAGCAGGCTAAAAAGTGAATAATCGACAACTAAAACTTCAATTGTACTACTTCTTACTGGCTATTACTTCAACATAGAAGCTTCTTCTGTGTTCTACTATGGTGCTTTTAGTGTTTCCGCATACCGCAGCACGCGACATAGCTTTGCAGACGATAAATGTAACCGTTTCAGCGAGAAGAGCGGCCAATGTGACGAACTGGCTTTAAGTCGATTCGATAACAAATGACGAAAACGGACGGATTTCTCAGGTTTTTACTACATATGAACACTTTTCACTTTCTCCCATGCAACGCGGCTGCTAGTCCTCCTTTCATGCAACATCTTAAGGTCCTAGGTCATGTCCAAGCCACCAAAGCAGGCTAAAAAGTGAATAATCGACAACTAAAACTTCAATTGTACTACTTCTTACTGGCTATTACTTCAACATAGAAGCTTCATCTGTGTTCTACTATGGTGCTTTTAGTGTTTCCGCATACCGCAGCACGCGACATAGCTTTGCAGACGATAAATGTAACCGTTTCAGAGAGAAGAGCGGCCAATGTGACGATCTGGCTTTAAGTCGATTCGATAACAAATGACGAAAACGGACGGATTTCTCAGGTTTTTACTACATATGAACACTTTTCACATTCTCCCTTGCAACGCGGCTGCAAGTCCTCCTTTCACGCAAAATCTTAAGGTCCTAGGTGATGTCCAAGCCACCAAAGCCGGCTAAAAAATGAATAATCGAAAACTAAAACTTGAATTGTACTACTTCTTACTCGCTATTGCTTCAACTTAGAAGCTTCTTCTGTGCTCTACTATGGTGCTTTTAGTGTCTCCGCATACCGCAGTACGCGACATAGCTTTGCAGACGATAAATGTAACCGTCTCAGAGAGAAGAACGGCCAATGTGACGATCTGGCTTTAAGACGATTCGATAACAAATGACGAAAACGGACGGATTTCTCAGGTTTTTACTACATATGAACACTTTTCACATTCTCCCATGCAACGCGGCTGCTAGTCCTCCTTTCATGCAACATCTTAAGGTCCTAGGTTATGTCCAAGCCACCAAAGCCGGCTAAAAAGTGAATAATCGAAAACTAAATCTTGAATTGTACTACTTCTTACTGGCTATTACTTCAAATTAGAAGCTTCTTCTGTGTTCTACTATGGTGCTTTTAGTGTTTCGGTATACTGCAGCACGCGACATAGGTTTGCAGACGATAAATGTAACCGTTTCAGAGAGAAGAACGGCCAATGTGACGATCTGGCTTTAAGTCGATTCGATAACGAATGACGAAAACGGACGGATTTATCAGGTTTTTACTACATATGAACACTTTTCACATTCTCCCATGCAACGCGGCTGCTAGTCCTACTTTCATGCAAAATCTTAAGGTCCTAGGTCATGCCCAAGCCACCAAAGCCGGCTAAAGAGTGAATAATCGACAACTAAAACTTGAATTGTACTACTTCTTACTGGCTATTGCTTCAACGTAGAAGCTTCTTCTGTGTTCTACTATGGTGCTTTTAGTGTCTCCGCATACCGCAGCACGCGACATAGCTTTGCATACGATAAATGTAACCGTCTCAGAGAGAAAAGCGGCCAATGTGACGATCTGACTTTAAGTCGATTCGATAACAAGTGACGAAAGCGGACGGATTTCTCAGGTTTTTACTACATATGAACACTTTTCACATTCTCGCGGGCAACGCTGCTGCTACTCCTCCTTTCATTCAAAATCTTAAGGTCCTAGGTCATGTCCAAGCCACCAAAGACGGCTAAAAAGTGAATAATCGATAACTAAAACTTGAATTGTACTACTTCTTACTGGCTATTACTTCAACTTAGAAGCTTCTTCTGTGCTCTACTATGGTGCTTTTAGTGTCTCCGCATACCGCAGCACGCGACATAGCTTTGCAGACGATAAATGTAACCGTCTCAGAGAGAAAAGCGGCCAATGTGACGATCTGGCTTTAAGTCGATTCGATAACAAATGACGAAAACGGACTGATTTCTCAGGTTTTTACTACATATGAACACTTTTCACATTCTCCCATGCAACGCGGCTGCTAGTCCTCCTTTCATGCAACATCTTAAAGTCCTAGGTCATGTCCAATCCACCAAAGCCGGCTAAAAAGTGAATAATCGAAAACTAAAACTTGAATTGTACTACTTCTTACTGGCTATTACTTCAAATTAGAAGCTTCTTCTGTGTTCTACTATGGTGCTTTTAGTGTTTCGGTATACTGCAGCACGCGACATAGCTTTGCAGACGATAAATGTAACCGTTTCAGAGAGAAAAGTGGCCAATGTGACGATCTGGCTTTAAGTCGATTCGATAACAAATGACGAAAACGGACTGATTTCTCAGGTTTTTACTACATATGAACACTTTTCACATTCTCCCATGCAACGCGGCTGCTAGTCCTCCTTTCATGCAACAACTTAAAGTCCTAGGTCATGTCCAATCCACCAAAGCCGTCTAAAAAGTGAATAATCGAAAACCAAAACTTGAATTGTACTACTTCTTACTGGCTATTACTTCAAATAAGAAGCTTCTTCTGTGTTCTACTATGGTGCTTTTAGTGTTTCGGTATACTGCAGCACGCGACATAGCTTTGCAGACGATAAATGTAACCGTTTCAGAGAGAAGAACTGCCAATGTGACGATCTGGCATTTAGTCGATTCGATAACAAATGACGAAAACGGACGGATTTATCAGGTTTTTACTACATATGAACACTTTTCACATTCTCCCGTGCAACGCGGCTGCTAGTCCTCCTTTCATGCAAAATCTTAAGGTCCTAGGTCATGTCCAAGCCACCAAAGCAGACTAAAAAGTGAATAATCGACAACTAAAACTTCAATTGCACTACTTCTTACTGGCTATTACTTCAACATAGAAGCTTCTTCTGTGTTCTACTATGGTGCTTTTAGTGTTTCCGCATACCGCAGCACGCGACATAGCTTTGCAGACGATAAATGTAACCGTTTCAGAGAGAAGAGCGGCCAATGTGAAGAAACTGGCTTTAAGTCGATTCGATAACAAATGACGAAAACGGACGGATTTCTCAGGTTTTTACTACATATGAACACTTTTCACTTTCTCCCATGCAACGCGGCTGCTAGTCCTCCTTTCATGCAAAATCTTAAGGTCCTAGGTCATGTCCAAGCCACCAAAGCAGGCTAAGAAGTGAATAATCGACAACTAAAACTTCAATTGTACTACTTCTTACTGGCTATTACTTCAACATAGAAGCTTCTTCTGTGTTCTACTATGGTGCTTTTAGTGTTTCCGCATACCGCAGCACGCGACATAGCTTTGCAGACGATAAATGTAACCGTTTCAGAGAGAAGAGCGGCCAATGTGACGATCTGGCTTTAAGTCGATTCGATAACAAATGACGAAAACGGACGGATTTCTCAGGTTTTTACTACATATGAACACTTTTCACATTCTCCCTTGCAACGCGGCTGCAAGTCCTCCTTTCACGCAAAATCTTAAGGTCCTAGGTGATGTCCAAGCCACCAAAGCCGGCTAAAAAGTGAATAATCGACAACTAAAACTTGAATTGTACTACTTCTTACTGGCTATTGCTTCAACTTAGAAGCTTCTTCTGTGTTCTACTATGGTGCTTTTAGTGTCTCCGCATACCGCAGCACGTGACATAGCTTTGCAGACGATAAATGTAACCGTCTCAGAGAGAAAAGCGGCCAATGTGACGATCTGTCTTTAAGGCGATTCGATAACAAATGACGAAAGCAAACGGATTTCTCACGTTTTTACTACATATGAACACTTTTCACATTCTCGCGGGCAACGCGGCTGCTACTCCTCCTTTCATGCAAAATCTTAAGGTCCTAGGTCATGTCCAAGCCACCAAAGCCGGCTAAAAAGTGAATAATCGACAACTAAAACTTGAATTGTACTACTTCTTACTGGCTATTACTTCAAATTAGAAGCTTCTTCTGTGTTCTACTATGGTGCTTTTAGTGTTTCGGTATACTGCAGCACGCGACATAGCTTTGCAGACGATAAATGTAACCGTTTCAGAGAGAAGAACGGCCAATGTGACGATCTGGCTTTAAGTCGATTCGATAACAAATGACGAAAACGGACTGATTTCTCAGGTTTTTACTACATATGAACACTTTTCACATTCTCCCGTGCAACGCGGCTGCTAGTCCTCCTTTCATGCAAAATCTTAAGGTCCTAGGTCATGTCCAAGCCACCAAAGCAGGCTAAAAAGTGAATAATCGACAACTAAAACTTGAATTGTACTACTTCTTACTGGCTATTACTTCAACATAGAAGCTTCTTCTGTGTTCTACTATGGTGCTTTTAGTGTTTCCGCATACCGCAGCACGCGACATAGCTTTGCAGACGATAAATGTAACCGTTTCAGAGAGAAGAGCGGCCAATGTGACGAACTGGCTTTAAGTCGATTCGATAACAAATGACGAAAACGGACGGATTTCTCAGGTTTTTACAACATATGAACACTTCTCACATTCTCCCGTGCAACGCGGCAGCTACTCCTCCTTTCATGCAAAATATTAAGGTTCCACCTAATGTCCAAGCCACCAAAGCCGGCTAAAAAGTGAATAATCGACAACTAAAACTTGAATTGTACTACTTCTTACTGGCTATTACTTCAAATTAGAAGCTTCTTCTGTGTTCTACTAAGGTGCTTTTAGTGTTTCGGCATACCGCAGCACGCGACATAGCTTTGCAGACGATAAATGTAACCGTTTCAGAGAGAAGAACGGCCAATGTGACGATCTGGCTTTAAGTCGATTCGATAACAAATGAAGAAAACGGACGGATTTCTCAGGTTTTTACTACATATGAATACTTTTCACATTCTCCCATGCAACGCGGCTGCTAGTCCTCCTTTCATGAAAATCTTAAGGTCCTAGGTCATGTCCAAGCCACCAAAGCCGGCTAAAAAGTGAATAATCGAAAACTAAAACTTGAATTGTACTACTTCTTACTGGCTATTACTTCAGATTAGAAGCTTCTTCTGTGTTCTACTATGGTGCTTTTAGTGTTTCGGTATACTGCAGCACGCGACATAGCTTTGCAGACGATAAATGTAACCGTTTCAGAGAGAAGAACGGCCAATATGACGATCTGGCTTTAAGTCGATTCGATAACGAATGACGAAAACGGACGTATTTATCAGGTTTTTACTACATATGAACACTTTTCACATTCTCCCGTGCAACGCGGCTGCTAGTCCTCCTTTCATGCAAAATCTTAAGGTCCTAGGTCATGCCCAATCCACCAAAGCCGGCTAAAAAGTGAATAATCGACAACTAAAACTTGAATTGTACTGCTTCTTACTGGCTATTACTTCAAATTAGAAGCTTCTTCTGTGTTCTACTAAGGTGCTTTTAGTGTTTCGGCATACCGCAGCACGCGACATAGCTTTGCAGACGATAAATGTAACCGTTTCAGAGAGAAGAGCGGCCAATGTGACGATCTGACTTTAAGTCGATTCGATAACAAGTGACGAAAGCGGACGGATTTCTCAGGTTTTTACTACATATGAACACTTTTCACATTCTCGCGGGCAACGCTGCTGCTACTCCTCCTTTCATGCAAAATCTTAAGGTCCTAGGTCATGTCCAAGCCACCAAAGACGGCTAAAAAGTGAATAATCGATAACTAAAACTTGAATTGTACTGCTTCTTACTGGCTATTGCTTAAACTTAGAAGCTTCTTCTGTGTTCTACTATGGTGCTTTTAGTGTCTCCGCATACCGCAGCACGTGACATAGCTTTGCAGACGATAAATGTAACCGTCTCAGAGAGAAAAGCGGCCAATGTGACGATCTGTCTTTAAGGCGATTCGATAACAAATGACGAAAGCGGACGGATTTCTCAGGTTTTTACTACATGTGAACACTTTTCACATTCTCCCGTGCAACGCGGCTGCTACTCCTCCTTTCATGCAAAATATTAAGGTTCCACCTAATGTCCAAGCCACCAAAGCCGGCTAAAAAGTGAATAATCGACAACTAAACTTGATTTGTACTACTTCTTACTGGCTATTACTTCAAATTAGAAGCTTCTTCTGTGTTCTACTATGGTGCTTTTAGTGTTTCGGTATACTGCAGCACGCGACATAGCTTTGCAGACGATAAATGTAACCGTCTCAGAGAGAAATGCGGCCAATGTGACGATCTGGCTTTAAGTCGATTCGATAACAAATGACGAAAACGGACTGATTTCTCAGGTTTTTACTACATATGAACACTTTTCACATTCTCCCATGCAACGCGGCTGCTAGTCCTCCTTTCATGCAAAATCTTAAGGTCCTAGGTGATGTCCAAGCCACCAAAGCCGGCTAAAAAGTGAATAATCGATAACTAAAACTTGAATTGTACTACTTCTTACTGGCTATTGCTTCAACTTAGAAGCTTCTTCTGTGTTCTACTATGGTGCTTTTAGTGTCTCCGCATACCGCAGCACGTGACATAGCTTTGCAGACGATAAATGTAACCGTCTCAGAGAGAAAAGCGGCCAATGTGACGATCTGTCTTTGAGGCGATTCGATAACAAATGACGAAAGCGGACGGATTTCTCAGGTTTTTACTACATATGAACACTTTTCACATTCTCGCGGGCAACGCGGCTGCTACTCCTCCTATCATGCAAAATCTTAAGGTCCTAGGTCATGTACAAGCCACCAAAGCCGGCTAAAAAGTGAATAATCGACAACTAAAACTTGAATTGTACTACTTCTTACTGGCTATTACTTCAAATTAGAAGCTTCTTCTGTGTTCTACTATGGTGCTTTTAGTGTTTCGGTATACTGCAGCACGCGACATAGCTTTGCAGACGATAAATGTAACCGTTTCAGAGAGAAGAACGGCCAATGTGACGATCTGGCTTTAAGTCGATTCGATAACAAATGACGAAAACGGACGGATTTATCATTTTTTTACTACATATGAACACTTTTCACATTCTCCCGTGCAACGCGGCTGCTAGTCCTCCTTTCATGCAAAATCTTAAGGTCCTAGGTCATGTCCAAGCCACCAAAGCAGGCTAAAAAGTGAATAATCGACAACTAAAACTTCAATTGTACTACTTCTTACTGGCTATTACTTCAACATAGAAGCTTCTTCTGTGTTCTACTATGGTGCTTTTAGTGTTTCCGCATACCGCAGCACGCGACATAGCTTTGCAGACGATAAATGTAACCGTTTCAGAGGGAAGAGCGGCCAATGTGACAACCTGGCTTTAAGTCGATTCGATAACAAATGAGGAAAACGGACGGATTTCTCAGGTTTTTACTACATATGAACACTTTTCACATTCTCCCGTGCAACGCGGCTGCTACTCCTCCTTTCATGCAAAATATTAAGGTTCCACCTAATGTCCAAGCCACCAAAGCCGGCTAAAAAGTGAATAATCGACAACTAAAACTTGAATTGTACTACTTCTTACTGGCTATTACTTCAAATTAGAAGCTTCTTCTGTGTTCTACTAAGGTGCTTTTAGTGTTTCGGCATACCGCAGCACGCGACATAGCTTTGCAGACTATAAATGTAACCGTTTCAGAGAGAAGAGCGGCCAATGTGACGAACTGGCTTTAAGTCGATTCGATAACAAATGACGAAAACGGACGGATTTCTCAGGTTTTTACTACATATGAACATTTTTCACATTCTCCCATGCAACGCGGCTGCTAGTCCTCCTTTCATGCAACATCTTAAGGTCCTAGGTCATGTCCAAGCCACCAAAGCAGGCTAAAAAGTGAATAATCGACAACTAAAACTTCAATTGTACTACTTCTTACTGGCTATTACTTCAACATAGAAGCTTCTTCTGTGTTCTACTATGGTGCGTTTAGTGTTTCCGCATACCGCAGCACGCGACATAGCTTTGCAGACGATAAATGTAACCGTTTCAGAGAGAAGAGCGGCCAATGTGACGATCTGGCTTTAAGTCGATTCGATAACAAATGACGAAAACGGACGGATTTCTCAGGTTTTTACTACATATGAACACTTTTCACATTCTCCCTTGCAACGCGGCTGCAAGTCCTCCTTTCACGCAAAATCTTAAGGTCCTAGGTGATGTCCAAGCCACCAAAGCCGGCTAAAAAGTGAATAATCGACAACTAAAACTTGAATTGTACTACTTCTTACTGGCTATTGCTTCAACTTAGAAGCTTCTTCTGTGCTCTACTATGGTGCTTTTAGTGTCTCCGCATACCGCAGCACGCGACATAGCTTTGCAGACGATAAATGTAACCGTCTCAGAGAGAAGAACGGCCAATGTGACGATCTGGCTTTAAGACGATTCGATAACAAATGACGAAAACGGACGGATTTCTCAGGTTTTTACTACATATGAACACTTTTCACATTCTCCCATGCAACGCGGCTGCTAGTCCTCCTTTCGTGCAACATCTTAAGGTCCTAGGTCATGTCCAAGCCACCAAAGCCGGCTAAAAAGTGAATAATCGAAAACTAAAACTTGAATTGTACTACTTCTTACTGGCTATTACTTCAAATTAGAAGCTTCTTCTGTGTTCTACTATGGTGCTTTTAGTGTGTCGGTATACTGCAGCACGCGACATAGCTTTGCAGACGATAAATGTAACCGTTTCAGAGAGAAGAACGGCCATGTGACGATCTGGCTTTAAGTCGATTCGATAACGAATGACGAAAACGGACGGATTTATCAGGTTTTTACTACAATTGAACACTTTTCACATTCTTCCGTGCAACGCGGCTGCTAGTCCTCCTTTCATGCAAAATCTGAAGGTCCTAGGTCATTCCCAAGCCACCAAAGCCGGCTAAAAAGTGAATAATCGACAACTAAAACTTGAATTGTACTACTTCTTACTGGCTATTGCTTCAACGTAGAAGCTTCTTCTGTGTTCTACTATGGTGCTTTTAGTGTCTCCGCATACCGCAGCACGCGACATAGCTTTGCATACGATAAATGTAACCGTCTCAGAGAGAAAAGCGGCCAATGTGACGATCTGACTTTAAGTCGATTCGATAACAAGTGACGAAAGCGGACGGATTTCTCAGGATTTTACTACATATGAACACTTTTCACATTCTCGCGGGCAACGCTGCTGCTACTCCTCCTTTCATGCAAAATCTTAAGGTCCTAGGTCATGTCCAAGCCACCAAAGCAGGCCAAAAAGTGAATAATCGACAACTAAAACTTCAATTGTACTACTTCTTACTGGCTATTACTTCAACATAGAAGCTTCTTCTGTGTTGTACTATGGTGCTTTTAGAGTTTCCGCATACCGCAGCACGCGACATAGCTTTGCAGACTATAAATGTAACCGTTTCAGAGAGAAGAGCGGCCAATGTGACGAACTGGCTTTAAGTCGATTCGATACCAAATGACGAAAACGGACGGATTTCTCAGGTTTTTACTACATATGAACACTTTTCACTTTCTCCCATGCAACGCGGCTGCTAGTCCTCCTTTCATGCAAAATCTTAAGGTCCTAGGTCATGTCCAAGCCACCAAAGCAGGCTAAAAAGTGAATAATCTACAACTAAAACTTCAATTGTACTACTTCTTACTGGCTATTACTTCAACATAGAAGCTTGTTCTGTGTTCTACTATGGTGCTTTTAGTGTTTCCGCATACCGCAGCACGCGACATAGCTTTGCAGACAATAAATGTAACCGTTTCAGAGAGAAGAGCGGCCAATGTGACGATCTGGCTTTAAGTCGATTCGATAACAAATGACGAAAACGGACGGATTTCTCAGGTTTTTACCACATATGAACACTTTTCACATTCTCCCTTGCAACGCGGCTGCAAGTCCTCCTTTCACGCAAAATCTTAAGGTCCTAGGTGATGTCCAAGCCACCAAAGCCGGCTAAAAAGTGATTAATCGACAACTAAAACTTGAATTGTACTACTTCTTACTGGCTATTACTTCAACATAGAAGCTTCTTCTGTGTTCTACTATGGTGCTTTTAGTGTTTCCGCATACCGCAGCACGCGACATAGCTTTGCAGACGATAAATGTAACCGTCTCAGAGAGAAAAGCGGCCAATGTGACGATCTGTCTTTAAGGCGATTCGATAACAAATGACGAAAGCGGACGGATTTCTCAGGTTTTTACTACATATGAACACTTTTCACATTCTCCCGTGCAACGCGGCTGCTACTCCTCCTTTCATGCAAAATATTAAGGTTCCACCTAATGTCCAAGCCACCAAAGCCGGCTAAAAAGTGAATAATCGACAACTAAAACTTGAATTGTACTACTTCTTACTGGCTATTACTTCAAATTAGAAGCTTCTTCTGTGTTCTACTAAGGTGCTTTTAGTGTTTCGGCATACCGCAGCACGCGACATAGCTTTGCAGACGATAAATGTAACCGTTTCAGAGAGAAGAACGGCCAATGTGACCATCTGGCTTTAAGTCTATTCGATAACAAATGAAGAAAACGGACGGATTTCTCAGGTTTTTACTACATATGAATACTTTTCACATTCTCCCATGCAACGCGGCTGCTAGTCCTCCTTTCATGAACATCTTAAGGTCCTAGGTCATGTCCAAGCCACCAAAGCCGGCTAAAAAGTGAATAATCGAAAACTAAAACTTGAATTGTACTACTTCTTACTGGCTATTACTTCAAATTAGAAGCTTCTTCTGTGTTCTACTATGGTGCTTTTAGTGTTTCGGTATACTGCAGCACGCGACATAGCTTTGCAGACGATAAATGTAACCGTTTCAGAGAGAAGAACGGCCAATGTGACGATCTGGCTTTAAGTCGATTCGATAACTAATGACGAAAACGGACGGATTTCTCAGGTTTTTACTATATATGAACACTTTTCACATTCTCCCGTGCAACGCGGCTGCTAGTCCTCCTTTCATGCAAAATCTTAAGGTCCTAGGTCATGCCCAATCCACCAAAGCCGGCTAAAAAGTGAATAATCGACAACTAAAACTTGAATTGTACTACTTCTTACTGGCTATTGTTTCAACTTAGAAGCTTCTTCTGTGTTCTACTATGGTGCTTTTAGTGTCTCCGCATACCGCAGCACGCGACATAGCTTTGCATACGATAAATGTAACCGTCCTAGAGAGAAAAGCGGCCAATGTGACGATCTGACTTTAAGTCGATTCGATAACAAGAGACGAAAGCGGACGGATTTCTCAGGTTTTTACTACATATGAACACTTTTCACATTCTCGCGGGCAACGCGGCTGCTACTCCTCCTTTCATGCAAAATCTTAAGGTCCTAGGTCATGTCCAAGCCACCAAAGACGGCTAAAAAGTGAATAATCGATAACTAAAACTTGAATTGTACTACTTCTTACTGGCTATTACTTCAACTTAGAAGCATCTTCTGTGCTCTACTATGGTGCTTTTAGTGTCTCCGCATACCGCAGCACGCGACATAGCTTTGCAGACGATAAATGTAACCGTTTCAGAGAGAAGAGCGGCCAATGTGATGAACTGGCTTTAAGTCGATTCGATAACAAATGACGAAAACGGACGGATTTCTCAAGTTTTTACTACATATGAAGACTTTTCACATTCTCCCGTGCAACGCGGCTACTACTCCTCCTTTCATGCAAAATATTAAGGTTCCACCTAATGTCCAAGCCACCAAAGCCGGCTAAAAAGTGAATAATCGACAACTAAAACTTGAATTGTACTACTTCTTACTGGATATTACTTCAAATTAGAAGCTTCTTCTGTGTTCTACTAAGGTGCTTTTAGTGTTTCGGCATACCGCAGCACGCGACATAGCTTTGCAGACGATAAATGTAACCGTTTCAGAGAGAAGAACGGCCAATGTGGCGAACTGGCATTAAGTCGATTGGATAACATATGACGAAAACGGACGGATTTCTCAGGTTTTTACTACATATGAACACTTTTCACATTCTCCCTTGCAACGCGGGTGCAAGTCCTCCTTTCATGCAAAATCTTAAGGTCCTAGGTGATGTCCAAGCCACCAAAGCCGGCTAAAAAGTGAATAATCGATAACTAAAACTTGAATTGTACTACTTCTTACTGGCTATTGCTTCAACTTAGAAGCTTCCTCTGTGTTCTACTATGGTGCTTTTAGTGTCTCCGCATACCGCAGCACGTGACATAGCTTTGCAGACGATAAATGTAACCGTCTCAGAGGGAAAAGCGGCCAATGTGACGATCTGTCTTTAAGTCGATTCGATAACAAATGACGAAAGCGGACGGATTTCTCAGGTTTTTACTACATATGAACACTTTTCACATTCTCGCGGGCAACGCGGCTGCTACTCCTCCTTTCATGCAAAATCTTAAAGTCCTAGGTCATGTCCAAGCCACCAAAGCCGGCTAAAAAGTGAATAATCGACAACTAAAACTTGATTTGTACTACCTCTTACTGGATATTACTTCAAATTAGAAGCTTCTTCTGTGTTCTACTATGGTGCTTTTAGTGTTTCGGTATACTGCAGCACGCGATATAGCTTTGCAGACGATAAATGTAACCGTTTCAGAGAGAAGAACGGCCAATGTGACGATCTGGCTTTAAGTCGATTCGATAACAAATGACGAAAACGGACGTATTTCTCAGGTTTTTACTACATATGAACACTTTTCACATTCTCCCGTGCAACGCGGCTGCTAGTCCTCCTTTCATGCAAAATCTTAAGGTCCTAGGTCATGTCCAAGCCACCAAAGCAGACTAAAAAGTGAATAATCGACAACTAAAACTTCAATTGCACTACTTCTTACTGGCTATTACTTCAACATAGAAGCTTCTTCTGTGTTCTACTATGGTGCTTTTAGTGTTTCCGCATACCGCAGCACGCGACATAGCTTTGCAGACGATAAATGTAACCGTTTCAGAGAGAAGAGCGGCCAATGTGACGAACTGGCTTTAAGTCGATTCGATAACAAATGACGAAAACGGACGGATTTCTCAGGTTTTTACTACATATGAACACTTTTCACTTTCTCCCATGCAACGCGGCTGTTAGTCCTCCTTTCATGCAAAATCTTAAGGTCCTAGGTCATGTCCAAGCCACCAAATCAGGCTAAAAAGTGAATAATCGACAACTAAAACTTCAATTGTACTACTTCTTACTGGCTATTACTTCAACATAGAAGCTTCTTCTGTGTTCTACTATGGTGCTTTTAGTGTTTCCGCATACCGCAGCACGCGACATAGCTTTGCAGACGATAAATGTAACCGTTTCAGAGAGAACAGCGGCCAATGTGACGATCTGGCTTTAAGTCGATTCGATAACAAATGACGAAAACGGACGGATTTCTCAGGTTTTTACTACATATGAACACTTTTCACAATCTCCCTTGCAACGCGGCTGCAAGTCCTCCTTTCACGCAAAATCTTAAGGTCCTAGGTGATGTCCAAGCCACCAAAGACGGCTAAAAAGTGAATAATCGACAACTAAAACTTGAATTGTACTACTTCTTACTGGCTATTGCTTCAACTTAGAAGCTTCTTCTGTGCTCTACTATGGTGCTTTCAGTGTTTCGGTATACTGCAGCACGCGACATAGCTTTGCAGACGATAAATGTAACCGTCTCAGAGAGAAGAACGGCCAATGTGACGATCTGGCTTTAAGTCGATTCGATAACAAATGACGATAACGGACGGATTTATCAGGTTTTTACTACATATGAACACTTTTCACATTCTCCCATGCAACGCGGCTGCTAGTCCCCCTTTCATGCAACATCTTAAGGTCCTAGGTCATGTCCAAGCCACCAAAGCCGGCTAAAAAGTGAATAATCGAAAACTAAAACTTGAATTGTACTACTTCTTACTGGCTATTACTTCAAATTAGAAGCTTCTCTGTGTTCTACTACGGTGCTTTTAGTGTTTCGGTATACTGCAGCACGCGACATAGCTTTGCAGACGATAAATGTAACCGTTTCAGAGAGAAGAACGGCCAATGTGACGATCTGGCTTTAAGTCGATTCGATAACAAATGACGAAAACGGACGGATTTCTCAGATTTTTACTACATATGAACACTTTTCACTTTCTCCCATGCAACGCGGCTGCTAGTCCTCCTTTCATGCAAAATCTTAAGGTCCTTGGTAATGTCCAAGCCACCAAAGCAGGCTAAAAAGTGAATAATCGACAACTAAAACTTCAATTGTACTACTTCTTACTGGCTATTACTTCAACATAGAAGCTTCTTCTGTGTTCTACTATGGTGCTTTTTGCGTCTAAGCATACCGCAGCAAGCGACATAGATTTGCAGACGATAAATGTAACCGTTTCAGACAGAAAAGCGGCCAATGTGACGATCTGGCTTTAAGTCGATTCGACAACAAGTGACGAAAACGAACGGATTTCTAAGGTTTTTACTGCATATGTACACTTTTCACATTCTCCCGTGCAACGCGGCTGCTAGTCCTCCTTTCATGCAAAATCTTAAGGTCCTAGGTCATGCCCAAGCCACCAAAGCCGGCTAAAAAGTGAATAATCGACAACTAAAACTTGAATTGTACTACTTCTTACTGGCTTTTGCTTCAACTTAGAAGCTTCTTCTGTGTTCTACTATGATGCTTTTAGTGTCTCCGCATACCGCAGCACGCGACATAGCTTTGCATACGATAAATGTAACCGTCTCAGAGAGAAAAGCGGCCAATGTGACGATCTGACTTTAAGTCGATTCGATAACAAGTGACGAAAGCGGACGGATTTCTCAGGTTTTTACTACATATGAACACTTTTCACATTCTCGCGGGCAACGCGGCTGCTACTCCTCCTTTCATGCAAAATCTTAAGGTCCTAGGTCATGTCCAAGCCACCAAAGACGGCTAAAAAGTGAATAATAGATAACTAAAACTTGAATTGTACTACTTCTTACTGGCTATTACTTCAACTTAGAAGCTTCTTCTGTGCTCTACTATGGTGCTTTTAGTGTCTCCGCATACCGCAGCACGCGACATAGCTTTGCAGACGATAAATGTAACCGTCTCAGAGAGAAAAGCGGCCAATGTGACGATCTGGCTTTAAGTCGATTCGATAACAAATGACGAAAACGGACGGATTTCTCAGGTTTTTCTACATATGAACACTTTTCACATTCTCCCGTGCAACGCGGCTGCTAGTCCTCCTTTCATGCAAAATCTTATGGTCCTAGGACATGTCATAGCCACCAAAGCCGGCTAAAAAGTGAATAATCGACAACTAACACTTGAATTGTACTACATCTTACTGGCTATTACTTCAACATAGAAGCTTCTTCTGTGTTCTACTATGGTGCTTTTAGTGTTTCCGCATACTGCAGCACGCGACATAACTTTGCAGACGATAAATGTAACCGTTTCAGAGAGAAGAGCGGCCAATGTGACGATCTGGCTTTAAGTCGATTCGATAACAAATGACGAAAACGGACGGATTTCTCAGGTTTTTCTACATATGAACACTTTTCACATTCTCCCGTGCAACGCGGCTGCTAGTCCTCCTTTCATGCAACATCTTAAAGTCCTAGGTCATGTCCAATCCACCAAAGCCGGCTAAAAAGTGAATAATCGACAACTAAAACTTGAATTGTACTACTTCTTACTGGCTATTACTTCAACATAGAAGCTTCTTCTGTGTTCTACTATGGTGCTTTTAGTGTTTCCGCATACCGCAGCACGCGACATAGCTTTGCAGACGATAAATGTAACCGTTTCAGAGAGAAGAGCGGCCAATGTGACGATCTGGCTTTAAGTCGATTCGATAACAAATGACGAAAATGGACGGATTTCTCAGGTTTTTACTGCATATGTACACTTTTCACATTCTCCCGTGCAACGCGGCTGCTAGTCCTCCTTTCATGCAAAATCTTAAGGTCCTAGGTCATGCCCAAGCCACCAAAGCCGGCTAAAAAGTGAATAATCGACAACTAAAACTTGAATTGTACTACTTCTTACTGGCTTTTGCTTCAACTTAGAAGCTTCTTCTGTGTTCTACTATGGTGCTTTTAGTGTCTCCGCATACCGCAGCACGCGACATAGCTTTGCATACGATAAATGTAACCGTCTCAGAGAGAAAAGCGGCCAATGTGACGATCTGACTTTAAGTCGATTCGATAACAAGTGACGAAAGCGGACGGATTTCTCAGGTTTTTACTACATATGAACACTTTTCACATTCTCGCGGGCAACGCGGCTGCTACTCCTCCTTTCATGCAAAATCTTAAGGTCCTAGGTCATGTCCAAGCCACCAAAGACGGCTAAAAAGTGAATAATCGATAACTAAAACTTGAATTGTACTACTTCTTACTGGCTATTAGTTCAACTTAGAAGCTTCTCCTGTGTTCTACTATGGTGCTTTTTGCGTCTCCGCATACCGCAGCACGCGACATAGCTTTGCAGACGATAAATGTAACCGTTTTAGACAGAATTGCGGCCAATGTGACGATCTGGCTTTAAGTCGATTCGACAACAAGTGACGAAAACGAACGGATTTCTAAGGTTTTTACTACATATGAACACTTTTCACATTCTCCCATGCAACGCGGCTGCTAGTCCTCCTTTCATGCAACATCTTAAAGTCCTAGGTCATGTCCAATCCACCAAAGCCGGCTAAAAAGTGAATAATCGACAACTAAAACTTGAATTGTACTACTACTTCAACATAGAAGCTTCTTCTGTGTTCTACTATGGTGCTTTTAGTGTTTCCGCATACCGCAGCACGCGACATAGCTTTGCAGACGATAAATGTAACCGTTTCAGAGAGAAGAGCGGCCAATGTGACGATCTGGCTTTAAGTCGATTCGATAACAAATGACGAAAACGGACGGATTTCTCAGGTTTTTACTGCATATGAACACTTTTCACATTCTCCCGTGCAACGCGGCTGCTAGTCCTCCTTTCATGCAAAATGTTAAGGTCCTATGTCATGCCCAAGCCACCAAAGAGGGCTAAAAAGTGAATAATCGACAACTAAAACTTGAATTGTACTACTTCTTACTGGCTGTTGCTTCAACTTAGAAGCTTCTTCTGTGTTCTACTATGGTGCTTTTAGTGTCTCCGCATACCGCAGCACGCGACATAGCTTTGCATACGATAAATGTAACCGTTTTAGAGAGAAGAGCAGCCAATGTGACGATCTGGCTTTAAGTCAATTCGATAACAAATGACGAAAGCGGACGGATTTCTCAGGTTTTTTCTACATATGAACACTTTTCACATTCTCGCGTGCAACGCGGCAGCTTGTCCTCCTTTCATGCAAAATCTTAAGGTTCCACCTAATGTCAAAGCCACCAAAGCCGGCTAAAAAGTGAATAATCGACAACTAAAACTTGAATTGTACTACTTCTTACTGGCTATTACTTCAAATTACATGCTTCTTCTGTGTTCTACTATGGTGCTTTTAGTGTTTCGGCATACCGCAGCACGCGACATAGCTTTGCAGACGATAAATGTAACCGTTTCAGAGAGAAGAACGGCCAATGTGACGATCTGGCTTTAAGTCGATTCGATAACAAATGACGAAAACGGACGGATTTCTCAGGTTTTTACTACATATGAACACTTTTCACATTCTCGCGTACAACGCGGCAGCTAGTCCTCCTTTCATGCAAAATCTTAAGGTTCCACCTAATGTCAAAGCTACCAAAGCCGGCTAAAAAGTGAATAATCGACAACTAAAACTTGAATTGTACTACTTCTTACTGGCTATTACTTCAAATTAGAAGCTTCTTCTGTGTTCTACTATGGTGCTTTTAGTGTTTCCGCATACCGCAGCAAGCGACTTAGCTTTGCAGACGATAAATGTAACCGTCTCAGAGCGAAAAGCGGCAAATGTGACGATCTGGCTTTAAGTCAATTCGATAATAAATGACGAAAACGGACGGATTTCTCAGGTTTTTACTACATATGAACACTTTTCACATTCTCCCATGCAACGCTGCTGCTAGTCCGCCTTTCATGCAAAATCTTAAGGTCCTAGGTCATGTCCAAGCTACCAAAGACGGCTAAAAAGTGAATAATCGATAACTAAAACTTGAATTTTACTACTTCTTACTGGCTATTACTTCAACTTAGAAGCTTCTTCTGTGTTCTACTATGGTGCTTTTTGTGTCTCCGCATACCGCAGCACGCGACATAGCTTTGCAGACGATAAATTTAACCGTTTCAGACAGAAGAGCGGCCAATGTGACGATCTGGCTTTAAGTCGATTCGACAACAAGTGACGAAAACGAACGGATTTCTAAGGTTTTTACTACATATGAACACTTTTCACATTCTCCCGTGCAACGCGGCTGCTAGTCCTCCTTTCATGCAAAATCTTATGGTCCAAGGACATGTCATAGCCACCAAAGCCGGCTAAAAAGTGAATAATCGACAACTAAAACTTGAATTGTACTACATCTTACGGGCTATTACTTCAAATTAGAAGCTTCTTCTGTGTTCTACTATGGTGCTTTTAGTGTTTCCGCATACTGCAGCACGCGACATAACTTTGCAGACGATAAATGTAACCGTTTCAGAGAGAAGAGCGGCCAATGTGACGATCTGGCTTTAAGTCGATTCGATAACAAATGACGAAAACGGACGGATTTCTCAGGTTTTTCTATATATGAACACTTTTCACATTCTCCCGTGCAACGCGGCTGCTACTCCTCCTTTCATGCAAAATATTAAGGTTCCACCTAATGTCGAAGACACCAAAGCCGGCTAAAAAGTGAATAATCGACAACTAAAACTTGAATTGTACTACTTCTTACTGGCTATTACTTCAAATTAGAAGCTTCTTCTGTGTTCTACTATGATGCTTTTAGTGTTTCGGCATACCGCAGCACGCGACATAGCTTTGCAGACGATAAATGTAACCGTTTCAGAGAGAAGAACGGCCAATGTGACGATCTGGCTTTAAGTCGATTCGATAACAAATGACGAAACGGACGGATTTATCAGGTTTGTACTACATATGAACACTTTTCACATTCTCCCGTGCAACGCGGCTGCTAGTCCTCCTTTCATGCAAATTCTTAAGGTGCTAGGTCATGTCCAAGCCACCAAAGCCGGCTAAAATGTGAATAATCGACAACTAAAACTTGAATTGTACTGCTTCTTACTGGCTATTACTTCAACTTAGAAGCTTCTTCTGTGTTCTACTATGGTGCTTTAAGTGTTTCCGCATACCGCAGCGCGCGACATAGCTTTGCAGACGATAAATGTAACCGTCTCAGAGAGAAAAGCGGCCAATGTGACGATCTGGCTTGAAGTCGATTCGATAACAAATGACGAAAACGGACGGATTTCTCAGGTTTTTACTACATATGAACACATTTCACATTCTCCCATGCAACGCGGCTGCTAGTCCTCCTTTCATGCAAAATCTTAAGGTCCTAGGTCTTGTCCAAGCCACCAAAGCAGACTAAAAAGTGAATAATCGACAACTAAAACTTCAATTGCACTACTTCTTACTGGCTATTACTTCAACATAGAAGCTTCTTCTGTGTTCTACTATGGTGCTTTTAGTGTTTCCGCATACCGCAGCACGCGACATAGCTTTGCAGACGATAAATGTAACCGTTTCAGAGAGAAGAGCGGCCAATGTGACGAACTGGCTTTAAGTCGATTCGATAACAAATGACGAAAACGGACGGATTTCTCAGGTTTTTACTACATATGAACACTTTTCACTTTCTCCCATGCAACGCGGCTGTTAGTCCTCCTTTCATGCAAAATCTTAAGGTCCTAGGTCATGTCCAAGCCACCAAATCAGGCTAAAAAGTGAATAATCGACAACTAAAACTTCAATTGTACTACTTCTTACTGGCTATTACTTCAACATAGAAGCTTCTTCTGTGTTCTACTATGGTGCTTTTAGTGTTTCCGCATACCGCAGCACGCGACATAGCTTTGCAGACGATAAATGTAACCGTTTCTGAGAGAACAGCGGCCAATGTGACGATCTGGCTTTAAGTCGATTCGATAACAAATGACGAAAACGGACGGATTTCTCAGGTTTTTACTACATATGAACACTTTTCACAATCTCCCTTGCAACGCGTCTGCAAGTCCTCCTTTCACGCAAAATCTTAAGGTCCTAGGTGATGTCCAAGCCACCAAAGACGGCTAAAAAGTGAATAATCGACAACTAAAACTTGAATTGTACTACTTCTTACTGGCTATTGCTTCAACTTAGAAGCTTCTTCTGTGCTCTACTATGGTGCTTTCAGTGTTTCGGTATACTGCAGCACGCGACATAGCTTTGCAGACGATAAATGTAACCGTCTCAGAGAGAAGAACGGCCAATGTGACGATCTGGCTTTAAGTCGATTCGATAACAAATGACGATAACGGACGGATTTATCAGGTTTTTACTACATATGAACACTTTTCACATTCTCCCATGCAACGCGGCTGCTAGTCCCCCTTTCATGCAACATCTTAAGGTCCTAGGTCATGTCCAAGCCACCAAAGCCGGCTAAAAAGTGAATAATCGAAAACTAAAACTTGAATTGTACTACTTCTTACTGGCTATTACTTCAAATTAGAAGCTTCTCTGTGTTCTACTACGGTGCTTTTAGTGTTTCGGTATACTGCAGCACGCGACATAGCTTTGCAGACGATAAATGTAACCGTTTCAGAGAGAAGAACGGCCAATGTGACGATCTGGCTTTAAGTCGATTCGATAACAAATGACGAAAACGGACGGATTTCTCAGGTTTTTACTACATATGAACACTTTTCACTTTCTCCCATGCAACGCGGCTGCTAGTCCTCCTTTCATGCAAAATCTTAAGGTCCTTGGTAATGTCCAAGCCACCAAAGCAGGCTAAAAAGTGAATAATCGACAACTTCAATTGTACTACTTCTTACTGGCTATTACTTCAACATAGAAGTTTCTTCTGTGTTCTACTATGGTGCTTTTTGCGTCTAAGCATACCGCAGCTAGCGACATAGATTTGCAGACGATAAATGTAACCGTTTCAGACAGAAAAGCGGCCAATGTGACGATCTGGCTTTAAGTCGATTCGACAACAAGTGACGAAAACGAACGGATTTCTAAGGTTTTTACTGCATATGTACACTTTTCACATTCTCCCGTGCAACGCGGCTGCTAGTCCTCCTTTCATGCAAAATCTTAAGGTCCTAGGTCATGCCCAAGCCACCAAAGCCGGCTAAAAAGTGAATAATCGACAACTAAAACTTGAATTGTACTACTTCTTACTGGCTTTTGCTTCAACTTAGAAGCTTCTTCTGTGTTCTACTATGATGCTTTTAGTGTCTCCGCATACCGCAGCACGCGACATAGCTTTGCATACGATAAATGTAACCGTCTCAGAGAGAAAAGCGGCCAATGTGACGATCTGACTTTAAGTCGATTCGATAACAAGTGACGAAAGCGGACGGATTTCTCAGGTTTTTACTACATATGAACACTTTTCACATTCTCGCGGGCAACGCGGCTGCTACTCCTCCTTTCATGCAAAATCTTAAGGTCCTAGGTCATGTCCAAGCCACCAAAGACGGCTAAAAAGTGAATAATCGATAACTAAAACTTGAATTGTACTACTTCTTACTGGCTATTACTTCAACTTAGAAGCTTCTTCTGTGCTCTACTATGGTGCTTTTAATGTCTCCGCATACCGCAGCACGCGACATAGCTTTGCAGACGATAAATGTAACCGTCTCAGAGAGAAAAGCGGCCAATGTGACGATCTGGCTTTAAGTCGATTCGATAACAAATGACGAAAACGGACGGATTTCTCAGGTTTTTCTACATATGAACACTTTTCACATTCTCCCGTGCAACGCGGCTGCTAGTCCTCCTTTCATGCAAAATCTTATGGTCCTAGGACATGTCATAGCCACCAAAGCCGGCTAAAAAGTGAATAATCGACAACTAACACTTGAATTGTACTACATCTTACTGGCTATTACTTCAACATAGAAGCTTCTTCTGTGTTCTACTATGGTGCTTTTAGTGTTTCCGCATACTGCAGCACGCGACATAACTTTGCAGACGTTAAATGTAACCGTTTCAGAGAGAAGAGCGGCCAATGTGACGATCTGGCTTTAAGTCGATTCGATAACAAATGACGAAAACGGACGGATTTCTCAGGTTTTTCTACATATGAACACTTTTCACATTCTCCCGTGCAACGCGGCTGCTAGTCCTCCTTTCATGCAAAATCTTAAGGTCCTAGGTCATGCCCAAGCCACCAAAGCCGGCTAAAAAGTGAATAATCGACAACTAAAACTTGAATTGTACTACTTCTTACTGGCTTTTGCTTCAACTTAGAAGCTTCTTCTGTGTTCTACTATGGTGCTTTTAGTGTCTCCGCATACCGCAGCACGCGACATAGCTTTGCATACGATAAATGTAACCGTCTCAGAGAGAAAAGCGGCCAATGTGACGATCTGACTTTAAGTCGATTCGATAACAAGTGACGAAAGCGGACGGATTTCTCAGGTTTTTACTACATATGAACACTTTTCACATTCTCGCGGGCAACGCGGCTGCTACTCCTCCTTTCATGCAAAATCTTAAGGTCCTAGGTCATGTCCAAGCCACCAAAGACGGCTAAAAAGTGAATAATCGATAACTAAAACTTGAATTGTACTACTTCTTACTGGCTATTACTTCAACTTAGAAGCTTCTTCTGTGCTCTACTATGGTGCTTTTAGTGTCTCCGCATACCGCAGCACGCGTCATAGCTTTGCAGACGATAAATGTAACCGTCTCAGAGAGAAAAGCGGCCAATGTGACGATCTGGCTTTAAGTCGATTCGATAACAAATGACGAAAACGGACTGATTTCTCAGGTTTTTACTACATATGAACACTTCTCACATTCTCCCATGCAACGCGGCTGCTAGTCATCCTTTCATGCAACATCTTAAAGTCCTAGGTCATGTCCAATCCACCAAAGCCGGCTAAAAAGTGAATAATCGACAACTAAAACTTGAATTTTACTACTTCTTACTGGCTATTAGTTCAACTTAGAAGCTTCTCCTGTGTTCTACTATGGTGCTTTTTGCGTCTCCGCATACCGCAGCACGCGACATAGCTTTGCAGACGATAAATGTAACCGTTTCAGACAGAATTGCGGCCAATGTGACGATCTGGCTTTAAGTCGATTCGACAACAAGTGACGAAAACGAACGGATTTCTAAGGTTTTTACTACATATGAACACTTTTCACATTCTCCCATGCAACGCGGTTGCTAGTCCTCCTTTCATGCAACATCTTAAAGTCCTACGTCATGTCCAATCCACCAAAGCCGGCTAAAAAGTGAATAATCGACAACTAAAACTTGAATTGTACTACTACTTCAACATAGAAGCTTCTTCTGTGTTCTACTATGGTGCTTTTAGTGTTTCCGCATACCGCAGAACGCGACATAGCTTTGCAGACGATAAATGTAACCGTTTCAGAGAGAAGAGCGGCCAATGTGACGATCTGGCTTTAAGTCGATTCGATAACAAATGACGAAAACGGACGGATTTCTCAGGTTTTTACTGCATATGAACACTTTTCACATTCTCCCGTGCAACGCGGCTGCTAGTCCTCCTTTCATGCAAAATGTTAAGGTCCTATGTCATGCCCAAGCCACCAAAGAGGGCTAAAAAGTGAATAATCGACAACTAAAACTTGAATTGTACTACTTCTTACTGGCTGTTGCTTCAACTTAGAAGCTTCTTCTGTGTTCTACTATGGTGCTTTTAGTGTCTCCGCATACCGCAGCACGCGACATAGCTTTGCATACGATAAATGTAACCGTTTTAGAGAGAAGAGCAGCCAATGTGACGATCTGGCTTTAAGTCAATTCGATAACAAATGACGAAAGCGGACGGATTTCTCAGGTTTTTTCTACATATGAACACTTTTCACATTCTCGCGTGCAACGCGGCAGCTTGTCCTCCTTTCATGCAAAATCTTAAGGTTCCACCTAATGTCAAAGCCACCAAAGCCGGCTAAAAAGTGAATAATCGACAACTAAAACTTGAATTGTACTACTTCTTACTGGCTATTACTTCAAATTACATGCTTCTTCTGTGTTCTACTATGGTGCTTTTAGTGTTTCGGCATACCGCAGCACGCGACATAGCTTTGCAGACGATAAATGTAACCGTTTCAGAGAGAAGAACGGCCAATGTGACGATCTGGCTTTAAGTCGATTCGATAACAAATGACGAAAACGGACGGATTTCTCAGGTTTTTACTACATATGAACACTTTTCACATTCTCGCGTGCAACGCGGCAGCTAGTCCTCCTTTCATGCAAAATCTTAAGGTTCCACCTAATGTCAAAGCTACCAAAGCCGGCTAAAAAGTGAATAATCGACAACTAAAACTTGAATTGTACTACTTCTTACTGGCTATTACTTCAAATTAGAAGCTTCTTCTGTGTTCTACTATGGTGCTTTTAGTGTTTCCGCATACCGCAGCAAGCGACTTAGCTTTGCAGACGATAAATGTAACCGTCTCAGAGCGAAAAGCGGCAAATGTGACGATCTGGCTTTAAGTCAATTCGATAATAAATGACGAAAACGGACGGATTTCTCAGGTTTTTACTACATATGAACACTTTTCACATTCTCCCATGCAACGCTGCTGCTAGTCCACCTTTCATGCAAAATCTTAAGGTCCTAGGTCATGTCCAAGCTACCAAAGACGGCTAAAAAGTGAATAATCGATAACTAAAACTTGAATTTTACTACTTCTTACTGGCTATTACTTCAACTTAGAAGCTTCTTCTGTGTTCTACTATGGTGCTTTTTGTGTCTCCGCATACCGCAGCACGCGACATAGCTTTGCAGACGATAAATTTAACCGTTTCAGACAGAAGAGCGGCCAATGTGACGATCTGGCTTTAAGTCGATTCGACAACAAGTGACGAAAACGAACGGATTTCTAAGGTTTTTACTACATATGAACACTTTTCACATTCTCCCGTGCAACGCGGCTGCTAGTCCTCCTTTCATGCAAAATCTTATGGTCCAAGGACATGTCATAGCCACCAAAGCCGGCTAAAAAGTGAATAATCGACAACTAAAACTTGAATTGTACTACATCTTACGGGCTATTACTTCAAATTAGAAGCTTCTTCTGTGTTCTACTATGGTGCTTTTAGTGTTTCCGCATACTGCAGCACGCGACATAACTTTGCATACGATAAATTTAACCGTTTCAGAGAGAAGAGCGGCCAATGTGACGATCTGGCTTTAAGTCGATTCGATAACAAATGACGAAAACGGACGGATTTCTCAGGTTTTTCTACATATGAACACTTTTCACATTCTCCCGTGCAACGCGGCTGCTACTCCTCCTTTCATGCAAAATATTAAGGTTCCACCTAATGTCGAAGACACCAAAGCCGGCTAAAAAGTGAATAATCGACAACTAAAACTTGAATTGTACTACTTCTTACTGGCTATTACTTCAAATTAGAAGCTTCTTCTGTGTTCTACTATGATGCTTTTAGTGTTTCGGCATACCGCAGCACGCGACATAGCTTTGCAGACGATAAATGTAACCGTTTCAGAGAGAAGAACGGCCAATGTGACGATCTGGCTTTAAGTCGATTCGATAACAAATGACGGAACGGACGGATTTATCAGGTTTGTACTACATATGAACACTTTTCACATTCTCCCGTGCAACGCGGCTGCTAGTCCTCCTTTCATGCAAATTCTTAAGGTGCTAGGTCATGTCCAAGCCACCAAAGCCGGCTAAAATGTGAATAATCGACAACTAAAACTTGAATTGTACTACTTCTTACTGGCTATTACTTCAACTTAGAAGCTTCTTCTGTGTTCTACTATGGTGCTTTAAGTGTTTCCGCATACCGCAGCACGCGACATAGCTTTGCAGACGATAAATGTAACCGTCTCAGAGAGAAAAGCGGCCAATGTGACGATCTGGCTTGAAGTCGATTCGATAACAAATGACGAAAACGGACGGATTTCTCAGGTTTTTACTACTTATGAACACATTTCACATTCTCCCATGCAACGCGGCTGCTAGTCCTCCTTTCATGCAAAATCTTAAGGTCATAGGTCATGTCCAAGCCACCAAAGCAGGCTAAAAAGTGAATAATCAACAGCTAAAACTTCAATTGTACTACTTCTTACTGGCTATTACTTCAACATAGAAGCTTCTTCTGTGTTCTACTATGGTGATTTTAGTGTTTCCGCATACCGCAGCACGCGACATAGCTTTGCAGGCGATAAATGTAACCGTTTCAGAGAGAAGAACGGCCAATGTGACGATCTGGCTTTAAGTCGATTCGATAACATATGACGAAAACGGACGGATTTCTCAGGTTTTTACTACATATGAACACTTTTCACATTCTCGCGTGCAACGCGGCAGCTAGTCCTCCTTTCATGCAAAATCTTAAGGTTCCACCTAATGTCAAAGCTACCAAAGTCGGCTAAAAAGTGAATAATCGACAACTAAAACTTGAATTGTACTACTTCTTACTGGCTATTACTTCAAATTAGAAGCTTCTTCTGTGTTCTACTATGGTGCTTTTAGTGTTTCCGCATACCGCAGCAAGCGACTTAGCTTTGCAGACGATAAATGTAACCGTCTCAGAGCGAAAAGCGGCAAATGTGACGATCTGGCTTTAAGTCAATTCGATAATAAATGACGAAAACGGACGGATTTCTCAGGTTTTTACTACATATGAACACTTTTCACATTCTCCCATGCAACGCTGCTGCTAGTCCTCCTTTCATGCAAAATCTTAAGGTCCTAGGTCATGTCCAAGCTACCAAAGACGGCTAAAAAGTGAATAATCGATAACTAAAACTTGAATTTTACTACTTCTTACTGGCTATTACTTCAACTTAGAAGCTTCTTCTGTGTTCTACTATGGTGCTTTTTGTGTCTCCGCATACCGCAGCACGCGACATAGCTTTGCAGACGATAAATGTAACCGTTTCAGACAGAAGAGCGGCCAATGTGACGATCTGGCTTTAAGTCGATTCGACAACAAGTGACGAAAACGAACGGATTTCTAAGGTTTTTACTACATATGAACACTTTTCACATTCTCCCGTGCAACGCGGCTGCTAGTCCTCCTTTCATGCAAAATCTTATGGTCCAAGGACATGTCATAGCCACCAAAGCCGGCTAAAAAGTGAATAATCGACAACTAAAACTTGAATTGTACTACATCTTACTGGCTATTACTTCAAATTAGAAGCTTCTTCTGTGTTCTACTATGGTGCTTTTAGTGTTTCCGCATACTGCAGCACGCGACATAACTTTGCAGACGATAAATGTAACCGTTTCAGAGAGAAGAGCGGCCAATGTGACGATCTGGCTTTAAGTCGATTCGATAACAAATGACGAAAACGGACGGATTTCTCAGGTTTTTCTACATATGAACACTTTTCACATTCTCCCGTGCGACGCGGCTCCTACAACTCCTTTCATGCCAAATATTAAGGTTCCACCTAATGTCGAAGACACCAAAGCCAGCTAAAATGTGAATAATCGACAACTAAAACTTGAATTGTACTACTTCTTACTGGCTATTACTTCAAATTAGAAGCTTCTTCTGTGTTCTACTATGATGCTTTTAGTGTTTCGGCATACCGCAGCACGCGACATAGCTTTGCAGACGATAAATGTAACCGTTTCAGAGAGAAGAACGGCCAATGTGACGATCTGGCTTTAAGTCGATTCGATAACAAATGACGAAACGGACGGATTTATCAGGTTTGTACTACATATGAACACTTTTCACATTCTCCCGTGCAACGCGGCTGCTAGTCCTCCTTTCATGCAAATTCTTAAGGTGCTAGGTCATGTCCAAGCCACCAAAGCCGGCTAAAATGTGAATAATCGACAACTAAATCTTGAATTGTACTACTTCTTACTGGCTATTACTTCAACTTAGAAGCTTCTTCTGTGTTCTACTATGGTGCTTTAAGTGTTTCCGCATACCGCAGCACGCGACGTAGCTTTGCAGACGATAAATGTAACCGTCTCAGAGAGAAAAGCGGCCAATGTGACGATCTGGCTTTAAGTCGATTCGATAACAAATGACGAAAACGGACGGATTTCTCAGGTTTTTACTACATATGAACACATTTCACATTCTCCCATGCAACGCGGCTGCTAGTCCTCCTTTCATGCAAAATCTTAAGGTCATAGGTCATGTCCAACCCACCAAAGCAGGCTAAAAAGTGAATAATCAACAACTAAAACTTCAATTGTACTACTTCTTACTGGCTATTACTTCAACATAGAAGCTTCTTCTGTGTTCTACTATGGTGATTTTAGTGTTTCCGCATACCGCAGCACGCGACATAGCTTTGCAGACGATAAATGTAACCGTTTCAGAGAGAAAAGCGGCCAATGTGACGATCTGGCTTTAAGTCGATTCGATAACAAATGACGAAAACGGACGGATTTCTCAGGTTTTTACTACATATGAACACTTTTCACATTCTCCCTTGCAACGCGGCTGCAAGTCCTCCTTTCCTGCAAAATCTTAAGGTCCCAGGTGATGTCCAAGCCACCAAAGCCGGCTAAAAAGTGAATAATCGACAACTAAAACTTGAATTGTACTACTTCTTACTGGCTATTGCTTCAACTTAGAAGCTTCTTCTGTGTTCTACTATGGTGCTTTTAGAGTCTCCGCATACCGCAGCACGCGACATAGCTTTGCAGACGATAAATGTTACCGTCTCAGAGAGAAAAGCGGCCAATGTGACGATCTGACTTTAAGTCGATTCGATAACAAGTGACGAAAGCGGACGGATTTCTCAGGTTTTCACTACATATGAACAATTTTCACATTCTCGCGGGCAACGCGGCTGCTACTCCTCCTTTCATGCAAAATCTTAAGGTCCTAGGTCATGTCCAAACCACCAAAGACGACTAAAACTTGAATTGTACTACTTCTTAATGGCTATTACTTCAACTTCGAAGCTTCTTCTGTGTTCTACTATGGTGCTTTTAGTGTCTCCGCATACCGCAGCACGCGACATAGCTTTGCAGACGATAAATGTAACCGTCTCAGAGAGAAAAGCGGCCAATGTGACGATCTGACTTTAAGTCGATTCGATAACAAATGACGAAAACGGACTGATTTCTCAGGTTTTTACTACATATGAACACTTTTCACATTCTCGCGGGCAACGCGGCTGCTACCCCTCTTTTCATGCAAAATCTTAAGGTCCTAGGTCATGTCCAAGCCACCAAAGCCGGCTAAAAAGTGAATAATCGACAACTAAAACTTGAATTGTACTACTTCTTACTGGCTATTACTTCAAATTAGAAGCTTCTTCTGTGTTCTACTATGGTGCTTTTAGTGTTTCGGCATACCGCAGCACGCGACATAGCTTTGCAGACGATAAATGTAACCGTTTCAGAGAGAAGAACGGCCAATGTGACAATCTGGCTTTAAGTCGATTCGATAACAAGTGACGACAGCGGACGGATTTCTCAGGTTTTTACTACATCTGAACAATTTTCACATTCTCGCGGGCAACGCGGCTGCTACTCCTACTTTCATGCAAAATCTTAAGGTCCTAGGTCATGTCCCAGCCACCAAAGCCGGCTAAAAAGTGAATAATCGACAACTAAAACTTCAATTGTACTACTTCTTACTGGCTATTACTTCAACATAGAAGCTTCTTCTGTGTTCTACTATGGTGCTTTTAGTGTTTCCGCATACCGCAGCACGCGACATAGCTTTGCAGACAATAAATGTAACCGTTTTAGAGAGAAGAGCAGCCAATGTGACGATCTGGCTTTAAGTCAATTCAATAACAAATGACGAAAGCGGACGGATTTCTCAGGTTTTTTCTACATATGAACACTTTTCACATTCTCGCGTGCAACGCGGCAGCTTGTCCTCCTTTCATGCAAAATCTTAAGGTTCCACCTAATGTCAAAGCCACCAAAGCCGGCTAAAAAGTGAATAATCGACAACTAAAACTTGAATTGTACTACTTCTTACTGGCTATTACTTCAAATTACATGCTTCTTCTGTGTTCTACTATGGTGCTTTTAGTGTTTCGGCATACCGCAGCACGCGACATAGCTTTGCAGGCGATAAATGTAACCGTTTCAGAGAGAAGAACGGCGAATGTGACGATCTGGCTTTAAGTCGATTCGATAACAAATGACGAAAACGGACGGATTTCTCAGGTTTTTACTACATATGAACACTTTTCACATTCTCGCGTGCAACGCGGCAGCTAGTCCTCTTTTCATGCAAAATCTTAAGGTTCCACCTAATGTCAAAACTACCAAAGCCGGCTAAAAAGTGAATAATCGACAACTAAAACTTGAATTGTACTACTTCTTACTGGCTATTAGTTCAACTTAGAAGCTTCTTCTGTGTTCTACTATGGTGCTTTTTGTGTCTCCGCATACCGCAGCACGCGACATAGCTTTGCAGACGATAAATGTAACCGTTTCAGACAGAAGAGCGGCCAATGTGACGATCTGGCTTTAAGTCGATTCGACAACAAGTGACGAAAACGAACGGATTTCTAAGGTTTTTACTACATATGAACACTTTTCACATTCTCCCGTGCAACGCGGCTGCTAGTCCTCCTTTCATGCAAAATCTTATGGTCCAAGGACATGTCATAGCCACCAAAGCCGGCTAGAAAGTGAATAATCGACAACTAAAACTTGAATTGTACTACATCTTACTGGCTATTACTTCAAATTAGAAGCTTCTTCTGTGTTCTACTATGGTGCTTTTAGTGTTTCCGCATACTGCAGCACGCGACATAACTTTGCAGACGATAAATGTAACCGTTTCAGAGAGAAGAGCGGCCAATGTGACGATCTGGCTTTAAGTCGATTCGATAACAAATGACGAAAACGGACGGATTTCTCAGGTTTTTACTACATATGAACACTTTTCACATTCTCCCGTGCAACGCGGCTGCTAGTCCTCCTTTCATGCAAAATATTAAGGTTCCACCTAATGTCGAAGACACCAAAGCCGGATAAAAAGTGAATAATCGACAACTAAAACTTGAATTGTACTACTTCTTACTGGCTATTACTTCAAATTAGAAGCTTCTTCTGTGTTCTACTATGGTGCTTTTAGTGTTTCGGCATACCGCAGCACGCGACATAGCTTTGCAGACGATAAATGTAACCGTTTCAGAGAGAAGAACGGCCAATGTGACGATCTGGCTTTAAGTCGATTCGATAACAAATGACGAAACGGACGGATTTATCAGGTTTTTACTACATATGAACACTTTTCACATTCTCCCGTGCAACGCGGCTGCTAGTCCTCCTTTCATGCAAATTCTTAAGGTGCTAGGTCATGTCCAAGCCACCAAAGCCGGCTAAAATGTGAATAATCGACAACTAAAACTTGAATTGTACTACTTCTTACTGGCTATTACTTCAACTTAGAAGCTTCTTCTGTGTTCTACTATGGTGCTTTAAGTGTTTCCGCATTCCGCAGCACGCGACATAGCTTTGCAGACGATAAATGAAACCGTCTCAGAGAGAAAAGCGGCCAATGTGACGATCTGGCTTTAAGTCGATTCGATAACAAATGACGAAAACGGACGGATTTCTCAGGTTTTTACTACATATGAACACATTTCACATTCTCCCATGCAACGCGGCTGCTAGTCCTCCTTTCATGCAAAATCTTAAGGTCATAGGTCATGTCCAAGCCACGAAAGCAGGCCAAAAAAGTGAATAATCGACAACTAAAACTTGAATTGTACTACTTCTTACTGGCTATTACTTCAAATTAGAAGCTTCTTCTGTGTTCTACTATGGTGCTTTTAGTGTTTCGGCATACCGCAGCACGCGACATAGCTTTGCAGACGATAAATGTAACCGTTTCAGAGAGAAGAACGGCCAATGTGACAATCTGGCTTTAAGTCGATTCGATAACAAATGACGAAAACGGACTGATTTCTCAGGTTTTTACTACATATGAACACTTTTCACATTCTCGCGGGCAACGCGGCTGCTACCCCTCTTTTCATGCAAAATCTTAAGGTCCTAGGTCATGTCCAAGCCACCAAAGCCGGCTAAAAAGTGAATAATCGACAACTAAAACTTGAATTGTACTACTTCTTACTGGCTATTACTTCAAATTAGAAGCTTCTTCTGTGTTCTACTATGGTGCTTTTAGTGTTTCGGCATACCGCAGCACGCGACATAGGTTTGCAGACGATAAATGTAACCGTTTCAGAGAGAAGAACGGCCAATGTGACAATCTGGCTTTAAGTCTATTCGATAACAAGTGACGACAGCGGACGGATTTCTCAGGTTTTTACTACATCTGAACAATTTTCACATTCTCGCGGGCAACGCGGCTGCTACTCCTACTTTCATGCAAAATCTTAAGGTCCTAGGTCATGTCCCAGCCACCAAAGCCGGCTAAAAAGTGAATAATCGACAACTAAAACTTCAATTGTACTACTTCTTACTGGCTATTACTTCAACATAGAAGCTTCTTCTGTGTTCTACTATGGTGCTTTTAGTGTTTCCGCATACCGCAGCACGCGACATAGCTTTGCAGACAATAAATGTAACCGTTTTAGAGAGAAGAGCAGCCAATGTGACGATCTGGCTTTAAGTCAATTCAATAACTAATGACGAAAGCGGACGGATTTCTCAGGTTTTTTCTACATATGAACACTTTTCACATTCTCGCGTGCAACGCGGCAGCTTGTCCTCCTTTCATGCAAAATCTTAAGGTTCCACCTAATGTCAAAGCCACCAAAGCCGGCTAAAAAGTGAATAATCGACAACTAAAACTTGAATTGTACTACTTCTTACTGGCTATTACTTCAAATTACATGCTTCTTCTGTGTTCTACTATGGTGCTTTTAGTGTTTCGGCATACCGCAGCACGCGACATAGCTTTGCAGGCGATAAATGTAACCGTTTCAGAGAGAAGAACGGCCAATGTGACGATCTGGCTTTAAGTCGATTCGATAACAAATGACGAAAACGGACGGATTTCTCAGGTTTTTACTACATAGGAACACTTTTCACATTCTCGCGTGCAACGCGGCAGCTAGTCCTCTTTTCATGCAAAATCTTAAGGTTCCACCTAATGTCAAAACTACCAAAGCAGGCTAAAAAGTGAATAATCGACAACTAAAACTTGAATTGTACTACTTCTTACTGGCTATTAGTTCAACTTAGAAGCTTCTTCTGTGTTCTACTATGGTGCTTTTTGTGTCTCCGCATACCGCAGCACGCGAAATAGCTTTGCAGACGATAAATGTAACCGTTTCAGACAGAAGAGCGGCCAATGTGACGATCTGGCTTTAAGTCGATTCGACAACAAGTGACGAAAACGAACGGATTTCTAAGGTTTTTACTACATATGAACACTTTTCACATACTCCCGTGCAACGCGGCTGCTAGTCCTCCTTTCATGCAAAATCTTATGGTCCAAGGACATGTCATAGCCACCAAAGCCGGCTAAAAAGTGAATAATCGACAACTAAAACTTGAATTGTACTACATCTTACTGGCTATTACTTCAAATTAGAAGCTTCTTCTGTGTTCTACTATAGTGCTTTTAGTGTTTCCGCATACTGCAGCACGCGACATAACTTTGCAGACGATAAATGTAACCGTTTCAGAGAGAAGAGCGGCCAATGTGACGATCTGGCTTTAAGTCGATTCGATAACAAATGACGAAAACGGACGGATTTCTCAGGTTTTTCTACATATGAACACTTTTCACATTCTCCCGTGCAACGCGGCTGCTAGTCCTCCTTTCATGCAAAATATTAAGGTTCCACCTAATGTCGAAGACACCAAAGCCGGATAAAAAGTGAATAATCGACAACTAAAACTTGAATTGTACTACTTCTTACTGGCTATTACTTCAAATTAGAAGCTTCTTCTGTGTTCTACTATGGTGCTTTTAGTGTTTCGGCATACCGCAGCACGCGACATAGCTTTGCAGACGATAAATGTAACCGTTTCAGAGAGAAGAACGGCCAATGTGACGATCTGGCTTTAAGTCGATTCGATAACAAATGACGAAACGGACGGATTTATCAGGTTTTTACTACATATGAACACTTTTCACATTCTCCCGTGCAACGCGGCTGCTAGTCCTCCTTTCATGCAAATTCTTAAGGTGCTAGGTCATGTCCAAGCCACCAAAGCCGGCTAAAATGTGAATAATCGACAACTAAAACTTGAATTGTACTACTTCTTACTGGCTATTACTTCAACTTAGAAGCTTCTTCTGTGTTCTACTATGGTGCTTTAAGTGTTTCCGCATTCCGCAGCACGCGACATAGCTTTGCAGACGATAAATGAAACCGTCTCAGAGAGAAAAGCGGCCAATGTGACGATCTGGCTTTAAGTCGATTCGATAACAAATGACGAAAACGGACGGATTTCTCAGGTTTTTACTACATATGAACACATTTCACATTCTCCCATGCAACGCGGCTGCTAGTCCTCCTTTCATGCAAAATCTTAAGGTCATAGGTCATGTCCAAGCCACGAAAGCAGGCTAAAAAGTGAATAATCGACAACTAAAACTTGAATTGTACTACTTCTTACTGGCTATTACTTCAAATTAGAAGCTTCTTCTGTGTTCTACTATGGTGCTTTTAGTGTTTCGGCATACCGCAGCACGCGACATAGCTTTGCAGACGATAAATGTAACCGTTTCAGAGAGAAGAACGGCCAATGTGACAATCTGGCTTTAAGTCGATTCGATAACAAGTGACGACAGCGGACGGATTTCTCAGGTTTTTACTACATCTGAACAATTTTCACATTCTCGCGGGCAACGCGGCTGCTACTCCTACTTTCATGCAAAATCTTAAGGTCCTAGGTCATGTCCCAGCCACCAAAGCCGGCTAAAAAGTGAATAATCGACAACTAAAACTTCAATTGTACTACTTCTTACTGGCTATTACTTCAACATAGAAGCTTCTTCTGTGTTCTACTATGGTGCTTTTAGTGTTTCCGCATACCGCAGCACGCGACATAGCTTTGCCGACAATAAATGTAACCGTTTTAGAGAGAAGAGCAGCCAATGTGACGATCTGGCTTTAAGTCAATTCGATAACAAATGACGAAAGCGGACGGATTTCTCAGGTTTTTTCTACATATGAACACTTTTCACATTCTCGCGTGCAACGCATCAGCTTGTCCTCCTTTCATGCAAAATCTTAACGTTCCACCTAATGTCAAAGCCACCAAAGCCGGCTAAAAAGTGAATAATCGACAACTAAAACTTGAATTGTACTACTTCTTACTGGCTATTACTTCAAATTACATGCTTCTTCTGTGTTCTACTATGGTGCTTTTAGTGTTTCGGCATACCGCAGCACGCGACATAGCTTTGCAGGCGATAAATGTAACCGTTTCATAGAGAAGAACGGCCAATGTGACGATCTGGCTTTAAGTCGATTCGATAACAAATGACGAAAACGGACGGATTTCTCAGGTTTTTACTACATATGAACACTTTTCACATTCTCGCGTGCAACGCGGCAGCTAGTCCTCTTTTCATGCAAAATCTTAAGGTTCCACCTAATGTCAAAGCTACCAAAGCCGGCTAAAAAGTGAATAATCGACAACTAAAACTTGAATTGTACTACTTCTTACTGGCTATTAGTTCAACTTAGAAGCTTCTTCTGTGTTCTACTATGGTGCTTTTTGTGTCTCCGCATACCGCAGCACGCGACATAGCTTTGCAGACGATAAATGTAACCGTTTCAGACAGAAGAGCGGCCAATGTGACGATCTGGCTTTAAGTCGATTCGACAACAAGTGACGAAAACGAACGGATTTCTAAAGTTTTTACTACATATGAACACTTTTCACATTCTCCCGTGTAACGCGGCTGCTAGTCCTCCTTTCATGCAAAATCTTATGGTCCAAGGACATGTCATAGCCACCAAAGCCGGCTAAAAAGTGAATAATCGACAACTAAAACTTGAATTGTACTACATCTTACTGGCTATTACTTCAAATTAGAAGCTTCTTCTGTGTTCTACTATGGTGCTTTTAGTGTTTCCGCATACTGCAGCACGCGACATAACTTTGCAGACGATAAATGTAACCGTTTCAGAGAGAAGAGCGGCCAATGTGACGATCTGGCTTTAAGTCGATTCGATAACAAATGACGAAAACGGACGGATTTCTCAGGTTTTTCTACATATGAACACTTTTCACATTCTCCCGTGCAACGCGGCTGCTACTCCTCCTTTCATGCAAAATATTAAGGTTCCACCTAATGTCGAAGACACCAAAGCCGGCTAAAAAGTGAATAATCGACAACTAAAACTTGAATTGTACTACTTCTTACTGGCTATTACTTCAAATTTGAAGCTTCTTCTGTGTTCTACTATGGTGCTTTTAGTGTTTCGGCATACCGCAGCACGCGACATAGCTTTGCAGACGATAAATGTAACCGTTTCAGAGAGAAGAACGGCCAATGTGACGATCTGGCTTTAAGTCGATTCGATAACAAATGACGAAACGGACGGATTTATCAGGTTTTTACTACATATGAACACTTTTCACATTCTCCCGTGCAACGCGGCTGCTAGTCCTCCTTTCATGCAAATTCTTAAGGTGCTAGGTCATGTCCAAGCCACCAAAGCCGGCTAAAATGTGAATAATCGACAACTAAAACTTGAATTGTACTACTTCTTACTGGCTATTACTTCAACTTAGAAGCTTCTTCTGTGTTCTACTATGGTGCTTTAAGTGTTTCCGCATACCGCAGCACGCGACATAGCTTTGCAGACGATAAATGTAACCGTCTCAGAGAGAAAAGCGGCCAATGTGACGATCTGGCTTTAAGTCGATTCGATAACAAATGACGAAAACGGACTGATTTCTCAGGTTTTTACTACATATGAACACTTTTCACATTCTCGCGGGCAACGCGGCTGCTACCCCTCTTTTCATGCAAAATCTTAAGGTCCTAGGTCATGTCCAAGCCACCAAAGCCGGCTAAAAAGTGAATAATCGACAACTAAAACTTGAATTGTACTACTTCTTACTGGCTATTACTTCAAATTAGAAGCTTCTTCTGTGTTCTACTATGGTGCTTTTAGTGTTTCGGCATACCGCAGCACGCGACATAGCTTTGCAGACGATAAATGTAACCGTTTCAGAGAGAAGAACGGCCAATGTGACAATCTGGCTTTAAGTCGATTCGATAACAAGTGACGACAGCGGACGGATTTCTCAGGTTTTTACTACATCTGAACAATTTTCACATTCTCGCGGGCAACGCGGCTGCTACTCCTACTTTCATGCAAAATCTTAAGGTCCTAGGTCATGTCCCAGCCACCAAAGCCGGCTAAAAAGTGAATAATCGACAACTAAAACTTCAATTGTACTACTTCTTACTGGCTATTACTTCAACATAGAAGCTTCTTCTGTGTTCTACTATGGTGCTTTTAGTGTTTCCGCATACCGCAGCACGCGACATAGCTTTGCAGACAATAAATGTAACCGTTTTAGAGAGAAGAGCAGCCAATGTGACGATCTGGCTTTAAGTCAATTCAATAACTAATGACGAAAGCGGACGGATTTCTCAGGTTTTTTCTACATATGAACACTTTTCACATTCTCGCGTGCAACGCGGCAGCTTGTCCTCCTTTCATGCAAAATCTTAAGGTTCCACCTAATGTCAAAGCCACCAAAACCGGCTAAAAAGTGAATAATCGACAACTAAAACTTGAATTGTACTACTTCTTACTGGCTATTACTTCAAATTACATGCTTCTTCTGTGTTCTACTATGGTGCTTTTAGTGTTTCGGCATACCGCAGCACGCGACATAGCTTTGCAGGCGATAAATGTAACCGTTTCAGAGAGAAGAACGGCCAATGTGACGATCTGGCTTTAAGTCGATTCGATAACAAATGACGAAAACGGACGGATTTCTCAGGTTTTTACTACATATGAACACTTTTCACATTCTCGCGTGCAACGCGGCAGCTAGTCCTCCTTTCATGCAAAATCTTAAGGTTCCACCTAATGTCAAAGCTACCAAAGCCGGCTAAAAAGTGAATAATCGACAACTAAAACTTGAATTGTACTACTTCTTACTGGCTATTACTTCAAATTAGAAGCTTCTTCTGTGTTCTACTATGGTGCTTTTAGTGTTTCCGCATACCGCAGCAAGCGACTTAGCTTTGCAGACGATAAATGTAACCGTCTCAGAGCGAAAAGCGGCAAATGTGACGATCTGGCTTTAAGTCAATTCGATAATAAATGACGAAAACGGACGGATTTCTGAGGTTTTTACTACATATGAACACTTTTCACATTCTCCCATGCAACGCTGCTGCTAGTCCGCCTTTCATGCAAAATCTTAAGGTCCTAGGTCATGTCCAAGCTACCAAAGACGGCTAAAAAGTGAATAATCGATAACTAAAACTTGAATTTTACTACTTCTTACTGGCTATTAGTTCAACTTAGAAGCTTCTTCTGTGTTCTACTATGGTGCTTTTTGTGTCTCCGCATACCGCAGCACGCGACATAGCTTTGCAGACGATAAATGTAACCGTTTCAGACAGAAGAGCGGCCAATGTGACGATCTGGCTTTAAGTCGATTCGACAACAAGTGACGAAAACGAACGGATTTCTAAGGTTTTTACTACATATGAACACTTTTCACATTCTCCCATGCAACGCGGCTGCTAGTCCTCCTTTCATGCAAAATCTTATGGTCCAAGGACATGTCATAGCCACCAAAGCCGGCTAAAAAGTGAATAATCGACAACTAAAACTTGAATTGTACTACATCTTACTGGCTATTACTTCAAATTAGAAGCTTCTTCTGTGTTCTACTATGGTGCTTTTAGTGTTTCCGCATACTGCAGCACGCGACATAACTTTGCAGACGATAAATGTAACCGTTTCAGAGAGAAGAGCGGCCAATGTGACGATCTGGCTTTAAGTCGATTCGATAACAAATGACGAAAACGGACGGATTTCTCAGGTTTTTCTACATATGAACACTTTTCACATTCTCCCGTGCAACGCGGCTGCTAGTCCTCCTTTCATGCAAAATATTAAGGTTCCACCTAATGTCGAAGACACCAAAGCCGGATAAAAAGTGAATAATCGACAACTAAAACTTGAATTGTACTACTTCTTACTGGCTATTACTTCAAATTAGAAGCTTCTTCTGTGTTCTACTATGGTGCTTTTAGTGTTTCGGCATACCGCAGCACGCGACATAGCTTTGCAGACGATAAATGTAACCGTTTCAGAGAGAAGAACGGCCAATGTGACGATCTGGCTTTAAGTCGATTCGATAACAAATGACGAAACGGACGGATTTATCAGGTTTTTACTACATATGAACACTTTTCACATTCTCCCGTGCAACGCGGCTGCTAGTCCTCCTTTCATGCAAATTCTTAAGGTGCTAGGTCATGTCCAAGCCACCAAAGCCGGCTAAAATGTGAATAATCGACAACTAAAACTTGAATTGTACTACTTCTTACTGGCTATTACTTCAACTTAGAAGCTTCTTCTGTGTTCTACTATGGTGCTTTAAGTGTTTCCGCATACCGCAGCACGCGACATAGCTTTGCAGACGATAAATGTAACCGTCTCAGAGAGAAAAGCGGCCAATGTGACGATCTGGCTTTAAGTCGATTCGATAACAAATGACGAAAACGGACGGATTTCTCAGGTTTTTACTACATATGAACACATTTCACATTCTCCCATGCAACGCGGCTGCTAGTCCTCCTTTCATGCAAAATCTTAAGGTCATAGGTCATGTCCAAGCCACCAAAGCAGGCTAAAAAGTGAATAATCGACAACTAAAACTTCAATTGTACTACTTCTTACTGGCTATTACTTCAACATAGAAGCTTCTTCTGTGTTCTACTATGGTGCTTTTAGTGTTTCCGCATACCGCAGCACGCGACATAGCTTTGCAGACGATAAATGTAACCGTTTCAGAGAGAAAAGCGGCCAATGTGACGATCTGGCTTTAAGTCGATTCGATAACAAATGACGAAAACGGACGGATTTCTCAGGTTTTTACTACATATGAACACTTTTCACATTCTCCCTTGCAACGCGGCTGCAAGTCCTCCTTTCCTGCAAAATCTTAAGGTCCTAGGTGATGTCCAAGCCACAAAAGCCGGCTAAAAAGTGAATAATCGACAACTAAAACTTGAATTGTACTACTTCTTAATGGCTATTACTTCAACTTCGAAGCTTCTTCTGTGTTCTACTATGGTGCTTTTAGTGTCTCCGCATACCGCAGCACGCGACATAGCTTTGCAGACGATAAATGTAACCGTCTCAGAGAGAAAAGCGGCCAATGTGACGATCTGACTTTAAGTCGATTCGATAACAAATGACGAAAACGGACTGATTTCTCAGGTTTTTACTACATATGAACACTTTTCACATTCTCGCGGGCAACGCGGCTGCTACCCCTCTTTTCATGCAAAATCTTAAGGTCCTAGGTCATGTCCAAGCCACCAAAGCCGGCTAAAAAGTGAATAATCGACAACTAAAACTTGAATTGTACTACTTCTTACTGGCTATTACTTCAAATTAGAAGCTTCTTCTGTGTTCTACTATGGTGCTTTTAGTGTTTCGGCATACCGCAGCACGCGACATAGCTTTGCAGACGATAAATGTAACCGTTTCAGAGAGAAGAACGGCCAATGTGACAATCTGGCTTTAAGTCGATTCGATAACAAGTGACGACAGCGGACGGATTTCTCAGGTTTTTACTACATCTGAACAATTTTCACATTCTCGCGAGCAACGCGGCTGCTACTCCTACTTTCATGCAAAATCTTAAGGTCCTAGGTCATGTCCCAGCCACCAAAGCCGGCTAAAAAGTGAATAATCGACAACTAAAACTTCAATTGTACTACTTCTTACTGGCTATTACTTCAAATTAGAAGCTTCTTCTGTGTTCTACTATGGTGCTTTCAGTGTTTCCGCATACCGCAGCAAGCGACTTAGCTTTGCAGACGATAAATGTAACCGTCTCAGAGCGAAAAGCGGCAAATGTGACGATCTGGCTTTAAGTCAATTCGATAATAAATGACGAAAACGGACGGATTTCTCAGGTTTTTACTACATATGAACACTTTTCACATTCTCCCATGCAACGCTGCTGCTAGTCCGCCTTTCATGCAAAATCTTAAGGTCCTAGGTCATGTCCAAGCTACCAAAGACGGCTAAAAAGTGAATAATCGATAACTAAAACTTGAATTTTACTACTTCTTACTGGCTATTAGTTCAACTTAGAAGCTTCTTCTGTGTTCTACTATGGTGCTTTTTGTGTCTCCGCATACCGCAGCACGCGACATAGCTTTGCAGACGATAAATGTAACCGTTTCAGACAGAAGAGCGGCCAATGTGACGATCTGGCTTTAAGTCGATTCGACAACAAGTGACGAAAACGAACGGATTTCTAAGGTTTTTACTACATATGAACACTTTTCACATTCTCCCGTGCAACGCGGCTGCTAGTCCTCCTTTCATGCAAAATCTTATGGTCCAAGGACATGTCATAGCCACCAAAGCCGGCTAAAAAGTGAATAATCGACAACTAAAACTTCAATTGTACTACTTCTTACTGGCTATTACTTCAACATAGAAGCTTCTTCTGTGTTCTACTATGGTGCTTTTAGTGTTTCCGCATACCGCAGCACGCGACATAGCTTTGCAGACAATAAATGTAACCGTTTTAAAGAGAAGAGCAGCCAATGTGACGATCTGGCTTTAAGTCAATTCAATAACTAATGACGAAAGCGGACGGATTTCTCAGGTTTTTTCTACATATGAACACTTTTCACATTCTCGCGTGCAACGCGGCAGCTTGTCCTCCTTTCATGCAAAATCTTAAGGTTCCACCTAATGTCAAAGCCACCAAAGCCGGCTAAAAAGTGAATAATCGACAACTAAAACTTGAATTGTACTACTTCTTACTGGCTATTACTTCAAATTACATGCTTCTTCTGTGTTCTACTATGGTGCTTTTAGTGTTTCGGCATACCGCAGCACGCGACATAGCTTTGCAGGCGATAAATGTAACCGTTTCAGAGAGAAGAACGGCCAATGTGACGATCTGGCTTTAAGTCGATTCGATAACAAATGACGAAAACGGACGGATTTCTCAGGTTTTTACTACATATGAACACTTTTCACATTCTCGCGTGCAACGCGGCAGCTAGTCCTCCTTTCATGCAAAATCTTAAAGTTCCACCTAATGTCAAAGCTACCAAAGCCGGCTAAAAAGTGAATAATCGACAACTAAAACTTGAATTGTACTACTTCTTACTGGCTATTACTTCAAATTAGAAGCTTCTTCTGTGTTCTACTATGGTGCTTTTAGTGTTTCCGCATACCGCAGCAAGCGACTTAGCTTTGCAGACGATAAATGTAACCGTCTCAGAGCGAAAAGCGGCAAATGTGACGATCTGGCTTTAAGTCAATTCGATAATAAATGACGAAAACGGACGGATTTCTCAGGTTTTTACTACATATGAACACTTTTCACATTCTCCCATGCAACGCTGCTGCTAGTCCGCCTTTCATGCAAAATCTTAAGGTCCTAGGTCATGTCCAAGCTACCAAAGACGGCTAAAAAGTGAATAATCGATAACTAAAACTTGAATTTTACTACTTCTTACTGGCTATTAGTTCAACTTAGAAGCTTCTTCTGTGTTCTACTATGGTGCTTTTTGTGTCTCCGCATACCGCAGCACGCGACATAGCTTTGCAGACGATAAATGTAACCGTTTCAGACAGAAGAGCGGCCAATGTGACGATCTGGCTTTAAGTCGATTCGACAACAAGTGACGAAAACGAACGGATTTCTAAGGTTTTTACTACATATGAACACTTTTCACATTCTCCCGTGCAACGCGGCTGCTAGTCCTCCTTTCATGCAAAATCTTATGGTCCAAGGACATGTCATAGCCACCAAAGCCGGCTAAAAAGTGAATAATCGACAACTAAAACTTGAATTGTACTACATCTTACTGGCTATTACTTCAAATTAGAAGCTTCTTCTGTGTTCTACTATGGTGCTTTTAGTGTTTCCGCATACTGCAGCACGCGACATAACTTTGCAGACGATAAATGTAACCGTTTCAGAGAGAAGAGCGGCCAATGTGACGATCTGGCTTTAAGTCGATTCGATAACAAATGACGAAAACGGACGGATTTCTCAGGTTTTTACTACATATGAACACATTTCACATTCTCCCATGCAACGCGGCTGCTAGTCCTCCTTTCATGCAAAATCTTAAGGTCATAGGTCATGTCCAAGCCACCAAAGCAGGCTAAAAAGTGAATAATCGACAACTAAAACTTCAATTGTACTACTTCTTACTGGCTATTACTTCAACATAGAAGCTTCTTCTGTGTTCTACTATGGTGCTTTTAGTGTTTCCGCATACCGCAGCACGCGACATAGCTTTGCAGACGATAAATGTAACCGTTTCAGAGAGAAAAGCGGCCAATGTGACGATCTGGCTTTAAGTCGATTCGATAACAAATGACGAAAACGGACGGATTTCTCAGGTTTTTACTACATATGAACACTTTTCACATTCTCCCTTGCAACGCGGCTGCAAGTCCTCCTTTCCTGCAAAATCTTAAGGTCCTAGGTGATGTCCAAGCCACAAAAGCCGGCTAAAAAGTGAATAATCGACAACTAAAACTTGAATTGTACTACTTCTTAATGGCTATTACTTCAACTTCGAAGCTTCTTCTGTGTTCTACTATGGTGCTTTTAGTGTCTCCGCATACCGCAGCACGCGACATAGCTTTGCAGACGATAAATGTAACCGTCTCAGAGAGAAAAGCGGCCAATATGACGATCTGACTTTAAGTCGATTCGATAACAAATGACGAAAACGGACTGATTTCTCAGGTTTTTACTACATATGAACACTTTTCACATTCTCGCGGGCAACGCGGCTGCTACCCCTCTTTTCATGCAAAATCTTAAGGTCCTAGGTCATGTCCAAGCCACCAAAGCCGGCTAAAAAGTGAATAATCGACAACTAAAACTTGAATTGTACTACTTCTTACTGGCTATTACTTCAAATTAGAAGCTTCTTCTGTGTTCTACTATGGTGCTTTTAGTGTTTCGGCATACCGCAGCACGCGACATAGCTTTGCAGACGATAAATGTAACCGTTTCAGAGAGAAGAACGGCCAATGTGACAATCTGGCTTTAAGTCGATTCGATAACAAGTGACGACAGCGGACGGATTTCTCAGGTTTTTACTACATCTGAACAATTTTCACATTCTCGCGGGCAACGCGGCTGCTACTCCTACTTTCATGCAAAATCTTAAGGTCCTAGGTCATGTCCCAGCCACCAAAGCCGGCTAAAAAGTGAATAATCGACAACTAAAACTTCAATTGTACTACTTCTTACTGGCTATTACTTCAACATAGAAGCTTCTTCTGTGTTCTACTATGGTGCTTTTAGTGTTTCCGCATACCGCAGCACGCGACATAGCTTTGCAGACAATAAATGTAACCGTTTTAGAGAGAAGAGCAGCCAATGTGACGATCTGGCTTTAAGTCAATTCAATAACTAATGACGAAAGCGGACGGATTTCTCAGGTTTTTTCTACATATGAACACTTTTCACATTCTCGCGTGCAACGCGGCAGCTTGTCCTCCTTTCATGCAAAATCTTAAGGTTCCACCTAATGTCAAAGCCACCAAAGCCGGCTAAAAAGTGAATAATCGACAACTAAAACTTGAATTGTACTACTTCTTACTGGCTATTACTTCAAATTACATGCTTCTTCTGTGTTCTACTATGGTGCTTTTAGTGTTTCGGCATACCGCAGCACGCGACATAGCTTTGCAGGCGATAAATGTAACCGTTTCAGAGAGAAGAACGGCCAATGTGACGATCTGGCTTTAAGTCGATTCGATAACAAATGACGAAAACGGACGGATTTCTCAGGTTTTTACTACATATGAACACTTTTCACATTCTCGCGTGCAACGCGGCAGCTAGTCCTCCTTTCATGCAAAATCTTAAAGTTCCACCTAATGTCAAAGCTACCAAAGCCGGCTAAAAAGTGAATAATCGACAACTAAAACTTGAATTGTACTACTTCTTACTGGCTATTACTTCAAATTAGAAGCTTCTTCTGTGTTCTACTATGGTGCTTTTAGTGTTTCCGCATACCGCAGCAAGCGACTTAGCTTTGCAGACGATAAATGTAACCGTCTCAGAGCGAAAAGCGGCAAATGTGACGATCTGGCTTTAAGTCAATTCGATAATAAATGACGAAAACGGACGGATTTCTCAGGTTTTTACTACATATGAACACTTTTCACATTCTCCCATGCAACGCTGCTGCTAGTCCGCCTTTCATGCAAAATCTTAAGGTCCTAGGTCATGTCCAAGCTACCAAAGACGGCTAAAAAGTGAATAATCGATAACTAAAACTTGAATTTTACTACTTCTTACTGGCTATTAGTTCAACTTAGAAGCTTCTTCTGTGTTCTACTATGGTGCTTTTTGTGTCTCCGCATACCGCAGCACGCGACATAGCTTTGCAGACGATAAATGTAACCGTTTCAGACAGAAGAGCGGCCAATGTGACGATCTGGCTTTAAGTCGATTCGACAACAAGTGACGAAAACGAACGGATTTCTAAGGTTTTTACTACATATGAACACTTTTCACATTCTCCCGTGCAACGCGGCTGCTAGTCCTCCTTTCATGCAAAATCTTATGGTCCAAGGACATGTCATAGCCACCAAAGCCGGCTAAAAAGTGAATAATCGACAACTAAAACTTGAATTGTACTACATCTTACTGGCTATTACTTCAAATTAGAAGCTTCTTCTGTGTTCTACTATGGTGCTTTTAGTGTTTCCGCATACTGCAGCACGCGACATAACTTTGCAGACGATAAATGTAACCGTTTCAGAGAGAAGAGCGGCCAATGTGACGATCTGGCTTTAAGTCGATTCGATAACAAATGACGAAAACGGACGGATTTCTCAGGTTTTTCTACATATGAACACTTTTCACATTCTCCCGTGCAACGCGGCTGCTAGTCCTCCTTTCATGCAAAATATTAAGGTTCCACCTAATGTCGAAGACACCAAAGCCGGATAAAAAGTGAATAATCGACAACTAAAACTTGAATTGTACTACTTCTTACTGGCTATTACTTCAAATTAGAAGCTTCTTCTGTGTTCTACTATGGTGCTTTTAGTGTTTCGGCATACCGCAGCACGCGACATAGCTTTGCAGACGATAAATGTAACCGTTTCAGAGAGAAGAACGGCCAATGTGACGATCTGGCTTTAAGTCGATTCGATAACAAATGACGAAACGGACGGATTTATCAGGTTTTTACTACATATGAACACTTTTCACATTCTCCCGTGCAACGCGGCTGCTAGTCCTCCTTTCATGCAAATTCTTAAGGTGCTAGGTCATGTCCAAGCCACCAAAGCCGGCTAAAATGTGAATAATCGACAACTAAAACTTGAATTGTACTACTTCTTACTGGCTATTACTTCAACTTAGAAGCTTCTTCTGTGTTCTACTATGGTGCTTTAAGTGTTTCCGCATACCGCAGCACGCGACATAGCTTTGCAGACGATAAATGTAACCGTCTCAGAGAGAAAAGCGGCCAATGTGACGATCTGGCTTTAAGTCGATTCGATAACAAATGACGAAAACGGACGGATTTCTCAGGTTTTTACTACATATGAACACATTTCACATTCTCCCATGCAACGCGGCTGCTAGTCCTCCTTTCATGCAAAATCTTAAGGTCATAGGTCATGTCCAAGCCACCAAAGCAGGCTAAAAAGTGAATAATCGACAACTAAAACTTGAATTGTACTACTTCTTACTGGCTATTACTTCAAATTAGAAGCTTCTTCTGTGTTCTACTATGGTGCTTTTAGTGTTTCGGCATACCGCAGCACGCGACATAGCTTTGCAGACGATAAATGTAACCGCTTCAGAGAGAAGAACGGCCAATGTGACAATCTGGCTTTAAGTCGATTCGATAACAAATGACGAAAACGGACTGATTTCTCAGGTTTTTACTACATATGAACACTTTTCACATTCTCGCGGGCAACGCGGCTGCTACCCCTCTTTTCATGCAAAATCTTAAGGTCCTAGGTCATGTCCAAGCCACCAAAGCCGGCTAAAAAGTGAATAATCGACAACTAAAACTTGAATTGTACTACTTCTTACTGGCTATTACTTCAAATTAGAAGCTTCTTCTGTGTTCTACTATGGTGCTTTTAGTGTTTCGGCTTACCGCAGCACGCGACATAGCTTTGCAGACGATAAATGTAACCGTTTCAGAGAGAAGAACGGCCAATGTGACAATCTGGCTTTAAGTCTATTCGATAACAAGTGACGACAGCGGACGGATTTCTCAGGTTTTTACTACATCTGAACAATTTTCACATTCTCGCGGGCAACGCGGCTGCTACTCCTACTTTCATGCAAAATCTTAAGGTCCTAGGTCATGTCCCAGCCACCAAAGCCGGCTAAAAAGTGAATAATCGACAACTAAAACTTCAATTGTACTACTTCTTACTGGCTATTACTTCAACATAGAAGCTTCTTCTGTGTTCTACTATGGTGCTTTTAGTGTTTCCGCATACCGCAGCACGCGACATAGCTTTGCAGACAATAAATGTAACCGTTTTAGAGAGAAGAGCAGCCAATGTGACGATCTGGCTTTAAGTCAATTCGATAACAAATGACGAAAGCGGACGGATTTCTCAGGTTTTTTCTACATATGAACACTTTTCACATTCTCGCGTGCAACGCATCAGCTTGTCCTCCTTTCATGCAAAATCTTAACGTTCCACCTAATGTCAAAGCCACCAAAGCCGGCTAAAAAGTGAATAATCGACAACTAAAACTTGAATTGTACTACTTCTTACTGGCTATTACTTCAAATTACATGCTTCTTCTGTGTTCTGCTATGGTGCTTTTAGTGTTTCGGCATACCGCAGCACGCGACATAGCTTTGCAGGCGATAAATGTAACCGTTTCAGAGAGAAGAACGGCCAATGTGACGATCTGGCTTTAAGTCGATTCGATAACAAATGACGAAAACGGACGGATTTCCCAGGTTTTTACTACATATGAACACTTTTCACATTCTCGCGTGCAACGCGGCAGCTAGTCCTCTTTTCATGCAAAATCTTAAGGTTCCACCTAATGTCAAAACTACCAAAGCCGGCTAAAAAGTGAATAATCGACAACTAAAACTTGAATTGTACTACTTCTTACTGGCTATTAGTTCAACTTAGAAGCTTCTTCTGTGTTCTACTATGGTGCTTTTTGTGTCTCCGCATACCGCAGCACGCGACATAGCTTTGCAGACGATAAATGTAACCGTTTCAGACAGAAGAGCGGCCAATGTGACGATCTGGCTTTAAGTCGATTCGACAACAAGTGACGAAAACGAACGGATTTCTAAGGTTTTTACTACATATGAACACTTTTCACATTCTCCCGTGCAACGCGGCTGCTAGTCCTCCTTTCATGCAAAATCTTATGGTCCAAGGACATGTCATAGCCACCAAAGCCGGCTAAAAAGTGAATAATCGACAACTAAAACTTGAATTGTACTACATCTTACTGGCTATTACTTCAAATTAGAAGCTTCTTCTGTGTTCTACTATGGTGCTTTTAGTGTTTCCGCATACTGCAGCACGCGACATAACTTTGCAGACGATAAATGTAACCGTTTCAGAGAGAAGAGCGGCCAATGTGACGATCTGGCTTTAAGTCGATTCGATAACAAATGACGAAAACGGACGGATTTCTCAGGTTTTTCTACATATGAACACTTTTCACATTCTCCCGTGCAACGCGGCTGCTACTCCTCCTTTCATGCAAAATATTAAGGTTCCACCTAATGTCGAAGACACCAAAGCCGGCTAAAAAGTGAATAATCGACAACTAAAACTTGAATTGTACTACTTCTTACTGGCTATTACTTCAAATTTGAAGCTTCTTCTGTGTTCTACTATGGTGCTTTTAGTGTTTCGGCATACCGCAGCACGCGACATAGCTTTGCAGACGATAAATGTAACCGTTTCAGAGAGAAGAACGGCCAATGTGACGATCTGGCTTTAAGTCGATTCGATAACAAATGACGAAACGGACGGATTTATCAGGTTTTTACTACATATGAACACTTTTCACATTCTCCCGTGCAACGCGGCTGCTAGTCCTCCTTTCATGCAAATTCTTAAGGTGCTAGGTCATGTCCAAGCCACCAAAGCCGGCTAAAATGTGAATAATCGACAACTAAAACTTGAATTGTACTACTTCTTACTGGCTATTACTTCAACTTAGAAGCTTCTTCTGTGTTCTACTATGGTGCTTTAAGTGTTTCCGCATACCGCATCACGCGACATAGCTTTGCAGACGATAAATGTAACCGTCTCAGAGAGAAAAGCGGCCAATGTGACGATCTGGCTTTAAGTCGATTCGATAACAAATGACGAAAACGGACGGATTTATCAGGTTTTTACTACATATGAACACATTTCACATTCTCCCATGCAACGCGGCTGCTAGTCCTCCTTTCATGCAAAATCTTAAGGTCATAGGTCATGTCCAAGCCACCAAAGCAGGCTAAAAAGTGAATAATCGACAACTAAAACTTCAATTGTACTACTTCTTACTGGCTATTACTTCAACATAGAAGCTTCTTCTGTGTTCTACTATGGTGCTTTTAGTGTTTCCGCATACCGCAGCACGCGACATAGCTTTGCAGACGATAAATGTAACCGTTTCAGAGAGAAAAGCGGCCAATGTGACGATCTGGCTTTAAGTCGATTCGATAACAAATGACGAAAACGGACGGATTTCTCAGGTTTTTACTACATATGAACACTTTTCACATTCTCCCTTGCAACGCGGCTGCAAGTCCTCCTTTCCTGCAAAATCTTAAGGTCCTAGGTGATGTCCAAGCCACAAAAGCCGGCTAAAAAGTGAATAATCGACAACTAAAACTTGAATTGTACTACTTCTTAATGGCTATTACTTCAACTTCGAAGCTTCTTCTGTGTTCTACTATGGTGCTTTTAGTGTCTCCGCATACCGCAGCACGCGACATAGCTTTGCAGACGATAAATGTAACCGTCTCAGAGAGAAAAGCGGCCAATGTGATGATCTGACTTTAAGTCGATTCGATAACAAATGACGAAAACGGACTGATTTCTCAGGTTTTTACTACATATGAACACTTTTCACATTCTCGCGGGCAACGCGGCTGCTACCCCTCTTTTCATGCAAAATCTTAAGGTCCTAGGTCATGTCCAAGCCAGCATAGCCGGCTAAAAAGTGAATAATCGACAACTAAAACTTGAATTGTACTACTTCTTACTGGCTATTACTTCAAATTAGAAGCTTCTTCTGTGTTCTACTATGGTGCTTTTAGTGTTTCGGCATACCGCAGCACGCGACATAGCTTTGCAGACGATAAATGTAACCGTTTCAGAGAGAAGAACGGCCAATGTGACAATCTGGCTTTAAGTCGATTCGATAACAAGTGACGACAGCGGACGGATTTCTCAGGTTTTTACTACATCTGAACAACTTTCACATTCTCGCGGGCAACGCGGCTGCTACTCCTACTTTCATGCAAAATCTTAAGGTCCTAGGTCATCTCCCAGCCACCAAAGCCGGCTAAAAAATGAATAATCGACAACTAAAACTTCAATTGTACTACTTCTTACTGGCTATTACTTCAACATAGAAGCTTCTTCTGTGTTCTACTATGGTGCTTTTAGTGTTTCCGCATACCGCAGCACGCGACATAGCTTTGCAGACAATAAATGTAACCGTTTTAGAGAGAAGAGCAGCCAATGTGACGATCTGGCTTTAAGTCAATTCGATAACAAATGACGAAAGCGGACGGATTTCTCAGGTTTTTTCTACATATGAACACTTTTCACATTCTCGCGTGCAACGCGGCAGCTTGTCCTCCTTTCATGCAAAATCTTAAGGTTCCACCTAATGTCAAAGCCACCAAAGCCGGCTAAAAAGTGAATAATCGACAACTAAAACTTGAATTGTACTACTTCTTACTGGCTATTACTTCAAATTACATGCTTCTTCTGTGTTCTACTATGGTGCTTTTAGTGTTTCGGCATACCGCAGCACGCGACATAGCTTTGCAGGCGATAAATGTAACCGTTTCAGAGAGAAGAACGGCCAATGTGACGATCTGGCTTTAAGTCGATTCGATAACAAATGACGAAAACGGACGGATTTCTCAGGTTTTTACTACATATGAACACTTTTCACATTCTCGCGTGCAACGCGGCAGCTAGTCCTCCTTTCATGCAAAATCTTAAGGTTCCACCTAATGTCAAAGCTACCAAAGCCGGCTAAAAAGTGAATAATCGACAACTAAAACTTGAATTGTACTACTTCTTACTGGCTATTACTTCAGATTAGAAGCTTCTTCTGTGTTCTACTATGGTGCTTTTAGTGTTTCCGCATACCGCAGCAAGCGACTTAGCTTTGCAGACGATAAATGTAACCGTCTCAGAGCGAAAAGCGGCAAATGTGACGATCTGGCTTTAAGTCAATTCGATAATAAATGACGAAAACGGACGGATTTCTCAGGTTTTTACTACATATGAACACTTTTCACATTCTCCCGTGCAACGCGGCTGCTACTCCTCCTTTCATGCAAAATATTAAGGTTCCACCTAATGTCGAAGACACCAAAGCCGGCTAAAAAGTGAATAATCGACAACTAAAATTTGAATTGTACTACTTCTTACTGGCTATTACTTCAAATTAGAAGCTTCTTCTGTGTTCTACTATGGTGCTTTTAGTGTTTCGGCATACCGCAGCACGCGACATAGCTTTGCAGACGATAAATGTAACCGTTTCAGAGAGAAGAACGGCCAATGTGACGATCTGGCTTTAAGTCGATTCGATAACAAATGACGAAACGGACGGATTTATCAGGTTTTTACTACATATGAACACTTTTCACATTCTCCCGTGCAACGCGGCTGCTAGTCCTCCTTTCATGCAAATTCTTAAGGTGCTAGGTCATGTCCAAGCCACCAAAGCCGGCTAAAATGTGAATAATCGACAACTAAAACTTGAATTGTACTACTTCTTACTGGCTATTACTTCAACTTAGAAGCTTCTTCTGTGTTCTACTATGGTGCTTTAAGTGTTTCCGCATACCGCAGCACGCGACATAGCATTGCAGACGATAAATGTAACCGTCTCAGAGAGAAAAGCGGCCAATGTGACGATCTGGCTTTAAGTCGATTCGATAACAAATGACGAAAACGGACGGATTTCTCAGGTTTTTACTACATATGAACACATTTCACATTCTCTCATGCAACGCGGCTGCTAGTCCTCCTTTCATGCAGAATCTTAAGGTCATAGGTCATGTCCAAGCCACCAAAGCAGGCTAAAAAGTGAATAATCGACAACTAAAACTTCAATTGTACTACTTCTTACTGGCTATTACTTCAACATAGAAGCTTCTTCTGTGTTCTACTATGGTGCTTTTAGTGTTTCCGCATACCGCAGAACGCGACATAGCTTTGCAGACGATAAATGTAACCGTTTCAGAGAGAAAAGCGGCCAATGTGACGATCTGGCATTAAGTCGATTCGATAACAAATGACGAAAACGGACGGATTTCTCAGGTTTTTACTACATATGAACACTTTTCACATTCTCCCTTGCAACGCGGCTGCAAGTCCTCCTTTCCTGCAAAATCTTAAGGTCCTAGGTGATGTCCAAGCCAACATAGCCGGCTAAAAAGTGAATAATCGACAACTAAAACTTGAATTGTACTACTTCTTACTGGCTATTGCTACAACTTAAAAGCTTCTTCTGTGTTCTACTATGGTGCTTTTAGAGTCTCCGCATACCGCAGCACGCGACATAGCTTTGCAGACGATAAATGTTACCGTCTCAGAGAGAAAAGCGGCCAATGTGACGATCTGACTTTAAGTCGATTCGATAACAAGTGACGAAATCGGACGGATTTCTCAGGTTTTCACTACATATGAACAATTTTCACATTCTCGCGGGCAACGCGGCTGCTACTCCTCCTTTCATGCAAAATCGTAAGGTCCTAGGTCATGTCCAAACCACCAAAGACGACTAAAACTTGAATTGTACTACTTCTTAATGGCTATTACTTCATCTTCGAAGCTTCTTCTGTGTTCTACTATGGTGCTTTTAGTGTCTCCGCATACCGCAGCACGCGACATAGCTTTGCAGACGATAAATGTAACCGTCTCAGAGAGAAAAGCGGCCAATGTGACGATCTGACTTTAAGTCGATTCGATAACAAATGACGAAAACGGACTGATTTTTCAGGTTTTTACTACATATGAACACTTTTCACATTCTCGCGGGCAACGCGGCTGCTACCCCTCCTTTCATGCAAAATCTTAAGGTCCTAGGTCATGTCCAAGCCACCAAAGCCGGCTAAAAAGTGAATAATCGACAACTAAAACTTGAATTGTACTACTTCTTACTGGCTATTACTTCAAATTAGAAGCTTCTTCTGTGTTCTACTATGGTGCTTTTAGTGTTTCCGCATACCGCAGCACGCGACATAGCTTTGCAGACAATAAATGTAACCGTTTTAGAGAGAAGAGCAGCCAATGTGACGATCTGGCTTTAAGTCAATTCGATAACAAATGACGAAAGCGGACGGGTTTCTCAGGTTTTTACTACATATGAACACTTTTCACATTCTCGCGTGCAACGCGGCAGCTTGTCCTCCTTTCATGCAAAATCTTAAGGTTCCACCTAATGTCAAAGCCACCAAAGCCGGCTAAAAAGTGAATAATCGACAACTAAAACTTGAATTTTACTACTTCTTACTGGCTATTACTTCAAATTAGAAGCTTCTTCTGTGTTCTACTATGGTGCTTTTAGTGTTTCCGCATACCGCAGCAAGCGACTTAGCTTTGCAGACGATAAATGTAACCGTCTCAGAGCGAAAAGCGGCAAATGTGACGATCTGGCTTTAAGTCAATTCGATAATAAATGACGAAAACGGACGGATTTCTCAGGTTTTTACTACATATGAACACTTTTCACATTCTCCCATGCAACGCTGCTGCTAGTCCGCCTTTCATGCAAAATCTTAAGGTCCTAGGTCATGTCCAAGCTACCAAAGACGGCTAAAAAGTGAATAATCGATAACTAAAACTTGAATTTTACTACTTCTTACTGGCTATTACTTCAACTTAGAAGCTTCTTCTGTGTTCTACTATGGTGCTTTTTGTGTCTCCGCATACCGCAGCACGCGACATAGCTTTGCAGACGATAAATGTAACCGTTTCAGACAGAAGAGCGGCCAATGTGACGATCTGGCTTTAAGTCGATTCGACAACAAGTGACGAAAACGAACGGATTTCTAAGGTTTTTACTACATATGAACACTTTTCACATTCTCCCGTGCAACGCGGCTGCTAGTCCTGCTTTCATGCAAAATCTTATGGTCCAAGGACATGTCATAGCCACCAAAGCCGGCTAAAAAGTGAATAATCGACAACTAAAACTTGAATTGTACTACATCTTACTGGCTATTACTTCAAATTAGAAGCTTCTTCTGTGTTCTACTATGGTGCTGTTAGTGTTTCCGCATACTGCAGCACGCGACATAACTTTGCAGACGATAAATGTAACCGTTTCAGAGAGAAGAGCGGCCAATGTGACGATCTGGCTTTAAGTCGATTCGATAACAAATGACGAAACGGACGGATTTATCAGGTTTTTACTACATATGAACACTTTTCACATTCTCCCGTGCAACGCGGCTGCTAGTCCTCCTTTCATGCAAATTCTTAAGGTGCTAGGTCATGTCCAAGCCACCAAAGCCGGCTAAAATGTGAATAATCGACAACTAAAACTTGAATTGTACTACTTCTTACTGGCTATTACTTCAACTTAGAAGCTTCTTCTGTGTTCTACTATGGTGCTTTAAGTGTTTCCGCATACCGCAGCACGCGACATAGCTTTGCAGACGATAAATGTAACCGTCTCAGAGAGAAAAGCGGCCAATGTGACGATCTGGCTTTAAGTCGATTCGATAACAAATGACGAAAACGGACGGATTTCTCAGGTTTTTACTACATATGAACACATTTCACATTCTCCCATGCAACGCGGCTGCTAGTCCTCCTTTCATGCAAAATCTTAAGGTCATAGGTCATTTCCAAGCCACCAAAGCAGGCTAAAAAGTGAATAATCGACAACTAAAACTTCAATTGTACTACTTCTTACTGGCTATTACTTCAACATAGAAGCTTCTTCTGTGTTCTACTATGGTGCTTTTAGTGTTTCCGCATACCGCAGCACGCGACATAGCTTTGCAGACGATAAATGTAACCGTTTCAGAGAGAAAAGCGGCCAATGTGACGATCTGGCTTTAAGTCGATTCGATAACAAATGACGAAAACGGACGGATTTCTCAGGTTTTTACTACATATGAACACTTTTCACATTCTCCCTTGCAACGCGGCTGCCAGTCCTCCTTTCCTGCAAAATCTTAAGGTCCTAGGTGATGTCCAAACCACCAAAGCCGGCTAAAAAGTGAATAATCGACAACTAAAACTTGAATTGTACTACTTCTTACTGGCTATTGCTTCAACTTAGAAGCTTCTTCTGTGTTCTACTATGGTGCTTTTAGTGTCTCCGCATACCGCAGCACGCGACATAGCTTTGCAGACGATAAATGTTACCGTCTCAGAGAGAAAAGCGGCCAATGTGACGATCTGACATTAAGTCGATTCGATAACAAGTGACGAAAGCGGACGGATTTCTCAGGTTTTCACTACATATGAACAATTTTCACATTCTCGCGGGCAACGCGGCTGCTACTCCTCCTTTCATGCAAAATCTTAAGGTTCCACCTAATGTCAAAGCTACCAAAGCCGGCTAAAAAGTGAATAATCGACAACTAAAACTTGAATTGTACTACTTCTTACTGGCTATTACTTCAAATTAGAAGCTTCTTCTGTGTTCTACTATGGTGCTTTTAGTGTTTCCGCATACCGCAGCAAGCGACTTAGCTTTGCAGACGATAAATGTAACCGTCTCAGAGCGAAAAGCGGCAAATGTGACGATCTGGCTTTAAGTCAATTCGATAATAAATGACGAAAATGGACGGATTTCTCAGGTCTTTACTACATATGAACACTTTTCACATTCTCCCATGCAACGCTGCTGCTAGTCCGCCTTTCATGCAAAATCTTAAGGTCCTAGGTCATGTCCAAGCTACCAAAGACGGCTAAAAAGTGAATAATCGATAACTAAAACTTGAATTTTACTACTTCTTACTGGCTATTAGTTCAACTTAGAAGCTTCTTCTGTGTTCTACTATGGTGCTTTTTGTGTCTCCGCATACCGCAGCACGCGACATAGCTTTGCAGACGATAAATGTAACCGTTTCAGACAGAAGAGCGGCCAATGTGACGATCTGGCTTTAAGTCGATTCGACAACAAGTGACGAAAACGAACGGATTTCTAAGGTTTTTACTACATATGAACACTTTTCACATTCTCCCGTGCAACGCGGCTGCTAGTCCTCCTTTCATGCAAAATCTTATGGTCCAAGGACATGTCATAGCCACCAAAGCCGGCTAAAAAGTGAATAATCGACAACTAAAACTTGAATTGTACTACATCTTACTGGCTATTACTTCAAATTAGAAGCTTCTTCTGTGTTCTACTATGGTGCTTTTAGTGTTTCCGCATACTGCAGCACGCGACATAACTTTGCAGACGATAAATGTAACCGTTTCAGAGAGAAGAGCGGCCAATGTGACGATCTGGCTTTAAGTCGATTCGATAACAAATGACGAAAACGGACGGATTTCTCAGGTTTTTCTACATATGAACACTTTTCACATTCTCCCGTGCAACGCGGCTGCTAGTCCTCCTTTGATGCAAAATCTTAAGGTTCCACCTCATGTCCAAGCCACCAAAGCCGGCTAAAAAGTGAATAATCGACAACTAAAACTTGAATTGTACTACTTCTTACTGGCTATTACTTCAACTTAGAAGCTTCTTCTGTGTTCTACTATGGTGCTTTTAGTGTCTCCGCACACCGCAGCACGCGACATAGCTTTGCAGACGATAAATGTAGCCTTCTCAGACAGAAAAGCGGCCAATGTGTCGATCTGGCTTTATGTCGATTCGATAACAAATGACGAAAACGGACGGATTTCTCAGGTTATTACTACATATGAACCCTTTTCACATTCTCCCATGCAACGCGGCTGCTAGTCCTCCTTTCATGCAAAATCGTAAGGTCCTAGGTCATGTCCAAGCCAGCAAAGCCGCCTAAAAAGTGAATAATCGGCAACCAAAACTTCAATTGTACTACTTCTTACTGGCTGTTACGTCAACATAGAAGCTTCTTCTGTGTTCTACTATGGTGCTTTTAGTGTTTCCGCATACCGCAGCACGCGACATAGCTTTGTAGACGATAAATGTAACCGGTTCAGAGAGAAGAGCGGAAAATGTGACGATCTGGCTTTAAGTCGATTCGATAACAAATGACAAAAAGGGACGGATTTGTCAGGTTTTTACTACATATGAACACATTTCACATTCTCCCGTGCAACGCGGCTGAAACTACTCCTGTCATGCAAATTCTTAATGTCCTAGGTCATGTCCAAACCACCAAATCCGGCTAAAATGTGAATAATAGACAACTAAAACTTGAATTGTACTGCTTCTTACTGGCTATTACTTCAACTTAGAAGCTTCTTCTGTGTTCTACTATGGCGCTTTTAGTGTCTCCGCATACCGCAGCACGCGACATAGCTTTGCAGACAGTATATGTAACCTTCTCAGAGAGAAAAGCGGCCAATGTGACGATCTGGCATAAAGTCGATTCGATATCAAATGACGAAAACGGACGGATTTCTCAGGTTTTTACTACATATGAACACATTTCACATTTTCCCGTGCAACGCGGTTGCTATTCCTCCTCTTATGCAAAATCTTAAGGTCCTAGGTCATGTCCAAGCCACGAAAGCCGGCTAAAAAGTGAATAGTCGACAACTAAAACTTGAATTGTACTAATTCTTACTGGCTATTACTTCAACTTAGAAGATTCTTCTGTGTTCTACTATGGTGCTTTTAGTGTCTCCGCACACCGCAGCACGCGACGTAGCTTTGCAGACGATAAATGTAACCGTCTCAGAGAGAAAATCTGCCAATGTGACGATCTGGCTTTAAGTCGATTCGATAACAAATGACGAAAACGGACGGATTTCTCAGGTTTTTACTACATATGAACACTTTTCACATTCTCCCATGCAACGCGGCTGCTAGTCCTCCTTTCATGCAAAATCTTAAGGTCCTAGGTCATGTCCAAGCCACCAAAGCTGGCTAAAACGTGATAATCGACAACTAAAACTTGAATTGTACTATTTCTTACTGGCTATTACTTCAACTTAGAAGCTTCTTCTGTGTTCTACTATGGTGCTTTTAGTGTTTCGGCATACCGCAGCACGCGACATAGCTTTGTAGACGATAAATGTAACCGTTTTAGAGAGAAGAGCGGCCAATGTGACGATCTGGCTTTGTCGATTCGATAACAAATGACGAAAACCTACGGATTTCTCAGGTTTTTACTACATATGAACACTTTTCACATTCTCCCGTGCAGCGCGGCTGCTAGTCCTCCTTTCATGCAAAATCTTAAGGCCCTAGGTCATGTCCAAGCCACCAAAGCCGGCTAAAGAGTGAATAATCGACAACTAAAACTTGAAGTGAACTACTTCTTACTGGCTTTTACTTCAACTTAGAAGCATCTTCTGTGTTCTACTATCGTGCTTTTAGTGTCTCCGGAGACCGCAGCACGCGACATAGCTTTGCAGACGATAAATGTAACCGTCTCAGAGAGAAGAGCGACCAATGTGACGATCTGGCTTTAAGTCGATTCAATAACAAAGACGAAACCGGACGGATTTCTCAGGTTTTTACTACATATGAACACTTTTCACATTCTCCCAAGCAACGCGGCTTCTAGTCTTCCTTTCATGCAAAATCTTATGGACCTAGGTCATGTCCAAGCCACCAAAGCCGGCTAAAAAGTGAATAATCAATACCTAAAACTTAAATTGTACTACTTCTTACTGGCTATTGCTTCGACTTAGAAGCATGTTCTGTGTTCTACTATGGTGCTTTTATTGTCTCCGCATACCGCAGCACGCGACATAGCGTTAAAGACGATAAATGTAACCGTCTCAGAGAGAAAAGCGGCCAATGTGACGATCTGGCTTTAAGTCGATTCGATAACAAATGACGAAAACGTTCGCATTTATCAGGTTTTTACCACATATGAACACTATTCACATCCTCCCGTGCAACGCGGCTGCCAGTCCTCCTTTCATGCATAATCTTAACGTCCTATGTGATGTCCAAGCCACCAAAGCCGGCTAAAAAGTGAATAGTCGACAACTAAAACTTGAATTTTACTACTTCTTACTGGCTATTACTTCAACATAGAAGCATCTTCTGTGTTCTTCTATGGTGCTTTTAGTGTCTCCGCATACCGCATCACGCGACATAGCTTTGCAGACAATAAATGTAACCTTCTCAGAGAGAAAGGCGGCCAATGTGACGATCTGGCTTTAAGTCGATTCGATAACAAATGACGAAAACGGACGGATTTCTCAGGTTTTTACTACATATGAACACTTTTCACATTCTCCCGTGCAACGCGGCTGCTAGTTCTCCTTTGATGCAACATCTTAAGGTTCCACCTCATGTCCAAGCCACCAAAGCCGGCTAAAAAGTGAATAATCGACAACTAAAACTTGAATAGTACTACTTCTTACTGGCTGTTACGTCAACATAGATGCTTCTTCTGTGTTCTACTATGGTGCTTTTAGTGTTTCCGCATACCGCAGCACGCGACATAGCTTTGTAGACGATAAATGTAACCGTTTCAGAGAGAAGAGCGGCCACTGTGACGATCTGGCTTTAACTCGATTCGATAACAAATGACGAAAACGGACGGATTTCTCAGGTTTTTACTACATATGAACACATTTCACATTCTCCCGTGCAACGCGGCTGAAACTACTCCTTTCATGCAAAATCTTAAGGTCCTAGGTCATGTCCAAGCCACCAAAGCCGGCTAAAATGTGAATAATAGACAACTAAAACTTGAATTGTACTACTTCTTACTGGCTATTACTTCAACTTAGAAGCTTCTTCTGTGTTCTACTATGGTGCTTTTAGTGTTTCGGCATACCGCAGCACCCGACATAGCTTTGCAGACGATAAGTGTAACCGTTTCAGAGAGAAGAGCGGCCAATGTGACGATCTGGCCTTAAGGCGATTCGATAACAAATGACGAAAACGGACGGATTTCTCAGGTTTTTACTACATATGAACACTTTTCACATTCTCCCGTGCAACGCGGCTGCTACTCCTCCTTTCATGCTAAATCTTAACGTCCTAGGTGATGTCCAAGCCACAAAAGCCGGCTAAAAAGTGAAAAATCGACAACTAAAACTTGAATTGTACTACTTCTTACTGGCTATTGCTTCAACTTAGAAGCTTCTTCAGTGTTCTACTATGGTGCTTTTAGTGTCTCCGCATACCGCAGCACGCGACATAGCTTTGCAGACGATAAATGTAACCGTCTCAGAGAGAAAATCGGCCAATGTGACGATCTCGCTTTAAGTCGATTCGATAACAAATGACGAAAACGGACGGATTTCTCAGGTTTTTACTACATATGAACACTTTTCACATTCTCCCATGCAACGCGGCTGCTAGCCCTCCTTTCATGCAAAATCTTAAGGTCCTAGGTCATGTCCAAGCCACCAAAGCCGGCTAAAATGTGATAATCGACAACTAAAACTTGAATTGTACTATTTCTTACTGGCTATTACTTCAACTTAGAAGCTTCTTTTGTGTTCTACTATGGTGCTTTTAGTGTTTCGGCATACCGCAGCACGCGACATAGCTTTGTAGACGATAAATGTAACCGTTTCAGAGAGAAGAGCGGCCAATGTGACGATCTGGCTTTAAGTCGATTCGATAACAAATGACGAAAACCTACGGATTTCTCAGGTTTTTACTACATATGAACACTTTTCACATTCTCCCGTGCAGCGCGGCTGCTAGTCCTCCTTTCATGCAAAATCTTAAGGTCCTAGGTCATGTCCAAGCCACCAAAGCCGGCTAAAAAGTGAATAATCAATTCCTAAAACTTAAATTGTACTACTTCTTACTGGCTATTGCTTCAACTTAGAAGCATGTTCTGTGTTCTACTATGGTGCTTTTATTGTCTCCGCATACCGCAGCACGCGACATAGCGTTAAAGACGATAAATGTAACCGTCTCAGAGAGAAAAGCGGCCAATGTGACGATCTGGCTTTAAGTCGATTCGATAACAAATGACGAAAACGGACGCATTTATCAGGTTTTTACCACATATGAACACTATTCACATCCTCCCGTGCAACGCGGCTGCCAGTCCTCCTTTCATGCATAATCTTAACGTCCTAGGTGATGTCCAAGCCACCAAAGCCGGCTAAAAAGTGAATAGTCGACAACTAAAACTTGAATTTTACTACTTCTTACTGGCTATTACTTCAACTTAGAAGCATCTTCTGTGTTCTTCTATGGTGCTTTTAGTGTCTCCGCATACCGCAGCACGCGACATAGCTTTGCAGACAATAAATGTAACCTTCTCAGAGAGAAAGGCGGCCAATGTGACGATCTGGCTTTAAGTCGATTCGATAACAAATGACGAAAACGGACGGATTTCTCAGGTTTTTACTACATATGAACACTTTTCACATTCTCCCATGCAACGCGGCTGCTAGTCCTCCTTTCATGCAAAATCTTAAGGTCCTAGGTCTTGTCCAAGCCACCAAAGCCGGCTAAAAAGTGATTTATCGACAACTAAAACTTGAATTTTACTATTTCTTACTGGCTATTACTTCAACTTAGAAGCTTCTTCTGTGTTCTAACATGGTACTTTTAGTGTCTCCGCATACCGCAGCACGCGACATAGCTTTGCAGACGATAAATGTGACCGTCTCAGAGAGAAAAGCGGCCAATGTGACGATCTGGCTTTAAGTCGATTCGATAACAAATGACGAAAACGGACGGATTTCTCAGGTTTTTACTACATATGAACACTTTTCACATTCTCCCGTGCAACGCGGCTGCTAGTTCTGCTTTGATGCAACATCTTAAGGTTCCACCTCATGTCCAAGCCACCAATGCCGGCTAAAAAGTGAATAATCGACAACTAAAACTTGAATAGTACTACTTCTTACTGGCTGTTACGTCAACATAGATGCTTCTTCTGTGTTCTACTATGGTACTTTTAGTGTTTCCGCATACCGCAGCACGCGATATAGCTTTGTAGACGATAAATGTAACCGTTTCAGAGAGAAGAGCGGCCACTGTGACGATCTGGCTTTAACTTGATTCGATAACAAATGACGAAAACGGACGGATTTCTCAGGTTTTTACTACATATGAACACATTTCACATTCTCCCGTGCAACGCGGCTGAAACTACTCCTTTCATGCAAATTCTTAAGGTCCTAGGTCATGTCCAAGCCACCATAGCCGGCTAAAATGTGAATAATAGACAACTAGAACTTGAATTGTACTACTTCTTACTGGCTATTACTTCAACTTAGAAGCTTCTTCTGTGTTCTACTATGGTCCTTTTAGTGTTTCGGCATACCGCAGCACCCGACATAGCTTTGCAGACGATAAGTGTAACCGTTTCAGAGAGAAGAGCGGCCAATGTGACGATCTGGCCTTAAGTCGATTCGATAACAAATGACGAAAACGGACGGATATCTCAGGTTTTTACTACATATGAACACTTTTCACATTCTCCCGTGCAACGCGGCTGCTAGTTCTCCTTTCATGCTAAATCTTACGTTCTAGGTGATGTCCAAGCCACCAAAGCCGGCTAAAAAGTGAATAATCGACAACTAAAACTTGAATTGTACTACTTCTTACTGGCTATTGCTTCAACTTAGAAGCTTCTTCAGTGTTCTACTATGGTGCTTTTAGTGTCTCCGCATACCGCAGCACGCGACATAGCTTTGCAGACGATAAATGTAACCGTCTCAGAGAGAAAAGCGGCCAATGTGACGATCTGGCTTTAAGTCGATTCGATAACAAATCACGAAAACGGACGGATTTCTCAGGTTTTTACTACTTATGAACACTTTTCACATTCTCCCGTGCAACGCGGCTGTTAGTCCTCCTTTCATGCAAAATCTTATGGTCCTAGGTCATGTCCCAGCCACTAAAGCCGGCTAAAAAGTGAATAATCGACAAATAAAACTTCAATTGTACTACTTCTAACTGGCTATTACTTCAACATAGAAGCTTCTTCTGTGTTCTACTATGGTGCTTTTAGTTTTTCCGCATACCGCAGCACGCGACATAGCTTTGCAGACGATAAATGTAACCGTTTCAGAGAGTAGAGCGGCCAATGTGACGATCTGGCTTTAATTCGATTCGATAACAAATGACGAAAACGGACGGATTTCTCAGGTTTTTACTACATATGAACACTTTTCACATTCTCCCGTGCAACGCGGCTGCTAGTCCTCCTTTCATGCAAAATCTTAAGGTCCTAGGTCATGTCCAAGCCACCAAAGCCGGCTAAAATGTGAATGATCGACAACTAAAACTTGAATTGTACTATTTCTTACTGGCTATTACTTCAACTTAGAAGCTTCTTCTGTGTTCTACTATGGTGCTTTTAGTGTATCGGCATACCGCAGAACGCGACATAGCTTTGCAGACGATAAGTGCAACCGTTTCAGAGAGAAGAGCGGCCAATGTGACGATCTGGCTTTAAGTCGATTCGATAACAAATGACGAAAACGGACGGATTTCTCAGGTTTTTACTAGATATGAACACTTTTCACATTCTCCCGTGCAACGCGGCTGCTAGTCTTCCTTTCATGCAAAATCTTAAGGTTCCACCGCATGTCCAAGCCACCAAAGCCGGCTAAAAAGTAAATAATCGACAACTAAAACTTGAATTGTACTACTTCTTACTGGCTATTGCTTCGACTTAGAAGTTTCTTCACTGTTCTACTATGGTGCTTTTAGTGTCTCCGCATACCGCAGCACGCGACATAGCTTTGCAGACGATAAATGTAACCGTCTCAGAGAGAAAAGCGGCCAATGTGACGATCTGGCTTTAAGTCGATTCGATAACAAATGACGAAAACGGACGGATTTCTCAGGTTTTTACTACATATGAACACTTTTCACATTCTCCCGTGCAACGCGGCTGTTAGTCCTCCTTTCATGCAAAATCTTATGGTCCTAGGTCATGTCATAGCCACCAAAGCCGGCTAAAAAGTAAATAATCGACAACTAAAACATGAATTGTACTACTTCTTACTGGCTATTACTTCAACATAGGTGCTTCTTCTGTGTTCTACTATAGTGTTTTTAGTGTTTCCGCATAACGCAGCACGCGACATAGCTTTGTAGACGATAAATGTAACCGTTTCAGAGAGAAGAGCGGCCAATGTGACGATCTGGCTTTAAGTCGATTCGATAACAAATGACGAAAACAGACGGATATCTCAGGTTTTTACTACATATGAACACTTTTCACATTCTCCTGTGCAACGCGGCTGCTAGTCGACCTTTCATTCAAAATCTTAAGGTCCTAGGTCATGTCCAAACCACCAAAGCCGGCTAAAAAGTGAGTAATCGACAACTAAAACTTCAATTGTACTACTTCTTACTATCTATTACTTCAACATAAAGCTTCTTCTGTGTTCTACTATGGTGCTTTTAGTGTCTCCGCATACCGCAGCACGCGACATAGCTTTGCAGACGATAAATGTAACCGTCTCAGAGAGAAAAGCGGCCAATGTGACGCTCTGGCTTTAAGCCGATTCGATAACAAATGACGAAAACGGACGGATTTCTCAGGTTTTTACTACATATGAACACTTTTCACTTTCTCCCGTGCAACGCGGCTGCTAGTCCTCCTTTCATGCAAAATCTTATGGTCCTAGGTCATGTCATGGCCACCAAAGCAAGCTAAAAAGTGAATAATCGACAACTAAAACTTGAATTGTACTACTTCTTACCTTCTATTACTTTAATTTAGAAGCTTCTTCTGTGTTCTACTATGGTGCTTTTAGTGTTTCCGCATACTGCAGTACGCGACATAGCATTGTAGACGATCAATGTAACCGTTTCAGAGAGAAGTGCGGCCAATGCGACGATCTGCCTTTAAGTCGTTTCGATAACAAATGACGAAAACGGACGGATTTATCAGGTTTTTACCACATATGAACTCTTTTCACATTCTCCCGTGCAACGCGGCTGCCAGTCCTCCTTTCATGCAAAATCTTAACTTCCTAGGTCATGTCCAAGCCATCAAAGCCGGCTAAAAAGTGAATAATCGACAACTAAAACTTCAATTGTACTACTTCTTACTGGCTATTACTTCAACTTACAAGCTACTTCTGTGTTCTTCTATGGTGCTTTTAGTGTCTCCGCATACCGCAGCACGCGACATAGCTTTGCAGACGATAAATGTAACCGTTTCAGAGAGTAGAGCGGCCAATGTGACGATCTGGCTTTAATTCGACTCGATAACAAATGACGAAAACGGACGGATTTCTCAGGTTTTTACTACATATGAACACTTTTCACATTCTCCCGTGCAACGCGGCTGCTAGTCCTCCTTCCATGCAAAATCTTAAGGTCCTAGGTCATGTCCAAGCCACCAAAGCCGGCTAAAAAGTGAATAATCGACAACTAAAACTTGAATTGAACTACTTCTTACTGGCTATTACTTCAACTTAGAAGCTTCTTCTGTGTTCTACTATGGTGCTTTTAGTATCTCCGCATACCGCAGCACGCGACATAGCTTTCCAGACGATAAATGTAACCGTTTCAGAGAGTAGAGCGGCCAATGTGACGATCTGGCTTTAAGTCGATTCGACGACAAATGACGAAAACGGACGGATTTCTCAGGTTTTTACTACTTATGAACACTTTTCATATTCTCCCGTGCAACGCGTCTGCTAGTCCTCCTTTCATGCAAAATCTTAAGGTCCTAGGTCATGTCCAAGCTACCAATGCCGGCTAAAATGTGAATAATCGACAACTAAAACTTCAATTTTACTACTTCTTACTGGCTATTGCTTCAACTTAGAAGCTTCTTCAGTGTTCTACTATGGTGCTTTTAGTGTCTCCGCATACCGCAGCACGCGACATAGATTTGCAGTGGATAAATGTAACCGTCTCAGAGAGAAAAGCGGCCAATGTGACGATCTGGCTTTAAGTCGAATCGATAACAAATGACGAAAACGGACGGATTTCTCAGGTTTTTACTACATATGAACACTTTTCACATTCTCCCGTGCAACGCGGCTGTTAGTCCTCCTTTCATGCAAAATCTTATGGCCCTAGGTCATGTCATAGCCACCAAAGCCGGCTAAAAAGAGAATAATCGACAACTAAAACTTGAATTGTACTACTTCTTACTGGCTATTACTTCAACTTAGAAGCTTCTTCTGTGTTCTACTATGGTGCTTTTAGTGTTTCCGCATATCGCAGCACGCGACATAGCTTTGCAGACGATAAATGTAACCGTTTCAGAGAGAAGAGGGGCCAATGTGCCGATCTGGCCATAAGTCGATTCGATAACAAATGACGAAAACAGACGGATATCTCAGGTTTTTACTACATATGAACACTTTTCACATTCTCCCGTGCAAGGCGGCTGCTAGTCCTCCTTTCATGCAAAATCTTAAGGTCCTAGGTCATGTCCAAGCCACGAAAGCCGGCTAAAAAGTGAATAATCGATAACTAAAACTTGAATTGCACTACTTCTTACTGGCTATTACTTCAACTTAGAAGCTTCTTCTGTGCTCTACTATGGTGCTTTTAGTGTCTCCGCATACCGCAGCACGCGACATAGCTTTGCAGACGATAAATGTAACCGTCTCAGAGAGAAAAGCGGCCAATGTGACGATCTAGCTTTAAGTCGATTCGATAACAAATGACGAAAACGGACGGATTTCTCAGGTTTTTACTACATATGAACACTTTTCACTTTCTCCCGTGCAACGCGGACGCTAGTCCTCCTTTCATGCAAAATCTTATGGTCCTAGGTCATGTCATAGCCACCAAAGCCGGCAAAAAGTGAATAATCGACAACTAAAACTTGAATTGTACTACTTCTTACTCTCTATTACTTCAATTTAGAAGCTTCCTCTGTGTTCTACTATGGTGCTTTTAGTGTTTCCGCATACTGCAGTACGCGACATAGCTTTGCACACGATAAATGTAACCGTTTCAGAGAGGAGAGCGGCCAATGTGACGATCTGGCTTTAAGTCGATTCGAAAACAAATGACGAAAACGGACGGATTTCTCAGGTTTTTACTACATATGAACAATTTTCACATTCTCCCGTGCAACGCGGCTGTTAGTCCTCCTTTCATGCAAAATCTTATGGTCCTAGGTCATGTCATAGCCACCAAAGCCGGCTAAAAAGTGAATAATCGACAACTAAAACATGAATTGTACTACTTCTTACTGGCTATTACTTCAACTTAGAAGCTTCTTCTGTGTTCTACTATGGTTCTTTTTGTGTTTCTGCATACTGCAGCACGCGACATAGCTTTGCAGACGATAAATGTAACCGTTTCAGAGAGTAGAGCGGCCAAGGTGACGCTCTGGCTTTAAGTCGATTCGATGACAAATGACGAAAACGGACGGATTTCTCAGGTTTTTACTACATATGAACACTTTTCACATTCTCCCGTGCAACACGTTTGCTAGTCCTCCTTTCATGCAAAATCTTAAGGTCCTAGGTCATGTCATAGCCACCAAAGCCGGCTAAAAAGTGAATAATCGACAACTAAAACATGAATTGTACTACTTCTTACTGGCTATTACTTCAACTTAGAAGCTTCTTCTGTGTTCTACTATGGTTCTTTTTGTGTTTCTGTATACTGCAGCACGCGACATAGCTTTGCAGACGATAAATGTAACCGTTTCAGAGAGTAGAGCGGCCAATGTGACGCTCTGGCTTTAAGTCGATTCGACGACAAATGACGAAAACGGACGGATTTCTCAGGTTTTTACTACATACGAACACTTTTCACATTCTCCTGTGCAACGCGTCTGCTAGTCCTCCTTTCGTGCAAAGTCATGTGGTCCTAGGTCATGTCCAAGCCACCGAAGCCGGCTAAAAAGTGAATAATCGACAACTAAAACTTCAATTTTACTACTTCTTACTGGCTATTTCTTCAACTTAGAAGCTTCTTCAGTGTTCTACTATGGTGCTTTTAGTGTCTCCGCATACCGCAGCACGCGACATAGAGTTGCAGACGATAAATGTAACCGTCTCAGAGAGAAAAGCGGCCAATGTGACGATCTGGCTTTAAATCGATTCGATAACAAATGACGAAAACGGACGGATTTCTCAGGTTTTTACTACATATGAACACTCTTCACATTCTCCCGTGCAACGCAGCTGTTAGTCTTCCTTTCATGCAAAATCTTAAGGTTCCAACTCATGTCCAAGCCACAAAAGCCGGCTAAAAAGTGAATTATCGACAACTAAAACTTTAATTGTACTACTACTTACTGGCTATTACTTCAACATAGAAGCTTCTTCTGTGTTCTACTATGGTGCTTTTAGTGTTTCCGCATATCGCAGCACGCGACATAGCTTTGCAGACGATAAATGTAACCGTTTCAGAGAGAAGAGGGGCCAATGTGACGATCTGGCCTTAAGTCGATTCGATAACAAATGACGAAAACAGACGGATATCTCAGGTTTTTACTACATATGAACACTTTTCACATTCTCCCGTGCAACGCGGCTGCTAGTCCTCCTTTCATGCAAAATCTTAAGGTCCTAGGTCATGTCCAAGCCAACAAAGCCGGCTAAAAAGTGAATAATCGTCAACTAAAACTTCAATTTTACTACTTCTTACTGGCTATTGCTTCAACTTAGAAGATTCTTCAGTGTTCTACTATGGAGCTTTTAGTGTCTCCGCATACCGCAGCACGCGACATAGCTTTGCAGACGATAAATGTAACCGTCTCAGAGAGAAAAGTGGCCAATGTGACGATCTGGCTTTAAGACGATTCGATAACAAATGACGAAAACGGACGGATTTCTCAGGTTTTTAATACATATGAACACTTTTCACATTCTCCCGTGCAACGCGGCTGTTAGTCCTCCTTTCATGCAAAATCTTATGGTCCTAGGTCATGTCCAAGCCACCAAAGCCGGCTAAAAAGTGAATAATCGACAACTAAAACTTCAATTTTACTACTTCTTACTGGCTATTGCTTCAACTTAGAAGCTTCTTCAGTGTTCTACTATGGTGCTTTTAGTGTCTCCGCATACCGCAGCACGCGACATAGCTTTGCAGACGATAAATGTAACCGTCTCAGAGAGAAAAGCGGCCAATGTGACGATCTGGCTTTAAGACGATTCGATAACAAATGACGAAAACGGACGGATTTCTCAGGTTTTTACTACATATGAACACTTTTCACATTCTCCCGTGCAACGCCGCTGTTAGTCCTCCTTTCATGCAAAATCTTATGGTCCTAGGTCATGTCCAAGCCACCAAAGCCGGCTAAAAAGTGAATAATCGACAACTAAAACTTCAATAGTACTACTTCTTACTGGCTATTGCTATAACTTAGAAGCTTCTTCAGTGTTCTACTATGGTGCTTTTAGTGTCTCCGCATACCGCAGCACGCGACATAGATTTGCGGACGATAAATGTAACCGTCTCAGAGAGAAAAGCAGCCAATGTGACGATCTGGCTTTAAGACGATTCGATAACAAATGACGAAAACGGACGGATTTCTCAGGTTTTTACTACATATGAACACTCTTCACATTCTCCCGTGCAACGCAGCTGTTAGTCTTCCTTTCATGCAAAATCTTAAGGTTCCAACTCATGTCCAAGCCACAAAAGCCGGCTAAAAAGTGAATTATCGACAACTAAAACTTTAATTGTACTACTACTTACTGGCTATTACTTCAACATAGAAGCTTCTTCTGTGTTCTACTATGGTGCTTTTAGTGTTTCCGCATATCGCAGCACGCGACATAGCTTTGCAGACGATAAATGTAACCGTTTCAGAGAGAAGAGGGGCCAATGTGACGATCTGGCCTTAAGTCGATTCGATAACAAATGACGAAAACAGACGGATATCTCAGGTTTTTACTACATATGAACACTTTTCACATTCTCCCGTGCAACGCGGCTGCTAGTCCTCCTTTCATGCAAAATCTTAAGGTCCTAGGTCATGTCCAAGCCAACAAAGCCGGCTAAAAAGTGAATAATCGTCAACTAAAACTTCAATTTTACTACTTCTTACTGGCTATTGCTTCAACTTAGAAGATTCTTCAGTGTTCTACTATGGAGCTTTTAGTGTCTCCGCATACCGCAGCACGCGACATAGCTTTGCAGACGATAAATGTAACCGTCTCAGAGAGAAAAGTGGCCAATGTGACGATCTGGCTTTAAGACGATTCGATAACAAATGACGAAAACGGACGGATTTCTCAGGTTTTTAATACATATGAACACTTTTCACATTCTCCCGTGCAACGCGGCTGTTAGTCCTCCTTTCATGCAAAATCTTATGGTCCTAGGTCATGTCCAAGCCACCAAAGCCGGCTAAAAAGTGAATAATCGACAACTAAAACTTCAATTTTACTACTTCTTACTGGCTATTGCTTCAACTTAGAAGCTTCTTCAGTGTTCTACTATGGTGCTTTTAGTGTCTCCGCATACCGCAGCACGCGACATAGCTTTGCAGACGATAAATGTAACCGTCTCAGAGAGAAAAGCGGCCAATGTGACGATCTGGCTTTAAGACGATTCGATAACAAATGACGAAAACGGACGGATTTCTCAGGTTTTTACTACATATGAACACTTTTCACATTCTCCCGTGCAACGCCGCTGTTAGTCCTCCTTTCATGCAAAATCTTATGGTCCTAGGTCATGTCCAAGCCACCAAAGCCGGCTAAAAAGTGAATAATCGACAACTAAAACTTCAATAGTACTACTTCTTACTGGCTATTGCTATAACTTAGAAGCTTCTTCAGTGTTCTACTATGGTGCTTTTAGTGTCTCCGCATACCGCAGCACGCGACATAGATTTGCGGACGATAAATGTAACCGTCTCAGAGAGAAAAGCAGCCAATGTGACGATCTGGCTTTAAGACGATTCGATAACAAATGACGAAAACGGACGGATTTCTCAGGTTTTTACTACATATGAACACTTTTCACATTCTCCGGTGCAACGTGGCTGCTGGTCTTCCTTTCATGCAAAATTTTATGGTTCCACCTCATGTCCAAGCCACCAAAGCCGGCTAAAAAGTGAATAATCGACAACTAAAACTTCAATTGTACTACTTCTTACTGGCTATTACTTCAACATAGAAGCTTCTTCTGTGTTCTACTATGGTGCTTTTAGTGTTTCCGCATATCGCAGCACGCGACATAGCTTTGCAGACGATAAATGTAACCGTTTCAGAGAGAAGAGGGGCCAATGTGTCGATCTGGCCTTAAGTCGATTCGATAACAAATGAAGAAAACAGACGGATATCTCAGGTTTTTACTACATATGAACACTTTTCACATTCTCCCGTGCAACGCGGCTGTTAGTCCTCCTTTCATGCAAAATCTTATGGTCCTAGGTCATGTCATAGCCACCAAAGCCGGCTAAAAAGTGAATAATCGACAACTAAAACTTGAATTGTACTACTTCTTACTGGCTATTACTTCAACTTAGAAGCTTTTTCTGTGTTCTACTATGGTGCTTTTAGTGTTTCCGCTTATCGCAGCACGCGACATAGCTTTGCAGACGATAAATGTAACCGTTTCAGAGAGTAGAGCGGCCAAGGTGACGCTCTGGCTTTAAGTCGATTCGATGACAAATGACGAAAACGGACGGATTTCTCAGGTTTTTACTACATATGAACACTTTTCACATTCTCCAGTGCAACGCGTTTGCTAGTCCTCCTTTCATGCAAAATCTTAAGGTCCTAGGTCATGTCCAATCTACCAAAGCCGGCTAAAATGTGAATAATCGACAACTAAAACTTGAATTGTACTACTTCTTACTGGCTATTACTTCAACTTACAAGCTTCTTCTGTGTTCTACTATGGTGCTTTTAGTGTTTCGGCATACCGCAGCACGCGACATAGCTTTGCAGACGATAAGTGTAACCGTTTCAGAGAGAAGAGCGGCCAATGTGACGATCTGGCCTCAAGTCGATTCGATAACAAATGACGAAAACGGACGGATTTCTCAGGTTTTTACTACATATGAACACTTTTCACATTCTCCCGTGCAACTTGTCTGCTAGTCCTCCTTTCGTGCAAAGTCATGTGGTCCTAGGTCATGTCCAAGCCACCGAAGCCGGCTAAAAAGTGAATAATCGACAACTAAAACTTCAATTTTACTACTTCTTACTGGCTATTTCTTCAACTTAGAAGCTTCTTCAGTGTTCTACTATGGTGCTTTTAGTGTCTCCGCATACCGCAGCACGCGACATAGAGTTGCAGACGATAAATGTAACCGTCTCAGAGAGAAAAGCGGCCAATGTGACGATCTGGCTTTAAATCGATTCGATAACAAATGACGAAAACGGACGGATTTCTCAGGTTTTTACTACATATGAACACTCTTCACATTCTCCCGTGCAACGCAGCTGTTAGTCTTCCTTTCATGCAAAATCTTAAGGTTCCAACTCATGTCCAAGCCACAAAAGCCGGCTAAAAAGTGAATTATCGACAACTAAAACTTTAATTGTACTACTACTTACTGGCTATTACTTCAACATAGAAGCTTCTTCTGTGTTCTACTATGGTGCTTTTAGTGTTTCCGCATATCGCAGCACGCGACATAGCTTTGCAGACGATAAATGTAACCGTTTCAGAGAGAAGAGGGGCCAATGTGACGATCTGGCCTTAAGTCGATTCGATAACAAATGACGAAAACAGACGGATATCTCAGGTTTTTACTACATATGAACACTTTTCACATTCTCCCGTGCAACGCGGCTGCTAGTCCTCCTTTCATGCAAAATCTTAAGGTCCTAGGTCATGTCCAAGCCAACAAAGCCGGCTAAAAAGTGAATAATCGTCAACTAAAACTTCAATTTTACTACTTCTTACTGGCTATTGCTTCAACTTAGAAGATTCTTCAGTGTTCTACTATGGAGCTTTTAGTGTCTCCGCATACCGCAGCACGCGACATAGCTTTGCAGACGATAAATGTAACCGTCTCAGAGAGAAAAGTGGCCAATGTGACGATCTGGCTTTAAGACGATTCGATAACAAATGACGAAAACGGACGGATTTCTCAGGTTTTTAATACATATGAACACTTTTCACATTGTCCCGTGCAACGCGGCTGTTAGTCCTCCTTTCATGCAAAATCTTATGGTCCTAGGTCATGTCCAAGCCACCAAAGCCGGCTAAAAAGTGAATAATCGACAACTAAAACTTCAATTTTACTACTTCTTACTGGCTATTGCTTCAACTTAGAAGCTTCTTCAGTGTTCTACTATGGTGCTTTTAGTGTCTCCGCATACCGCAGCACGCGACATAGCTTTGCAGACGATAAATGTAACCGTCTCAGAGAGAAAAGCGGCCAATGTGACGATCTGGCTTTAAGACGATTCGATAACAAATGACGAAAACGGACGGATTTCTCAGGTTTTTACTACATATGAACACTTTTCACATTCTCCCGTGCAACGCCGCTGTTAGTCCTCCTTTCATGCAAAATCTTATGGTCCTAGGTCATGTCCAAGCCACCAAAGCCGGCTAAAAAGTGAATAATCGACAACTAAAACTTCAATAGTACTACTTCTTACTGGCTATTGCTATAACTTAGAAGCTTCTTCAGTGTTCTACTATGGTGCTTTTAGTGTCTCCGCATACCGCAGCACGCGACATAGATTTGCGGACGATAAATGTAACCGTCTCAGAGAGAAAAGCAGCCAATGTGACGATCTGGCTTTAAGACGATTCGATAACAAATGACGAAAACGGACGGATTTCTCAGGTTTTTACTACATATGAACACTTTTCACATTCTCCGGTGCAACGTGGCTGCTGGTCTTCCTTTCATGCAAAATTTTATGGTTCCACCTCATGTCCAAGCCACCAAAGCCGGCTAAAAAGTGAATAATCGACAACTAAAACTTCAATTGTACTACTTCTTACTGGCTATTACTTCAACATAGAAGCTTCTTCTGTGTTCTACTATGGTGCTTTTAGTGTTTCCGCATATCGCAGCACGCGACATAGCTTTGCAGACGATAAATGTAACCGTTTCAGAGAGAAGAGGGGCCAATGTGACGATCTGGCCTTAAGTCGATTCGATAACAAATGACGAAAACAGACGGATATCTCAGGTTTTTACTACATATGAACACTTTTCACATTCTCCCGTGCAACGCGGCTGCTAGTCCTCCTTTCATGCAAAATCTTAAGGTCCTAGGTCATGTCCAAGCCAACAAAGCCGGCTAAAAAGTGAATAATCGTCAACTAAAACTTCAATTTTACTACTTCTTACTGGCTATTGCTTCAACTTAGAAGATTCTTCAGTGTTCTACTATGGAGCTTTTAGTGTCTCCGCATACCGCAGCACGCGACATAGCTTTGCAGACGATAAATGTAACCGTCTCAGAGAGAAAAGCGGCCAATGTGACGATCTAGCTTTAAGTCGATTCGATAACAAATGACGAAAACGGACGGATTTCTCAGGTTTTTACTACATATGAACACTTTTCACTTTCTCCCGTGCAACGCGGACGCTAGTCCTCCTTTCATGCAAAATCTTATGGTCCTAGGTCATGTCATAGCCACCAAAGCCGGCAAAAAGTGAATAATCGACAACTAAAACTTGAATTGTACTACTTCTTACTCTCTATTACTTCAATTTAGAAGCTTCCTCTGTGTTCTACTATGGTGCTTTTAGTGTTTCCGCATACTGCAGTACGCGACATAGCTTTGCAGACGATAAATGTAACCGTTTCAGAGAGGAGAGCGGCCAATGTGACGATCTGGCTTTAAGTCGATTCGAAAACAAATGACGAAAACGGACGGATTTCTCAGGTTTTTACTACATATGAACAATTTTCACATTCTCCCGTGCAACGCGGCTGTTAGTCCTCCTTTCATGCAAAATCTTATGGTCCTAGGTCATGTCATAGCCACCAAAGCCGGCTAAAAAGTGAATAATCGACAACTAAAACATGAATTGTACTACTTCTTACTGGCTATTACTTCAACTTAGAAGCTTCTTCTGTGTTCTACTATGGTTCTTTTTGTGTTTGTGCATACTGCAGCACGCGACATAGCTTTGCAGACGATAAATGTAACCGTTTCAGAGAGTAGAGCGGCCAAGGTGACGCTCTGGCTTTAAGTCGATTCGATAACAAATGACGAAAACGGACGGATTTCTCAGGTTTTTAATACATATGAACACTTTTCACATTCTCCCGTGCAACGCGGCTGTTAGTCCTCCTTTCATGCAAAATCTTATGGTCCTAGGTCATGTCCAAGCCACCAAAGCCGGCTAAAAAGTGAATAATCGACAACTAAAACTTCAATTTTACTACTTCTTACTGGCTATTGCTTCAACTTAGAAGCTTCTTCAGTGTTCTACTATGGTGCTTTTAGTGTCTCCGCATACCGCAGCACGCGACATAGCTTTGCAGACGATAAATGTAACCGTCTCAGAGAGAAAAGCGGCCAATGTGACGATCTGGCTTTAAGACGATTCGATAACAAATGACGAAAACGGACGGATTTCTCAGGTTTTTACTACATATGAACACTTTTCACATTCTCCCGTGCAACGCGGCTGTTAGTCCTCCTTGCATGCAAAATCTTATGGTCCTAGGTCATGTCCAAGCCACCAAAGCCGGCTAAAAAGTGAATAATCGACAACTAAAACTTCAATTGTACTACTTCTTACTGGCTATTGCTTCAACTTAGAAGCTTCTTCAGTGTTCTACTATGGTGCTTTTAGTGTCTCCGCATACTGCAGCACGCGACATAGCTTTGCAGACGATAAATGTAAACGTTTCAGAGAGTAGAGCGGCCAATGTGACTATGTGGCTCTAAGTCGATTCGATAACAAATGACGAAAACGGACGGATTTCTCAGGTTTTTACTACATATGAACACTTTTCACATTCTCCGGTGCAACGTGGCTGCTAGTCTTCCTTTCATGCATAATTTTATGGTTCCACCTCATGTCCAAGCCACCAAAGCCGGCTAAAAAGTGAATAATCGACAACTAAAACTTCAATTGTACTACTTCTTACTGGCTATTACTTCAACATAGAAGCTTCTTCAGTGTTCTACTATGGTGCTTTTAGTGTTTCCGCATAACGCAGCACGCGACATAGCGTTGTAGACGATAAATGTAACCGTTTCAGAGAGAAGAGCGGCCAATGTGACGATCTGGCTTTAAGTCGATTCGATAACAAATGACGAAAACGGACGGATTTCTCAGGTTTTTACTACATATGAACACTTTTCACATTCTCCCGTGTAACGCGGCTGCTAGTCCTCCTTTCATGCAAAATCTTAAGGTCCTAGGTCATGTCCAAGCCACCAAAGCCGGCTAAAATGTGAATAATCGACAACTAAAACTTGAATTGTATTACTTCTTACTGGCTATTACTTCAACTTAAAAGCTTCTTCAGTGTTCTACTATGGTGCTTTTAGTGTCTCCGCATACCGCAGCACGCGACATAGCTTTGCAGACGATAAATGTAACCGTCTCAGAGAGAAAAGCGGCCAATGTGACGATCTGGCTTTAAGACGATTCGATAACAAATGACGAAAACGGACGGATTTCTCAGGTTTTTACTACATATGAACACTTTTCACATTCTCCCGTGCAACGCGGCTGTTAGTCCTCCTTTCATCCAAAATCTTATGGTCCTAGGTCATGTCCAAGCCAACAAAGCCGGCTAAAAAGTGAATAATCGTCAACTAAAACTTCAATTTTACGACTTCTTACTGGCTATTGCTTCAACTTAGAAGCTTCTTCAGTGTTCTACTATAGAGCTTTTAGTGTCTCCGCATACCGCAGCACGCGACATAGCTTTGCAGACGATAAATGTAACCGTCTCAGAGAGAAAAGTGGCCAATGTGACGATCTGCCTTTAAGTCGATTCGATAACAAATGACGAAAACGGACGGATTTCTCAGGTTTTTACTACATATGAACACTTTTCACATTCTCCGGTGCAACGTGGCTGCTAGTCGTCCTTTCATGCAAAATTTTATGGTTCCACCTCATGTCCAAGCCACCAAAGCCGGCTAAAAAGTGAATAATCGACAACTAAAACTTGAATTGTACTACTTCTTACTGGCTATTGCTTCAACTTAGAAGCTTCTTCTGTGTTCTACTATGGTGCTTTTAGTGTCTCCGCATACCGCAGCACGCGACATAGCTTTGCAGACGATAAATGTAACCGTCTCAGAGAGAAAAGCGGCCAATTTGACGATCTGGCTTCAAGTCGATTCGGTAACAAATGACGAAAACGGACGGATTCCTCAGGTTTTTACTACATATGAACACTTTTCACATTCTCCGGTGCAACGTGGCTGCTAGTCTTCCTTTCATGCAAAATTTTATGGTTCCACCTCATGTCCAAGCCACCAAAGCCGGCTAAAAAGTGAATAATCGACAACTAAAACTTCAATTGTACTACTTCTTACTGGCTATTACTTCAACTTAGAAGGTTTCTTCTGTGTTCTACTATGGTGCTTTTAGTGTTTCCGCATACTGCAGCACGCGACATAGCTTTGCAGACGATAAATGTAACCGTTTCAGAGAGTAGAGCGGCCAATGTGACTATGTGGCTTAAAGTCGATTCGATAACAAATGACGAAAACGGACGGATTTCTCAGGTTTTTACTACATATGAACACTTTTCACATTCTCCCGTGCAACGCGTCTGCTAGTCCTCCTTTCATGCAAAATCTTATGGTCCTAGGTCATGTCCAAGCCACCAAAGCCGGCTAAAAAGTGAATAATCGACAACTAAAACTTCAATTGTACTACTTCTTACTGGCTATTACTTCAACATAGAAGCTTCTTCAGTGTTCTACTATGGTGCTTTTAGTGTTTCCGCATAATGCAGCACGCGACATAGCTTTGTAGACGTTAAATGTAACCGTTTCAGAGAGAAGAGCGGCCAATGTGACGATCTGGCTTTAAGTCGATTCGATAACAAATGACGAAAACGGACGGATTTCTCAGGTTTTTACTACATATGAACACTTTTCACATTCTCCCGTGCAACGCGGCTGCTAGTCCTCCTTTCATGCAAAATCTTAAGGTCCTAGGTCATGTCCAAGCCACCAAAGCCGGCTAAAATGTGAATAATCGACAACTAAAACTTGAATTGTATTACTTCTTACTGTCTATTACTTCAACTTAGAAGCTTCTTCTGTGTTCTACTATGGTGCTTTTAGTGTCTCCGCATACCGCAGCACGCGACATAGCGTTGCAGACGATAAATGTAACCGTCTCAGAGTGAAAAGCGGCCTATGTGACGATCTGCCTTTAAGTCGATTCGATAACAAATGACGACAACGGACGGATTTATCAGGTTTTTACTACATATGAACACTTTTCACATTCTCCCGTGCAACGCGGCTGCCAGTCCTCCTTTCATGTAAAATCTTATGGTCCCAGGTCATGTCCAAGCCACCAAAGACGGCTAAAAAGTGAATAATCGACAACTAAAACTTCAATTGTACTACTTCTTACTGGCTATTACTTCAACTTAGAAGCTTCTTCTGTGTTCTACTATGGTGCTTTTAGTGTTTCCGCATACTGCAGCACGCGACATAGCTTTGCAGACGATAAATGTAACCGTTTCAGAGAGTAGAGCGGCCAATGTGACTATGTGGCTTTAAGTCGATTCGATAACAAATGACGAAAACGGACGGATTTCTCAGGTTTTTACTACATATGAACACTTTTCACATTCTCCCGTGCAACGCGGCTGTTAGTCCTCCTTTCATGCAAAATCTTATGGTCCTAGGTCATGTCCAAGAAAACAAAGCCGGCTAAAAAGTGAATAATCGACAACTAAAACTTCAATTGTACTACTTCTTACTGGCTATTGCTTCAACTTAGAAGTTTCTTCAGTGTTCTACTATGGTGCTTTTAGTGTCTCCGCATACCGCAGCACGCGACATAGCTTTGCAGACGATAAATGTAACCGTCTCAGAGAGAAAAGCGGCCAATGTGACGAATTGGCTTTAAGACGATTGGATAACAAATGACGAAAACGGACGGATTTCTCAGGTTTTTAATACATATGAACACTTTTCACATTCTCCCGTGCAACGCGGCTGTTAGTCCTCCTTTCATGCAAAATCGTATGGTCCTAGGTCATGTCCAAGCCACCAAAGCCGGCTAAAAAGTGAATAATCGACAACTAAAACTTCAATTGTACTACTTCTTACTGGCTACTGCTTCAACTTAGAAGCTTCTTCAGTGTTCTACTATGGTGCTTTTAGTGTCTCCGCATACCGCAGCACGCGACATAGCTTTGCAGACGATAAATGTAACCGTCTCAGAGAGAAAAGCGGCCAATGTGACGATCTGGCTTTAAGACGATTCGATAACAAATGACGAAAACGGACGGATTTCTCAGGTTTTTACTACATATGAACACTTTTCACATTCTCCCGTGCAACGCGGCTGCTAGTCCTCCTTTCATGCAAAATCTTAAGGTCCTAGGTCATGTCCAAGCCACCAAAGCCGGCTAAAATGTGAATAATCGACAACTAAAACTTGAATTGTATTACTTCTTACTGGCTATTACTTCAACTTAGAAGCTTCTTCTGTGTTCTACTATGGTGCTTTTAGTGTCTCCGCATACTGCAGCACGCGACATAGCGTTGCAGACGATAAATGTAAACGTTTCAGAGAGTAGAGCGGCCAATGTGACTATGTGGCTTTAAGTCGATTCGATAACAAATGACGAAAACGGACGGATTTCTCAGGTTTTTACTACATATGAACACTTTTCACATTCTCCGGTGCAACGTGTCTGCTAGTCTTCCTTTCATGCAAAATTTTATGGTTCCACCTCATGTCCAAGCCACCAAAGCCGGCTAAAAAGTGAATAATCGACAACTAAAACTTCAATTGTACTACTTCTTACTGGCTATTACTTCAACATAGAAGCTTCTTCAGTGTTCTACTATGGTGCTTTTAGTGTTTCCGCATAACGCAGCACGCGACATAGCGTTGTAGACGATAAATGTAACCGTTTCAGAGAGAAGAGCGGCCAATGTGACGATCTGGCTTTAAGTCGATTCGATAACAAATGACGAAAACGGACGGATTTCTCAGGTTTTTACTACATATGAACACTTTTCACATTCTCCCGTGCAACGCGGCTGCTAGTCCTCCTTTCATGCAAAATCTTAAGGTCCTAGGTCATGTCCAAGCCACCAAAGCCGGCTAAAATGTGAATAATCGACAACTAAAACTTGAATTGTATTACTTCTTACTGGCTATTACTTCAACTTAGAAGCTTCTTCTGTGTTCTACTATGGTGCTTTTAGTGTTTCCGCATACTGCAGCACGCGACATAGCTTTGCAGACGATAAATGTAACCGTTTCAGAGAGTAGAGCGGCCAATGTGACTATGTGGCTTTAAGTCGATTCGATAACAAATGACGAAAACGGACGCATTTCTCAGGTTTTTACTACATATGAACACTTTTCACATTCTCCCGTGCAACGCGGCTGTTAGTCCTCCTTTCATGAAAAATCGTATGGTCCTAGGTCATGTCCAAGCCACCAAAGCCGGCTAAAAAGTGAATAATCGACAACTAAAACTTCAATTGTACTACTTCTTACTGGCTACTGCTTCAACTTAGAAGCTTCTTCAGTGTTCTACTATGGTGCTTTTAGTGTCTCCGCATACCGCAGCACGCGACATAGCTTTGCAGACGATAAATGTAACCGTCTCAGAGAGAAAAGCGGCCAATGTGACGATCTGGCTTTAAGACGATTCGATAACAAATGACGAAAACGGACGGATTTCTCAGGTTTTTACTACATATGAACACTTTTCACATTCTCCGGTGCAACGTGTCTGCTAGTCTTCTTTTCATGCAAAATTTTATGGTTCCACCTCATGTCCAAGCCACCAAAGCCGGCTAAAAAGTGAATAATCGACAACTAAAACTTCAATTGTACTACTTCTTACTGGCTATTACTTCAACATAGAAGCTTCTTCAGTGTTCTACTATGGTGCTTTTAGTGTTTCCGCATAACGCAGCACGCGACATAGCGTTGTAGACGATAAATGTAACCGTTTCAGAGAGAAGAGCGGCCAATGTGACGATCTGGCTTTAAGTCGATTCGATAACAAATGACGAAAACGGACGGATTTCTCAGGTTTTTACTACATATGAACACTTTTCACATTCTCCCGTGCAACGCGGCTGCTAGTCCTCCTTTCATGCAAAATCTTAAGGTCCTAGGTCATGTCCAAGCCACCAAAGCCGGCTAAAATGTGAATAATCGACAACTAAAACTTGAATTGTATTACTTCTTACTGGCTATTACTTCAACTTAGAAGCTTCTTCTGTGTTCTACTATGGTGCTTTTAGTGTCTCCGCATACCGCAGCACGCGACATAGCGTTGCAGACGATAAATGTAACCGTCTCAGAGAGAAAAGCGGCCAATGTGACGATCTGCCTTTAAGTCGATTCGATAACAAATGACGAAAACGGACGGATTTCTCAAGTTTTTACCACATATGAACACTTTTCACATTCTCCCGTGCAACGCGGCTGTTAGTCCTCCTTTCATGCAAAATCTTATGGTCCTAGGTCATGTCCAAGCCAACAAAGCCGGCTAAAAAGTGAATAATCGTCAACTAAAACTTCAATTTTACGACTTCTTACTGGCTATTGCTTCAACTTAGAAGCTTCTTCAGTGTTCTACTATAGAGCTTTTAGTGTCTTCGCATACCGCAGCACGCGACATAGCTTTGCAGACGATAAATGTAACCGTCTCAGAGAGAAAAGTGGCCAATGTGACGATCTGGCTTTAAGACGATTCGATAACAAATGACAAAAACGGACGGATTTCTCAGGTTTTTACTACATATGAACACTTTTCACATTCTCCGGTGCAACGTGGCTGCTAGTCTTCCTTTCATGCAAAATTTTATGGTTCCACCTCATGTCCAAGCAACCAATGCCGGCTAAAAAGTGAATAATCGACAACTAAAACTTCATTTGTACTACTTCTTACTGGCTATTACTTCAACATAGAAGCTTCTTCAGTGTTCTAGTATGGTGCTTTTAGTGTTTCCGCATAACGCAGCACGCGACATAGCTTTATAGACGATAAATGTAAACGTTTCAGAGTGAAGAGCGGCCAATGTGACGATCTGGCTTTAAGTCGATTCGATAACAAATGACGAAAACGGACGGATTTCTCAGGTTTTTACTACATATGAACACTTTTCACATTCTCCCGTGCAACGCGGCTGCTAGTCCTCGTTTCATGCAAAATCCTAAGGTCCTAGGTCATGTCCAAGCCACCAAAGCCGGCTAAAATGTGAATAATCGACAACTAAAACTTGAATTGTATTCCTTCTTACTGGCTATTACTTCAACTTAGAAGCTTCTTCTGTGTTCTACTATGGTGCTTTTAGTGTTTCCGCATACTGCAGCACGCGACATTGCTTTGCAGACGATAAATGTAACCGTTTCAGAGAGTAGAGCGTACAATGTGACTATGTGGCTTTAAGTCGATTCGATAACAAATGACGAAAACGGACGGATTTCTCAGGATTTTACTACATAACAACACTTTTCACATTCTCCCGTGCAACGCGTCTACTAGTCCTCCTTTCATGCAAAATCTTATGGTCCTAGGTCATGTCCAAGCCACCAAAGCCGGTTAAAAAGTGAATAATCGACAACTAAAACTTGAATTGTACTACTTCTTACTGGCTATTACTTCAACTTTGAAATTTCTTCTGTGTTCTACTATGGTGCTTTTAGTGTCTCCGCATACCGCAGCACGCGACATAGCTTTGCAGACGATAAATGTAACCGTCTCAGAGAGAAAAGCGGCCAATGTGACGATCTGGCTTTAAGTCGATTCGATAACAAATGACGAAAACGGACGTATTTCTCAGGTTTTTACTACATATGAACACTTTTCACATTCTCCCGTGCAACGTGGCTGTTAGTCCTCCTTTCATGCAAAATCTTATGGTCCTAGGTCATGTTCAAGCCAACATAGCCGGCTAAAAAGTGAATAATCGACAACTAAAACTTCAATTGTACTACTTCTTACTGGCTATTGCTTCAACTTAGAAGCTTCTTCAGTGTTCTACTATGGTGCTTTTAGTGTCTCCGCATACCGCAGCACGCGACATAGCTTTGCAGACGATAAATGTAACCGTCTCAGAGAGAAAAGCGGCCAATGTGACGATCTGGCTTTAAGACGATTCGATAACAAATGACGAAAACGGACGGATTTCTCAGGTTTTTACTACATATGAACACTTTTCACATTCTCCCGTGCAACGCGGCTGTTAGTCCTCCTTGCATGCAAAATCTTATGGTCCTAGGTCATGTCCAAGCCACCAAAGCCGGCTAAAAAGTGAATAATCGACAACTAAAACTTCAATTGTACTACTTCTTACTGGCTATTGCTTCTACTTAGAAGCTTCTTCAGTGTTCTACTATGGTGCTTTTAGTGTCTCCACATAGTGCAGCACGCGACATAGCTTTGCAGACGATAAATGTAAACGTTTCAGAGAGTAGAGCGGCCAATGTGACTATGTGGCTTTAAGTCGATTCGATAACAAATGACGAAAACGGACGGATTTCTCAGGTTTTTACTACATATGAACACTTTTCACATTCTCCGGTGCAACGTGGCTGCTAGTCTTCTTTTCATGCAAAATTTTATGGTTCCACCTCATGTCCAAGCCACCAAAGCCGGCTAAAAAGAGAATAATCGACAACTAAAACTTCAATTGTACTACTTCTTACTGGCTATTACTTCAACATAGAAGCTTCTTCAGTGTTCTACTATGGTGCTTTTAGTGTTTCCGCATAACGCAGCACGCGACATAGCGTTGTAGACGATAAATGTAACCGTTTCAGAGAGAAGAGCGGCCAATGTGACGATCAGGCTTTAAGTCGATTCGATAACAAATGACGAAAACGGACGGATTTCTCAGGTTTTTACTACATATGAACACTTTTCACATTTTCCCGTGCAACGCGGCTGCTAGTCCTCCTTTCATGCAAAATCTTAAGGTCCTAGGTCATGTCCAAGCCACCAAAGCCGGCTAAAATGTGAATAATCGACAACTAAAACTTGAATTGTATTACTTCTTACTGGCTATTACTTCAACTTAGAATCTACTTCTGTGTTCTACTATGGTGCTTTTAGTGTCTCCGCATACCGCAGCACGCGACATAGCGTTGCAGACGATAAATGTAACCGTCTCAGAGAGAAAAGCGGCCAATGTGACGATCTAGCTTTAAGTCGATTCGATAACAAATGACGAAAACGGACGGATTTATCAGGTTTTTACCACATATGAACACTTTTCACATTCTCCCGTGCAACGCGGCTGTTAGTCCTCCTTTCATGCAAAATCTTATGGTCCTAGGTCATGTCCAAGCCAACAAAGCCGGCTAAAAAGTGAATAATCGTCAACTAAAACTTCAATTTTACGACTTCTTACTGGCTATTGCTTCAACTTAGAAGCTTCTTCAGTGTTCTACTATAGAGCTTTTAGTGTCTCCGCATACCGCAGCACGCGACATAGCTTTGCAGACGATAAATGTAACCGTCTCAGAGAGAAAAGTGGCCAATGTGACGATCTGGCTTTAAGACGATTCGATAACAAATGACGAAAACGGACGGATTTCTCAGGTTTTTACTACATATGAACACTTTTCACATTCTCCGGTGCAACGTGGCTGCTAGTCTTCCTTTCATGCAAAATTTTATGGTTCCACCTCATGTCCAAGCAACCAATGCCGGCTAAAAAGTGAATAATCGACAACTAAAACTTCATTTGTACTACTTCTTACTGGCTATTACTTCAACATAGAAGCTTCTTCAGTGTTCTAGTATGGTGCTTTTAGTGTTTCCGCATAACGCAGCACGCGACATAGCTTTGTAGACGATAAATGTAAACGTTTCAGAGAGAAGAGCGGACAATGTGACGATCTGGCTTTAAGTCGATTCGATAACAAATGACGAAAACGGACGGATTTCTCAGGTTTTTACTACATATGAACACTTTTCACATTCTCCCGTGCAACGCGGCTGCTAGTCCTCCTTTCATGCAAAATCTTAAGGTCCTAGGTCATGTCCAAGCCACCAAAGCCGGCTAAAATGTGAATAATCGACAACTAAAACTTGAATTGTATTACTTCTTACTGGCTATTACTTCAACTTAGAAGCTTCTTCTGTGTTCTACTATGGTGCTTTTAGTGTCTCCGCATACTGCAGCACGCGACATAGCGTTGCAGACGATAAATGTAAACGTTTCAGAGAGTAGAGCGGCCAATGTGACTATGTGGCTTTAAGTCGATTCGATAACAAATGACGAAAACGGACGGATTTCTCAGGTTTTTACTACATATGAACACTTTTCACATTCTCCGGTGCAACGTGTCTGCTAGTCTTCCTTTCATGCAAAATTTTATGGTTCCACCTCATGTCCAAGCCACCAAAGCCGGCTAAAAAGTGAATAATCGACAACTAAAACTTCAATTGTACTACTTCTTACTGGCTATTACTTCAACATAGAAGCTTCTTCAGTGTTCTACTATGGTGCTTTTAGTGTTTCCGCATAACGCAGCACGCGACATAGCGTTGTAGACGATAAATGTAACCGTTTCAGAGAGAAGAGCGGCCAATGTGACGATCTGGCTTTAAGTCGATTCGATAACAAATGACGAAAACGGACGGATTTCTCAGGTTTTTACTACATATGAACACTTTTCACATTCTCCCGTGCAACGCGGCTGCTAGTCCTCCTTTCATGCAAAATCTTAAGGTCCTAGGTCATGTCCAAGCCACCAAAGCCGGCTAAAATGTGAATAATCGACAACTAAAACTTGAATTGTATTACTTCTTACTGGCTATTACTTCAACTTAGAAGCTTCTTCTGTGTTCTACTATGGTGCTTTTAGTGTCTCCGCATACCGCAGCACGTGACATAGCGTTGCAGACGATAAATGTAACCGTCTCAGAGAGAAAAGCGGCCAATGTGACGATCTGCCTTTAAGTCGATTCGATAACAAATGACGAAAACGGACGGATTTATCAGGTTTTTACCACATATGAACACTTTTCACATTCTCCCGTGCAACGCGGCTGTTAGTCCTCCTTTCATGCAAAATCTTATGGTCCTAGGTCATGTCCAAGCCAACAAAGCCGGCTAAAAAGTGAATAATCGTCAACTAAAACTTCAATTTTACGACTTCTTACTGGCTATTGCTTCAACTTAGAAGCTTCTTCAGTGTTCTACTATAGAGCTTTTAGTGTCTCCGCATACCGCAGCACGCGACATAGCTTTGCAGACGATAAATGTAACCGTCTCAGAGAGAAAAGTGGCCAATGTGACGATCTGGCTTTAAGACGATTCGATATCAAATGACAAAAACGGACGGATTTCTCAGGTTTTTACTACATATGAACACTTTTCACATTCTCCGGTGCAACGTGGCTGCTAGTCTTCCTTTCATGCAAAATTTTATGGTTCCACCTCATGTCCAAGCAACCAATGCCGGCTAAAAAGTGAATAATCGACAACTAAAACTTCATTTGTACTACTTCTTACTGGCTATTACTTCAACATAGAAGCTTCTTCAGTGTTCTAGTATGGTGCTTTTAGTGTTTCCGCATAACGCAGCACGCGACATAGCTTTATAGACGATAAATGTAAACGTTTCAGAGAGAAGAGCGGCCAATGTGACGATCTGGCTTTAAGTCGATTCGATAACAAATGACGAAAACGGACGGATTTCTCAGGTTTTTACTACATATGAACACTTTTCACATTCTCCCGTGCAACGCGGCTGCTATTCCTCCTTTCATGCAAAATCTTAAGGTCCTAGGTCATGTCCAAGCCACCAAAGCCGGCTAAAATGTGAATAATCGACAACTAAAACTTGAATTGTATTACTTCTTACTGGCTATTACTTCAACTTAGAAGCTTCTTCTGTGTTCTACTATGGTGCTTTTAGTGTCTCCGCATACCGCAGCACGCGACAAATAGCGTTGCAGACGATAAATGTAACCGTCTCAGAGAGAAAAGCGGCCAATGTGACGATCTGCCTTTAAGTCGATTCGATAACAAATGACGAAAACGGACGGATTTCTCAGGTTTTTACTACATATGAACACTTTTCACATTCTCCGGTGCAACGTGGCTGCTAGTCTTCCTTTCATGCAAAATTTTATGGTTCCACCTCATGTCCAAGCCACCAAAGCCGGCTAAAAAGTGAATAATCGACAACTAAAACTTGAATTGTACTACTTCTTACTGGCTATTGCTTCAACTTAGAAGCATCTTCTGTGTTCTACTATGGTGCTTTTAGTGTCTCCGCATACCGCAGCACGCGACATAGCTTTGCAGACGATAAATGTAACCGTCTCAGAGAGAAAAGCGGCCAATTTGACGATCTGGCTTTAAGTCGATTCGGTAACAAATGACGAAAACGGACGGATTCCTCAGGTTTTTACTACATATGAACACTTTTCACATTCTCCGGTGCAACGTGGCTGCTAGTCTTCCTTTCATGCAAAATTTTATGGTTCCACCTCATGTCCAAGCCACCAAAGCCGGCTCAAAAGTGAATAATCGACAACTAAAACTTCAATTGTACTACTTCTTACTGGCTATTACTTCAACTTAGAAGCTTCTTCTGTGTTCTACTATGGTGCTTTTAGTGTTTCCGCATACTGCAGCACGCGACATAGCTTTGCAGACGATAAATGTAACCGTTTCAGAGAGTAGAGCGGCCAATGTGACTATGTGGCTTAAAGTCGATTCGATAACAAATGACGAAAACAGACGGATTTCTCAGGTTTTTACTACATATGAACACTTTTCACATTCTCCCGTGCAACGCGGCTGCTAGTCCTATTTTCATGCAAAATCTTAAGGTCCTAGGTCATGTCCAAGCCACCAAAGCCGGCTAAAATGTGAATAATCGACAACTAAAACTTGAATTGTATTACTTCTTACTGGCTATTACTTCAACTTCAAAGCTTCTTCTGTGTTCTACTATGGTGCTTTTAGTGTTTCCGCATACTGCAGCACGCGACATAGCTTTGCAGACGATAAATGTAACCGTTTCAGAGAGTAGAGCGGCCAATGTGACTATGTGGCTTTAAGTCGATTCGATAACAAATGACGAAAACGGACGGATTTCTCAGGTTTTTACTACATATGAACACTTTTCACATTCTCCCGTGCAACGCGGCTGTTAGTCCTCCTTTCATGCAAAATCTTATGGTCCTAGGTCATGTCCAAGCAACCAAAGCCGGCTAAAAAGTGAATAATCGACAACTAAAACTTCAATTGTACTACTTCTTACTGGCTATTGCTTCAACTTAGAAGCTTCTTCAGTGTTCTACTATGGTGCTTTTAGTGTCTCCGCATCCCGCAGCACGCGACATAGCTTTGCAGACGATAAATGTAACCGTCTCAGAGAGAAATGCGGCCAATGTGACGATCTGGCTTTAAGACGATTGGATAACAAATGACGAAAACGGACGGATTTCTAAGGTTTTTACTACATATGAACACTTTTCACATTCTCCGCTGCAACGTGGCTGCTAGTCTTCCTTTCATGCAAAATTTTATGGATCCACCTCATGTCCAAGCCACCAAAGCCGGCTAAAAACTGAATAATCGACAACTAAAACTTCAATTGTACTACTTCTTACTGGCTATTGCTTCAACTTAGAAGCTTCTTCAGTGTTCTACTAAGGTGCTTTTAGTGTCTCCGCTTACCGCAGCACGCGACATAGCTTTGGAGACGATAAATGTAACCGTCTCAGAGAGAAAAGCGGCCAATGTGACGATCTAGCTTTAAGTCGATTCGATAACAAATGACGAAAACGGACGGATTTCTCAGGTTTTTACTACATATGAACACTTTTCACATTCTCCCGTGCAACGCGGCTGTTAGTCCTCCTTTCATGCAAAATCTTATGGTCCTAGGTCATGTCCAAGCCACCAAATCCGGCTAAAATGTGAATAATCGACAATTAAAACTTGAATTGTATTACTTCTTACTGGCTATTACTTCAACTTAGAAGCTTCTTCTGTGTTCTACTATGGTGCTTTTAGTGTCTCCGCATACCGCAGCACGCGACATAGCGTTGCAGACGATAAATGTAACCGTCTCAGAGTGAAAAGCGGCCAATGTGACGATCTGCCTTTAAGTCGATTCGATAACAAATGACGACAACGGACGGATTTATCAGGTTTTTACTACATATGAACACTTTTCACATTCTCCCGTGCAACGCGGCTGCCAGTCCTCCTTTCATGTAAAATCTTATGGTCCCAGGTCATGTCCAAGCCACCAAAGACGGCTAAAAAGTGAATAATCGGCAACTAAAACTTCAATTGTACTACTTCTTACTGGCTATTACTTCAACTTAGAAGCTTCTTCTGTGTTCTACTATGGTGCTTTTAGTGTTTCCGCATACTGCAGCACGCGACATTGCTTTGCAGACGATAAATGTAACCGTTTCAGAGAGTAGAGCGTACAATGTGACTATGTGGCTTTAAGTCGATTCGATAACAAATAACGAAAACGGACGGATTTCTCAGGTTTTTACTACATATGAACACTTTTCCCATTCTCCCGTGCAACGCGGCTGTTAGTCCTCCTTTCATGTAAAATCTTATGGTCCTAGGTCATGCCCAAGCCAACAAAGCCGGCTAAAAAGTGAATAATCGACAACTAAAACTTCAATTGTACTACTTCTTACTGGCTATTGCTTCAACTTAGAAGCTTCTTCAGTGTTCTACTATGGTGCTTTTAGTGTCTCCGCATACCGCAGCACGCGACATAGCGTTGCAGACGATAAATGTAACCGTCTCAGAGAGAAAAGCGGCCAATGTGACGATCTGGCTTTAAGACGATTCGATAACAAATGAAGAAAACGGACGGATTTCTCAGGTTTTTAATACATATGAACACTTTTCACATTCTCCCGTGCAACGCGGCTGTTAGTCCTCCTTTCATGCAAAATCGTATGGTCCTAGGTCATGTCCAAGCCACCAAAGCCGGCTAAAAAGTGAATAATCGACAACTAAAACTTCAATTGTACTACTTCTTACTGGCTATTGCTTCAACTTAGAAGCTTCTTCAGTGTTCTACTATGGTGCTTTTAGTGTCTCCGCATCCCGCAGCACGCGACTTAGCTTTGCAGACGATAAATGTAACCGTCTCAGAGAGAAATGCGGCCAATGTGACGATCTGGCTTTAAGACGATTCGATAACAAATGACGAAAACGGACGGATTTCTCAGGTTTTTACTACATATGAACACTTTTCACATTCTCCCGTGCAACGCGGCTGTTAGTCCTCCTTTCATGCAAAATCTTATGGTCCTAGGTCATGTCCAAGCCACCAAAGCCGGCTAAAAAGTGAATAATCGACAACTAAAACTTCAATTGTACTACTTCTTACTGGCTATTGCTTCAACTTAGAAGCTTCTTCAGTGTTCTACTATGGTGCTTTTAGTGTCTCCGCATCCCGCAGCACGCGACATAGCTTTGCAGACGATAAATGTAACCGTCTCAGAGAGAAATGCGGCCAATGTGACGATCTGGCTTTAAGACGATTGGATAACAAATGACGAAAACGGACGGATTTCTCAGGTTTTTACTACATATGAACACTTTTCACATTCTCCGCTGCAACGTGGCTGCTAGTCGTCCTTTCATGCAAAATTTTATGGTTCCACCTCATGTCCAAGCCACCAAAGCCGGCTAAAAAGTGAATAATCGACAACTAAAACTTCAATTGTACTACTTCTTACTGGCTATTACTTCAACTTAGAAGCTTCTTCTGTGTTCTACTATGGTGCTTTTAGTGTTTCCGCATACTGCAGCACGCGACATAGCTTTGCAGGCGATAAATGTAACCGTCTCAGAGAGAAAAGCGGCCAATGTGACGATCTGGCTTTAAGTCGATTCGATAACAAATGACGATAACGGACGGATTTCTCAGGTTTTTACTTCATATGAACACTTTTCACATTCTCCCGTGCAACGCGTCTGCTAGTCCTCCTTTCATGCAAAATCTTATGGTCCTAGGTCATGTCCAAGCCACCAAAGCCGGCTAAAAAGTGAATAATCGACAACTAAAACTTGAATTGTACTACTTCTTACTGGCTATTACTTCAACTTTGAAGTTTCTTCTGTGTTCTACTATGGTGCTTTTAGTGTCTCCGCATACCGCAGCACGCGACATAGCTTTGCAGACGATAAATGTAACCGTCTCAGAGAGAAAAGCGGCCAATGTGACGATCTGGCTTTAAGTCGATTCGATAACAAATGACGAAAACGGACGGATTTCTCAGGTTTTTACTACATATGAACACTTTTCACATTCTCCCGTGCAACGCGGCTGTTAGTCCTCCTTTCATGCAAAATCTTATGGTCCTAGGTCATGTCCAAGCCACCAAAGTCGGCTAAAAAGTGAATAATCGACAACTAAAACTTCAATTGTACTACTTCTTACTGGGTATTGCTTCAACTTAGAAGCTTCTTCAGTGTTCTACTATGGTGCTTTTAGTGTCTCCGCATAACGCAGCACGCGACATAGCTTTGGAGACGATAAATGTAACCGCCTCAGAGAGAAAAGCGGCCAATGTGACGATCTGGCTTTAAGACGATTCGATAACAAATGACGAAAACGGACGGATTTCTCAGGTTTTTAATACATATGAACACTTTTCACATTATCCCGTGCAACGTGGCTGTTAGTCCTCCTTTCATGCAAAATCGTATGGTCCTAGGTCATGTCCAAGCCACCAAAGCCGGCTAAAAAGTGAATAATCGACAACTAAAACTTCAATTGTACTACTTCTTACTGGCTATTGCTTCAACTTAGAAGCTTCTTCAGTGTTCTACTATGGTGCTTTTAGTGTCTCCGCATACCGCAGCACGCGACATAGCTTTGCAGACGATAAATGTAACCGTCTCAGAGAGAAAAGCGGCCAATGTGATGATCTGGCTTTAAGACGATTCGATAACAAATGACGAAAACGGACGGATTTCTCAGGTTTTTACTACATATGAACACTTTTCACATTCTCCCGTGCAACGCGGCTGTTAGTCCTCCTTTCATGCATAATCTTATGGTCCTAGGTCATGTCCAAGCCACCAAAGTCGGCTAAAAAGTGAATAATCGACAACTAAAACTTCAATTGTACTACTTCTTACTGGCTATTGCTTCAACTTAGAAGCTTCTTCAGTGTTCTACTATGGTGCTTTTAGTGTCTCCGCATACCGCAGCACGCGACATAGATTTGCAGACGATAAATGTAACCGTCTCAGAAAGAAAAGCAGCCAATGTGACGATCTGGCTTTAAGACGATTCGATAACAAATGACGAAAACGGACGGATTTCTCAGGTTTTTACTACATATGAACACTTTTCGCATTCTCCGGTGCAACGTGGCTGCTAGTCTTCCTTTCATGCAAAATTTTATGGTTCCACCTCATGTCCAAGCATCCAAAGCCGGCTAAAAAGTGAATAATCGACAACTAAAACTTCATTTGTACTACTTCTTACTGGCTATTACTTCAACATAGAAGCTTCTTCAGTGTTCTACTATGGTGCTTTTAGTGTTTCCGCATAACGCAGCAAGCGACATAGCTTTGTAGACGATAAATGTAACCGTTTCAGAGAGAAGAGCGGCCAATGTGACGATCTGGCTTTAAGTCGATTCGATAACAAATGACGAAAACGGACGGATTTCCCAGGTTTTTACTACATATGAACACTTTTCACATTCTCCCGTGCAACGCGGCTGCTAGTCCTCCTTTCATGCAAAATCTTAAGGTCCTAGGTCATGTCCAAGCCACCAAAGCCGGCTAAAATGTGAATAATCGACAACTACAACTTGAATTGTATTACTTCTTACTGGCAATTACTTCAATTTAGAAGCTTCTTCTGTGTTCAACTATGGTGCTTTTAGTGTCTCCGCATCCCGCAGCACGCGACATAGCTTCGCAGACGATAAATGTAACCGTCTCAGAGAGAAATGCGGCCAATGTGACGATCTGGCTTTAAGACGATTCGATAACAAATGACGAAAACGGACGGATTTCTCAGGTTTTTACTACATATGAACACTTTTCACATTCTCCCGTGCAACGCGGCTGTTAGTCCTCGTTTCATGCAAAATCGTATGGTCCTAGGTCATGTCCAAGCCACAAAAGCCGGCTAAAAAGTGAATAATCGACAACTAAAACTTCAATTGTACTACTTCTTACTGGCTATTGCTTCAACTTAGAAGCTTCTTCAGTGTTCTACTATGGTGCTTTTAGTGTCTCCGCATCCCGCAGCACGCGACATAGCTTTGCAGACGATAAATGTAACCGTCTCAGAGAGAAATGCGGCCAATGTGACGATCTGGCTTTAAGACGATTCGATAACAAATGACGAAAACGGACGGATTTCTCAGGTTTTTACTACATATGAACACTTTTCACATTCTCCCTTGCAACGCGGCTGTTAGTCCTCCTTTCATGCAAAATCTTATGGTCCTAGGTCATGTCCAAGCCACCAAAGCCGGCTAAAAAGTGAATAATCGACAACTAAAACTTCAATTGTACTACTTCTTACTGGCTATTGCTTCAACTTAGAAGCTTCTTCAGTGTTCTACTATGGTGCTTTTAGTGTCTCCGCATCCCGCAGCACGCGACATAGCTTTGCAGACGATAAATGTAACCGTCTCAGAGAGAAATGCGGCCAATGTGACGATCAGGCTTTAAGACGATTCGATACCAAATGACGAAAACGGACGGATTTCTCAGGTTTTTACTACATATGAACACTTTTCACATTCTCCGGTGCAACGTGGCTGCTAGTCTTCCTTTCATGCAAAATTTTATGGTTCCACCTCATGTCCAAGCCACCAAAGCCGGCTAAAAAGTGAATAATCGACAACTAAAACTTCAATTGTACTACTTCTTACTGGCTATTGCTTCAACTTAGAAGCTTCTTCAGTGTTCTACTATGGTGCTTTTAGTGTCTCCGCATCCCGCAGCACGCGACATAGCTTTGCAGACGATAAATGTAACCGTCTCAGAGAGAAATGCGGCCAATGTGACGATCTGGCTTAAAGACGATTCGATAACAAATGACGAAAACGGACGGATTTCTCAGGTTTTTACTACATATGAACACTTTTCACATTCTCCGCTGCAACGTGGCTGCTAGTCTTCCTTTCATGCAAAATTTTATGGTTCCACCTCATGTCCAAGCCACCAAAGCCGGCTAAAAAGTGAATAATCGACAACTAAAACTTCAATTGTACTACTTCTTACTGGCTATTACTTCAACTTAGAAGCTTCTTCTGTGTTCTACTATGGTGCTTTTAGTGTTTCCGCATACTGCAGCACGCGACATAGCTTTGCAGACGATAAATGTAACCGTTTCAGAGAGTAGAGCGGCCAATGTGACTATGTGGCTTAAAGTCGATTCGATAACAAATGACGAAAACGGACGGATTTCTCAGGTTTTTACTACATATGAACACTTTTCACATTCTCCCGTGCAACGCGTCTGCTAGTCCTCCTTTCATGCAAAATCGTATGGTCCTAGGTCATGTCCAAGCCACCAAAGCCGGCTAAAAAGTGAATAATCGACAACTAAAACTTGAATTGTACTACTTCTTACTGGCTATTACTTCAACTTTGAAGTTTCTTCTGTGTTCTACTATGGTGCTTTTAGTGTCTCCGCATACCGCAGCACGCGACATAGCTTTGCAGACGATAAATGTAACCGTCTCAGAGAGAAAAGCGGCCAAAGTTACGATCTGGCTTTAAGTCGATTCGATAACAAATGACGAAAACGGACGGATTTCTCATTTTTTTACTACATATGAACACTTTTCACATTCTCCCGTGCAACGCGTCTGTTAGTCCTCCTTTCATGCAAAATCTTATGGTCCTAGGTCATGTCCAAGCCAACAAAGCCGGCTAAAAAGTGAATAATCGACAACTAAAACTTCAATTGTACTACTTCTTACTGGCTATTGCTTCAACTTAGAAGCTTCTTCAGTGTTCTACTATGGTGCTTTTAGTGTCTCCGCATACCGCAGCACGCGACATAGCTTTGGAGACGATAAATGTAACCGTCTCAGAGAGAAAAGCGGCCAATGTGACGATCTGGCTTTAAGACGATTCGATAACAAATGACGAAAACGGACGGATTTCTCAGGTTTTTAATACATATGAACACTTTTCACATTCTCCCGTGCAACGCGGCTGTTAGTCCTCCTTTCATGCAAAATCGTATGGTCCTAGGTCATGTCCAAGCCACCAAAGCCGGCTAAAAAGTGAATAATCGACAACTAAAACTTCAATTGTACTACTTCTTACTGGCTACTGCTTCAACTTAGAAGCTTCTTCAGTGTTCTACTATGGTGCTTTTAGTGTCTCCGCATACCGCAGCACGCGACATAGCTTTGCAGACGATAAATGTAACCGTCTCAGAGAGTAGAGCGGCCAATGTGACTATCTGGCTTTAAGTCGATTCGATAACAAATGAAGAAAACGGACGGATTTCTCAGGTTTTTACTACATATGAACACTTTTCACATTCTCCCGTGCAACGCGGCTGCTAGTCCTCCTTTCATGCAAAATCTTAAGGTCCTAGGTCATGTCCAAGCCACCAAAGCCGGCTAAAAAGTGAATAATCGACAACTAAAACTTGAATTGTATTACTTCTTACTGGCTATTACTTCAACTTAGAAGCTTCTTCTGTGTTCTACTATGGTGCTTTTAGTGTCTCCGCATACCGCAGCACGCGACATAGCGTTGCAGACGATAAATGTAACCGTCTCAGAGAGAAAAGCGGCCAATGTGACGATCTGCATTTAAGTCGATTCGATAACAAATGACAAAAACGGACGGATTTATCAGGTTTTTACCACATATGAACACTTTTCACATTCTCCCGTGCAACGCGGCTGTTAGTCCTCCTTTCATGCAAAATCTTATGGTCCTAGGTCATGTCCAAACCAACAAAGCCGGCTAAAAAGTGAATAATCGACAACTAAAACTTCAATTTTACGACTTCTTACTGGCTATTGCTTCAACTTAGAAGCTTCTTCAGTGTTCTACTATAGAGCTTTTAGTGTCTCCGCATACCGCAGCACGCGACATAGCTTTGCAGACGATAAATGTAACCGTCTCAGAGAGAAAAGTGGCCAATGTGACGATCTGGCTTTAAGACGATTCGATAACAAATGACGAAAACGGACGGATTTCTCAGGTTTTTACTACATATGAACACTTTTCACATTCTCCGGTGCAACGTGGCTGCTAGTCTTCCTTTCATGCAAAATTTTATGGTTCCACCTCATGTCCAAGCCACCAAAGCCGGCTAAAAAGTGAATAATCGACAACTAAATCTTCATTTGTACTACTTCTTACTGGCTATTACTTCAACATAGAAGCTTCTTCAGTGTTCTAGTATGGTGCTTTTAGTGTTTCCGCATAACGCAGCACGCGATATAGCTTTATAGACGATAAATGTAAACGTTTCAGAGAGAAGAGCGGCCAATGTGACGATCTGGCTTTAAGTCGATTCGATAACAAATGACGAAAACGGACGGATTTCTCAGGTTTTTACTACATATGAACACTTTTCACATTCTCCCGTGCAACGCGGCTGCTAGTCCTCCTTTCATGCAAAATCTTAAGGTCCTAGGTCATGTCCAAGCCACCAAAGCCGGCTAAAATGTGAATAATCGACAACTAAAACTTGAATTGTATTCCTTCTTACTGGCTATTACTTCAACTTAGAAGCTTCTTCTGTGTTCTACTATGGTGCTTTTAGTGTCTCCGCATACCGCAGCACGCGACATAGCGTTGCAGACGATAAATGTAACCGTCTCAGAGAGAAAAGCGGCCAATGTGACGATCTGCCTTTAAGTCGATTCGATAACAAATGACGAAAACGGACGGATTTCTCAGGTTTTTACTACATATGAACACTTTTCACATTCTCCGGTGCAACGTGGCTGCTAGTCTTCCTTTCATGCAAAATTTTATGGTTCCACCTCATGTCCAAGCCACCAAAGCCGGCTAAAAAGTGAATAATCGACAACTAAAACTTCAATTGTACTACTTCTTACTGGCTATTGCTTCAACTTAGAAGCTTCTTCTGTGTTCTACTATGGTGCTTTTAGTGTCTCCGCATACCGCAGCACGCGACATAGCTTTGCAGACGATAAATGTAACCGTCTCAGAGAGAAAAGCGGCCAATTTGACGATCTGGCTTTAAGTCGATTTGGTAACAAATGACGAAAACGGACGGATTCCTCAGGTTTTTACTACATATGAACACTTTTCACATTCTCCGGTGCAACGTGGCTGCTAGTCTTCCTTTCATGCAAAATTTTATGGTTCCACCTCATGTCCAAGCCAATAAAGCCGGCTAAAAAGTGAATAATCGACAACTAAAACTTGAATTGTATTACTTCTTACTGGCTATTACTTCAACTTAGAAGCTTCTTCTGTGTTCTACTATGGTGCTTTTAGTGTCTCCGCATACCGCAGCACGCGACATAGCGTTGCAGACGATAAATGTAACCGTCTCAGAGAGAAAAGCGGCCAATGTGACGATCTGCCTTTAAGTCGATTCGATAACAAATGACGAAAACGGACGGATTTCTCAGGTTTTTACTACATATGAACACTTTTCACATTCTCCGGTGCAACGTGGCTGCTAGTCTTCCTTTCATGCAAAATTTTATGGTTCCACCTCATGTCCAAGCCACCAAAGCCGGCTAAAAAGTGAATAATCGACAACTAAAACTTCAATTGTACTACTTCTTACTGGCTATTGCTTCAACTTAGAAGCTTCTTCTGTGTTCTACTATGGTGCTTTTAGTGTCTCCGCATACCGCAGCACGCGACATAGCTTTGCAGACGATAAATGTAACCGTCTCAGAGAGAAAAGCGGCCAATTTGACGATCTGGCTTTAAGTCGATTTGGTAACAAATGACGAAAACGGACGGATTCCTCAGGTTTTTACTACATATGAACACTTTTCACATTCTCCGGTGCAACGTGGCTGCTAGTCTTCTTTTCATGCAAAATTTTATGGTTCCACCTCATGTCCAAGCCAATAAAGCCGGCTAAAAAGTGAATAATCGACAACTAAAACTTCAATTGTACTACTTCTTACTGGCTATTACTTCAACTTAGAAGCTTATTCTGTGTTCTACTATGGTGCTCTTAGTGTTTCCGCATACTGCAGCACGCGACATAGCTTTGCAGACGATAAATGTAACCGTTTCAGAGAGTAGAGCGGCCAATGTGACTATGTGGCTTAAAGTCGATTCGATAACAAATGACGAAAACGGACGGATTTCTCAGGTTTTTACTACATATGAACACTTTTCACATTCTCCCGTGCAACGCGTCTGCTAGTCCTCCTTTCATGCAAAATCTTATGGTCCTAGGTCATGTCCAAGCCACCAAAGCCGGCTAAAAAGTGAATAATCGACAACTAAAACTTCAATTGTACTACTTCTTACTGGCTATTACTTCAACATAGAAGCTTCTTCAGTGTTCTACTATGGTGCTTTTAGTGTTTCCGCATAATGCAGCACGCGACATAGCTTTGTAGACGATAAATGTAACCGTTTCAGAGAGAAGAGCGGCCAATGTGACGATCTGGCTGTAAGTCGATTCGATAACAAATGACGAAAACGGACGGATTTCTCAGGTTTTCACTACATATGAACACTTTTCACATTCTCCCGTGCAACGCGGCTGCTAGTCCTATTTTCATGCAAAATCTTAAGGTCCTAGGTCATGTCCAAGCCACCAAAGCCGGCTAAAATGTGAATAATCGACAACTAAAACTTGAATTGTATTACTTCTTACTGGCTATTACTTCAACTTAGAAGCTTCTTCTGTGTTCTACTATGGTGCTTTTAGTGTCTCCGCATACCGCAGCACGCGACATAGCGTTGCAGACGATAAATGTAACCGTCTCTGAGTGAAAAGCGGCCAATGTGACGATCTGCCTTTACGTCGATTCGATAACAAATGACGAAAACGGACGGATTTATCAGGTTTTTACTACATATGAACACTTTTCACATTCTCCCGTGCAACGCGGCTGCCAGTCCTCCTTTCATGTAAAATCTTATGGTCCCAGGTCATGTCCAAGCCACCAAAGACGGCTAAAAAGTGAATAATCGACAACTAAAACTTCAATTGTACTACTTCTTACTGGCTATTACTTCAACTTAGATGCTTCTTCTGTGTTCTACTATGGTGCTTTTAGTGTTTCCGCATACTGCAGCACGCGACATAGCTTTGCAGACGATAAATGTAACCGTTTCAGAGAGTAGAGCGGCCAATGTGACTATGTGGCTTTAAGTCGATTCGATAACAAATGACGAAAACGGACGGATTTCTCAGGTTTTTACTACATATGAACACTTTTCACATTCTCCCGTGCAACGCGGCTGCCAGTCCTCCTTTCATGTAAAATCTTATGGTCCCAGGTCATGTCCAAGCCACCAAAGACGGCTAAAAAGTGAATAATCGACAACTAAAACTTGAATTGTACTACTTCTTACTGGCTATTACTTCAACTTTGAAGTTTCTTCTGTGTTCTACTATGGTGCTTTTAGTGTCTCCGCATACCGCAGCACGCGACATAGCTTTGCAGACGATAAATGTAACCGTCTCAGAGAGAAAAGCGGCCAATGTGACGATCTGGCTTTAAGTCGATTCAATAACAAATGACGAAAACGGACGGATTTCTCAGGTTTTTACTACATATGAACACTTTTCACATTCTCCCGTGCAACGCGGCTGTTAGTCCTCCTTTCATGCAAAATCTTATGGTCCTAGGTCATGTCCAAGCCAACAAAGCCGGCTAAAAAGTGAATAATCGACAACTAAAACTTCAATTGTACTACTTCTTACTGGCTATTGCTTCAACTTAGAAGCTTCTTCAGTGTTCTACTATGGTGCTTTTAGTGTCTCCGCATCCCGCAGCACGCGACATAGCTTTGCAGACGATAAATGTAACCGTCTCAGAGAGAAAAGCGGCCAATGTGACGATCTGGCTTTAAGACGATTCGATAACAAATGACGAAAACGGACGGATTTCTCAGGTTTTTACTACATATGAACACTTTTCACATTCTCCGCTGCAACGTGGCTGCTAGTCTTCCTTTCATGCAAAATTTTATGGTTCCACCTCATGTCCAAGCCACCAAAGCCGGCTAAAAAGTGAATAATCGACAACTAAAACTTCAATTGTACTACTTCTTACTGGCTATTGCTTCAACTTAGAAGCTTCTTCAGTGTTCTACTATGGTGCTTTTAGTGTCTCCGCATCCCGCAGCACGCGACTTAGCTTTGCAGACGATAAATGTAACCGTCTCAGAGAGAAATGCGGCCAATGTGACGATCTGGGTTTAAGACGATTCGATAACAAATGACGAAAACGGACGGATTTCTCAGGTTTTTACTACATATGAACACTTTTCACATTCTCCCGTGCAACGCGGCTGTTAGTCCTCCTTTCATGCAAAATCTTATGGTCCTAGGTCATGTCCAAGCCACCAAAGCCGGCTAAAAAGTGAATAATCGACAACTAAAACTTCAATTGTACTACTTCTTACTGGCTATTGCTTCAACTTAGAAGCTTTTTCAGTGTTCTACTATGGTGCTTTTAGTGTCTCCGCATCCCGCAGCACGCGACATAGCTTTGCAGACGATAAATGTAACCGTCTCAGAGAGAAATGCGGCCAATGTGACGATCTGGCTTTAAGACGATTCGATAACAAATGACGAAAACGGACGGATTTCTCAGGTTTTTACTACATATGAACACTTTTCACATTCTCCGCTGCAACGTGGCTGCTAGTCTTCCTTTCATGCAAAATTTTATGGTTCCACCTCATGTCCAAGCCACCAAAGCCGGCTAAAAAGTGAATAATCGACAACTAAAACTTCAATTGTACTACTTCTTACTGGCTATTACTTCAACTTAGAAGCTTCTTCTGTGTTCTACTATGGTGCTTTTAGTGTTTCCGCATACTGCAGCACGCGACATAGCATTGCAGACGATAAATGTAACCGTTTCAGAGAGTAGAGCGGCCAATGTGACTATGTGGCTTAAAGTCGATTTGATAACAAATGACGAAAACGGACGGATTTCTCAGGTTTTTACTACATATGAACACTTTTCACATTCTCCCGTGCAACGCGGCTGCTAGTCCTCCTTTCATGCAAAATCTTAAGGTCCTAGGTCATGTCCAAGCCACCAAAGCCGGCTAAAAAGTGAATAATCGACAACTAAAACTTGAATTGTACTACTTCTTGCTGGCTATTACTTCAACTCTGAAGTTTCTTCTGTGTTCTACTATGGTGCTTTTAGTGTCTCCGCATACCGCAGCACGCGACATAGCTTTGCAGACGATAAATGTAACCGTCTCAGAGAGAAAAGCGGCCAATGTGACGATCTGGCTTTAAGTCGATTCGATAACAAATGACGAAAACGGACGGATTTCTCAGGTTTTTACTACATATGAACACTTTTCACATTCTCCCGTGCAACGCGGCTGTTAGTCCTCCTTTCATGCAAAATCTTATGGTCCTAGGTCATGTCCAAGCCACCAAAGCCGGCTAAAAAGTGAATAATCGACAACTAAAACTTCAATTGTACTACTTCTTACTGGCTATTGCTTCAACTTAGAAGCTTCTTCAGTGTTCTACTATGGTGCTTTTAGTGTCTCCGCATCCCGCAGCACGCGACATAGCTTTGCAGACGATAAATGTAACCGTCTCAGAGAGAAATGCGGCCAATGTGACGATCAGGCTTTAAGACGATTCGATAACAAATGACGAAAACGGACGGATTTCTCAGGTTTTTACTACATATGAACACTTTTCACATTCTCCGGTGCAACGTGGCTGCTAGTCTTCCTTTCATGCAAAATTTTATGGTTCCACCTCATGTCCAAGCCACCAAAGCCGGCTAAAAAGTGAATAATCGACAACTAAAACTTCAATTGTACTACTTCTTACTGGCTATTACTTCAACTTAGAAGCTTCTTCTGTGTTCTACTATGGTGCTTTTAGTGTTTCCGCATACTGCAGCACGCGACATAGCTTTGCAGACGATAAATGTAACCGTTTCAGAGAGTAGAGCGGCCAATGTGACTATGTGGCTTAAAGTCGATTCGATAACAAATGACGAAAACGGACGGATTTCTCAGGTTTTTACTACATATGAACACTTTTCACATTCTCCCGTGCAACGCGTCTGCTAGTCCTCCTTTCATGCAAAATCTTATGGTCCTAGGTCATGTTTAAGCCACCAAAGCCGGCTAAAAAGTGAATAATCGACAACTAAAACTTGAATTGTACTACTTCTTACTGGCTATTACTTCAACTTTGAAGTTTCTTCTGTGTTCTACTATGGTGCTTTTAGTGTCTCCGCATACCGCAGCACGCGACATAGCTTTGCAGACGATAAATGTAACCGTCTCAGAGAGAAAAGCGGCCAATGTGACGATCTGGCTTTAAGTCGATTCGATAACAAATGACGAAAACGGACGGATTTCTCAGGTTTTTACTACATATGAACACTTTTCACATTCTCCCGTGCAACGCGGCTGTTAGTCCTCCTTTCATGCAAAATCTTATGGTCCTAGGTCATGTCCAAGCCAACAAAGCCGGCTAAAAAGTGAATAATCGACAACTAAAACTTCAATTGTACTACTTCTTACTGGCTATTGCTTCAACTTAGAAGCTTCTTCAGTGTTCTACTATGGTGCTTTTAGTGTCTCCGCATCCCGCAGCACGCGACATAGCTTTGCAGACGATAAATGTAACCGTCTCAGAGAGAAAAGCGGCCAATGTGACGATCTGGCTTTAAGACGATTCGATAACAAATGACGAAAACGGACGGATTTCTCAGGTTTTTACTACATATGAACACTTTTCACATTCTCCCCTGCAACGTGGCTGCTAGTCTTCCTTTCATGCAAAATTTTATGGTTCCACCTCATGTCCAAGCCACCAAAGCCGGCTAAAAAGTGAATAATCGACAACTAAAACTTCAATTGTACTACTTCTTACTGTCTATTACTTCAACTTAGAAGCTTCTTCTGTGTTCTACTATGGTGCTTTTAGTGTTTCCGCATACTGCAGCACGCGTCATAGCTTTGCAGACGATAAATGTAACCGTTTCAGAGAGTAGAGCGGCCAATGTGACTATGTGGCTTAAAGTCGATTCGATAACAAATGACGAAAACGGACGGATTTCTCAGGTTTTTACTACATATGAACACTTTTCACATTCTCCCGTGCAACGCGTCTGCTAGTCCTCCTTTCATGCAAAATCTTATGGTCCTAGGTCATGTCCAAGCCACCAAAGCCGGCTAAAAAGTGAATAATCGACAACTAAAACTTGAATTGTACTACTTCTTACTGGCTATTACTTCAACTTTGAAGTTTCTTCTGTGTTCTACTATGGTGCTTTTAGTGTCTCCGCATACCGCAGCACGCGACATAGCTTTGCAGACGATAAATGTAACCGTCTCAGAGAGAAAAACGGAGAATGTGACGATCTGGCTTTAAGTCGATTCGATAACAAATGACGAAAACGGACGGATTTCTCAGGTTTTTACTACATATGAACACTTTTCACATTCTCCCGTGCAACGCGGCTGTTAGTCCTCCTTTCATGCAAAATCTTATGGTCCTAGGTCATGTCCAAGCCAACAAAGCCGGCTAAAAATAGAATAATCGACAACTAAAACTTCAATTGTACTACTTCTTACTGGCTATTACTTCAACTTAGAAGCTTCTTCAGTGTTCTACTATGGTGCTTTTAGTGTCTCCGCATACCGCAGCACGCGACATAGCTTTGGAGACGATAAATGTAACCGTCTCAGAGAGAAAAGCGGCCAATGTGACGATCTGGCTTTAAGACGATTCGATAACAAATGACGAAAACGGACGGATTTCTCAGGTTTTTAATACATATGAACACTTTTCACATTATCCCGTGCAACGCGGCTGTTAGTCCTCCTTTCATGCAAAATCGTATGGTCCTAGGTCATGTCCAAGCCACCAAACCCGGCTAAAAAGTGAATAATCGACAACTAAAACTTCAATTGTACTACTTCTTACTGGCTATTGCTTCAACTTAGAAGCTTCTTCAGTGTTCTACTATGGTGCTTTTAGTGTCTCCGCATACCGCAGCACGCGACATAGCTTTGCAGACGATAAATGTAACCGTCTCAGAGAGAAAAGCGGCCAATGTGATGATCTGGCTTTAAGACGATTCGATAACAAATGATGAAAACGGACGGATTTCTCAGCTTTTTCACTACATATGAACACTTTTCACATTCTCCCGTGCAACGCGGCTGTTAGTCCTCCTTTCATGCATAATCTTATGGTCCTAGGTCATGTCCAAGCCACCAAAGCCGGCTAAAAAGTGAATAATCGACAACTAAAACTTCAATTCTACTACTTCTTACTGGCTATTGCTTCAACTTAGAAGCTTCTTCAGTGTTCTACTATGGTGCTTTTAGTGTCTCCGCATACCGCAGCACGCGACATAGATTTGCAGACGATAAATGTAACCGTCTCAGAAAGAAAAGCAGCCAATGTGACGATCTGGCTTTAAGACGATTCGATAACAAATGACGAAAACGGACGGATTTCTCAGGTTCTTACTACATATGAACACTTTTCGCATTCTCCGTTGCAACGTGGCTGCTAGTCTTCCTTTCAGGCAAAATTTTATGGTTCCACCTCATGTCCAAGCAACCAAAGCCGGCTAAAAAGTGAATAATCGACAACTAAAACTTCATTTGTACTACTTCTTACTGGCTATTACTTCAACATAGAAGCTTCTTCAGTGTTCTACTATGGTGCTTTTAGTGTTTCCGCATAACGCAGCACGCGACATAGCTTTGTAGACGATAAATGTAACCGTTTCAGAGAGAAGAGCGGCCAATGTGACGATCTGGCTTTAAGTCCATACGATAACAAATGACGAAAACGGACGGATTTCTCAGGTTTTTACTACATATGAACACTTTTCACATTCTCCCGTGCAACGCGGCTGCTAGTCCTCCTTTCATGCAAAATCTTAAGGTCCTAGGTCATGTCCAAGCCACCAAAGCCGGCTAAAATTTGAATAATCGACAACTACAACTTGAATTGTATTACTTCTTACTGGCTATTACTTCAATTTTGAAGCTTCTTCTGTGTTCTACTATGGTGCTTTTAGTGTCTCCGCATCCCGCAGCACGCGACATAGCTTTGCAGATGATAAATGTAACCGTCTCAGAGAGAAATTCGGCCAATGTGACGATCTGCCTTTAAGACGATTCGATAACAGATGACGAAAACGGACGGATTTCTCAGGTTTTTACTACATATGAACACTTTTCACATTCTCCCGTGCAACGCGGCTGTTAGTCCTCCTTTCATGCAAAATCGTATGGTCCTAGGTCATGTCCAAGCCACCAAAGCCGGCTAAAAAGTGAATAATCGACAACTAAAACTTCAATTGTACTACTTCTTACTGGCTATTGCTTCAACTTAGAAGCTTCTTCAGTGTTCTACTATGGTGCTTTTAGTGTCTCCGCATCCCGCAGCACGCGACATAGCTTTGCAGACGATAGATGTAACCGTCTCAGAGAGAAATGCGGCCAATGTGACGATCTGGCTTTAAGACGATTCGATAACAAATGACGAAAACGGACGGATTTCTCAGGTTTTTACTACATATGAACACTTTTCACATTCTCCGGTGCAACGTGGCTGCTAGTCTTCCTTTCATGCAAAATTTTATGGTTCCACCTCATGTCCAAGCCACCAAAGCCGGCTAAAAAGTGAATAATCGACAACTAAAACTTCAATTGTACTACTTCTTACTGGCTATTACTTCAACTTAGAAGCTTCTTCTGTGTTCTACTATGGTGCTTTTAGTGTTTCCGCATACTGCAGCACGCGACATAGCTTTGCAGACGATAAATGTAACCGTTTCAGAGAGTAGAGCGGCCAATGTGACTATGTGGCTTAAAGTCGATTCGATAACAAATGACGAAAACGGACGGATTTCTCAGGTTTTTACTACATATGAACACTTTTCACATTCTCCCGTGCAACGCGTCTGCTAGTCCTCCTTTCATGCAAAATCTTATGGTCCTAGGTCATGTCCAAGCCACCAAAGCCGGCTAAAAAGTGAATAATCGACAACTAAAACTTGAATTGTACTACTTCTTACTGGCTATTACTTCAACTTTGAAGTTTCTTCTGTGTTCTACTATGGTGCTTTTAGTGTCTCCGCATACCGCAGCACGCGACATAGCTTTGCAGACGATAAATGTAACCGTCTCAGAGAGAAAAGCGGCCAATGTGACGATCTGGCTTTAAGTCGATTCGATAACAAATGACGAAAACGGACGGATTTCTCAGGTTTTTACAACATATGAACACTTTTCACATTCTCCCGTGCAACGCGGCTGTTAGTCCTCCTTTCATGCAAAATCTTATGGTCCTAGGTCATGTCCAAGCCAACAAAGCCGGCTAAAAAGTGAATAATCGACAACTAAAACTTCAATTGTACTACTTCTTACTGGCTATTGCTTCAACTTAGAAGCTTCTTCAGTGTTCTACTATGGTGCTTTTAGTGTCTCCGCATACCGCAGCACGCGACATAGCTTTGGAAACGATAAATGTAACCGTCTCAGAGAGAAAAGCGGCCAATGTGACGATCTGGCTTTAAGACGATTCGATAACAAATGACGAAAACGGACGGATTTCTCAGGTTTTTAATACATATGAACACTTTTCACATTATCCCGTGCAACGCGGCTGTTAGTCCTCCTTTCATGCAAAATCGTATGGTCCTAGGTCATGTCCAAGCCACCAAACCCGGCTAAAAAGTGAATAATCGACAACTAAAACTTCATTGTACTACTTCTTACTGGCTATTGCTTCAACTTAGAAGCTTCTTCAGTGTTCTACTATGGTGCTTTTAGTGTCTCCGCATACCGCAGCACGCGACATAGCTTTGCAGACGATAAATGTAACCGTCTCAGAGAGAAAAGCGGCCAATGTGATGATCTGGCTTTAAGACGGTTCGATAACAAATGATGAAAACGGACGGATTTCTCAGGTTTTTCACTACATATGAACACTTTTCACATTCTCCCGTGCAACGCGGCTGTTAGTCCTCCTTTCATGCATCATCTTATGGTCCTAGGTCATGTCCAAGCCACCAAAGCCGGCTAAAAAGTGAATAATCGACAACTAAAACTTCAATTGTACTACTTCTTACTGGCTATTGCTTCAACTTAGAAGCTTCTTCAGTGTTCTACTATGGTGCTTTTAGTGTCTCCGCATACCGCAGCACGCGACATAGATTTGCAGACGATAAATGTAACCGTCTCAGAAAGAAAAGCAGCCAATGTGACGATCTGGCTTTAAGACGATTCGATAACAAATGACGAAAACGGACGGATTTCTCAGGTTCTTACTACATATGAACACTTTTCGCATTCTCCGGTGCAACGTGGCTGCTAGTCTTCCTTTCATGCAAAATTTTATGGTTCCACCTCATGTCCAAGCAACCAAAGCCGGCTAAAAAGTGAATAATCGACAACTAAAACTTCATTTGTACTACTTCTTACTGGCTATTACTTCAACATAGAAGCTTCTTCAGTGTTCTACTATGGTGCTTTTAGTGTTTCCGCATAACGCAGCACGCGACATAGCTTTGTAGACGATAAATGTAACCGTTTCAGAGAGAAGAGCGGCCAATGTGACGATCTGGCTTTAAGTCGATTCGATAACAAATGACGAAAACGGACGGATTTCTCAGGTTTTTACTACATATGAACACTTTTCACATTCTCCCGTGCAACGCGGCTGCTAGTCCTCCTTTCATGCAAAATCTTAAGGTCCTAGGTCATGTCCAAGCCACCAAAGCCGGCTAAAATTTGAATAATCGACAACTACAACTTGAATTGTATTACTTCTTACTGGCTATTACTTCAATTTTGAAGCTTCTTCTGTGTTCTACTATGGTGCTTTTAGTGTCTCCGCATCCCGCAGCACGCGACATAGCTTTGCAGACGATAAATGTAACCGTCTCAGAGAGAAATGCGGCCAATGTGACGATCTGCCTTTAAGACGATTCGATAACAAATGACGAAAACGGACGGATTTCTCAGGTTTTTACTACATATGAACACTTTTCACATTCTCCCGTGCAACGCGGCTGTTAGTCCTCCTTTCATGCAAAATCTTATGGTCCTAGGTCATGTCCAAGCCACCAAAGCCGGCTAAAAAGTGAATAATCGACAACTAAAACTTCAATTGTACTACTTCTTACTGGCTATTGCTTCAACTTAGAAGCTTCTTCAGTGGTCTACTATGGTGCTTTTAGTGTCTCCGCATCCCGCAGCACGCGACATAGCTTTGCAGACGATAAATGTAACCGTCTCAGAGAGAAATGCGGCCAATGTGACGATCTGGCTTTAAGACGATTCGATAACAAATGACGAAAACGGACGGATTTCTCAGGTTTTTACTACATATGAACACGTTTCTTATTCTCCGGTGCAACGTGGCTGCTAGTCTTCCTTTCATGCAAAATTTTATGGTTCATCTACATCTACATCTACATCCGTACTCCGCAAGCCACCTGACGGTGTGTGGCGGAGGGTACCCTGAGTACCTCTATCGGTTCTCCCTTCTATTCCAGTCTCGTATTGTACGTGGAAAGAAGGACTGTCGGTATGCTTCTGTGTGGGCTCTAATCTCTCTGATTTTATCCTCATGGTCTCTTCGCGAGATATACGTAGGAGGGAGCAATATACTGCTTGACTCTTCGGTGAAGGTATGTTCTAGAAACTTCAACAAAAGCCCGTACCGAGCTACTGAGCGTCTCTCCTGCAGAGTCTTCCACTGGAGTTTATCTATCATCTCCGTAACGCTTTCGCAATTACTAAATGATCCTGTAACGAAGCGCGCTGCTCTCCGTTGGATCTTCTCTATCTCTTCTATCAACCCTACCTGGTGCGGATCCCACACTGCTGAGCAGTATTCAAGCATTGGGCGAACAAGCGTACTGTAACCTACTTCCTTTGTTGTCGGATTGCATTTCCTTAGGATTCTTCCAATGAATCTCAGTCTGGCATCTGCTTTACCGACGATCAACTTTATATGATCATTCCATTTTAAATCACTCCTAATGCGTACTCCCAGATAATTTATGGAATTAACTGCTTCCAGTTGCTGACCTGCTATTTTGTAGCTAAACGATAAGGGACCTATCTTTCTATGTATTCGCATCACATTACACTTCGCTACATTGAGATGGTTCCACCTCATGTCCAAGCCACCAAAGCCGGCTAAAAAGCGAATAATCGACAACTAAAACTTCAATTGTACTACTTCTTACTGGCTATTACTTCAACTTAGAAGCTTCTTCTGTGTTCTACTATGGTGCTTTTAGTGTTTCCGCATACTGCAGCACGCGACATAGCTTTGCAGACGATAAATGTAACCGTTTCAGAGAGTAGAGCGGCCAATGTGACTATGTGGCTTAAAGTCGATTCGATAACAAATGACGAAAACGGACGGATTTCTCAGGTTTTTACTACATATGAACACTTTTCACATTCTCCCGTGCAACGCGTCTGCTAGTCCTCCTTTCATGCAAAATCTTATGGTCCTAGGTCATGTCCAAGCCACCAAAGCCGGCTGAAAAGTGAATAATCGACAACTAAAACTTGAATTGTACTACTTCTTACTGCCTATTACTTCAACTTTGAAGTTTCTTCTGTGTTCTACTATGGTGCTTTTAGTGTCTCCGCATGCCGCAGCACGCGACATAGCTTTGCAGACGATAAATGTAACCGTCTCAGAGAGAAAAGCGGCCAATGTGACGATCTGGCTTTAAGTCGATTCGATAACAAATGACGAAACCGGACGGATTTCTCAGGTTTTTACTACATATGAACACTTTTCACATTCTCCCGTGCAACGCGGCTGTTGGTCCTCCTTTCATGCAAAATCGTATGGTCCTAGGTCATGCCCAAGCCACCAAACCCGGCTAAAAAGTGAATAATCGACAACTAAAACTTCAATTGTACTACTTCTTACTGGCTATTGCTTCAACTTAGAAGCTTCTTCAGTGTTCTACTATGGTGCTTTTAGTGTCCCCGCATCCCGCAGCACGCGACATAGCTTTGCAGACGATAAATGTAACCGTCTCAGAGTGAAACGCGGCCAACGTGACGATCTGGCTTTAAGACGATTCGATAACAAATGACGAAAACGAACGGATTTCTCAGGTTTTTACTACATATGAACACTTTTCACATTCTCCGGTGCAACGTGGCTGCTAGTCTTCCTTTCATGCAAAATTTTATGGTTCCACCTCATGTCCAAGCCACCAAAGCCGGCTAAAAAGTGAATAATCGACAACTAAAACTTCAATTGTACTACTTCTTACTGGCTATTACTTCAACTTTGAAGTTTCTTCTGTCTTCTACTATGGTGTTTTTAGTGTCTCCGCACACCGCAGCACGCGACATAGCTTTGTAGACGATAAATGTAACCGTCTCAGAGAGAAAAGCGGCCAATGTGACGATCTGGCTTTAAGTCGATTCGATAACAAATGACGAAAACGGACGGATTTCTCAGGTTTTTACTACATATGAACACTTTTCACATTCTCCCGTGCAACGCGGCTGTTAGTCCTCCCTTCATGCAAAATCCTATGGTCCTAGGTCATGTCCAAGCCAACAAAGCCGGCTAAAAAGTGAATAATCGACAACTAAAACTTCAATTGTACTACTTCTTACTGGCTATTGCTTCAACTTAGAAGCTTCTTCAGTGTTCTACTATGGTGCTTTTAGTGTCTCCGCATACCGCAGCGCGCGACATAGCTTTGGAGACGATAAATGTAACCGTCTCAGAGAGAAAAGCGGCCAATGTGACGATCTGGCTTTAAGACGATTCGATAACAAATGACGAAAACGGACGGATTTCTCAGGTTTTTAATACATATGAACACTTTTCACATTATCCCGTGCAACGCGGCTGTTAGTCCTCCTTTCATGCAAAATCGTATGGTCCTAGGTCATGTCCAAGCCACCAAAGCCGGCTAAAAAGTGAATAATCGACAACTAAAACTTCAATTGTACTACTTCTTACTGGCTATTGCTTCAACTTAGAAGCTTCTTCAGTGTTCTACTATGGTGCTTTTAGTGTCTCCGCATACCGCAGCACGCGACATAGCTTTGCAGACGATAAATGTAACCGTCTCAGAGAGAAAAGCGGCCAATGTGACGATCTGGCTTTAAGTCGATTCGATAACAAATGACGAAAACGGACGGATTTCTCAGGTTTTTACTACATATGAACACTTTTCACATTCTCCCGTGCAACGCGGCTGTTAGTCCTCCCTTCATGCAAAATCCTATGGTCCTAGGTCATGTCCAAGCCAACAAAGCCGGCTAAAAAGTGAATAATCGACAACTAAAACTTCAATTGTACTACTTCTTACTGGCTATTGCTTCAACTTAGAAGCTTCTTCAGTGTTCTACTATGGTGCTTTTAGTGTCTCCGCATACCGCAGCACGCGACATAGATTTGCAGACGATAAATGTAACCGTCTCAGAAAGAAAAGCAGCCAATGTGACGATCTGGCTTTAAGACGATTCGATAACAAATGACGAAAACGGACGGATTTCTCAGGTTTTTACTACATATGAACACTTTTCGCATTCTCCGGTGCAACGTGGGGGCTAGTCTTCCTTTCATGCAAAATTTTATGGTTCCACCTCATGTCCAAGCGACCAAAGCCGGCTAAAAAGTGAACAATCGACAACTAAAACTTCATTTGTACTACTTCTTACTGGCTATTACTTCAACATAGAAGCTTCTTCAGTGTTCTACTATGGTGCTTTTAGTGTTTACGCATAACGCAGCACGCGACATAGCTTTGTAGACGATAAATGTAACCGTTTCAGAGAGAAGAGCGGCCAATGTGACGATCTGGCTTTAAGTCGATTCGATAACAAATGACGAAAACGGACGGATTTCTCAGGTTTTTACTACATATGAACACTTTTCACATTCTCCCGTGCAACGCGGCTGCTAGTCCTCCTTTCATGCAGAATCTTAAGGTCCTAGGTCATGTCCAAGCCACCAAAGCCGGCTAAAATGTGAATAATCGACAACTAAACATGAATTGTACTACTTCTTACTGGCTATTACTTCAACTTAGAAGCTTCTTCTGTGTTCTACTATGGTGCTTTTAGTGTCTCCGCATACTGCAGCACGCGACATAGCTTTGCAGACAATAAGTGTAACCTTCTCAGAGAGAAAGGCGGCAAATGTGACGATCTGGCTTTAAGTCGATTCGATAACAAATGACGAAAACGGACGGATTTCTCAGGTTTTTACTACACATGAACACTTTTCACATTCTCCCATGCAACGCGGCTGCTACTCCTCCTTTCATGCAAAATCGTAAGGTCCCAGGTCATGTCCAAGCCACCAAAGCCGGCTAAAAAGTGAATAATCGACAACTAAAACTTCAATTGTACTACTTCTTACTGGCTATTACTTCAACTTAGAAGCTTCTTCTGTGTTCTCCTATGGTGCTTTTAGTGTCCCCGCAGATCGCAGCACGCGACATAGCTTTGCAGACGATAAATGTAACCGTTTCAGAGAGAAGAGCGGCAAATGTGACGATCTGGCTTTAAGTCGATTCGATAACAAATGACCAAAACGGACAGATTTCTCAGGTTTTTACTACATATGAACACTTTTCACATTCTCCCGTGCAACGCGGCTGTTAGTCCTCCTTTCATGCACAATCTTATGGTCCTAGGTCATGTCCAAGCCACCAAAGCCGGCTAAAAAGTGAATAATCGACAACTAAACAAGAATTGTACTACTTCTTACTGGCTATTACTTCAACTTAGAAGCTTCTTCTGTGTTCTACTATGGTGCTTTTAGTGTCTCCGCATCCCGCAGCACGCGACATAGCTTTGCAGACGATAAATGTAACCGTCTCAGAGAGAAATGCGGCCAATGTGACGATCTGGCTTTAAGACGATTCGATAACAAATGACGAAAACGGACGGATTTCTCAGGTTTTTACTACATATGAACACTTTTCACATTCTCCGGTGCAACGTGGCTGCTAGTCTTCCTTTCATGCAAAATTTTATGGTTCCACCTCATGTCCAAGCCACCAAAGCCGGCTAAAAAGTGAATAATCGACAACTAAAACTTCAATTGTACTACTTCTTACTGGCTATTACTTCAACTTAGAAGCTTCTTCTGTGTTCTACTATGGTGCTTTTAGTGTTTCCGCATACTGCAGCACGCGACATAGCTTTGCAGACGATAAATGTAACCGTTTCAGAGAGTAGAGCGGCCAATGTGACTATGTGGCTTAAAGTCGATTCGATAACAAATGACGAAAACGGACGGATTTCTCAGGTTTTTACTACATATGAACACTTTTCACATTCTCCCGTGCAACGCGGCTGCTAGTCCTCCTTTCATGCAAAATCTTATGGTCCTAGGTCATGTCCAAGCCACCAAAGCCGGCTAAAAAGTGAATAATCGACAACTAAAACTTGAATTGTACTACTTTTTACTGGCTATTACTTCAACTTTGAAGTTTCTTCTGTGTTCCACTATGGTGTTTTTAGTGTCTCCGCATACCGCAGCACGCGACATAGCTTTGCAGACGATAAATGTAACCGTCTCAGAGAGAAAAGCGGCCAATGTGACGATCTGGCTTTAAGTCAATTCGATAACAAATGACGAAAACGGACGGATTTCTCAGGTTTTTACTACATATGAACACTTTTCACATTCTCCCGTGCAACGCGGCTGTTAGTCCTCCTTTCATGCAAAATCGTATGGTCCTAGGTCATGTCCAAGCCACCAAAGCCGGCTAAAAAGTGAATAATCGACAACTAAAACTTCAATTGTACTACTTCTTACTGGCTATTGCTTCAACTTAGAAGCTTCTTCAGTGTTCTACTATGTTGCTTTTAGTGTCTCCGCATACCGCAGCACGCGACATAGCTTTGCAGACGATAAATGTAACCGTCTCAGAGAGAAAAGCGGCCAATGTGAAGATCTGGCTTTAAGACGATTCGATAACAAATGACGAAAACGGACGGATTTCTCAGGTTTTTACTACATATGAACACTTTTCACATTCTCCGTGCAACGCGGCTGTTAGTCCTCCTTTCATGCATAATCTTATGGTCCTAGGTCATGTCCAAGCCACCAAAGCCCGCTAAAAAGTGAATAATCGACAACTAAAACTTCAATTGTACTACTTCTTACTGGCTATTACTTCAACTTAGAAGCTTCTTCTGCGTTCTCCTATGGTGCTTTTAGTGTCTCCGCAGATCGCAGCACGCGACATAGCTTTGCAGACGATAAATGTAACCGTTTCAGAGAGAAGAGCGGCAAATGTGACGATCTGGCTTTAAGTCGATTCGATAACAAATGACCAAAACGGACGGATTTCTCAGGTTTTTACTACATATGAACACTTTTCACATTCTCCCGTGCAACGCGGCTGTTAGTCCTCCTTTCATGCACAATCTTATGGTCCTAGGTCATGTCCAAGCCACCAAAGCCGGCTAAAAAGTGAATAATCGACAACTAAACATGAATTGTACTACTTCTTACTGGCTATTACTTCAACTTAGAAGCTTCTTCTGTGTTCTACTATGGTGCTTTTAGTGTCTCCGCATCCCGCAGCACGCGACATAGCTTTGCAGACGATAAATGTAACCGTCTCAGAGAGAAATGCGGCCAATGTGACGATCTGGCTTTAAGACGATTCGATAACAAATGACGAAAACGGACGGATTTCTCAGGTTTTTACTACATATGAACACTTTTCACATTCTCCGGTGCAACGTGGCTGCTAGTCTTCCTTTCATGCAAAATTTTATGGTTCCACCTCATGTCCAAGCCACCAAAGCCGGCTAAAAAGTGAATAATCGACAACTAAAACTTCAATTGTACTACTTCTTACTGGCTATTACTTCAACTTAGAAGCTTCTTCTGTGTTCTACTATGGTGCTTTTAGTGTTTCCGCATACTGCAGCACGCGACATAGCTTTGCAGACGATAAATGTAACCGTTTCAGAGAGTAGAGCGGCCAATGTGACTATGTGGCTTAAAGTCGATTCGATAACAAATGACGAAAACGGACGGATTTCTCAGGTTTTTACTACATATGAACACTTTTCACATTCTCCCGTGCAACGCGTCTGCTAGTCCTCCTTTCATGCAAAATCTTATGGTCCTAGGTCATGTCCAAGCCACCAAAGCCGGCTAAAAAGTGAATAATCGACAACTAAAACTTGAATTGTACTACTTTTTACTGGCTATTACTTCAACTTTGAAGTTTCTTCTGTGTTCTACTATGGTGTTTTTAGTGTCTCCGCATACCGCAGCACGCGACATAGCTTTGCAGACGATAAATGTAACCGTCTCAGAGAGAAAAGCGGCCAATGTGACGATCTGGCTTTAAGTCGATTCGATAACAAATGACGAAAACGGACGGATTTCTCAGGTTTTTACTACATATGAACACTTTTCACATTCTCCCGTGCAACGCGGCTGTTAGTCCTCCTTTCATGCAAAATCGTATGGTCCTAGGTCATGTCCAAGCCACCAAAGCCGGCTAAAAAGTGAATAATCGACAACTAAAACTTCAATTGTACTACTTCTTACTGGCTATTGCTTCAACTTAGAAGCTTCTTCAGTGTTCTACTATGGTGCTTTTAGTGTCTCCGCATACAGCAGCACGCGACATAGCTTTGCAGACGATAAATGTAACCGTCTCAGAAAGAAAAGCAGCCAATGTGACGATCTGGCTTTAAGACGATTCGATAACAAATGACAAAAACGGACGGATTTCTCAGGTTTTTACTACATATGAACACTTTTCACATTCTCCGGTGCAACGTGGCTGCTAGTCTTCCTTTCATGCAAAATTTTATGGTTCCACCTCATGTCCAAGCCACCAAAGCCGGCTAATAAGTGAATAATCGACAACTAAAACTTGAATTGTACTACTTCTTACTGGCTATTGCTTCAACTTAAGAGCTTCTTCTGTGTTCTACTATGGTGCTTTTAGTGTCTCCGCATACCGCAGCACGCGACATAGCTTTGCAGACGATAAATGTAACCGTTTCAGAGAGAAGAGCGGCCAATGTGACGATCTGGCTTTAAGTCGATTCGATAACAAATGACGAAAACGGACGGATTTCTCAGGTTTTTACTACATATGAACACTTTTCACATTCTCCCGTGCAACGCGGCTGCTAGTCCTCCTTTCATGCAAAATCTTAAGGTCCTAGGTCATGTCCAAGCCACCAAAGCCGGCAAAAATGTGAATAATCGACAACTAAAACTTGAATTGTATTACTTCTTACTGGCTATTACTTCAACTTAGAAGCTTCTTCTGTGTTCTACTATGGTGCTTTTAGTGTCTCCGCATCCCGCAGCACGCGACATAGCTTTGCAGACGATAAATGTAACCGTCTCAGAGAGAAATGCGGCCAATGTGACGATCTGGCTTTAAGACGATTCGATAACAAATGACGAAAACGGACGGATTTCTCAAGTTTTTACTACATATGAACACTTTTCACATTCTCCGGTGCAACGTGGCTGCTAGTCTTCCTTTCATGCAAAATTTTATGGTTCCACCTCATGTCCAAGCCACCAAAGCCGGCTAAAAAGTGAATAATCGACAACTAAAACTTCAATTGTTCTACTTCTTACTGGCTATTACTTCAACTTAGAAGCTTCTTCTGTGTTCTACTATGGTGCTTTTAGTGTTTCCGCATACTGCAGCACGCGACATAGCTTTGCAGACGATAAATGTAACCGTTTCAGAGAGTAGAGCGGGCAATGTGACTATGTGGCTTAAAGTCGATTCGATAAAAATGACGAAAACGGACGGATTTCTCAGGTTTTTACTACATATGAACACTTTTCACATTCTCCGGTGCAACGTGGCTGCTAGTCTTCCTTTCATGCAAAATTTTATGGTTCCACCTCATGTCCAAGCCACCAAAGCCGGCTAATAAGTGAATAATCGACAACTAAAACTTGAATTGTACTACTTCTTACTGGCTATTGCTTCAACTTAGAAGCTTCTTCTGTGTTCTACTATGGTGCTTTTAGTGTCTCCGCATACCGCAGCACGCGACATAGCTTTGCAGACGATAAGTGTAACCGTTTCAGAGAGAAGAGCGGTTATGTGACGATCTGGCTTTAAGTCGATTCGATAACAAATGACGAAAACGGACGGATTTCTCAGGTTTTTACTACACATGAACACTTTTCACATTCTCCCATGCAACGCGGCTCCTAGACCTCCTTTCATGCAAAATCGTAAGGTCCCAGGTCATGTCCAAGCCACCAAAGCCGGCTAAAAAGTGAATAATCGACAACTAAAACTTCAATTGTACTACTTCTTACTGGCTATTACTTCAACTTAGAAGCTTCTTCTGTGTTCTCCTATGGTGCTTTTAGTGTCTCCGCAGATCGCAGCACGCGACATAGCTTTGCAGACGACAAATGTAACCGTTTCAGAGAGAAGAGCGGCAAATGTGACGATCTGGCTTTAAGTCGATTCGATAACAAATGACGAAAACGGACGGATTTCTCAGGTTTTTACTACATATGAACACTTTTCACATTCTCCCGTGCAACGCGGCTGTTAGTCCTCCTTTCATGCAAAATCTTATGGTCCTAGGTCATGTCCAAGCCACCAAAGCCGGCTAAAAAGTGAATAATCGACAACTAAAACATGAATTGTACTACTTCTTACTGGCTATTACTTCAACTTAGAAGCTTCTTCTGTGTTCTACTATGGTGCTTTTAGTGTTTCCGCATACCGCAGCACGCGACATAGCTTTGTAGACGATAAATGTAGCCGTTTCAGAGAGAAGAGGGGCCAATGTGACGATCTGACTTTAAGTCGATTCGATAACAAATGACGAAAACGGACGGATTTCTCAGGTTTTTACTACATATGAACACTTTTCACATTCTCCCGTGCAACGCGGCTGCTAGTCCTCCTTTCATGCAAAATCTTAAGGTCCTAGGTCATGTCCAAGCCACCAAAGCCGGCTAAATAGTGAATAATCGACAACTAAATTTGAATTGAAATACTTCTTACTGGCTATTACTTCAACTTAGAAGCTTCTTCTGTGTTCTACTATGGTGCTCTTAGTGTTTCCGCGTACTGCAGCACGCGACATAGCTTTGCAGACGATAAATGTAACCGTTTCAGAGAGTAGAGCGGCCAATGTGACTATGTGGCTTTAAGTCGATTCGATAACAAATGACGAAAACGGACGGATTTCTCAGGTTTTTACTACATATGAACACTTTTCACATTCTCCCGTGCAACGCGTCTGCTAGTCCTCCTTTCATGCAAAATCTTATGGTCCCAGGTCATATCCAAGCCACCAAAGCCGGCTAAAAAGTGAATAATCGACAACTAAAACTTGAATTGTACTACTTCTTACTGGCTATTGATTCAACTTTGAAGTTTCTTCTGTGTTCTACTATGGTGCTTTTAGGGTCTCCGCATACCGCAGCACGCGACATAGCTTTGCAGACGATAAATGTAACCGTCCCAGAGAGAAAAGCGGCCAATGTGACGATCTGGCTTTAAGTCGATTCGATAACAAATGGCGAAAACGGACGGATTTCTCAGGTTTTTACTACATGTGAACACTTTTCACATTCTCCCGTGCAACGCGGCTGTTAGTCCTGCTTTCATGCAAAATCTTATGGTCCTAGGTCATGTCCAAGCCACCAAAGCCGGCTAAAAAGTGAATAATCGACAACTAAAACTTCAATTGTACTACTTCTTTCTGGCTATTGCTTCAACTTAGAAGCTTCTTCAGTGTTCTACTATGGTGCTTTTAGTGTGTCCGCATACCGCAGCACGCGACATAGCTTTGCAGACGATAAATGTAACCGTCTCAGAGAGAAAAGCAGCCAATGTGACGATCTGGCTTTAAGACGATTCGATAACAAATGACGAAAGCGGACGGATTTCTCAGGTTTATACTACATATGAACACTTTTCACATTTTCCCGTGCAACGCGGCTGTTAGTCCTCCTTTCATGCAAAATCTTATGGTCCTAGGTCATGTCCAAGCCACCAAAGCCGGCTAAAAAGTGAATAATCGACAACTAAAACTTCAATTGTGCTACTTCTTACTGGCTATTGCTACAACTTAGAAGCTTCTTCAGTGTTCTACTATGGTGCTTTTAGTGTCTCCGCATACCGCAGCACGCGACATAGATTTGCAGACGATAAATGTAACCGTCTCAGAGAGAAAAGCAGCCAATGTGACGATCTGGCTTTAAGACGATTTGATAACAAATGACGAAAACGATTTATTTGGCAGGTTTTTACCACATATGAACACTTTTCACATTCCCCGGTGCCACGTGGCTGCTAGTGTTCCTTTCATGCAAAATTTTATGGTTCCACCTCATGTCCAGGCCACCAAAGCCGGCTAAAATATGAATAACCGACAACTAAAACTTCAAATGCACTACTTCTTACTGGCTATTACTTCAACATAGAAGCTTCTTCAGTGTTCTACTATGGTGCTTTTAGTGTTTCCGCATACTGCAGCACTCGACATAGCTTTGCAGACGATAAATGTAACCGTTTCAGAGAGTAGAGCGGAAAAAGTGACGATCTGGCTTTAAGTCGATTCTATAACAAATGACGAAAACGGACGGATTTCTCAGGTTTTTACTACATATGAACACTTTTCACATTCTCCCGTGCAACGCGTCTGCTAGTCCTCCTTTCATGCAAAATCTTAAGGTCCTAGGTCATGTCCAAGCCACCAAAGCCGGCTAAATAGTGAATAATCGACAACTAAATTTGAATTGAAATACTTCTTACTGGCTATTACTTCAACTTAGAAGCTTCTTCAGTGTTCTACTATGGTGCTTTTAGTGTCTCCGCATACCGCAGCAGGCGACATAGATTTGCAGACGATAAATGTAACCGTCTCAGAGAGAAAAGCAGCCAATGTGACGATCTGGCTTTAAGACGATTTGATAACAAATGACGAAAACGATGGATTTCTCAGATTTTTACTACATATGAACACTTTTCACATTTTCCCGTGCAACGCGGCTGCTAGTCCTCCTTTCATGCAAAATCTTAAGGTCCTAGGTCATGTCCAAGCCACCAAAGCCGGCTAAAAAGTGAATAATCGACAACTAAAACTTGAATTGTATTACTTCTTACTGGCTATTACTTCAACTTAGAAACTTCTTCTGTGTTCTACTATGGTGCTTTTAGTGTCTCCGCATACCGCAGCACGTGACATAGCGAAGCAGACGATAAATGTAACCGTCTCAGAGAGAAAAGCGGCCAATGTGACGATCTGCCTTTAAGTCGATTCGATAACAAATGACGAAAACGGACGGATTTATCAGGTTTTTACCACATATGAACACTTTTCACATTCTCCCGTGCAACGCGGCTGCCAGTCCTCCTTTCATGTAAAATCTTATGGTCCTAGGTCATGTCCAAGCCACCAAAGCCGGCTAAAAAGTGAATAATCGACAACTAAAACTTCAATTGTACTACATCTTACTGGCTATTACTTCAACTTAGAAGCATCTTCTGTGTTCTTCTATGGTGCTTTTAGTGTCTCCGCATACTGCAGCACGCGACATAGCTTTGCAGACAGTAAGTGTAACCTTCTCAGAGAGAAAGGCGGCAAATGTGACGATCTGGCTTTAAGTCGATTCGATAACAAATGACGAAAACGGACGGATTTCTCAGGTTTTTACTACATATGAACACTTTTCACATTCTCCCGTGCAACGCGGCTGTTAGTCCTCCTTTCATGCAAAATCTTATGGTCCTAGGTCATGTCCAAGCCACCAAAGCCGGCTAAAAAGTGAATATTCGACAACTAAAACTTCAATTGTACTACTTCTTACTGGCTATTGCTTCAACTTAGAAGCTTCTTCAGTGTTCTACTATGGTGCTTTTAGTGTCTCCGCATACCGCAGCACGCGACATAGCTTTGCAGACGATAAATGTAAACGTTTCAGAGAGAAAAGCGGCCAATGTGACGATCTGGCTTTAAGTCGATTCGATAACAAATGACGAAAACGGACGGATTTCTCAGGTTTTTACTACATATGAACACTTTTCACATTCTCCCGTGCAACCCGGCTCTTAGTCCTCCTTTCATGCAAAATCTTATGGTCCTAGGTCATGTACAAGCCACCAAAGCCGGCTAAAAAGTGAATAATCGACAACTAAAACTTCAATTGTACTACTTCTTACTGGCTGTTGCTTCAACTTAGAAGCTTCTTCAGTGTTCTACTATGGTGCTTTTAGTGTCTCCGCATACCGCAGCAGGCGACATAGATTTGCAGACGATAAATGTAACCGTCTCAGAGAGAAAAGCAGCCAATGTGACGATCTGGCTTTAAGACGATTTGATAACAAATGACGAAAACGATGTATTTCTCAGGTTTGTACTACATATGAACACTTTTCACATTCTCCGGTGCAACGTGGCTGCTAGTCTTCCTTTAATGCAAAACTTTATGGTTCCACCTCATGTCCAAGCCACCAAAGCCGGCTAAAAAGTGAATAATCGACAACTAAAAGTTCAATTGCACTACTTCTTACTGGCTATTACTTCAACATAGAAGCTTCTTCAGTGTTCTACTATGGTGCTTTTAGTGTTTCCGCATACTGCAGCACGCGACATAGCTTTGCAGACGATAAATGTAACCGTTTCAGAGAGTAGGGCGGCCAATGTGACTATGTGGCTTTAAGTCGATTCGATAACAAATGACGAAAACGGACGGATTTCTCAGGTTCTTACTACATATGAACTTTTTTCACATTCTCCCATGCAACGCGTCTGCTAGTCCTCCTTTCATGCAAAATCTTAAGGTCCTAGGTCATGTCCAAGCCACCAAAGCCGGCTAAATAGTGAAAAATCGACAACTAAATTTGAATTGAAATACTTCTTACTGGCTATTACTTCAACTTAGAAGCTTCTTCAGTGTTCTACTATGGTGCTTTTAGTGTCTCCGCATACCGCAGCACGCGACATAGCTTTGCAGACGATAAATGTAACCGTCCCAGAGAGAAAAGCGGCCAATGTGACGATCTGGCTTTAAGTCGATTCGATAACAAATGACGATAACGGACGGATTTATCAGGTTTTTACCACATATGAACACTTTTCACATTCTCCCGTGCAACGCGGCTGCCAGTCCTCCTTTCATGTAAAATCTTAAGGTCCCTTGTCATGTCCAAGCCACCAAAGCCGGCTAAAAAGTGAATAATCGACAACTAAAACTTCAATTGTACTACTTCTTACTGGCTATTACTTCAACTTAGAAGCTTCATCTGTGTTCTACTATGGTGCCTTTAGTGTCTCCGCATACCGCAGCACGCGACATAGCTTTGCAGACGATAAATGTAACCGTCCCAGAGAGAAAAGCGGCCAATGTGACGATCTGGCTTTAAGTCGATTCGATAACAAAGGACGAAAACGGACGGATTTCTCAGGTTTTTACTACATATGAACACTTTTCACATTCTCCCGTGCAACGCGGCTGTTAGTCCTCCTTTCATGCAAAATCTTATGGTCCTAGGTCATGTCCAAGCCACCAAAGCCGGCTAAAAAGTGAATAATCGACAACTAAAACTTCAATTGTACTACTTCTTACTGGCTATTGCTTCAACTTAGAAGCTTCTTCAGTGTTCTACTATGGTGCTTTTAGTGTCTCCGCATACCGCAGCAGGCGACATAGATTTGCAGACGATAAATGTAACCGTCTCAGAGAGAAAAGCAGCCAATTTGACGATCTGGCTTTAAGACGATTTGATAACAAATGACGAAAACGATGGATTTCTCAGGTTTTTACTACATATGAACACTTTTCACATTCTCCCGTGCAACGCGTCTGCTAGTCCTCCTTTCATGCAAAATCTTAAGGTCCTAGGTCATGTCCAAGCCACCAAAGCCGGCTAAAAAGTGAATAATCGACAACTAAAACTTCAATTGCACTACTTCTTACTGGCTATTACTTCAACATAGAAGCTTCTTCAGTGTTCTACTATGGTGCTTTTAGTGTCTCCGCATACCGCAGCACGCGACATAGCTTTGCAGACGATAAATGTAAACGTTTCAGAGAGAAAAGCGGCCAATGTGACGATCTGGCTTTAAGTCGATTCGATAACAAATGACGAAAACGGACGGATTTCTCAGGTTTTTACTACATATGAACACTTTTCACATTCTCCCGTGCAACCCGGCTCTTAGTCCTCCTTTCATGCAAAATCTTATGGTCCTAGGTCATGTACAAGCCACCAAAGCCGGCTAAAAAGTGAATAATCGACAACTAAAACTTCAATTGTACTACTTCTTACTGGCTGTTGCTTCAACTTAGAAGCTTCTTCAGTGTTCTACTATGGTGCTTTTAGTGTCTCCGCATACCGCAGCAGGCGACATAGATTTGCAGACGATAAATGTAACCGTCTCAGAGAGAAAAGCAGCCAATGTGACGATCTGGCTTTAAGACGATTTGATAACAAATGACGAAAACGATGGATTTCTCAGGTTTGTACTACATATGAACACTTTTCACATTCTCCGGTGCAACGTGGCTGCTAGTCTTCCTTTAATGCAAAACTTTATGGTTCCACCTCATGTCCAAGCCACCAAAGCCGGCTAAAAAGTGAATAATCGACAACTAAAAGTTCAATTGCACTACTTCTTACTGGCTATTACTTCAACATAGAAGCTTCTTCAGTGTTCTACTATGGTGCTTTTAGTGTTTCCGCATACTGCAGCACGCGACATAGCTTTGCAGACGATAAATGTAACCGTTTCAGAGAGTAGAGCGGCCAATGTGACTATGTGGCTTTAAGTCGATTCGATAACAAATGACGAAAACGGACGGATTTCTCAGGTTCTTACTACATATGAACTTTTTTCACATTCTCCCATGCAACGCGTCTGCTAGTACTCCTTTCATGCAAAATCTTAAGGTCCTAGGTCATGTCCAAGCCACCAAAGCCGGCTAAATAGTGAAAAATCGACAACTAAATTTGAATTGAAATACTTCTTACTGGCTATTACTTCAACTTAGAAGCTTCTTCAGTGTTCTACTATGGTGCTTTTAGTGTTTCCGCATACTGCAGCACGCGACATAGCTTTGCAGACGATAAATGTAACCGTTTCAGAGAGTAGAGCGGCCAATGTGACTATATGGCTTTAAGTCGATTCGATAACAAATGACAAAAACGGACGGATTTCTCAGGTTTTTACTACATATGAACACTTTTCACATTCTCCCGTGCAACGCGGCTGCTAGTCCTCCTTTCATGCAAAATCATATGGTCCTAGGTCATATCCAAGCCACCAAAGCCGGCTAAAAAGTGAATAATCGACAACTAAAACTTGAATTGTACTACTTCTTACTGGCAATTACTTCAACTTTGAAGTTTCTTCTGTGTTATACTATGGTGCTTTTAGTGTCTCCGCATACCGCAGCACGCGACATAGCTTTGCAGACGATAAATGTAACCGTCCCAGAGAGAAAAGCGGCCAATGTGACGATCTGGCTTTAAGTCGATTCGATAACAAATGACGATAACGGACGGATTTATCAGGTTTTTACCACATATGAACACTTTTCACATTCTCCCGTGCAACGCGGCTGCCAGTCTTCCTTTCATGTAAAATCTTAAGGTCCCTTGTCATGTCCAAGCCACCAAAGCCGGCTAAAAAGTGAATAATCGACAACTAAAACTTCAATTGTACTACTTCTTACTGGCTATTACTTCAACTTAGAAGCTTCATCTGTGTTCTACTATGGTGCCTTTAGTGTCTCCGCATACCGCAGCACGCGACATAGCTTTGCAGACGATAAATGTAACCGTCCCAGAGAGAAAAGCGGCCAATGTGACGATCTGGCTTTAAGTCGATTCGATAACAAAGGACGAAAACGGACGGATTTCTCAGGTTTTTACTACATATGAACACTTTTCACATTCTCCCGTGCAACGCGGCTGTTAGTCCTCCTTTCATGCAAAATCTTATGGTCCTAGGTCATGTCCAAGCCACCAAAGCCGGCTAAAAAGTGAATAATCGACAACTAAAACTTCAATTGTACTACTTCTTACTGGCTATTGCTTCAACTTAGAAGCTTCTTCAGTGTTCTACTATGGTGCTTTTAGTGTCTCCGCATACCGCAGCAGGCGACATAGATTTGCAGACGATAAATGTAACCGTCTCAGAGAGAAAAGCAGCCAATTTGACGATCTGGCTTTAAGACGATTTGATAACAAATGACGAAAACGATGGATTTCTCAGGTTTTTACTACATATGAACACTTTTCACATTCTCCCGTGCAACGCGTCTGCTAGTCCTCCTTTCATGCAAAATCTTAAGGTCCTAGGTCATGTCCAAGCCACCAAAGCCGGCTAAAAAGTGAATAATCGACAACTAAAACTTCAATTGCACTACTTCTTACTGGCTATTACTTCAACATAGAAGCTTCTTCAGTGTTCTACTATGGTGCTTTTAGTGTCTCCGCATACTGCAGCACGCGACATAGCTTTGCAGACGATAAATGTAACCGTTTCAGAGAGTAGAGCGGCCAATGTGACTATGTGGCTTTAAGTCCATTCTATAACAAATGACGAAAACGGACGGATTTCTCAGGTTTTTACTACATATGAACACTTTTCACATTCTCCCGTGCAACGCGTCAGCTAGTCCTCCTTTCATGCAAAATCTTAAGGTCCTAGGTCATGTCCAAGCCACCAAAGCCGGCTAAATAGTGAATAATCGACAACTAAATTTGAATTGAAATACTTCTTACTGGCTATTACTTCAACTTAGAAGCTTCTTCAGTGTTCTACTATGGTGCTTTTAGTGTTTCCGCATACTGCAGCACGCGACATAGCTTTGCAGACGATAAATCTAACCGTTTCAGAGAGTAGAGCGGCCAATGTGACTATGTGGCTTTAAGTCGATTCGATAACAAATGACGAAAACGGACAGATTTCTCAGGTTTTTACTACATATGAACACTTTTCACATTCTCCCGTGCAACGCGGCTGCTAGTCCTCCTTTCATGCAAAATCTTAAGGTCCTAGGTCATATCCAAGCCACCAAAGCCGGCTAAAAAGTGAATAATCGACAACTAAAACTTGAATTGTACTACTTCTTACTGGCTATTACTTCAACTTTGAAGTTTCTTCTGTGTTATACTATGGTGCTTTTAGTGTCTCCGCATACCGCAGCACGCGACATAGCTTTGCAGACGATAAATGTAACCGTCCCAGAGAGAAAAGCGGCCAATGTGACGATCTGGCTTTAAGTCGATTCGATAACAATTGACGATAACGGACGGATTTATCAGGTTTTTACCACATATGAACACTTTTCACATTCTCGCGGGCAACGCGACTGCCAGTCCTCCATTCATGTAAAATCTTAAGGTCCCTTGTCATGTCCAAGCCACCAAAGCCGGCTAAAAAGTGAATAATCGACAACTAAAACTTCAATTGTACTACTTCTTACTGGCTATTACTTCAACTTAGAAGCATCTTCTGTGTTCTTCTATCGTGCTTTTAGTGTCTCCGCATACTGCAGCACGCGACATAGCTTTGCAGACAATAAGTGTAACCTTCTCAGAGAGAAAGGCGGCAAATGTGACGATCTGGCTTTAAGTAGATTCGATAACAAATGACGAAAACGGACGGATTTCTCAGGTTTTTACTACACATGAACACTTTTCACATTCTCCCATGCAACGCGGCTGCTAGTCCTCCTTTCATGCAAAATCGTAAGGTCCCAGGTCATGTCCAAGCCACCAAAGCCAGCTAAAAAGTGAATAATCGACAACTAAAACTACAATTGTACTACTTCTTACTGGCTATTACTTCAACTTAGAAGCTTCTTCTGTGTTCTCCTATGGTGCTTTTAGTGTCTCCGCAGATCGCAGCACGCGACATAGCTTTGCAGACGATAAATGTAACCGTTTCAGTGAGAAGAGCGGCAAATGTGACGATCTGGCTTTAAGTCGATTCGATAACAAATGACGAAAACGGACGGATTTCTCAGGTTTTTACTACATATGAACACATTTCACATTCTCCCGTGCAACGCGGCTGTTAGTCCTCCTTTCATGCAAAATCTTATGTTCCTAGGTCATGTCCAAGCCACCAAAGCCGGCTAAAAAGTGAATAATCGACAACTAAAACATGAATTGTACTACTTCTTACTGGCTATTACTTCAACTTAGAAGCTTCTTCTGTGTTCTACTATGGTGCTTTTAGTGTTTCCGCATACCGCAGCACGCGACATAGCTTTGTAGACGATAAATGTAACCGTTTCAGAGAGTAGAGCGGAAAAAGTGACGATCTGGCTTTAAGTCGATTCGATAACAAATGACGAAAACGGAAGGATTTCTCAGGTTTTTACTACATATGAACACTTTTCACATTCTCCCGTGCAACGCGTCTGCTAGTCCTCCTTTCATGCAAAATCTTAAGGTCCTAGGTCATGTCCAAGCCACCAATGCCGGCTAAATAGTGAATAATCGACAACTAAATTTGAATTGAAATACTTCTTACTGGCTATTACTTCAACTTAGAAGCTTCTTCAGTGTTCTACTATGGTGCTTTTAGTGTCTCCGCATACCGCAGCAGGCGACATAGATTTGCAGACGATAAATGTAACCGTCTCAGAGAGAAAAGCAGCCAATGTGACGATCTGGCTTTAAGACGATTTGATAACAAATGACGAAAACGATGGATTTCCCAGATTTTTACTACATATGAACACTTTTCACATTTTCCCGTGCAACGCGGCTGCTAGTCCTCCTTTCATGCAAAATCTTAAGGTCCTAGGTCATGTCCAAGCCACCAAAGCCGGCTAAAAAGTGAATAATCGACAACTAAAACTTGAATTGTATTACTTCTTACTGGCTATTACTTCAACTTAGAAGCTTCTTCTGTGTTCTACTATGGTGCTTTTAGTGTCTCCGCATACCGCAGCACGTGACATAGCGAAGCAGACGATAAATGTAACCGTCTCAGAGAGAAAAGCGGCCAATGTGACGATCTGCCTTTAAGTCGATTCGATAACAAATGACGAAAACGGACGGATTTATCAGGTTTTTACCACATATGAACACTTTTCACATTCTCCCGTGCAACGCGGCTGCCAGTCCTCCTTTCATGTAAAATCTTATGGTCCTAGGTCATGTCCAAGCCACCAAAGGCGGCTAAAAAGTGAATAATCGACAACTAAAACTTCAATTGTACTACATCTTACTGGCTATTACTTCAACTTAGAAGCTTCTTCAGTGTTCTACTATGGTGCTTTTAGTGTCTCCGCATACCGCAGCAGGCGACATAGATTTGCAGACGATAAATGTAACCGTCTCAGAGAGAAAAGCAGCCAATTTGACGATCTGGCTTTAAGACGATTTGATAACAAATGACGAAAACGATGGATTTCTCAGGTTTTTACTACATATGAACACTTTTCACATTCTCCCGTGCAACGCGTCTGCTAGTCCTCCTTTCATGCAAAATCTTAAGGTCCTAGGTCATGTCCAAGCCACCAAAGCCGGCTAAAAAGTGAATAATCGACAACTAAAACTTCAATTGCACTACTTCTTACTGGCTATTACTTCAACATAGAAGCTTCTTCAGTGTTCTACTATGGTGCTTTTAGTGTCTCCGTATACTGCAGCACGCGACATAGCTTTGCAGACGATAAATGTAACCGTTTCAGAGAGTAGGGCGGCCAATGTGACTATGTGGCTTTAAGTCGATTCTATAACAAATGACGAAAACGGACGGATTTCTCAGGTTTTTACTACATATGAACACTTTTCACATTCTCCCGTGCAACGCGGCTGCCAGTCCTCCTTTCATGTAAAATCTTAAGGTCCCTTGTCATGTCCAAGCCACCAAAGCCGGCTAAAAAGTGAATAATCGACAACTAAAACTTCAATTGTACTACTTCTTACTGGCTATTACTTCAACTTAGAAGCATCTTCTGTGTTCTTCTATGGTGCTTTTAGTGTCTCCGCATACTGCAGCACGCGACATAGCTTTGCAGACAATAAGTGTAACCTTCTCAGAGAGAAAGGCGGCAAATGTGACGATCTGGCTTTAAGTAGATTCGATAACAAATGACGAAAACGGACGGATTTCTCAGGTTTTTACTACATATGAACACTTTTTACATTCTCCCATGCAACGCGGCTGCTAGTCCTCCTTTCATGCAAAATCGTAAGGTCCCAGGTCATGTCCAAGCCACCAAAGCCAGCTAAAAAGTGAATAATCGACAACTAAAACTACAATTGTACTACTTCTTACTGGCTATTACTTCAACTTAGAAGCTTCTTCTGTGTTCTCCTATGGTGCTTTTAGTGTCTCCGCAGATCGCAGCACGCGACATAGCTTTGCAGACGATAAATGTAACCGTTTCAGAGAGAAGAGCGGCAAATGTGACGATCTGGCTTTAAGTCGATTCGATAACAAATGATGAAAACGGACGGATTTCTCAGGTTTTTACTACATATGAACACATTTCACATTCTCCCGTGCAACGCGGCTGTTAGTCCTCCTTTCATGCAAAATCTTATGTTCCTAGGTCATGTCCAAGCCACCAAAGCCGGCTAAAAAGTGAATAATCGACAACTAAAACATGAATTGTACTACTTCTTACTGGCTATTACTTCAACTTAGAAGCTTCTTCTGTGTTCTACTATGGTGCTTTTAGTGTTTCCGCATACCGCAGCACGCGACATAGCTTTGTAGACGATAAATGTAACCGTTTCAGAGAGTAGAGCGGAAAAAGTGACGATCTGGCTTTAAGGCGATTCGATAACAAATGACGAAAACGGACGGATTTCTCAGGTTTTTACTACATATGAACACTTTTCACATTCTCCCGTGCAACGCGTCTGCTAGTCCTCCTTTCATGCAAAATCTTAAGGTCCTAGGTCATGTCCAAGCCACCAATGCCGGCTAAATAGTGAATAATCGACAACTAAATTTGAATTGAAATACTTCTTACTGGCTATTACTTCAACTTAGAAGCTTCTTCAGTGTTCTACTATGGTGCTTTTAGTGTCTCCGCATACCGCAGCAGGCGACATAGATTTGCAGACGATAAATGTAACCGTCTCAGAGAGAAAAGCAGCCAATGTGACGATCTGGCTTTAAGACGATTTGATAACAAATGACGAAAACGATGGATTTCTCAGATTTTTACTACATATGAACACTTTTCACATTTTCCCGTGCAACGCGGCTGCTAGTCCTCCTTTCATGCAAAATCTTAAGGTCCTAGGTCATGTCCAAGCCACCAAAGCCGGCTAAAAAGTGAATAATCGACAACTAAAACTTGAATTGTATTACTTCTTACTGGCTATTACTTCAACTTAGAAGCTTCTTCTGTGTTCTACTATGGTGCTTTTAGTGTCTCCGCATACCGCAGCACGTGACATAGCGAAGCAGACGATAAATGTAACCGTCTCAGAGAGAAAAGCGGCCAATGTGACGATCTGCCTTTAAGTCGATTCGATAACAAATGACGAAAACGGACGGATTTATCAGGTTTTTACCACATATGAACACTTTTCACATTCTCCCGTGCAACGCGGCTGCCAGTCCTCCTTTCATGTAAAACCTTATGGTCCTAGGTCATGTCCAAGCCACCAAAGCCGGCTAAAAAGTGAATAATCGACAACTAAAACTTCAATTGTACTACTTCTTTCTGGCTATTACTTCAACTTTGAAGTTTCTTCTGTGTTATACTATGGTGCTTTTAGTGTCTCCGCATACCGCAGCACGCGACATAGCTTTGCAGACGATAAATGTAACCGTCCCAGAGAGAAAAGCGGCCAATGTGACGATCTGGCTTTAAGTCGATTCGATAACAAATGACGATAACGGACGGATTTATCAGGTTTTTACCACATATGAACACTTTTCACATTCTCCCGTGCAACGCGGCTGCCAGTCCTCCTTTCATGTAAAATCTTAAGGTCCCTTGTCATGTCCAAGCCACCAAAGCCGGCTAAAAAGTGAATAATCGACAACTAAAACTTCAATTGTACTACTTCTTACTGGCTATTACTTCAACTTAGAAGCATCTTCTGTGTTCTTCTATGGTGCTTTTAGTGTCTCCGCATACTGCAGCACGCGACATAGCTTTGCAGACAATAAGTGTAACCTTCTCAGAGAGAAAGGCGGCAAATGTGACGATCTGGCTTTAAGTAGATTCGATAACAAATGACGAAAACGGACGGATTTCTCAGGTTTTTACTACACATGAACACTTTTTACATTCTCCCATGCAACGCGGCTGCTAGTCCTCCTTTCATGCAAAATCGTAAGGTCCCAGGTCATGTCCAAGCCACCAAAGCCGGCTAAAAAGTGAATAATCGACAACTAAAACTTCATTTGTACTACTTCTTACTGGCTATTGCTTCAACTTAGAAGCTTCTTCAGTGTTCTACTATGGTGCTTTTAGTGTCTCCGCATACCGCAGCAGGCGACATAGATTTGCAGACGATAAATGTAACCGTCTCAGAGAGAAAAGCAGCCAATTTGACGATCTGGCTTTAAGACGATTTGATAACAAATGACGAAAACGATGGATTTCTCAGGTTTTTACTACATATGAACACTTTTCACATTCTCCCGTGCAACGCGTCTGCTAGTCCTCCTTTCATGCAAAATCTTAAGGTCCTAGGTCATGTCCAAGCCACCAAAGCCGGCTAAAAAGTGAATAATCGACAACTAAAACTTCAATTGCACTACTTCTTACTGGCTATTACTTCAACATAGAAGCTTCTTCAGTGTTCTACTATGGTGCTTTTAGTGTCTCCGCATACTGCAGCACGCGACATAGCTTTGCAGACGATAAATGTAACCGTTTCAGAGAGTAGAGCGGCCAATGTGACTATGTGGCTTTAAGTCGATTCGATAACAAATGACGAAAACGGACGGATTTCTCAGGTTTTTACTACATATGAACACTTTTCACATTCTCCCGTGCAACGCGTCAGCTAGTCCTCCTTTCATGCAAAATCTTAAGGTCCTAGGTCATGTCCAAGCCACCAAAGCCGGCTAAATAGTGAATAATCGACAACTAAATTTGAATTGAAATACTTCTTACTGGCTATTACTTCAACTTAGAAGCTTCTTCAGTGTTCTACTATGGTGCTTTTAGTGTTTCCGCATACTGCAGCACGCGACATAGCTTTGCAGACGATAAATCTAACCGTTTCAGAGAGTAGAGCGGCTAATGTGACTATGTGGCTTTAAGTCGATTCGATAACAAATGACGAAAACGGACAGATTTCTCAGGTTTTTACTACATATGAACACTTTTCACATTCTCCCGTGCAACGCGTCTGCTAGTCCTCCTTTCATGCAAAATCTTATGGTCCTAGGTCATATCCAAGCCACCAAAGCCGGCTAAAAAGTGAATAATCGACAACTAAAACTTGAATTGTACTACTTCTTACTGGCTATTACTTCAACTTTGAAGTTTCTTCTGTGTTATACTATGGTGCTTTTAGTGTCTCCGCATACCGCAGCACGCGACATAGCTTTGCAGACGATAAATGTAACCGTCCCAGAGAGAAAAGCGGCCAATGTGACGATCTGGCTTTAAGTCGATTCGATAACAAATGACGATAACGGACGGATTTATCAGGTTTTTACCACATATGAACACTTTTCACATTCTCCCGTGCAACGCGGCTGCCAGTCCTCCTTTCATGTAAAATCTTAAGGTCCCTTGTCATGTCCAAGCCACCAAAGCCGGCTAAAAAGTGAATAATCGACAACTAAAACTTCAATTGTACTACTTCTTACTGGCTATTACTTCAACTTAGAAGCATCTTCTGTGTTCTTCTATGGTGCTTTTAGTGTCTCCGCATACTGCAGCACGCGACATAGCTTTGCAGACAATAAGTGTAACCTTCTCAGAGAGAAAGGCGGCAAATGTGACGATCTGGCTTTAAGTAGATTCGATAACAAATGACGAAAACGGACGGATTTCTCAGGTTTTTACTACATATGAACACTTTTCACATTCTCCCGTGCAACGCGGCTGTTAGTCCTCCTTTCATGCAAAATCTTATGGTCCTAGGTCATGTCCAAGCCAACAAAGCCGGCTAAAAAGTGAATAATCGACAACTAAAACTTGAATTGTACTACTTCTTACTGGCTATTACTTCAACTTTGAAGTTTCTTCTGTGTTATACTATGGTGCTTTTAGTGTCTCCGCATACCGCAGCACGCGACATAGCTTTGCAGACGATAAATGTAACCGTCCCAGAGAGAAAAGCGGCCAATGTGACGATCTGGCTTTAAGTCGATTCGATAACAAATGACGATAACGGACGGATTTATCAGGTTTTTACCACATATGAACACTTTTCACATTCTCCCGTGCAACGCGGCTGCCAGTCCTCCTTTCATGTAAAATCTTAAGGTCCCTTGTCATGTCCAAGCCACCAAAGCCGGCTAAAAAGTGAATAATCGACAACTAAAACTTCAATTGTACTACTTCTTACTGGCTATTACTTCAACTTAGAAGCTTCTTCAGTGTTCTACTATGGTGCTTTTAGTGTCTCCGCATACCGCAGCAGGCGACATAGATTTGCAGACGATAAATGTAACCGTCTCAGAGAGAAAAGCAGCCAATGTGAGGATCTGGCTTTAAGACAATTTGATAACAAATGACGAAAACGATGGATTTCTCAGGTTTTTACTACATATGAACTCTTTTCACATTCTCCGGTGCAACGTGGCTGCTAGTCCTCCTTTCCTGCAAAATTTTATGGTTCCACCTCATGTCCAAGCCACCAAAGCCGGCTAAAAAGTGAATAATCGACAACTAAAACTTCAATTGCACTACTTCTTACTGGCTATTACTTCAACATAGAAGCTTCTTCAGTGTTCTACTATGGTGCTTTTAGTGTTTCCGCATACTGCAGCACGCGACATAGCTTTGCAGACGATAAATGTAACCGTTTCAGAGAGTAGAGCGGCCAATGTGACTATGTAGCTTTAAGTCGATTCGATAACAAATGACGAAAACGGACGGATTTCTCAGGTTTTTACTACATATGAACACTTTTCACATTCTCCCATGCAACGCGTCTGCTAGTCCTCCTTTCATGCAAAATCTTAAGGTCCTAGGTCATGTCCAAGCCACCAAAGCCGGCTAAATAGTGAATAATCGACAACTAAATTTGAATTGAAATACTTCTTACTGGCTATTACTTCAACTTAGAAGCTTCTTCAGTGTTCTACTATGGTGCTTTTAGTGTTTCCGCATACTGCAGCACGCGACATAGCTTTGCAGACGATAAATGTAACCGTTTCAGAGAGTAGAGCGGCCAATGTGACTATGTGGCTTTAAGTCGATTCGATAACAAATGACGAAAACGGACGGATTTCTCAGGTTTTTACTACATATGAACACTTTTCACATTCTCCCGTGCAACGCGTCTGCTAGTCCTCCTTTCATGCAAAATCTTATGGTCCTAGGTCATATCCAAGCCACCAAAGCCGGCTAAAAAGTGAATAATCGACAACTAAAACTTGAATTGTACTACTTCTTACTGGCTATTACTTCAACTTTGAAGTTTCTTCTGTGTTATACTATGGTGCTTTTAGTGTCTCCGCATACCGCAGCACGCGACATACTTTTGCAGACGATAAATGTAACCGTCTCAGAGAGAAAAGCGGCCAATGTGGCGATCTGGCTGTAAGTCGATTCGATAACAAATGACGAAAACGGACGGATTTCTCAGGTTTTTACTGCTTATGAACACTTTTCACATTCTCCCGTGCAACGCGGCTGTTAGTCCTCCTTTCATGCAAAATCTTATGGTCCTAGGTCATGTCCAAGCCACCAAAGCCGGCTAAAAAGTGAATAATCGACAACTAAAACTTCAATTGTACTACTTCTTTCTGGCTATTGCTTCAACTTAGAAGCTTCTTCAGTGTTCTACTATGGTGCTTTTAGTGTCTCCGCATACCGCAGCACGCAACATAGCTTTGCAGACGATAAATGTGACCGTCCCAGAGAGAAAAGCGGCCAATGTGACGATCTGGCTTAAAGTCGATTCGATAAGAGGTGACGAAAACGGACGGATTTCTAAGGTTTTTACTACATATGAACACTTTTCACATTCTCCCGTGCAACGCGGCTGCTAGGCCTCCTTTCATACAAAATCTTAAGGTCCTAGGTCATGTAAAAGAAACCAAAGCCGGCTAAAAAGTGAATAATCGACAACTAAAACTTTAATTGTACTACTTCTTACTGGCTATTACTTCAACATAGAAGCTTCTTCTGTGTTCTACTATGGTGCTTTTAGTGTTTCCGCATACCGCAGCACGCGACATAGCTTTGCAGACGATAAATGTAACCGTTTCAGAGAGAAGAGGGGACAATGTGACGATCTGGCTTTAAGTCGATTCGATAACAAATGACGAAAACGGACGGATTTCTCAGGTTTTTACTACATATGAACACTTTTCACATTCTCCCGTGCAACGCGGCTGCTAGTCCTCCTTTCATGCAAAATCTTAAGGTCCTAGGTCATGTCCAAGCCACCAAAGGCGGCTAAAAAGTGAATAATCGACAACTAAATTTGAATTGAAATACTTCTTACTGGCTATTACTTCAACTTAGAAGCTTCTTCTGTGTTCTACTATGGTGCTTTTAGGGTTTCCGCATACTGCAGCACGCGACATAGCTTTGCAGACGATAACTGTAACCGTTTCAGAGAGAAGAGAGGCCAATGTGACGATCTGGCTTTAAGTCGATTCGATAACAAATGACAAAAACGGACGGATTTCTCAGGTTTTTACTACATATGAACACTTTTCACATTCTCCCGTGCAACGCGGCTGCTAGTCCTCCTTTCATGCAAAATCTTATGGTCCTAGGTCATGTCCAAGCCACCAAAGCCGGCTAAAAAGTGAATAATCGACAACTAATACTTGAATTGTACTACTTCTTACTGGCTATTACTTCAACTTCGAAGCTTCTTCTGTGTTCTACTATGGTGCTTTTAGTGTCTCCGCATACCGCAGCATGCGACATAGCTTTGCAGACGATAGATGTAACCGTCTCAGAGAGAAAAGCGGCCAATGTGACGAACTGGCTTTAAGTCGATTCGATAACAAATGACGAAAACGGACGGATTTCTCAGGTTTTTACTACATATGAACTCTTTTCACTTTCTCCCATGCAACGCGGCAACTAGTCCTCCTTTCATGCAAAATCTTATGGTCCTAGGTCATGTCCAAGCCACCAAAGCCGGCTAAAAAGTGAATAATCGACAACTAAAACTTCAATTGTACTACTTCTTACTATCTATTACTTCAACATAGAAGCTTCTTCTGTGTTCTATTATGGTGCTTTTAGTGTTTCCGCATAACGCAGCACGCGACATAGCTTTGTAGACGATAAATGTAACCGTTTCAGAGAGAAGAGCGGCCAATGTGACGATCTGGCTTTAAGTCGATTCGATAACAAATGACGAAAACGGACGGATTTCTCAGGTTTTTACTACATATGAACACTTTTCACATTCTCCCGTGCAACGCGGCTGCTAGTCCTCCTTTCATGCAAAATGTTAAGGTCCTAGGTCATGTCCAAGCCACCAAAGCCTGCTAAAATGTGAATAATCGACAACTAAAACTTGAATTGTATTACTTCTTACTGGCTATTACTTCAACTTAGAAGCTTCTTCAGTGTTCTACTATGGTGCTTTTAGTGTCTCCGCATACCGCAGCACGCGACATAGCTTTGCAGACGATAAATGTAACCGTCTCAGAGAGAAAAGCGGCCAATGTGACGATCTGGCTTAAAGTCGATTCGATAAGAGGTGACGAAAACGGACGGATTTCTCAGGTTTTTACTACATATGAACACTTTTCACATTCTCCCGTGCAACGCGGCTGCTAGTCCTCCTTTCATGCAAAATGTTAAGGTCCTAGGTCATGTCCAAGCCACCAAAGCCGGCTAAAATGTGAATAATCGACAACTAAAACTTGAATTGTATTTCTTCTTACTGGCTATTACTTCAACTTAGAAGCTTCTTCTGTGTTCTACTATGGTGCTTTTAGTGTCTCCGCATACCGCAGCACGCGACATAGCGTTGCAGACGATAAATGTAACCGTCTCAGAGAGAAAAGCGGCCAATGTGACGAACTGCCTTTAAGTCGATTCAAAAACAAATGACGAAAACGGACGGATTTATCAGGTTTTTACCACATATGAACACTTTTCACATTCTCCCGTGCAACGCGGCTGCCAGTCCTCTTTTCATGTAAAACCTTATGGTCCCAGGACATGTCCAAGCCACCAAAGCCGGCTAAAAAGTGAATAATCGACAACTAAAACTTCAATTGTACTACTTCTTACTGGCTATTACTTCAACTTAGAAGCTTCTTCTGTGTTCTACTATGGTGCTTTTAGTGTCTCCGCATACCGCAGCACGCGACATAGCTTTGCAGACGATAAATGTAACCGTCTCAGAGAGAAAAGCGACAATGTGACGATCTGGCTTTAAGTCAATTCGATAACAAATGACGAAAACGGACGGATTTCTCAGGTTTTTACTACATATGAACACTTTTCACATTCTCCCGTGCAACGCGTCTGCTAGTCCTCCTTTCATGCAAAATCTTAAGGTCCTAGGTCATGTCCAAGCCACCAAAGCCGGCTAAATAGTGAATAATCGACAACTAAATTTGAATTGAAATACTTCCTACTGGCTATTACTTCAACTTAGAAGCTTCTTCTGTGTTCTACTATGGTGCTTTTAGTGTTTCCGCATACTGCAGCACGCGACATAGCTTCGCAGACGATAAATGTAACCGTTTCAGAGAGTAGAGCGGCCAATGTGACTATGTGGCTTGAAGTCGATTCGATAACAAATGACGAAAACGGACGGATTTCTCAGGTTTTTACTACATATGAACACTTTTCACATACTCCCGTGCAACGCGTCTGCTAGTCCTCCTTTCATGCAAAATCTTATGGTCCTAGGTCATATCCAAGCCACCAAAGCCCGCTAAAAAGTGAATAATCGACAACTAAAACTTGAATTGTACTACTTCTTACTGGCTATTGCTTCAACTTTGAAGTTTCTTCTGTGTTATACTATGGTGCTTTTAGTGTCTCCGCATACCGCAGCACGCGACATAGCTTTGCAGACGATAAATGTAACCGTCCCAGAGAGAAAAGCGGCCAATGTGACGATCTGGCTTTAAGTCGATTCGATAACAAATGACGAATACGGACGGATTTCTCAGGTTTTTACTACATATGAACACTTTTCACATTCTCCCGTGCAACGCGGCTGTTAGTCCTCCTTTCATGCAAAATCTTATGGTCCTAGGTCATGTCCAAGCCACCAAAGCCGGCTAAAAAGTGAATAATCGACAACTAAAACTTCAATTGTACTACTTCTTTCTGGCTATTGCTTCAACTTAGAAGCTTCTTCAGTGTTCTACTATGGTGCTTTTAGTGTCTCCGCAGATCGCAGCACGCGACATAGCTTTGCAGACGATAAATGTAACCGTCTCAGAGAGAAAAGTGGCCAATGTGACGATCTGGCTTTAAGTCAATTCGATAACAAATGACGAAAACGGACGCATTTCTCAGGTTTTTACCACATATGAACACTTTTCACATTCTGCCATGCAACGCGGCTGCTAGTCCTCCTTTCATGCTAAATCTTAAGGTCCTAGGTCATGTCCAAGCCACCAAAGCCGGCTAAAAAGTGAATAATCGACAACTAAAACTTCAATTGTACTACTTCTTACTTTCTATTACTTCAACTTAGAAGCTTCTTCTGTGTTCTCCTATGGTGCTTTTAGTGTCTCCGCAGACCGCAGCACGTGACATAGCTTTGCAGACGATATATGTAACAGTCTCAGAGAGAAAAGCGGCCAATGTGACGATCTGGCTTTAAGTCGATTCGATAACAAATGACGAAAACGGACGGATTTATCAGGTTTTTACCACATATGAACACTTTTCACATTCTCCCGTGCAACGCTGCTGCCAGTCCTCTTTTCATGTAAAATCTTATGGTCCCAGGTCATGTCCAAGCCACCAAAGCCGGCTAAAAAGTGAATAATCGACAACTAAAACTTCTATTGCACTACTTCTTACTTTCTATTACTTCAACTTAGAAGCTTCTTCTGTGTTCTCCTATGGTGCTTTTAGTGTCTCCGCAGACCGCAGCACGTGACATAGCTTTGCAGACGATATATGTAACCGTTTCAGAGAGAAGAGCGGCCAATGTGACGATCTGGCTTTAAGTCGATTCGATAACAAATGACGAAAACGGACGGATTTCTCAGATTTTTACTACATATGAACACTTTTCACATTCTCCCGTGCAACGCGGCTGCTAGTCCTCCTTTCATGCAAAATATTAAGGTCCTAGGTCATGTCCAAGCCACCAAAGCCGGCTAAAATGTGAATAATCGACAACTAAAACTTGAATTGTATTTCTTCTTACTGGTTATTACTTCAACTTAGAAGCTTCTTCTGTGTTCTCCTATGGTGCTTTTAGTGTCTCCGCAGACCGCAGCACGTGACATAGCTTTGCAGACGATAAATGTAACAGTCTCAGAGAGAAAAGCGGCCAATGTGACGATCTGGCTTTAAGTCGATTCGATAACAAATGACGAAAACGGACGGATTTCTCAGGTTTTTACTACATATGAACACTTTTCACATTCTCCGGTGCAACGTGGCTGCTAGTCTTCCTTTCATGCAAAATTTTATGGTTCCACCTCATGTCCAAGCCACCAAAGCCGGCTAAAAAGTGAATAATCGACAACTAAAACTTTAATTGTACTACTTCTTACTGGCTATTACTTCAACATAGAAGCTTCTTCTGTGTTCTACTATGGTGCTTTTAGTGTTTCCGCATACCGCAGCACGCGACATAGCTTTGCAGACGATAAATGTAACCGTTTCAGAGAGAAGAGGGGCCAATGTGACGATCTGGCTTTAAGTCGATTCGATAACAAATGACGAAAACGGACGGATTTCTCAGGTTTTTACTACATATGAACACTTTTCACATTCTCCCGTGAGACGCGGCTGCTAGTCCTCCTTTCATGCAAAATCTTAAGGTCCTAGGTCATGTCCAAGCCACCAAAGCCGGCTAAAATTCGAATAATCGACAACTAAAACTTGAATTGTATTACTTCTTACTGGCTATTACTTCAACTTAGAAGCTTCTTCTGTGTTCTACTATGGTGCTTTTAGGGTTTCCGCATACTGCAGCACGCGACATAGCTTTGCAGACGATAACTGTAACCGTTTCAGAGAGAAGAGAGGCCAATGTGACGATCTGGCTTTAAGTCGATTCGATAACAAATGACAAAAACGGACGGATTTCTCAGGTTTTTACTACATATGAACACTTTTCACATTCTTGGCTGCAACGTGGCTGCTAGTCTTCCTTTCATGCAAAATTTTATGGTTCCACCTCATGTCCAAGCCACCAAAGCCGGCTAAGAAGTGAATAATCGACAACTAAAACTTCAATTGTACTACTTCTTACTGGCTATTACTTCAACATAGAAGCTTCTTCAGTGTTCTACTATGGTGCTTTTAGTGTTTCCACATAACGCAGCACGCGACATAGCTTTGTAGACGATAAATGTAACCGTTTCAGAGAGAAGAGCGGCCAATGTGACGATCTGGCTTTAAGTCGATTCGATAACAAATGACGAAAACGGACGGATTTCTCAGATTTTTACTACATATGAACACTTTTCACATTCTCCCGTGCAACGCGGCTGCTAGTCCTCCTTTCATGCAAAATGTTAAGGTCCTAGGTCATGTCCAAGCCACCAAAGCCGGCTAAAATGTGAATAATCGACAACTAAAACTTGAATTGTATTTCTTCTTACTGGTTATTACTTCAACTTAGAAGCTTCTTCTGTGTTCTCCTATGGTGCTTTTAGTGTCTCCGCAGACCGCAGCACGTGACATAGCTTTGCAGACGATAAATGTAACAGTCTCAGAGAGAAAAGCGGCCAATGTGACGATCTGGCTTTAAGTCGATTCGATAACAAATGACGAAAACGGACGGATTTCTCAGGTTTTTACTACATATGAACACTTTTCACATTCTCCCGTGCAACGCGGCTGCTAGACCTCCTTTCATGCAAAATCTTAAGGTCCTAGGTCATGTAAAAGCCAAAAAAGCCGGCTAAAAAGTGAATAATCGACAACTAAAACTTTAATTGTACTACTTCTTACTGGCTATTACTTCAACATAGAAGCTTCTTCTGTGTTCTACTATGGTGCTTTTAGTGTTTCCGCATACCGCAGCACGCGACATAGCTTTGCAGACGATAAATGTAACCGTTTCAGAGAGAAGAGGGGCCAATGTGACGATCTGGCTTTAAGTCGATTCGATAACAAATGACAAAAACGGACGGATTTCTCAGGTTTTTACTACATATGAACACTTTTCACATTCTCCCGTGCAACGCGGCTGCTAGTCCTCCTTTCATGCAAAATCTTATGGTCCTAGGTCATGTCCAAGCCACCAAAGCCGGCTAAAAAGTGAATAATCGACAACTAAAACTTGAATTGTACTACTTCTTACTGGCTATTACTTCAACTTAGAAGCTTCTTCTGTGTTCTACTACGGTGCTTTTAGTGTCTCCGCATACCGCAGCACGCGACATAGCTTTGCAGACGATAAATGTAACCGTCTCAGAGAGAAAAGCGGCCAATGTGACGAACTGGCTTTAAGTCGATTCGATAACAAATGACGAAAACGGACGGATTTCTCAGGTTTTTACTACATATGAACTCTTTTCACTTTCTCCCATGCAACGCGGCAACTAGTCCTCCTTTCATGCAAAATGTTATGGTCCTAGGTCATGTCCAAGCCACCAAAGCCGGCTAAAATGTGAATAATCGACAACTAAAACTTAAATTGTACTACTTCTTACTGGCTATTACTTCAACGTAGAAGCTTCTTCTGTGTTCTCCTATGGTGCTTTTAGTGTCTCCGCAGACCGCAGCACGCGACATAGCTTTGCAGACGATAAATGTAACAGTCTCAGAGAGAAAAGCAGCCAATGTGACGATCTGGCTTTAAGTCGATTCGATAACAAATGACGAAAACGGACGCATTTTTCAGGTTTTTACTACATATGACCACTTTTCACATTCTCCCGTGCAACGTGGCTGCTAGTCTTCCTTTCATGCAAAATCTTATGGTTCCACCTCATATCCAAGCCACCAACGCCGGCTAAAAAGTGAATAATCGACAACTAAAACTTCAATTGTACTACTTCTTACTATCTATTACTTCAACATAGAAGCTTCTTCTGTGTTCTATTATGGTGCTTTTAGTGTTTCCGCATAACGCAGCACGCGACATAGCTTTGTAGACGATAAATGTAACTGTTTCAGAGAGAAGAGCGGCCAATGTGACGATCTGGCTTTAAGTCGATTCGATACCAAATGACGAAAACTGACGGATTTCTCACGTTTTTGCTACATATGAACACTTTTCACATTCTCCCGTGCAACGCGGCTGCTAGTCCTCCTTTCATGCAAAATCTTAAGGTCCTAGGTCATGTCCAAGCCACCAAAGCCGGCTAAAATTCGAATAATCGACAACTAAAACTTGAATTGTATTACTTCTTACTGGCTATTACTTCAACTTAGAAGCTTCTTCTGTGTTCTACTATGGTGCTTTTAGTGTCTCCGCATACCGCAGCACGCGACATAGCGTTGCAGACGATAAATGTAACCGTCTCAGAGAGAAAAGCGGCCAATGTGACGATCTGCCTTTAAGTCGATTCGATAACAAATGACGAAAACGGACGCATTTCTCAGGTATTTACCACATATGAACACTTTTCACATTCTCCCGTGCAACGCGGCTGCTAGTCCTCCTTTCATGCAAAATCTTAAGGTCCTAGGTCATGTCCAAGCCACCAAAGCCGGCTAAAAAGTGAATAATCGACAACTAAAACTTCAATTGTACTACTTCTTACTGGCTATTACTTCAACTTAGAAGCTTCTTCTGTGTTCTACTATGGTGCTTTTAGTGTCTCCGCATACCGCAGCACACGACATAGCTTATCAGACGATAAATGTAACCGTCTCAGAGAGAAAAGCGGCCAATGTGACGATCTGGCTTTAAGTCGATTCGATAACAAATGACGAAAACGCAAGCATTTCTCAGGTTTTTACCACATATGAACACTTTTCACATTCTCCCGTGCAACGCGGCTGCCAGTCCTCCTTTCATGCATAATCTTAACGTCCTAGGTGATGTCCAAGCCACCAAAGCCGGCTAAAAGGTGAATAATCGACAACTAAAACTTGAATTGTATTACTTCTTACTGGCTATTACTTCAACTTAGAAGCTTCTTCTGCGTTCTACTATGGTGCTTTTAGTGTCTCCGCATACCGCAGCACGCGACATAGCTTTGCAGACGATAAATGTAACCGTCTCAGAGAGAAAAGCGGCCAATGTGACGATCTGGCTGTAAGTCGATTCGATAAAAAATGACGAAAACGGACGGATTTCTCAGGTTTTTACTACATATGAACACTTTTCACATTCTCCCATACAACGCGGCTGCTAGACCTCCTTTCATGCAAAATCTTAAGGTCCTAGGTCATGTAAAAGCCGCCAAAGCCGGCTAAAAAGTGAATAATCGATAACTAAAGCTTGAATTGCACTACTTCTTACTGGCTATTACTTCAACTTTGAAGTTTCTTCTGTGTTCTACAATGGTGCTTTTAGTGTCTCCGCATACCGCAGCACGCGACATAGCTTTGCAGACGATAAATGTAACCGTCTCAGAGAGAAAAGCGGCCAATGTGACGATCTGGCTTTAAATCGATTCGATAACAAATGACGAAAACGGACGGCTATTGCTTCAACTTAGAAGCTTCTTCAGTGTTCAACTATGGTGCTTTTAGTGTCTCCGCATACCGCAGCACGCGACATAGCTTTGCAGACGATAAATGTAACCGTCTCAGAAAGAAAAGCGGCCAAATTGACGATATGGGTTTAAGTCGATTCGATAACAAATGACGAAAACTGACGGATTTCTCAGGTTTTTACTACATATGAACAGTTTTCACATTCTCCCGAGCAACGCGGGTGCTAGTCCTCCTTTCATGCAAAATCATAAGGTGCTAGGTCATGTCCAAGCCACCAAAGCCGGCTAAAAAGTGAATAATCGACAACTAAAACTTGAATTGTACTACTTCTTACTGGCTATTACTTTAACTTAGAAGCTTCTTCTGTGTTCTACTATGGTGCTTTTAGTGTTTCGGCATACCCTAGCACCCGACATTGCTTTGCAAACGATAAGTGTAACCGTTTCAGAGAGAAGAGCGGTTATGTGACGATCTGGCTTTAAGTCGATTCGATAGCAAATGACGAAAACGGACGGATTTCTCAGGTTTTTATTACATATGAACACTTTTTATATTCCCCCGTGCAACGCGGCTGCCAGTCCTCCTTTCATGCAAAATCTTATGGTCCTAGGTCATGTCCAAGCAACCAAAGCCGGCTAAAAAGTGAATAATCGACAACTAAAACTTGAATTGTACTACTTCTTACTGGCTATTACTTCAACTTTGAAGTATCTTCTGTGTTCTACTATGGTGCTTTTAGTGTCTCCGCATACCGCAGCACGCGACATAGCTTTGCAGACGATAAATGTAACCGTCTCAGAGAGAAAAGCGGCCAATGTGACGATCTTGCTTTAAGTCGATTCGATAACAAATGACGAAAACGGACGGCTATTGCTTCAACTTAGAAGCTTCTTCAGTGTTCTACTATGGTGCTTTTAGTGTCTCCGCATACCGCAGCACGCGACATAGCTTTGCAGACGATAAATGTAACCGTCTCAGAGAGAAAAGCGGCCAATGTGACGATCTGGCTTTAAGACGATTCGATAACAAATGACGAAAACGGACGGATTTCTCAGGTTTTTAATACATATGAACACTTTTCACATTATCCCGTGCAACGCGGCTGTTAGTCCTCCTTTCATGCAAAATCGTATGGTCCTATGTCATGTCCAAGCCACCAAAGCCGGCTAAAAAGTGAATAATCGACAACTAAAACTTCAATTGTACTACTTCTTACTGGCTATTGCTTCAACTTAGAAGCTTCTTCAGTGTTCTACTATGGTGCTTTTAGTGTCTCCGCATACCGCAGCACGCGACATAGATTTGCAGACGATAAATGTAACCGTCTCAGAAAGAATAGCAGCCAATGTGACGATCTGGCTTTAAGACGATTCGATAAGAAATGACGAAAACGGACGGATTTCTCAGGTTTTTACTACATATGAACACTTTTCACATTCTCCGGTGCAACGTGGCTGCTAGTCTTCCTTTCATGCAAAATTTTATGGTTCCACCTCATGTCCAAGCCACCAAAGCCGGCTAAAAAGTGAATAATCGACAACTAAAACTTGAATTGTACTACTTCTTACTGGCTGTTGCTTCAACTTAGAAGCTTCTTCTGTGTTCTACTATGGTGCTTTTAGTGTCTCCGCATACCGCAGCACGCGACATAGCTTTGCAGACGATAAATGTAACCGTTTCAGAGAGAAGAGCAGCCAATGTGACGATCTGCCTTTAAGTCGATTCGATAACAAATGACGAAAACGGACGGATTTCTCAGGTTTTTACTACATATGAACACTTTTCACATTCTCCCGTGCAACGCGGCTGCTAGTCCTCCTTTCATGCAAAATCTTAAGGTCCTAGGTCATGTCAAAGCCACCAAAGCCGGCTAAAAAGTGAATAATCGACAACTAAAACTTCAATTGTACTACTTCTTACTGGCTATTACTTCAACTTAGAAGCATCTTCTGTGTTCTTCTATGGTGCTTTTAGTGTCTCCGCATACTGCAGCACGCGACATAGCTTTGCAGACAATAAGTGTAACCTTCTCAGAGAGAAAGGCGGCAAATGTGACGATCTGGCTTTAAGTCGATTCGATAACAAATGACGAAAACGGACGGATTTCTCAGGTTTTTACTACACATGAACACTTTTCACATTCTCCCATGCAACGCGGCTGCTAGTCCTCCTTTCATGCAAAATCGTAAGATCCCAGGTCATGTCCAAGGCACCAAAGCCGGCTAAAAAGTGAATAATCGACAACTAAAACTTGAATTGTATTACTTCTTACTGGCTATTACTTCAACTTAGAAGCTTCTTCTGCGTTCTACTATGGTGCTTTTAGTGTCTCCGCATACCGCAGCACGCGACATAGCTTTGCAGACGATAAATGTAACCGTCTCAGAGAGAAAAGCGGCCAATGTGACGATCTGGCTTTAAGTCATTCGATAAAAAATGACGAAAACGGACGGATTTCTCAGGTTTTTACTACATATGAACACTTTTCACATTCTCCCATACAACGCGGCTGCTAGACCTCCTTTCATGCAAAATCTTAAGGTCCTAGGTCATGTAAAAGCCGCCAAAGCCGGCTAAAAAGTGAATAATCGATAACTAAAACTTGAATTGCACTACTTCTTACTGGCTATTACTTCAACTTTGAAGTTTCTTCTGTGTTCTACAATGGTGCTTTTAGTGTCTCCGCATACCGCAGCACGCGACATAGCTTTGCAGACGATAAATGTAACCGTCTCAGAGAGAAAAGCGGCCAATGTGACGATCTGGCTGTAAATCGATTCGATAACAAATGACGAAAACGGACGGCTATTGCTTCAACTTAGAAGCTTCTTCAGTGTTCAACTATGGTGCTTTTAGTGTCTCCGCATACCGCAGCACGCGACATAGCTTTGCAGACGATAAATGTAACCGTCTCAGAAAGAAAAGCGGCCAAATTGACGATATGGGTTTAAGTCGATTCGATAACAAATGACGAAAACTGACGGATTTCTCAGGTTTTTACTACATATGAACAGTTTTCACATTCTCCCGAGCAACGCGGGTGCTAGTCCTCCTTTCATGCAAAATCATAAGGTGCTAGGTCATGTCCAAGCCACCAAAGCCGGCTAAAAAGTGAATAATCGACAACTAAAACTTGAATTGTACTACTTCTTACTGGCTATTACTTTAACTTAGAAGCTTCTTCTGTGTTCTACTATGGTGCTTTTAGTGTTTCGGCATACCCTACCACCCGACATTGCTTTGCAAACGATAAGTGTAACCGTTTCAGAGAGAAGAGCGGTTATGTGACGATCTGGCTTTAAGTCGATTCGATAGCAAATGACGAAAACGGACGGATTTCTCAGGTTTTTATTACATATGAACACTTTTTATATTCCCCCGTGCAACGCGGCTGCCAGTCCTCCTTTCATGCAAAATCTTATGGTCCTAGGTCATGTCCAAGCAACCAAAGCCGGCTAAAAAGTGAATAATCGACAACTAAAACTTGAATTGTACTACTTCTTACTGGCTATTACTTCAACTTTGAAGTATCTTCTGTGTTCTACTATGGTGCTTTTAGTGTCTCCGCATACCGCAGCACGCGACATAGCTTTGCAGACGATAAATGTAACCGTCTCAGAGAGAAAAGCGGCCAATGTGACGATCTTGCTTTAAGTCGATTCGATAACAAATGACGAAAACGGACGGCTATTGCTTCAACTTAGAAGCTTCTTCAGTGTTCTACTATGGTGCTTTTAGTGTCTCCGCATACCGCAGCACGCGACATAGCTTTGCAGACGATAAATGTAACCGTCTCAGAGAGAAAAGCGGCCAATGTGACGATCTGGCTTTAAGACGATTCGATAACAAATGACGAAAACGGACGGATTTCTCAGGTTTTTAATACATATGAACACTTTTCACATTATCCCGTGCAACGCGGCTGTTAGTCCTCCTTTCATGCAAAATCGTATGGTCCTATGTCATGTCCAAGCCACCAAAGCCGGCTAAAAAGTGAATAATCGACAACTAAAACTTCAATTGTACTACTTCTTACTGGCTATTGCTTCAACTTAGAAGCTTCTTCAGTGTTCTACTATGGTGCTTTTAGTGTCTCCGCATACCGCAGCACGCGACATAGATTTGCAGACGATAAATGTAACCGTCTCAGAAAGAATAGCAGCCAATGTGACGATCTGGCTTTAAGACGATTCGATAAGAAATGACGAAAACGGACGGATTTCTCAGGTTTTTACTACATATGAACACTTTTCACATTCTCCGGTGCAACGTGGCTGCTAGTCTTCCTTTCATGCAAAATTTTATGGTTCCACCTCATGTCCAAGCCACCAAAGCCGGCTAAAAAGTGAATAATCGACAACTAAAACTTGAATTGTACTACTTCTTACTGGCTGTTGCTTCAACTTAGAAGCTTCTTCTGTGTTCTACTATGGTGCTTTTAGTGTCTCCGCATACCGCAGCACGCGACATAGCTTTGCAGACGATAAATGTAACCGTTTCAGAGAGAAGAGCAGCCAATGTGACGATCTGGCTTTAAGTCGATTCGATAACAAATGACGAAAACGGACGGATTTCTCAGGTTTTTACTACATATGAACACTTTTCACATTCTCCCGTGCAACGCGGCTGCTAGTCCTCCTTTCATGCAAAATCTTAAGGTCCTAGGTCATGTCCAAGCCACCAAAGCCGGCTAAAAAGTGAATAATCGACAACTAAAACTTCAATTGTACTACTTCTTACTGGCTATTACTTCAACTTAGAAGCATCTTCTGTGTTCTTCTATGGTGCTTTTAGTGTCTCCGCATACTGCAGCACGCGACATAGCTTTGCAGACAATAAGTGTAACCTTCTCAGAGAGAAAGGCGGCAAATGTGACGATCTGGCTTTAAGTCGATTCGATAACAAATGACGAAAACGGACGGATTTCTCAGGTTTTTACTACACATGAACACTTTTCACATTCTCCCATGCAACGCGGCTGCTAGTCCTCCTTTCATGCAAAATCGTAAGATCCCAGGTCATGTCCAAGGCACCAAAGCCGGCTAAAAAGTGAATAATCGACAACTAAAACTTGAATTGTACTACTTCTTACTGGCTATTACTTCAACTTTGAAGTATCTTCTGTGTTCTACTATGGTGCTTTTAGTGTCTCCGCATACCGCAGCACGCGACATAGCTTTGCAGACGATAAATGTAACCGTCTCAGAGAGAAAAGCGGCCAATGTGACGATCTTGCTTTAAGTCGATTCGATAACAAATGACGAAAACGGACGGCTATTGCTTCAACTTAGAAGCTTCTTCAGTGTTCTACTATGGTGCTTTTAGTGTCTCCGCATACCGCAGCACGCGACATAGCTTTGCAGACGATAAATGTAACCGTCTCAGAGAGAAAAGCGGCCAATGTGACGATCTGGCTTTAAGACGATTCGATAACAAATGACGAAAACGGACGGATTTCTCAGGTTTTTAATACATATGAACACTTTTCACATTATCCCGTGCAACGCGGCTGTTAGTCCTCCTTTCATGCAAAATCGTATGGTCCTATGTCATGTCCAAGCCACCAAAGCCGGCTAAAAAGTGAATAATCGACAACTAAAACTTCAATTGTACTACTTCTTACTGGCTATTGCTTCAACTTAGAAGCTTCTTCAGTGTTCTACTATGGTGCTTTTAGTGTCTCCGCATACCGCAGCACGCGACATAGATTTGCAGACGATAAATGTAACCGTCTCAGAAAGAATAGCAACCAATGTGACGATCTGGCTTTAAGACGATTCGATAAGAAATGACGAAAACGGACGGATTTCTCAGGTTTTTACTACATATGAACACTTTTCACATTCTCCGGTGCAACGTGGCTGCTAGTCTTCCTTTCATGCAAAATTTTATGGTTCCACCTCATGTCCAAGCCACCAAAGCCGGCTAAAAAGTGAATAATCGACAACTAAAACTTGAATTGTACTACTTCTTACTGGCTGTTGCTTCAACTTAGAAGCTTCTTCTGTGTTCTACTATGGTGCTTTTAGTGTCTCCGCATACCGCAGCACGCGACATAGCTTTGCAGACGATAAATGTAACCGTTTCAGAGAGAAGAGCAGCCAATGTGACGATCTGCCTTTAAGTCGATTCGATAACAAATGACGAAAACGGACGGATTTCTCAGGTTTTTACTACATATGAACACTTTTCTCATTCTCCCGTGCAACGCGGTTGCTAGTCCTCCTTTCATGCAAAATCCTAAGGTCCTAGGTCATGTCCAAGCCACCAAAGCCGGCTAAAAAGTGAATAATCGACAACTAAAACTTCAATTGTACTACTTCTTACTGGCTATTACTTCAACTTAGAAGCATCTTCTGTGTTCTTCTATGGTGCTTTTAGTGTCTCCGCATACTGCAGCACGCGACATAGCTTTGCAGACAATAAGTGTAACCTTCTCAGAGAGAAAGGCGGCAAATGTGACGATCTGGCTTTAAGTCGATTCGATAACAAATGACGAAAGCGGACGGATTTCTCAGGTTTTTACTACACATGAACACTTTTCACATTCTCCCATGCAACGCGGCTGCTAGTCCTCCTTTCATGCAAAATCGTAAGATCCCAGGTCATGTCCAAGGCACCAAAGCCGGCTAAAAAGTGAATAATCGACAACTAAAACATGAATTGTACTACTTCTTACTGGCTATTACTTCAACTTAGAAGCTTCTTCTGTGTTCTACTATGGTGCTTTTAGTGTTTCCGCATACCGCAGCACGCGACATAGCTTTGTAGACGATAAATGTAACCGTTTCAGAGAGAAGAGGGGCCAATGTGACGATCTGACTTTAAGTCGATTCGATAACAAATGACGAAAACGGACGGATTTCTCAGGTTTTTACTACATATGAACACTTTTCACATTCTCCCGTGCAACGCGGCTGCTAGTCCTCCTTTCATGCAAAATCTTAAGGTCCTAGGTCATGTCCAAGCCACCAAAGCCGGCTAAATAGTGAATAATCGATAACTAAATTTGAATTGAAATACTTCTTACTGGCTATTACTTCAACTTAGAAGCTTCTTCTGTGTTCTACTATGGTGCTTTTAGTGTTTCCGCATACTGCAGCACGCGACATAGCTTTGCAGACGATAAATGTAACCGTTTCAGAGAGTAGAGCGGCCAATGTGACTATGTGGCTTTAAGTCGATTCGATAACAAATGACGAAAACGGACGGATTTCTCAGGTTTTTACTACATATGAACACTTTTCACATTCTCCCGTGCAACGCGTCTGCTAGTCCTCCTTTCATGTAAAATCTTATGGTCCTAGGTCATATCCAAGCCACCAAAGCCGGCTAAAAAGTGAATAATCGACAACTAAAACTTGAATTGTACTACTTCTTACTGGCTATTGATTCAACTTTGAAGTTTCTTCTGTGTTCTACTATGGTGCTTTTAGTGTCTCCGCATACCGCAGCACGCGACATAGCTTTGCAGACGATAAATGTAACCGTCCCAGAGAGAAAAGCGGCCAATGTGACGATCTGGCTTTAAGTCGATTCGATAACAAATGACGAAAACGGACGGCTATTGCTTCAACTTAGAAGCTTCTTCAGTGTTCTACTATGGTGCTTTTAGTGTCTCCGCATACCGCAGCACGCGACATAGCTTTGCAGACGATAAATGTAACCGTTTCAGAGAGAAGAGCAGCCAATGTGACGATCTGGCTTTAAGTCGATTCGATAACAAATGACGAAAACGGACGGATTTCTCAGGTTTTTACTACATATGAACACTTTTCACATTCTCCCGTGCAACGCGGCTGCTAGTCCTCATTTCATGCAAAATCTTAAGGTCCTAGGTCATGTCCAAGCCACCAAAGCCGGCTAAAAAGTGAATAATCGACAACTAAAACTTCAATTGTACTACTTCTTACTGGCTATTACTTCAACTTAGAAGCATCTTCTGTGTTCTTCTATGGTGCTTTTAGTGTCTCCGCATACTGCAGCACGCGACATAGCTTTGCAGACAATAAGTGTAACCTTCTCAGAGAGAAAGGCGGCAAATGTGACGATCTGGCTTTAAGTCGATTCGATAACAAATGACGAAAACGGACGGATTTCTCAGGTTTTTACTACACATGAACACTTTTCACATTCTCCCATGCAACGCGGCTGCTAGTCCTCCTTTCATGCAAAATCGTAAGATCCCAGGTCATGTCCAAGGCACCAAAGCCGGCTAAAAAGTGAATAATCGACAACTAAAACATGAATTGTACTACTTCTTACTGGCTATTACTTCAACTTAGAAGCTTCTTCTGTGTTCTACTATGGTGCTTTTAGTGTTTCCGCATACCGCAGCACGCGACATAGCTTTGTAGACGATAAATGTAACCGTTTCAGAGAGAAGAGGGGCCAATGTGACGATCTGACTTTAAGTCGATTCGATAACAAATGACGAAAACGGACGGATTTCTCAGGTTTTTACTACATATGAACACTTTTCACATTATCCCGTGCAACGCGGCTGTTAGTCCTCCTTTCATGCAAAATCGTATGGTCCTATGTCATGTCCAAGCCACCAAAGCCGGCTAAAAAGTGAATAATCGACAACTAAAACTTCAATTGTACTACTTCTTACTGGCTATTGCTTCAACTTAGAAGCTTCTTCAGTGTTCTACTATGGTGCTTTTAGTGTCTCCGCATACCGCAGCACGCGACATAGATTTGCAGACGATAAATGTAACCGTCTCAGAAAGAATAGCAGCCAATGTGACGATCTGGCTTTAAGACGATTCGATAAGAAACGACGAAAACGGACGGATTTCTCAGGTTTTTACTACATATGAACACTTTTCACATTCTCCGGTGCAACGTGGCTGCTAGTCTTCCTTTCATGCAAAACTTTATGGTTCCACCTCATGTCCAAGCCACCAAAGCCGGCTAAAAAGTGAATAATCGACAACTAAAACTTGAATTGTACTACTTCTTACTGGCTGTTGCTTCAACTTAGAAGCTTCTTCTGTGTTCTACTATGGTGCTTTTAGTGTCTCCGCATACCGCAGCACGCGACATAGCTTTGCAGACGATAAATGTAACCGTTTCAGAGAGAAGAGCAGCCAATGTGACGATCTGCCTTTAAGTCGATTCGATAACAAATGACGAAAACGGACGGATTTCTCAGGTTTTTACTACATATGAACACTTTTCACATTCTCCCGTGCAACGCGGTTGCTAGTCCTCCTTTCATGCAAAATCTTAAGGTCCTAGGTCATGTCCAAGCCACCAAAGCCGGCTAAAAAGTGAATAATCGACAACTAAAACTTCAATTGTACTACTTCTTACTGGCTATTACTTCAACTTAGAAGCATCTTCTGTGTTCTTCTATGGTGCTTTTAGTGTCTCCGCATACTGCAGCACGCGACATAGCTTTGCAGACAATAAGTGTAACCTTCTCAGAGAGAAAGGCGGCAAATGTGACGATCTGGCTTTAAGTCGATTCGATAACAAATGACGAAAACGGACGGATTTCTCAGGTTTTTACTACACATAAACACTTTTCACATTCTCCCATGCAACGCGGCTGCTAGTCCTCCTTTCATGCAAAATCGTAAGATCCCAGGTCATGTCCAAGGCACCAAAGCCGGCTAAAAAGTGAATAATCGACAACTAAAACATGAATTGTACTACTTCTTACTGGCTATTACTTCAACTTAGAAGCTTCTTCTGTGTTCTACTATGGTGCTTTTAGTGTTTCCGCATACCGCAGCACGCGACATAGCTTTGTAGACGATAAATGTAACCGTTTCAGAGAGAAGAGGGGCCAATGTGACGATCTGACTTTAAGTCGATTCGATAACAAATGACGAAAACGGACGGATTTCTCAGGTTTTTACTACATATGAACACTTTTCACATTCTCCCGTGCAACGCGGCTGCTAGTCCTCCTTTCATGCAAAATCTTAAGGTCCTAGGTCATGTCCAAGCCACCAAAGCCGGCTAAATAGTGAATAATCGATAACTAAATTTGAATTGAAATACTTCATACTGGCTATTACTTCAACTTAGAAGCTTCTTCTGTGTTCTACTATGGTGCTTTTAGTGTTTCCGCATACTGCAGCACGCGACATAGCTTTGCAGACGATAAATGTAACCGTTTCAGAGAGTAGAGCGGCCAATGTGACTATGTGGCTTTAAGTCGATTCGATAACAAATGACGAAAACGGACGGATTTCTCAGGTTTTTACTACATATGAACACTTTTCACATTCTCCCGTGCAACGCGTCTGCTAGTCCTCCTTTCATGTAAAATCTTATGGTCCTAGGTCATATCCAAGCCACCAAAGCCGGCTAAAAAGTGAATAATCGACAACTAAAACTTGAATTGTACTACTTCTTACTGGCTATTGATTCAACTTTGAAGTTTCTTCTGTGTTCTACTATGGTGCTTTTAGTGTCTCCGCATACCGCAGCACGCGACATAGCTTTGCAGACGATAAATGTAACCGTCCCAGAGAGAAAAGCGGCCAATGTGACGATCTGGCTTTAAGTCGATTCGATAACAAATGACGAAAACGGACGGATTTCTCAGGTTTTTACTACATATGAACACTTTTCACATTCTCCCGTGCAACGCGGCTGTTAGTCCTCCTTTCATCCAAAATCTTATGGTCCTAGGTCATGTCCAAGCCACCAAAGCCGGCTAAAAAGTGAATAATCGACAACTAAAACTTCAATTGTACTACTTCTTACTGGCTATTGCTTCAACTTAGAAGCTTCTTCAGTGTTCTACTATGGTGCTTTTAGTGTCTCCGCATACCACAGCAGGCGACATAGATTTGCAGACGATAAATGTAACCGTCTCAGAGAGAAAAGCAGCCAATGTGACGATCTGGCTTTAAGACGATTTGATAACAAATGACGAAAACGATGGATTTCTCAGGTTTTTACTACATATGAACACTTTTCACATTCTCCGGTGCAACGTGGCTGCTAGTCTTCCTTTCATGCAAAATTTTATGGTTCCACCTCATGTCCAAGCCACCAAAGCCGGCTAAAATGTGAATAATCGACAACTAAAAATTCAATTGCACTACTTCTTACTGGCTATTACTTCAACATAGAAGCTTCTTCAGTGTTCTACTATGGTGCTTTTAGTGTTTCCGCATACTGCTACACGCGACATAGCTTTGCAGACGATAAATGTAACCGTTTCAGAGAGTAGAGCGGCCAATGTGACTATGTGGCTTTAAGTCGATTCGATAACAAATGACGAAAACGGACGGATTTCTCAGGTATTTACTACATATGAACACGTTTCACATTCTCCCGTGCAACGCAGCTGCTAGTCCTCCTTTCATGCAAAATCTTATGGTCCTAGGTCATATCCAAGCCACCAAAGCCGGCTAAAAAGTGAATAATCGACAACTAAAACTTGAATTGTACTACTTCTAACTGGCTATTACTTCAACTTTGAAGTTTCTTCTGTGTTCTACTATGGTGCTTTTAGTGTCTCCGCATACCGCAGCACGCGACATAGATTTGCAGACGATAAATGTAACCGTCTCAGAAAGAATAGCAGCCAATGTGACGATCTGGCTTTAAGACGATTCGATAAGAAATGACGAAAACGGACGGATTTCTCAGGTTTTTACTACATATGAACACTTTTCACATTCTCCGGTGCAACGTGGCTGCTAGTCTTCCTTTCATGCAAAATTTTATGGTTCCACCTCATGTCCAAGCCACCAAAGCCGGCTAAAAAGTGAATAATCGACAACTAAAACTTGAATTGTACTACTTCTTACTGGCTGTTGCTTCAACTTAGAAGCTTCTTCTGTGTTCTACTATGGTGCTTTTAGTGTCTCCGCATACCGCAGCACGCGACATAGCTTTGCAGACGATAAATGTAACCGTTTCAGAGAGAAGAGCAGCCAATGTGACGATCTGGCTTTAAGTCGATTCGATAACAAATGACGAAAACGGACGGATTTCTCAGGTTTTTACTACATATGAACACTTTTCACATTCTCCCGTGCAACGCGGCTGCTAGTCCTCCTTTCATGCAAAATCTTAAGGTCCTAGGTCATGTCCAAGCCACCAAAGCCGGCTAAAAAGTGAATAATCGACAACTAAAACTTCAATTGTACTACTTCTTACTGGCTATTACTTCAACTTAGAAGCATCTTCTTTGTTCTTCTATGGTGCTTTTAGTGTCTCCGCATACTGCAGCACGCGACATAGCTTTGCAGACAATAAGTGTAACCTTCTCAGAGAGAAAGGCGGCAAATGTGACGATCTGGCTTTAAGTCGATTCGATAACAAATGACGAAAACGGACGGATTTCTCAGGTTTTTACTACACATGAACACTTTTCACATTCTCCCATGCAACGCGGCTGCTAGTCCACCTTTCATGCAAAATCGTAAGATCCCAGGTCATGTCCAAGGCACCAAAGCCGGCTAAAAAGTGAATAATCGACAACTAAAACATGAATTGTACTACTTCTTACTGGCTATTACTTCAACTTAGAAGCTTCTTCTGTGTTCTACTATGGTGCTTTTAGTGTTTCCGCATACCGCAGCACGCGACATAGCTTTGTAGACGATAAATGTAACCGTTTCAGAGAGAAGAGGGGCCAATGTGACGATCTGACTTTAAGTCGATTCGATAACAAATGACGAAAACGGACGGATTTCTCAGGTTTTTACTACATATGAACACTTTTCACATTCTCCCGTGCAACGCGGCTGCTAGTCCTCCTTTCATGCAAAATCTTAAGGTCCTAGGTCATGTCCAAGCCACCAAAGCCGGCTAAATAGTGAATAATCGATAACTAAATTTGAATTGAAATACTTCTTACTGGCTATTACTTCAACTTAGAAGCTTCTTCTGTGTTCTACTATGGTGCTTTTAGTGTTTCCGCATACTGCAGCACGCGACATAGCTTTGCAGACGATAAATGTAACCGTTTCAGAGAGTAGAGCGGCCAATGTGACTATGTGGCTTTAAGTCGATTCGATAACAAATGACGAAAACGGACGGATTTCTCAGGTTTTTACTACATATGAACACTTTTCACATTCTCCCGTGCAACGCGTCTGCTAGTCCTCCTTTCATGTAAAATCTTATGGTCCTAGGTCATATCCAAGCCACCAAAGCCGGCTAAAAAGTGAATAATCGACAACTAAAACTTGAATTGTACTACTTCTTACTGGCTATTGATTCAACTTTGAAGTTTCTTCTGTGTTCTACTATGGTGCTTTTAGTGTCTCCGCATACCGCAGCACGCGACATAGCTTTGCAGACGATAAATGTAACCGTCCCAGAGAGAAAAGCGGCCAATGTGACGATCTGGCTTTAAGTCGATTCGATAACAAATGACGAAAACGGACGGATTTCTCAGGTTTTTACTACATATGAACACTTTTCACATTCTCCCGTGCAACGCGGCTGTTAGTCCTCCTTTCATCCAAAATCTTATGGTCCTAGGTCATGTCCAAGCCACCAAAGCCGGCTAAAAAGTGAATAATCGACAACTAAAACTTCAATTGTACTACTTCTTACTGGCTATTGCTTCAACTTAGAAGCTTCTTCAGTGTTCTACTATGGTGCTTTTAGTGTCTCCGCATACCACAGCAGGCGACATAGATTTGCAGACGATAAATGTAACCGTCTCAGAGAGAAAAGCAGCCAATGTGACGATCTGGCTTTAAGACGATTTGATAACAAATGACGAAAACGATGGATTTCTCAGGTTTTTACTACATATGAACACTTTTCACATTCTCCGGTGCAACGTGGCTGCTAGTCTTCCTTTCATGCAAAATTTTTTGGTTCCACCTCATGTCCAAGCCACCAAAGCCGGCTAAAATGTGAATAATCGACAACTAAAAATTCAATTGCACTACTTCTTACTGGCTATTACTTCAACATAGAAGCTTCTTCAGTGTTCTACTATGGTGCTTTTAGTGTTTCCGCATACTGCTACACGCGACATAGCTTTGCAGACGATAAATGTAACCGTTTCAGAGAGTAGAGCGGCCAATGTGACTATGTGGCTTTAAGTCGATTCGATAACAAATGACGAAAACGGACGGATTTCTCAGGTATTTACTACATATGAACACTTTTCACATTCTCCCGTGCAACGCAGCTGCTAGTCCTCCTTTCATGCAAAATCTTATCGTCCTAGGTCATATCCAAGCCACCAAAGCCGGCTAAAAAGTGAATAATCGACAACTAAAACTTGAATTGTACTACTTCTAACTGGCTATTACTTCAACTTTGAAGTTTCTTCTGTGTTCTACTATGGTGCTTTTAGTGTCTCCGCATACCGCAGCACACTACATAGCTTTGCAGACGATAAATGTAACCGTTTCAGAGAGAAGAGCGGCCAATGTGACGATCTGGCTTTAAGTCGATTCGATAACAAATGACGAAAACGGACGGATTTCTCTGGTTTTTACTACATATAGAACACTTTTCACATTCTCCCGTGCAACGCGGCTGCTAGTCCTACTTTCAGGCAAAATGTTAAGGTCCTAGGTCATGTCAAAGCCACCAAAGCCGGCTAAAATGTGAATAATCGACAACTAAAACTTGAATTGTATTTCTTCTTACTGGCTATTACTTCAACTTAGAAGCTTCTTCTGTGTTCTACTATGGTGCTTTTAGTGTCTCCGCATACCGCAGCACGCGACATAGCTTTGCAGACGATAAATGTAACCGTCTCAGAGAGAAAAGCGGCCAATGTGACGATCTGGCTTCAAGTCAATTCGATAACAAATGACGAAAACGGACGCATTTCTCTGGTTTTTACCACAAATGAACACTTTTCACATTCTGCCATGCAACGCGGCTGCTAGTCCTCCTTTCATGCAAAATCTTAAGGTCCTAGGTCATGTCCAAGCCACCAAAGCCGGCTAAAAAGTGAATAATCGACAACTAAAACTTCAATTGTACTACTTCTTACTTTCTATTACTTCAACTTAGAAGCTTCTTCTGTGTTCTCCTATGGTGCTTTTAGTGTCTCCGCAGACCGCAGCACGTGACATAGCTTTGCAGAAGATAAATGTAACAGTCTCAGAGAGAAAAGCGGCCAATGTGACGATCTGGCTTTAAGTCGATTCGATAACAAATGACGAAAACGGACGGATTTCTCAGGTTTTTACTACATATGAACACTTTTCACATTCTCCCGTGCAACGCGGCAGCTAGACCTCCTTTCATGCAAAATCTTAAGGTCCTAGGTCATGTAAAAGCCACCAAAGCCGTCTAAAAAGTGAATAATCGACAACTAAAACTTTAATTGTACTACTTCTTACTGGCTATCACATCAACATAGAAGCTTCTTCTGTGTTCTACTATGGTGCTTTTAGTGTTTCCGCATACCGCAGCACGCGACATAGCTTTGCAGACGATAAATGTAACCGTTTCAGAGAGAAGAGGGGCCAATGTGACGATCTGGCTTTAAGTCGATTCGATAACAAATGACGAAAACGGACGGATTTCTCAGGTTTTTACCACATATGAACACTTTTCACATTCTCCCGTGCAACGCGGCTGCTAGTCCTCCTTTCATGCAAAATCTTAAGGTCCTAGGTCATGTCCAAGCCACCAAAGCCGGCTAAAAAGTGAATAATCGACAACTAAATTTGAATTGAAATACTTCTTACTGGCTATTACTTCAACTTAGAAGCTTCTTCTGTGTTCTACTATGGTGCTTTTAGGGTTTCCGCATACTGCAGCACGCGACATAGCTTTGCAGACGATAAATGTAACCGTTTCAGAGAGAAGAGGGGCCAATGTGACGATCTGGCTTTAAGTCGATTCGATAACAAATGACGAAAACGGACGGATTTCTCAGGCTTTTACTACATATGAACACTTTTCACATTCTCCCGTGCAACGCGGCTGCTAGTCCTCCTTTCATGCAAAATCTTAACGTCCTAGGTCATGTCCAAGCCACCAAAGCCGGCTAAAAAGTGAATAATCGACAACTAAAACTTGAATTGTACTACTTCTTACTGGCTATTACTTCAACTTAGAAGCTTCTTCTGTGTTCTACTATGGTGCTTTTAGTGTCTCCGCATACCGCAGCACAAGACATAGCTTTGCAGACGATAAATGTAACCGTCTCAGAGAGAAAAGCGGCCAATGTGACGAACTGGCTTTAAGTCGATTCGATAACAAATGACGAAAACGGACGGATTTCTCAGGTTTTTACTACATATGAACTCTTTTCACTATCTCCCATGCAACACGGCAACTAGTCCTCCTTTCATGCAAAATCTTATGGTCCTAGGTCATGTCCAAGCTACCAAAGCCGGCTAATATGTGAATAATCGACAACTAAAACTTAAATTGTACCACTTCTTACTGGCTATTACTTCAACTTAGAAGCTTCTTCTGTTTTCTACTATGGTGCTTTTAGTGTCTCCGCAGACCGCAGCACGCGACATAGCTTTGCAGACGATAAATGTAACAGTCTCAGAGAGAAAAGCAGCCAATGTGACTATGTGGCTTTAATTCGATTCGATAACAAATGACGAAAACGGACGCATTTTTCAGGTTTTTACTACATATGACCACTTTTCACATTCTCCCGTGCAACGTGGCTGCTAGTCTTCCTTTCATGCAAAATCTTATGGTTCCACCTCATATCCAAGCCACCAAAGCCGGCTAAAAAGTGAATAATCGACAACTAAAACTTCAATTGTACTACTTCTTACTATCTATTACTTCAACATAGAAGCTTCTTCTGTGTTCTATTATGGTGCTTTTAGTGTTTCCGCATAACGCAGCACGCGACATAGCTTTGTAGACGATAAATGTAACCGTTTCAGAGAGAAGAGCGGCCAATGTGACGATCTGGCTTAAAGTCGATTCGATAACAAATGACGAAAACGGACGGATTTATTCAGGTTTTTACTACATATGAACACTTTTCACATTCTCCCGTGCAACGCGGCTGCTAGTCCTCCTTTCATGCAAAATCTTAAGGTCCTAGGTCATGTCCAAGCCAACAAAGCCTGCTAAAATGTGAATAATCGACAACTAAAACTTGAATTGTATTACTTCTTACTGGCTATTACTTTAACTTAGAAGCTTCTTCTGTGTTCTACTATGGTGCTTTTAGTGTCTCCGCATACCGCAGCACGCGACATAGCGTTGCAGACGATAAATGTAACCGTCTCAGAGAGAAAAGGGGCCAGTGTGACGATCTGCCTTTAAGTCGATTCGATAACAAATGACGAAAACGGACGGATTTCTCAGGTTTTTACTACATATGAACACTTTTCACATTCTCCCGTGCAACGCGGCTGTTAGTCCTCCTTTCATGCAAAATCTTATGGTAGTAGGTCATGTCCAAGCCACCAAAGCCGGCTAAAAAGTGAATAATCGACAACTAAAACTTCAATTGTACTACTTCTTTCTGGCTATTGCTTCAACTTAGAAGCTTCTTCAGTGTTCTACTATGGTGCTTTTAGTGTCTCCGCATACCGCAGCACGCGACATAGCTTTGCAGACGATAAATGTAACCGTCTCAGAGAGAAAAGCGGCCAATGTGACGATCTGGCTTTAAGACGATTCGATAACAAATGACGAAAACGGACGGATTTCTCAGGTTTTTACTACATATGAACACTTTTCACATTCTCCCGTGCAACGCGGCTGTAAGTCCTCCTTTCATGCAAAATCTTATTATCCTAGGTCATGTCCAAGCCACCAAAGCCGGCTAAAAAGTGAATAATCGACAACTAAAACTTCAATTGTACTACTTCTTACTGGCTATTGCTTCAACTTAGAAGCTTCTTCAGTTTTCTACTATGGTGCTTTTAGTGTCTCCGCATACCACAGCAGGCGACATAGATTTGCAGACGATAAGTGTAACCGTTTCAGAGAGAAGAGCGGTTATGTGACGATCTGGCTTTAAGTCGATTCGATAACAAATGACGAAAACGGACGGATTTCTCAGGTTTTTACTACATATGAACACTTTTTATATTCCCCCGTGCAACGCTTCTGCCAGTCCTCCTTTCATGCAAAATCTTAACGTCCTAGGTGATGTCCGAGCCAACAAAGCCTGCTAAAATGTGAATAATCGACAACTAAAACTTGAATTGTATTACTTCTTACTGGCTATTACTTTAACTTAGAAGCTTCTTCTGTGTTCTACTATGGTGCTTTTAGTGTCTCCGCATACCGCAGCACGCGACATAGCGTTGCAGACGATAAATGTAACCGTCTCAGAGAGAAAAGGGGCCAGTGTGACGATCTGCCTTTAAGTCGATTCGATAACAAATGACGAAAACGGACGGATTTCTCAGGTTTTTACTACATATGAACACTTTTCACATTCTCCCGTGCAACGCGGCTGTTAGTCCTCCTTTCATGCAAAATCTTATGGTCCTAGGTCATGTCCAAGCCACCAAAGCCGGCTAAAAAGTGAATAATCGACAACTAAAACTTCAATTGTACTACTTCTTTCTGGCTATTGCTTCAACTTAGAAGCTTCTTCAGTGTTCTACTATGGTGCTTTTAGTGTCTCCGCATACCGCAGCACGCGACATAGCTTTGCAGACGATAAATGTAACCGTCTCAGAGAGAAAAGCGGCCAATGTGACGATCTGGCTTTAAGACGATTCGATAACAAATGACGAAAACGGACGGATTTCTCAGGTTTTTACTACATATGAACACTTTTCACATTCTCCCGTGCAACGCGGCTGTAAGTCCTCCTTTCATGCAAAATCTTATTATCCTAGGTCATGTCCAAGCCACCAAAGCCGGCTAAAAAGTGAATAATCGACAACTAAAACTTCAATTGTACTACTTCTTACTGGCTATTGCTTCAACTTAGAAGCTTCTTCAGTGTTCTACTATGGTGCTTTTAGTGTCTCCGCATACCACAGCAGGCGACATAGATTTGCAGACGATAAGTGTAACCGTTTCAGAGAGAAGAGCGGTTATGTGACGATCTGGCTTTAAGTCGATTCGATAACAAATGACGAAAACGGACGGATTTCTCAGGTTTTTACTACATATGAACACTTTTTATATTCCCCCGTGCAACGCGGCTGCCAGTCCTCCTTTCATGCAAAATCTTAACGTCCTAGGTGATGTCCGAGCTACCAATGCCGGTAAAAAGTGAATAATCGACAACTAAAACTTGAATTGTACTACTTATTACTGGCTATTACTTCAACTTAGAAGCTTCTTCTGTGTTCTACTATGGTGCGTTTAGTGTCTCCGCATACCGCAGCACGCGACATAGCTTTGCAGACGATAAATGTAACCGTCTCAGAGAGAAAAGCGGCCAATTTGACGATCTGGCTTTAAGTCGATTCGATAACAAATGACGAAAACGGACGGATTTCTCAGGTTTTTACTACATATGAACACTTTTCACATTCTCCCATGCAACGCGGATGCTAGTCCTCCTTTCATGCAAAATCTTAACGTCCTAGGTCATGTCCAAGCCACCAAAGCCGGCTAAAAAGTGAATAATCACCAACTAAAACTTGAATTGTACTACTTCTTACTGGCTATTACTTCAACTTAGAAGCATCTTCTGTGTCTCCGCATACCGCAGCACGCGACATAGCTTTGCAGACAATAAATGTAACCTTCTCAGAGAGAAAGGCGGCCAATGTGACGATCTGGCTTTAAGTCGATTCGATAACAAATGACGAAAACGGACGGATTTCTCAGGTTTTTACTACATATGAACACATTTCACATTCTCCCGTGCAACGCGGCTGCAAGTACTCCTTTCATGCAAATTCTTAAGGTCCTTGGTCATGTCCAAGCCACCAAAGCCGGCTAAAAAGTGAATAATCGACAACTAAAACTTGAATTGTACTACTTCTTACTGGCTATTACTTCAACTTAGAAGCTTCTTCTGTGTTCTACTATGGTGCTTTTAGTGTCTCCGCATACCGCAGCACGCGACATAGCTATGCAGACAATAAATGTAACCTTCTCAGAGAGAAAAGCGGCCAATGTGACGATCTGGCTTTAAGTCGATTCGATAACAAATGACGAAAACGGACGGGTTTCTCAGGTTTTTACTACATATGAACACTTTTCACATTCTACCGTGCAACGCGGCTGCCAGTCCTCCTTTCATGCAAAATCTTAAGGTCCTAGGTCATGTCCAAGCCACCAAAGTCATCTAAAAAGTGAATAATCGACAACTAAAAGTTGAATTGTACTACTTCTTACTGGCTATTACTTCAACTTAGAAGCTTCTTCTGTGTTCTACTATGGTGCTTTTAGTGTTTCTGCAGACCGCAGCACGCGACATAGCTTTGCAGACGATAAATGTAACAGTCTCAGAGAGAAAAGCAGCCAATGTGACGATCTGGCTTTAAGTCGATTCGATAAAAAATGACGAAAACGGACGGATTTCTCAGGTTTTTACTACATATGAACACTTTTCACTTTCTCCCGTGCAACGTGGCTGCTAGTCTTCCTTTCATACAAAATCTTATGGTTCCACCTCATGTCCAAGCCACCAAAGCCGGCTAAAAAGTGAATAATCGACAACTAAAACTTCAATTGTACTACTTCTTACTGGCTATTACTTCAACATAGAAGCTTCTTCTGTGTTCTACTATGGTGCTTTTAGTGTTTCTGCATAACGCAGCACGCGACATAGCTTTGTAGACGATAAATGTAACCGTTTCAGAGAGAAGAGCAGCCAATGTGACGATCTGGCTTTAAGTCGATTCGATACCAAATGACGAAAACTGACGGAATTCTCAGATTTTTGCTACATATGCACACTTTTCACATTCTCCCGTGCAACGCGGCTGCTAGTCCTCCTTTCATGCAAAATCTTAAGGTCCTACGTCATGTCCAAGCCACCAAAGGCGGCTAAAAAGTTAATAATCGACAACTAAAACTTCAATTGTACTACTCCTTACTGGCTATTACTTCAACTTAGAAGCTTCTTCTGTGTTCTACTATGGTGCTTTTAGTGTCTCCGCATACTGCAGCACACGACATAGCTTTGCAGACGATAAATGTAACCGTCTCAGAGAGAAAAGCGGCCAATGTGACGATCTGGCTTTAAGTCGATTCGATAACAAATGACGAAAACGCAAGCATTTCTCAGGTTTTTACCACATATGAACACATTTCACATTCTACCGTGCAACGCGGCTGCAAGTACTCCTTTCATGCAAATTCTTAAGGTCCTTGGTCATGTCCAAGCCACCAAAGCCGGCTAAAAACTGAATAATCGACAACTAAAACTTGAATTGTACTACTTCTTACTGGCTATTACTTCAACTTAGAAGCTTCTTCTGTGTTCTACTATGGTGCTTTTAGTGTCTCCGCATACCGCAGCACACGACATAGCTTTGCAGACGATAAATGTAACCGTCTCAGAGAGAAAAGCAGCCAATGTGACGATCTGGCTTTAAGTCGATTCGATAACAAATGACGAAAACGGACGGATTTCCTAGGTTTTTACTACATATGAACACTTTTCACATTCTGCCATGCAACTCGGCTGCTAGTCCTCCTTTCATGCAAAATCTTAAGGTCCTAGGTCATGTCCAGGACACCAAAGCCGGCTAAAAAGTGAATAAACGACAACTAAAACTTCAATTGTGCTACTTCTTACTTTCTTTTACTTCAACTTAAAAGCTTCTTCTGTGTTCTCCTATGGTGCTTTTAGTGTCTCCGCAGACCGCAGCACGCGACATAGCTTTGCAGACGATAAATGTAACCGTCTCAGAGAGAAAAGCGGCCAATGTGACGATCTGGCTTTAAGTCGATTCGATAAAAAATGACGAAAACGGACGGATTTCTCAGGTTTTTACTACATATGAACACTTTTCACATTCTCCCATACAACGCGGCTGCTAGACCTCTTTTCATGCAAAATCTTAAGGTCCTAGGTCATGTAAAAGCCGCCAAAACCGGCTAAAAAGTGAATAATCGATAACTAAAACTTGAATTGCACTACTTCTTACTGGCTATTACTTCAACTTAGAAGCTTCTTCTGTATTCTACTATGGTGCTTTTAGTGTCTCCGCATACCGCAGCATGCGACATAGCTTTGCAGACGATAAATGTAACCGTCTCAGAGAGAAAAGCGGCCAAATTGACGATCTGGCTTTAAGTCGATTCGATAACAAATGACGAAAACTGACGGATTTCTCAGGTTTTTACTACATATGAACAGTTTTCACATTCTCCCGAGCAACGCGGCTGCTAGTCCTCCTTTATGCAAAATCTTAAGGACCTAGGTCATGTCCAAGCCACCAAAGCCGGCTAAAATGTGAATAATCGACAACTAAAACTTGAATTGTATTACTTCTTACTGGCTATTACTTCAACTTAGAAGCTTCTTCTGCGTTCTACTATGGTGCTTTTAGTGTCTCCGCATACCGCAGCACGCGACATAGTTTTGCAGATGATAAATGTAACCTTCTCAGTGAGAAAGGCGGCCAATGTGACGATCTGGCTTTAAGTCGATTCGATAACAAATGACGAAAACGGACGGATTTCCTAGGTTTTTACTACATATGAACACTTTTCACATTCTGCCATGCAACTCGGCTGCTAGTCCTCCTTTCATGCAAAATCTTAAGGTCCTAGGTCATGTCCAGGCCACCAAAGCTAAAAAGTGAATAAACGACAACTAAAACTTCAATTGTGCTACTTCTTACTTTCTTTTACTTCAACTTAAAAGCTTCTTCTGTGTTCTCCTATGGTGCTTTTAGTGTCTCCGCAGACCGCAGCACGCGACATAGCTTTGCAGACGATAAATGTAACCGTCTCAGAGAGAAAAGCGGCCAATGTGACGAACTGGCTTTAAGTCGATTCGATAACAAATGACGAAAACGGACGGATTTCTCAGGTTTTTACTACATATGAACTCTTTTCACTTTCTCCCATGCAACGCGGCAACTAGTCCTCCTTTCATGCAAAATCCTATGGTCTTGGTCATGTCCAAGCCACCAAAGCCGGCTAAAATGTGAATAATCGACAACTAAAACTTAAAATGTACTACTTCTTACTGGCTATTACTTCAACTTGGAAGCTTCTTCTGTGTTCTCCTATGGTGCTTTTAGTGTCTCCGCAGACCGCAGCACGCGACATAGCTTTGCAGACGATAAATGTAACAGTCTCAGAGAGAAAAGCAGCCAATGTGACTATGTGGCTTTAATTCGATTCGATAACAAATAACGAAAACGGACGCATTTTTCAGGTTTTTACTACATATGACCACTTTTCACATTCTCCCGTGCAACGTGGCTGCTAGTCTTCCTTTCATGCAAAATCTTATGGTTCCACCTCATATCCAAGCCACCAAAGCCGGCTAAAAAGTGAATAATCGACAACTAAAACTTCAATTGTACTACTTCTTACTATCTATTACTTCAACATAGAAGCTTCTTCTGTGTTCTATTATGGTGCTTTTAGTGTTTCCGCATAACGCAGCACGCGACATAGCTTTGTAGACGATAAATGTAAAGGTTTCAGAGAGAAGAGCGGCCAATGTGACGATCTGGCTTAAAGTCGATTCGATAACAAATGACGAAAACGGACGGATTTCTCAGGTTTTTACTACATATGAACACTTTTCACATTCTCCCGTGCAACGCGGCTGCTAGTCCTCCTTTCATGCAAAATCTTAAGGTCCTAGGTCATGTCCAAGCCACCAAAGCCTGCTAAAATGTGAATAATCGACAACTAAAACTTGAATTGTATTACTTCTTACTGGCTATTACTTCAACTTAGAAGCTTCCTCTGTGTTCTACTATGGTGCTTTTAGTGTCTCCGCATACCGCAGCACGCGACATAGCGTTGCAGACGATAAATGTAACCGTCTCAGAGAGAAAAGGGGCCAGTGTGACGATCTGCCTTTAAGTCGATTCGATAACAAATGACGAAAACGGACGGATTTCTCAGGTTTTTACTACATATGAACACTTTTCACATTCTCCCGTGCAACGCGGCTGTAAGTCCTCCTTTCATGCAAAATCTTATTATCCTAGGTCATGTCAAAGCCACCAAAGCCGGCTAAAAAGTGAATAATCGACAACTAAAACTTCAATTGTACTACTTCTTACTGGCTAATGCTTCAACATAGAAGCTTCTTCAGTGTTCTACTATGGTGCTTTTAGTGTCTCCGCATACCACAGCAGGCGACATAGATTTGCAGACGATAAGTGTAACCGTTTCAGAGAGAAGAGCGGTTATGTGACGATCTGGCTTTAAGTCGATTCGATAACAAATGACGAAAACGGACGGATTTCTCAGGTTTTTACTACATATGAACACTTTTCACATTCTCCCATACAACGCGGCTGCTAGACCTCCTTTCATGCAAAATCTTAAGGTCCTAGGTCATGTAAAAGCCGCCAAAGCCGGCTAAAAAGTGAATAATCGATAACTAAAACTTGAATTGCACTACTTCTTACTGGCTATTACTTCAACTTAGAAGCTTCTTCTGTATTCTACTATGGTGCTTTTAGTGTCTCCGCATACCGCAGCATGCGACATAGCTTTGCAGACGATAAATGTAACCGTCTCAGAGAGAAAAGCGGCCAAATTGACGATCTGGCTTTAAGTCGATTCGATAACAAATGACGAAAACTGACGGATTTCTCAGGTTTTTACTACATATGAACAGTTTTCACATTCTCCCGAGCAACGCGGCTGCTAGTCCTCCTTTCATGCAAAATCTTAAGGTGCTAGGTCATGTCCAAGCCACCAAAGCCGGCTAAAATGTGAATAATCGACAACTAAAACTTGAATTGTATTACTTATTACTGGCTATTACTTCAACTTAGAAGCTTCTTCTGCGTTCTACTATGGTGCTTTTAGTGTCTCCGCATACCGCAGCACGCGACATAGTTTTGCAGATGATAAATGTAACAGTCTCAGAGAGAAAAGCAGCCAATGTGACGATCTGGCTTTAAGTCGATTCGATAACAAATGACGAAAACGGACGCATTTTTCAGGTTTTTACTACATATGACCACTTTTCACTTTCTCCCATGCAACGCGGCAACTAGTCCTCCTTTCATGCAAAATCTTATGGTCCTAGGTCATGTCCAAGCCACCAAACCCGGCTAAAATGTGAATAATCGACAACTAAAACTTAAATTGTACTACTTCTTACTGGCTATTACTTCAACTTAGAAGCGTCTTCTGTGTTCTCCTATGGTGCTTTTAGTGTCTCCACAGAGCGCAGCACGCGACATAGCTTTGCAGACGATAAATGTAACAGTCTCAGAGAGAAAAGCAGCCAATGTGACTATGTGGCTTTAATTCGATTCGATAACAAATGACGAAAACGGACGCATTTTTCAGGTTTTTACTACATATGACCACTTTTCACATTCTCCCGTGCAACGTGGCTGCTAGTCTTCCTTTCATGCAAAATCTTATGGTTCCACGTCATATCCAAGCCACCAAAGCCGGCTAAAAAGTGAATAATCGACAACTAAAACTTCAATTGTACTACTTCTTACTATCTATTACTTCAACATAGAAGCTTCTTCTGTGTTCTATTATGGTGCTTTTAGTGTTTCCGCATAACGCAGCACGCGACATAGCTTTGTAGACGATAAATGTAAAGGTTTCAGAGAGAAGAGCGGCCAATGTGACGATCTGGCTTAAAGTCGATTCGATAACAAATGACGAAAACGGACGGATTTCTCAGGTTTTTACTACATATGAACACTTTTCACATTCTCCCGTGCAACGCGGCTGCTAGTCCTCCTTTCATGCAAAATCTTAAGGTCCTAGGTCATGTCCAAGCCACCAAAGCCTGCTAAAATGTGAATAATCGACAACTAAAACTTGAATTGTATTACTTCTTACTGGCTATTACTTCAACTTAGAAGCTTCTTCTGTGTTCTACTATGGTGCTTTTAGTGTCTCCGCATACCGCAGCACGCGACATAGCGTTGCAGACAATAAATGTAACCGTCTCAGAGAGAAAAAGGGCCAGTGTGACGATCTGCCTTTAAGTCGATTCGATAACAAATGACGAAAACGGACGGATTTCTCAGGTTTTTACTACATATGAACACTTTTCACATTCTCCCGTGCAACGCGGCTGTAAGTTCTCCTTTCATGCAAAATCTTATTATCCTAGGTCATGTCCAAGCCACCAAAGCCGGCTAAAAAGTGAATAATCGACAACTAAAACTTCAATTGTACTACTTCTTACTGGCTATTGCTTCAACTTAGAAGCTTCTTCAGTGTTCTACTATGGTGCTTTTAGTGTCTCCGCATACCACAGCAGGCGACATAGATTTGCAGACGATAAGTGTAACCGTTTCAGAGAGAAGAGCGGTTATGTGACGATCTGGCTTTAAGTCGATTCGATAACAAATGACGAAAACGGACGGATTTCTCAGGTTTTTACTACATATGAACACTTTTCACATTCTCCCATACAACGCGGCTGCTAGACCTCCTTTCATGCAAAATCTTAAGGTCCTAGGTCATGTAAAAGCCGCCAAAGCCGGCTAAAAAGTGAATAATCGATAACTAAAACTTGAATTGCACTACTTCTTACTCGCTATTACTTCAACTTAGAAGCTTCTTCTGTATTCTACTATGGTGCTTTTAGTGTCTCCGCATACCGCAGCACGCGACATAGCGTTGCAGACAATAAATGTAACCGTCTCAGAGAGAAAAAGGGCCAGTGTGACGATCTGCCTTTAAGTCGATTCGATAACAAATGACGAAAACGGACGGATTTCTCAGGTTTTTACTACATATGAACACTTTTCACATTCTCCCGTGCAACGCGGCTGTAAGTTCTCCTTTCATGCAAAATCTTATTATCCTAGGTCATGTCCAAGCCACCAAAGCCGGCTAAAAAGTGAATAATCGACAACTAAAACTTCAATTGTACTACTTCTTACTGGCTATTGCTTCAACTTAGAAGCTTCTTCAGTGTTCTACTATGGTGCTTTTAGTGTCTCCGCATACCACAGCAGGCGACATAGATTTGCAGACGATAAGTGTAACCGTTTCAGAGAGAAGAGCGGTTATGTGACGATCTGGCTTTAAGTCGATTCGATAACAAATGACGAAAACGGACGGATTTCTCAGGTTTTTACTACATATGAACACTTTTCACATTCTCCCATACAACGCGGCTGCTAGACCTCCTTTCATGCAAAATCTTAAGGTCCTAGGTCATGTAAAAGCCGCCAAAGCCGGCTAAAAAGTGAATAATCGATAACTAAAACTTGAATTGCACTACTTCTTACTCGCTATTACTTCAACTTAGAAGCTTCTTCTGTATTCTACTATGGTGCTTTTAGTGTCTCCGCATACCGCAGCACGCGACATAGTTTTGCAGATGATAAATGTAACCTTCTCAGTGAGAAAGGCGGCCAATGTGACGATCTGGCTTTAAGTCGATTCGATAATAAATGACGAAAACGGACGGATTTCCTAGGTTTTTACTACATATGAACACTTTTCACATTCTGCCATGCAACTCGGCTGCTAGTCCTCCTTTCATGCAAAATCTTAAGGTCCTAGGTCATGTCCAGGCCACCAAAGCTAAAAAGTGAATAACCGACAACTAAAACTTCAATTGTGCTACTTCTTACTTTCTTTTACTTCAACTTAAAAGCTTCTTCTGTGTTCTCCTATGGTGCTTTTAGCGTCTCCGCAGACCGCAGCACGCGACATAGCTTTGCAGACGATAAATGTAACCGTCTCAGAGAGAAAAGCGGCCAATGTGACGAACTGGCTTTAATTCGATTCGATAACAAATGACGAAAACGGACGGATTTCTCAGGTTTTTACTACATATGAACACTTTTCACATTCTCCCGTGCAACGCGGCTGCTAGTCCTCCTTTCATGCAAAATCTTAAGGTCCTAGGTCATGTCGAAGCCACCAAAGCCAGCTAAAAAGTGAATGATCGACAACTAAAACTTCAATTCTACTACTTCTTACTGGCTATTACTTCAACTTAGAAGCTTCTTCTGTGCTCTACTATGGTGCTTTTAGTGTGTCCGCATAACGCAGCACGCGTAACAGCTCCGTAGACGATAAATGTAACCGTTTCAGAGAGAAGAGCGGCCAATGTGACGATCTGGCTTTAAGTCGAATCGATAACAAATGACGAAAACGGACGGATTTCTCAGGATTTTACCACATATGAACACTCTTCACATTCTTCAGTGCAACGCGGCTGCTAGTCCTCCTTTCATGCAAAATCTTAAGGTCCTAGTTCATGTCCAAGCCACCAAAGCCGGCTAAAAAGTGAATAATCGACAACTAAAACTTGAATTGTACTACTTCTTACTGGCTATTACTTCAACTTAGAAGCTTCTTCTGTGTTCTACTATGGTGCTTTTAGTGTTTCCGCATAGCGCAGAACGCGACATAGCTTTGCAGACGATAAATGTAACAGTCTCATAGAGAAAAGCGGCCAATGTGACGATCTGGCTTCAAGTCGATTCGATAACAAATGACGAAAAAGGACGGATTTCTCAGGTTTTTACTACATATGAACATATTTCACATTCTCCCGTGCAACGCGGCTGCAAGTACTCCTTTCATGCAAAATCTTAAGGTCCTAGTTCATGTCCAAGCCACCAAAGTCGGCTAAAAAGTGAATAATCGACAACTAAAACTTGAATTGTTCTACTTCTTACTGGCTATTACTTCAACTTAGAAGCTTCTTCTGTGTTCTACTATGGTGCTTTTAATGTCTCCGCACACCGCAGCACGCGACATAGCTTTGCAGACGATAAATGTAACCGTCTCAGAGAGAAAAGCTGCCAATGTGACGATCTTGCTTTAAGTCGATTCGATAACAAATGACGAAAACGGACGGATTTCTAAGGTTTTTACTACATATGAACACTTTTCACAGTATCCCATGGAACGCGGCTGCTAGTCCTCCTTTCATGCAAAATCTTAAGGTCCTTGGTCATGTCCAAGCCACCAAAGCCGGCTAAAGAGTGAATAATCGACAACTAAAACTTCAATTGTACAGCGTCTTACTGGCTATTACTTCAACATAGAAGCTTCTTCTGTGTTCTACTATGGTGCTTTTAGTGTTTCCGCATACCGCAACACGCGACATAGCTTTGTGGACGATAAATGTAACCGTTTCAGAGAGAAGGGCGGCCAATGTGACGATCTAGCTTTAAGTCGATTCGATAACAAATGACGAAAACGGACGGATTTCTCAGGTTTTTACTACATATGAACACATTTCACATTCTCCCGTGCAACGCGGCTGCAAGTACTCCTTTCATGCAAAATCTTAAGGTCCTAGGTCATGTCCAAGCCACCATAGCCGTCTAAAAAGTGAATAATCGACAGCTAAAACTTGAATTGTACTACATCTTACTGGCTATTACTTCAACTTAGAAACTTCTTCTGTGTTCTTCTATGGTGCTTTAAGTGTCTCCGCATACCGCAGCACGAGACATAGCTTTGCAGACGATAAATGTAACTGTCTCAGAGAGAAATTCGGCCAACGTGACGATCTGGCTTTAAGTCGATTCGATAACAAATGACGAAAACGGACTGATTTCTCAGGTTTTTACTACATATGAACACTTTTCACATTCTCCCATACAACGCGGCTGCTAGTCCTCCTTTCATGCAAAATCTTAGGGTCCTAGGTCATATCCAAGCCACCAAAGCCGGCTAAAAAGTGAATAATCGATAGTTAAAACTTGAATTGTACTACATCTTACTGGCTGTCTCTTCAACTTAGAAGCTTCTTCTGTGTTCTACTATGGTGCTTTTAGTGTTTCCGCATAGCGCAGCACGCGACATAGCTTTGCAGACGATAAATGTAACCGTCTCAGAGAGAAAGGCGGCCAATGTGACGATCTGGCTTTAAGTCGATTCGATAACAAATGACGAAAACGGACTGATTTCTCAGGTTTTTACTACATATGAACACTTTTCACATTCTCCCATACAACGCGGCTGCTAGTCCTCCTTTCATGCAAAATCTTATGGTCCTAGGTCATGTCATAGCCACCAAAGCCGGCAAAAAAGTGAATAATCGACATCCAAAACTTGAATTGTACTACCTCTTACTGTCTATTACTTCAACTTAGAAGCTTCTTCTGTGTTCTACTATGGTGCTTTTAGTGTTTCCGCATACTGCAGCACGCGTCATAGCTTTGCAGACGATAAATGTAACCGTTTCAGAGAGAAGAGCGGCCAACGTGACGATCTGGCTTTAAGTCGATTCGATAACAAATGACAAAAACGGACGGATTTCTCAGGTTTTTACTACATATGAACACTTTTCACATTCTCCCGTGCAACGCAGCTGCAAGTCCTCCTTTCATGCAAAATCTTAAGGTCCTAGGTGGTGTCCAAGCCACCAAAGCCGGCTAAAAAGTGAATAATCGACAACTACAACTTGAATTGTACTACTTCTTACTGGCTATTGCTTCAACTTAGAAGCTTCTTCTGTGTTCTACTATGGTGCTTTTAGTGTCTCCGCATACCGCAGCACGCGACTTAGCTTTGCAGACGATAAATGTAACCGTCTCAGAGAGAAAAGCGGCCAATGTGACGATCTGGCTTTAAGTCGATTCGATAACAAATGACGGAAACGGACGGTTTTCTCAGGTTTTTACTACATATGAACACTTTTCACATTCTCCCGTGCAACGCGGCTGCTACTCCTCCTTTCATGCAAAATCTTAAGGTCCTAGGTCATATCCAAGCCACCAAAGCCGGCTAAAAAGTGAATAATCGATAATTAAAACTTGAATTGTACTACATCTTACTGGCTGTTTCTTCAACTTAGAAGCTTCTTCTGTTTTCTACTATGGTGCTTTTAGTGTTTCCGCATACCGCAGCACGCGACATAGCATTGCAGACGATAAATGTAACCGTTTCAGAGAGAAGAACGGCCAATGTGACGATCTGGCTTTAAGTCGATTCGATAACAAATGACGAAAGCGGACGTATTTCTCAGGTTTTTACCACATATGAACACATTTCACATTTTCTTGTGCAACGCGGCTGCCAGTCCTCCTTTCATGCAAAATCTTAACGTCCTAGGTAATGTCCAATCCACCAAAGCCGGCTAAAAAGTGAATAATCGACAACTAAAACTTGAATTGTACTACTTCTTACTGGCTATTGCTTCAACTTAGAAGCTCCTTCTGTGTTCTACTATGGTGCTTTTAGTGTCTCCGCATACCGCAGGACGCGACATAGCTTTGCAGACGATAAATGTAACCGTCTCAGAGAGAAAAGCGGCCAATCTGACGATATGGCTTTAAGTCGATTCGATAACAAATGACGAAAACGGACGGATTTCTCAGGTTTTTATTACATATGAACACATTTCACATTCTCTCGTGCAACGCGGCTGCTAGTCCTCCTTTCATGCAAAATCGTATGGTCCTAGGTCATGGCCAAGCCACCAAAGCCGGCTAAAAAGTGAATAATCGACAACAAAAACTTGAATTGTACTACTTCTTACTGGCTATTACTTCAACTTAGAAGCTTCTTCTGTGTTCTACTATGGTGCTTTTTGTGTTTCCGCATACAGCAGCACGCGACATAGCTTTGCAGACGATAAATGTAACCGTTTCAGAGAGTAGAGCGGCCAATGTGACGATCTGGCTTTAAGTCGATTCGATAACAAATTACGAAAACGGACGGATTTCTCAGGTTTTTACTACATATGAACACTTTTCACATTCTCCCGTGGAACGCGGCTGCTAGTCCTCCTTTCATGCAAAATCTTAAGGTACTAGGTCATGTCCAAGCCACCAAAGCCGGCTAAAATGTGAATAATCGACAACTAAAATTTGAATTGTACTACTTCTTACTGGCTATTACTTCAACTTAGAAGCTTCTTCTGTGTTCTACTATGGTGCTTTTAGTGTCTCCGCATACCGCAGCTCGCGACATAGCTTTGAAGGCAACAAATGTAACCGTCTCAGAGAGTAAAGCGGAAAATGTGACGATCTGGCTTTAAGTCGATTCGATAACAAATGACGAAAACGGACGGATTTCTCAGGGTTTTACTACATATGAACACTTTTAACATTCTCCCATACAACGCGGCTGCTAGTCCTCCTTTCATGCAAAATCTTAAGGACCTAGGTCATGTCCAAGCCACCAAAGCCGGCTAAAAAGTGAATAATCGACAACTAAAACTTGTATTGTACTACTTCTTACTGGCTATTGCTTCAATTTAGAAGCTTCTTCTGTGTTCTACTATGGTGCTTTTAGAGTCTCCGCATACCGCAGCACGCGAATAAGCTTTGCAGACGATAAATGTAACCGTCTCAGAGAGAAAAGCGGCCTATGTGACGATCTGGCTTTAAGTCGATTCGATAACAAATGACGGAAACGGACTGATTTCTCAGGTTTTTACTACATATGAACACTTTTCACATTCTCCCGTGCAACGCGGCTGCTAGTCCTCCTTTCATGCAAAATCTTAAGGTCCTAGGTCATATCCAAGCCACCAAAGCCGGCTAAAAAGTGAATAATCGATAATTAAAACTTGAATTGTACTACATCTTACTGGCTGTTTCTTCAACTTAGAAGCCTCTTCTGTGTCATACTATGGTGCGTTTAGTGTTTCCGCATACCGCAGCACGCGACATAGCTTTGCAGACGATAAATGTAACCGTTTCAGAGAGAAGAACGGCCAATGTGACGATCTGGCTTTAAGTCGATTCGATAACAAATGACGAAAACGGACGGATTTCTCAGGTTTTTACTACATATGAACACTTTTCACATTCTCCCGTGCAACGCGGCTGCAAGTCCTCCTTCCATGGAAAATCTTAAGGTCCTAGGTCATGTCCAAGCCACCAAAGCCGGCTATAAAGTGAATAATCGACTACTTGAATTGTACTACTTTTTACTGGCTGTTTCTTCAACTTAGAAGCTTCTTCTGTGTTCTACTATGGTGCTTTTAGTGTTTCCGCATACCGCAGCACGAGACATAGCTTTGCAGACGATAAATGTAACCGTCTCAGAGAGAAAGGCGGCCAATGTGACGATCTGGCTTTAAGCCGATTCGATAACAAATGACGAAAACGGACTGATTTCTCAGGTTTTTACTACATATGAACACTTTTCACATTCTCCCATGCAACGCGGGTGCTAGTCATCCTTTCATGCAAAATCTTAAGGTTCCACCACATGTCCAAGCCTCCAAAGCCGGCTAAAAGTGAATAATCGACAACAAAAACTTGATTTGTACTACTTCTTACTGGCTATTACTTCAACATAGAAGCTTCTTCTGTGTTCTACTATGGTGCTTTTAGTGTCTCCGCACACCGCAGCACGTGACATAGCGTTGCAGACGATAAATGTAACCGTCTCAGAGAATAAAGCGGCAAATGTGACGATCTGGCTTTAAGTCGATTCGATAACAATGACGAAAACGGACGGATTTCTCAGGTTTTTACTACATATGAACACTTTTCACATTCTCCCGTGCAACGCGGCTGCAAGTACTCCTTGCATGCAAAATCTTAAGGTCCTAGGCCATGTCCAAGCCACCAAAGCCGGCTAAAAAGTGAATATTCGACAACTAAAACTTGAATAGTACTACTTGTTACTGGCTATTACTTCAACTTAGAAGCTTCTTCTGTGTTCTACTATGGTGCTTTTAGTGTCTCCGCAACCCGCAGCTCGCGACATAGCTTTGAAGACAACAAATGTAACCGTCTCAGAGAGTAAAGCGGAAAATGTGACGATCTGGCTTTAAGTCGATTCGATAACAAATGACAAAAACGGACGGATTTCTCAGGGTTTTACTACATATGAACACTTTTCACATTCTCCCGTGCAACGCGGCTGCTAGTCCTCTTTTCGTGCAAAATCTTAAGGTCGTAGGTCATGTCCAAGCCACCAAGGCCGGCTAAAAGTGAATAATCGACAACTAAAACTTGAATTGTACTACTTCTTACTGGCTATTACTTCAACTTAGAAGCTTCTTCTGTGTTCTACTATGGTGCTTTTAGTGTCTCCACACACCGCAGCACGCGACACAGCTTTGCAGGCGATAAATGTAACCGTCTCAGAGAGAAAAGCGGCCAATGTGACGATCTGGCTTAAGTCGATTCGATAACAAATGACGAAAACGGACGGATTTCTCAGGTTTTTACTACATATGAACACTTTTCACATTCTCCCATGCAACGCGGCTGCTAGACCTCTTTTCATGCAAAATCTTAAGGCCCTAGGTCATGTCCAAGCAACCAAAGCCGGCTAAAAAGTGAATAATCGATAACTAAAACTTGAATTGTACTACTTCTTACTGAATATTACTTCAACTTAGAAGCTTCTTCTATGTTCTACTATGGTGCTTTTAGTGTCTCCGCATACCGCAGTACGCGACATAGCTTTGCAGACAATAAATGTAACCGTCTCAGAGAGAAAAGCGGCCAATGTGACGATCTGGCTTTAAGTCGATTCGATAGCAAATGACGAAAACGGACGTATTTCTCAGGTTTTTACTACATATGAACACTTTTCACATTCTCCCGTGCAACGCGGCTGCTAGTCCTCCTTTCATGCAAAATCTTAAGGTCCTAGGTCATGTCCAAGCCACCAAGGCGGCTAAAAAGTGAATAATCGACAACTAAAACTTGAATTGTACTACTTCTTACTGGCTATTACTTCATTTTAGAAGCTCCTTCTGTGTTCTACTATGGTGCTTTTAGTGTTTCGGCACATCGCAGCACGCGACATAGCTTTGCAGACGCTAAATTTAACCGTTTGAGAGAGAAGTATGGAAAATGTGACGATCTGGCTTGAAGTCAATTCGATAACAAATGACGAAAATGGACGGATTTCTCAGGATTTTACTACTTATGAACACTTTTCACATTCTCCCGTGCAACGCGGCTGCTAGTCCTCCTTTCATGCAAAATCTTAAGGTCCTAGGTCATGTCCAAGCCACCAAAGCCGGCAAAAAAGTGAATAATCGACAATTAAAACTTCAATTGTACTACTTCTTACTGACTATTACTTGAACATAGAAGCTTCTTCTGTGTTCTGCTATGGTGCTTTTAGTGTTTCCGCATACCGCAGCACGCGACATAGCTTTGTAGACGATAAATGTAACCGTTTCAGAGAGAAGAGCGGCCAATGCGACGATCTGGCTTTAAGGCGATTCGATAACAAATGGCGAAAACGGACGGATTTCTCAGGTTTTTACTACATATGAACACTTTTCACATTCTCCCGTGCAACGCGGCTGCTAGTCCTCCTTTCATGCAAAATCTTATGGTCCTAGGTCATGTCATAGCCACCAAAGCCGGCTAAAAAGTGAATAATCGACAACTAAAACTTGAATTGTACTACTCCTTACTGGCTATTACTTCAACTTAGAAGCTTCTTCTGGGTTCTACTATGGTGCTTTTATTGTTTTTCATACCGTAGCACGCGACATAGCTTTGCAGACGATAAATGTAACCGTCTCAGAGAGAAACGCGGCCAATGTGACGATCTGGCTTGAAGTCGATTCGATAACAAATGACGAAAAGGGACGGATTTCTCAGGTTTTTCCAACATATGTACACTTTTCACATTCTCCCGTGCAACGCGGCTGCTAGTCCTCCTTTCATGCAAAATCTTAAGGTCCTAGGTCATGTCCAAGCCACCAAAGCCGGCTAAAAAGTGAATAATCGACAACTAAAACTTGAATTGTACTACATCTTACTGGCTATTACTTCAACTTAGAAGCTTCTTCTGTGTTCTACTATGGTGCTTTTAGTGTCTCCGCATACCGCAGCACGCGACATAGCTTTGCAGACGATAAATGTAACCGTCTCAGAGAGAAAGGGGGCCAATGAGACGATCTGGTTTTAAGTCGATTCCATAACAAATGACGAAAACGGACGGATTTCTCAGGTTTTTACTAATATGAACACTTTTCACATTCTCCCGTGCAACGCGGCTGCTAGTCTTCCTTTCATGCAAAATCTTAAGGTTCCACCGCATGTCCAAGCCACCAAAGCCGGCTAAAAAGTGAATAATCGACAACTAAAACTTGAATTGTACTACATCTTACTGGCTATTACTTCAACTTAGAAGCTCCTTCTGTGTTCTACTATGGTGCTTTTAGTGTTTCGGCATATCGCAGCACGCGACATAGCTTTGCAGACGATAAATGTAACCGTTTGAGAGAGAAGAATGGAAAATGTGACGATCTGGCTTGAAGTCAATTCGATAACAAATGACGAAAATGGACGGATTTCTCAGGATTTTACTACTTATGAACACTTTTCACATTCTCCCGTGCAACGCGGCTGCTAGTCCTCCTTTCATGCGAAATCTTAAGGTCCTCGGTCATGTCCAAGCTACCAAAGCCGGCAAAAAAGTGAATAATCGACAATTAAAACTTCAATTGTACTACTTCTTACTGGCTATTACTTCAACATAGAAGCTTCTTCTGTGTTCTACTATGGTGCTTTTAGTGTTTCCGCATACCGCAGCACGCGACATAGCTTTGTAGACGATAAATGTAACTGTTTCAGAGAGAAGAGCGGCCAATGTGACGATCTGGCTTTAAGGCGATTCGAGAAGAAATGGCGAAAACGGACGGATTTCTTAGGTTTTTACTACATATGAACACCTTTCACATTCTCCCGTGCAACGCGGCTGCTAGTCCTCCTTTCATGGAAAATCTTAAGGTCCTAGGTCATGTCCAAGCCACCAAAGCCGGATAAAAAGTGAATAATCGACAACTAAAACTTGAATTGTACTACTTCTTACTGGCTATTACTTCAACTTAGAAGCTTCTTCTGTGTTCTACTATGGAGCTTTTAGTGTCTCCGCATACCGCAGCACGCGTCATAGCTTTCCAGACGATAAGTGTAACCGTTTCAGAGAGAAAAGAGACCAATGTGACGATCTGGCTTTAAATCGATTCGATAACTAATGACGAAAACGGACGGATTTCTCAGGTTTTTACTACATATGAACACTTTTCACATTCTCCCGTGCAACGCGGCTGCTAGTCCTCCTTTCATGCAAAATCTTATGGTCCTAGGTCATGTCATAGCCACCAAAGTCGGCTTAAAAGTGAATAATCGACAACTAAAACTTGAATTGTACTACTCCTAACTGGCTACTACTTCAACTTAGAAGCTTCTTCTGGGTTCTACTATGGTGCTTTTAGTGTTTTGGCATACCGTAGCACGCGACATAGCTTTGCAGACGATAAATGTAACCGTTTGAGAGAGAAGAATGGCCAATATGACGATCTGGCTTTAAGTCGATTCGATAACAAATGAAGAAAACGGACGGATTTCTCAGGTTTTTACTGCATATGAACACTTTTCACATTCTACCGTCCAACGCGGCTGCTAGTCCTCCTTTCATGCAAAATCCTAAGGTCCTAGGTCATGTCCAAGCCACCAAAGCCGGCTAAAAAGTGAATAATCGACAACTAAAACTTGAATTGTACTACTTCTTACTGGCTATTACTTCAACTTAGAGGCTTCTTCTGTGTTGTACTATGGTGCTTTTAGTGTTTCCGCATATCGCAGCACGCGACATAGCTTTGCAAACGATAAGTGTAACCGTTTCAGAGAGAGGAGCGGCCAATGTGACGATCTGGCTTTAAGTCGAGGCGATAACAAATGACGAAAACGGACGGATTTCTCAGGTTTTTACTACATATGAACACTTTTCACATTTTCCCATGCAACGCGGCTGTTAGACCTAATTTCATGCAAAATCTTATGGTCCTAGGTCATGTCCAAGCCACCAAAGCCGGCTAAAAAGTGAGTAATCGATAACTAAAACTTGAATTGTACTACTTCTTACTGGCTATTACTTCAACTTAGAAGCTTCTTCTGTGTTCTACTATGGTACTTTTAGTGTTTCGGCATATCGCAGCACGCGACATAGCTTTGCAGACGATAAATGTAACCGTTTCAGAGAGAAGAGCGGCCAATATGACGATCTGGCATTAAGACGATTCGATAACAAATGACGAAAACGGACGGATTTCTCAGGTTTTTACTAATATGAACACTTTTCACATTCTCCCGTGCAACGCGGCTGCTAGTCCTCCTTTCATGCGAAATCTTAAGGTCCTAGGTCATGTCCAAGCTACCAAAGCCGGCAAAAAAGTGAATAATCGACAATTAAAACTTCAATTGTACTACTTCTTACTGGCTATTACTTCAACATAGAAGCTTCTTCTGTGTTCTACTATGGTGCTTTTAGTGTTTCCGCATACCGCAGCACGCGACATAGCTTTGTAGACGATAAATGTAACTGTTTCAGAGAGAAGAGCGGCCAATGTGACGATCTGGCTTTAAGGCGATTCGAGAAGAAATGGCGAAAACGGACGGATTTCTTAGGTTTTTACTACATATGAACACCTTTCACATTCTCCCGTGCAACGCGGCTGCTAGTCCTCCTTTCATGGAAAATCTTAAGGTCCTAGGTCATGTCCAAGCCACCAAAGCCGGATAAAAAGTGAATAATCGACAACTAAAACTTGAATTGTACTACTTCTTACTGGCTATTACTTCAACTTAGAAGCTTCTTCTGTGTTCTACTATGGAGCTTTTAGTGTCTCCGCATACCGCAGCACGCGTCATAGCTTTCCAGACGATAAGTGTAACCGTTTCAGAGAGAAAAGAGACCAATGTGACGATCTGGCTTTAAATCGATTCAATAACTAATGACGAAAACGGACGGATTTCTCAGGTTTTTCCAACATATGAACACTTTTCACATTCTCCCGTGCAACGCGGCTGCTAGACCTCCTTTCATGCAAAATCTTATGGTCCTAGGTCATGTCCAAGCCACCAAAGCCGGCTAAAAAGTGAGTAATCGATAACTAAAACTTGAATTGTACTACTTCTTACTGGCTATTACTTCAACTTAGAAGCTTCTTCTGTGTTCTACTATGGTACTTTTAGTGTTTCGGCATATCGCAGCACGCGACATAGCTTTGCAGACGATAAATGTAACCGTTTCAGAGAGAAAAGCGGCCAATATGACGATCTGGCATTAAGACGATTCGATAACAAATGTCGAAAACGGACGGTTTTCTCAGGTTTTTACTACATATGAACACTTTTCACATTCTCCCGTGCAACGCGGCTGCTAGTCCTCCTTTCATGCAAAATCTTAAGGTCCTAGGTCATGTCCAAGCGACCAAAGCCGGCAAAAATGTGAATAATCGACAACTAAAACTTGAATTGTATTACTTCTTACTGGCTATTACTTCAACTTAGAAGCTTCTTCTGTGTTCTACTATGGCGCTTTTAGTGTCTCCGCATACCGCAGCACGCGACATAGCTTTGCAGACGATAAATGTAACCGTCTCAGAGAGAAAAGCGGCCGATGTGACGATCTGGCTTTAAGTCGATTCGATAACAAATGACGAAAACGGACGCATTTCTCAGGTTTTTTTAACATATGAACACTTTTCACATTCTACCGTGCAACGCGGCTGCTGGTCCTCCTTTCATGCAAAATCTTAAGGTCCTAGTTCATGTCCAAGCCACCAAAGCCGGCTAAAAAGTGAATAATCGACAACTAAAACTTGAATTGTACTATTTCTTACTGGCTCTTACTTCAACTTAGAATCTTCTTCTGTGTTCTACTATGGTGCTTTTAGTGTCTCCGCATACCGCAGCACGCGACATAGCTCTGCAGACGATAAATGTAACCGTCTCTGAGAGAAAAGTGGCGAATGAGACGATCTGGCTTTAAGTCGATTCGATAACAAATGACGAAAACGGACGGATTTCTCAGGTTTTTACTACATATGAACACTTTTCACATTCTCCCGTGCAACGTGGCTGCTAGTCTTCCTTTCATGCAAAATCTTAAGGTTCCACCGCATGTCCAAGCCACCAAAGCCGGCTAAAAAGAAAATAATCGACATCTAAAACTTGAATTGTACTACTTCTTACTGGCTATTACTTCAACTTAGAAGCTCCTTCTGTGTTCTACTATGGTGCTTTTAGTGTTTCGGCATATCGCAGCACGCGACATAGCTTTGCAGACGATAAATGTAACCGTTTGTGAGAGAAGAATGGCCAATGTGACGATCTGGCTTGAAGTCAATTCGATAACAAATGACGAAAACGGACGGATTTCTCAGGTTTTTACTACTTATGAACACTTTTCACATTCTCCCATGCAACGCGGCTGCTAGTCCTCCTTTCATGGAAAATCTTAAGGTCCTAGGTCATGTCCAAGCCACCAAAGCCGGCTACAAAGTGAATAATCGACAACTAAAACATGAATTGTACTACTTCTTACTGGCTATTACTTCAACTTAGAAGCTTCTTCTGTGTTCTACTATGGAGCTTTTAGTGCTTCCGCATACCGCAGCACGCGACATAGCTTTGCAGACGATAAGTGTAACCGTTTCAGAGAGAAAAGAGACCAATGTGACGATCTGGCTTTAAGTCGATTCGATAACAAATGACGAAAACGGACGGATTTCTCAGTTTCTTACTACATATGAACACTTTTCACATTCTCCCGTGCAACGCGGCTGCTAGTCCTCCTTTCATGCAAAATCTTATTGTCCTAGGTCATGTCATAGCCACCAAAGCCGGCTAAAAAGTGAATAATCGACAACTAAAACTTGAATTGTACTACTTCTTACTGGCTATTACTTCAACTTAGAATCTTCTTCTGTGTTCTACTATGGTGCTTTTAGTGTCTCCGCATACCGCAGCACGCGACATAGCTTTGCAGACGATAAATGTAACCGACTCAGAGAGAAAAGGGGCCAATGAGACGATCTGGCTTTAAGTCGATTCGATAACAAATGACGAAAACGGACGGATTTCTCAGGTTTTTACTACATATGAACACTTTTCACATTCTCACGTGCAACGCGGCTGCTAGTCTTCCTTTCATGCAAAATCTTAAGGTTCCACCGCATGTCAAAGCCACCAAAGCCGGCTAAAAAGTGAATAATCGACAACTAAAACTTGAATTGTACTACTTCTTACTGGCTATTACTTCAACATAGAAGCTTCTTCTGTGTTATACAATGGTGCTTTTAGTGTTTCCGCATACCGCAGCACGCGACATAGCTTTGCAGACGATAAATGTAACCGTTTCAGAGAGAAGAGCGGCCAATATGACGATCTGGCTTTAAGTCGATTCGATAACAAATGACGAAAACGGACGGATTTTTCAGGTTTTTACTGCATATGAACACATTTCACATTCTTTCGTGCAACGCGGCTGCTAGTCCTCCTTTCATGCAAAATCTTAAGGTTAAACCTCATGTCCAAGCCACCAAAACCGGCTAAAAGTGAATAATCGACAACTAAAACTTGAATTGTACTACTTCTTACTAGCTATTACTTCAACTTAGAAGCTTCTTCTGTGTTCTACTATGGAGCTTTTAGTGTCTCCGCATACCGCAGCACGCGACATAGCTTTGCAGACGATAAGTGTAACCGTTTCAGAGAGAAGAGCGGCCAATATGACGATCTGGCTTTAAGTCGATTAATAACAAATGACGAAAACGAACATATTTCTCAGGTTTTTACTACATATGAACACTTTTCACATTCTCCCGTGCAACGCGGCTGCTAGTCCTCCTTTCATGCAAAATCTTATGGTCCTAGGTCATGTCATAGCCACCAAAGCCGGCTAAAAAGTGAATAATCGACAACTAAAACTTGAATTGTACTACACCTTACTGGCTATTACTTCAACTTAGAAGCTTCTTCTGGGTTCTACTATGGTGCTTTTAGTGTTTTGGCATACCGTAGCACGCGACATAGCTTTGCAGACGATAAATGTAACCGTCTCAGAGAGAAAAGCGGCCAATGTGACGATCTGGCTTGAAGTCGATTCGATAACAAATGACGAAAAGGGACGGATTTCTCAGGTTTTTCCAACATATGTACACTTTTCACATTCTCCCGTGCAACGCGGCTGCTAGTCCTCCCTTCATGCAAAATCTTAAGGTCCTAGGTCATGTCCAAGCCACCAAAGCCGGATAAAAAGTGAATAATCGACAACTAAAACTTGAATTGTACTACTTCTTACTGGCTATTACTTCAACTTAGAAGCTTCTTCTGTGTTCTACTATGGTGCTTTTAGTGTCTCCGCATACCGCAGCACGCGACATAGCTTTGCAGACGATAAATGTAACCGTCTCAGAGAGAAAAGTGGCCAATGAGACGATCTGGTTTTAAGTCGATTCCATAACAAATAACGAAAACGGACGGATTTCTCAGGTTTTTACTAATATGAACACTTTTCACATTCTCCCGTGCAACGCGGCTGCTAGTCTTCCTTTCATGCAAAATCTTAAGGTTCCACCGCATGTCCAAGCCACCAAAGCCGGCTAAAAAGTGAATAATCGACAACTAAAACTTGAATTGTACTACTTCTTACTGGCTATTACTTCAACTTAGAAGCTCCTTCTTTGTTCAACTATGGTGCTTTTAGTGTTTCGGCATATCGCAGCACGCGACATAGCTTTGCAGACGATAAATGTAACCGTTTCAGAGAGAAGAGCGGCCAAAGTGACGATCTGGCATTAAGACGATTCGATAACAAATGGCGAAAACGGACGGTTTTCTCAGGTTTTTACTACATATGAACAATTTTAACATTCTCCCGTGCAACGCGGCTGCTAGTCCTCCTTTCATGCAAAATCTTAAGGTCCTAGGTCATGTCCAAGCGACCAAACCCGGCAAAAATGTGAATAATCGACAACTAAAACTTGAATTTTACTACTTCTTACTGGCTATTACTTCAACTTAGAATCTTCTTCTGTGTTCTACTATGGTGCTTTTAGTGTCTCCGCATACCGCAGCACGCGACATAGCTTTGCAGACGATAAGTGTAACCGTTTCAGAGAGAAAAGAGACCAATGTGACGATCTGGCTTTAAGTCGATTCGATAACAAATGACGAAAACGGACGGATTTCTCAGTTTTTTACTACATATGAACACTTATCACATTCTGCCGTGCAACGCGGCTGCTAGTCCTCCTTTCATGCACAATCTTATTGTCCTAGGTCATGTCATAGCCACCAAAGCCGGCTAAAAAGTGAATAATCGACAACTAAAACTTGAATTGTACTACTTCTTACTGGCTATTACTTCAACTTAGAATCTTCTTCTGTGTTCTACTATGGTGCTTTTAGTGTCTCCGCATACCGCAGCACGCGACATAGCTTGGCAGACGATAAATGTAACCGACTCAGAGAGAAAAGGGGCCAATGAGACGATCTGGCTTAAAGTCGATTCGATAACAAATGACGAAAACGGACGGATTTCTCAGGTTTTTACTACATATGAACACTTTTCACATTCTCCCGTGCAACGCGGCTGCTAGTCTTCCTTTCATGCAAAATCTTAAGGTGCCACCGCATGTCCAAGCCACCAAAGCCGGCTAAAAAGTGAATAATCGACAACTAAAACTTGAATTGTACTACTTCTTACTGGCTATTACTTCAACATAGAAGCTTCTTCTGTGTTCTACTATGGTGCTTTCAGTGTTTCCGCATACCGCATCACGCGACATTGCTTTGCAGACGATAAATGTAACCGTTTCAGAGAGAAGAGCGGCCAATATGACGATCTGGCTTTAAGTCGATTCGATAACAAATGACGAAAACGGACGGATTTCTCAGGTTTTTACTGCATATGAACACATTTCACATTCTTTCGTGCAACGCGGCTGCTAGTCCTCCTTTCATGCAAAATCTTAAGGTTCAACCTCATGTCCAAGCCACCAAAACCGGCTAAAAGTGAATAATCGACAACTAAAACTTGAATTCTACTACTTCTTACTGGCTATTACTTCAACTTAGAAGCTTCTTCTGTGTTCTACTATGGAGCTTTTAGTGTCTCCGCATTCCGCAGCACGCGACATAGCTTTGCAGACGATAAGTGTAACCGTTTCAGAGAGAAGAGCGGCCAATATGACGATCTGGCTTTAAGTCGATTAATAACAAATGACGAAAACGGACATATTTCTCAGGTTTTTACTACATATGAACACTTTTCACATTCTCCCGTGCAACGCGGCTGCTAGTCCTCCTTTCATGCAAAATCTTATGGTCCTAGGTCACGTCATAGCCACCAAAGCCGGCTAAAAAATGAATAATCGACAACTAAAACTTGAATTGTACTACTCCTTACTGGCTATTACTTCAACTTAGAAGCTTCTTCTGGGTTCTATTATGGTGCTTTTAGTGTTATGGCATACCGTAGCACGCGACATAGCTTTGCAGACGATAAATGTAACCGTCTCAGAGAGAAAAGCGGCCAATGTGACGATCTGGCTTTAAGTCGATTCGATAACAAATGACGATAACGGACGGATTTCTCAGGTTTTTACTTCATATGAACACTTTTCACATTCTCCCGTGCAACGCGGCTGATAGTCCTCCTTTCATGCAGAATCTTAAGGTCCTAGGTCATGTTCAAACCACCAAAGACGGCTAAAAAATTAATAATCGATAACTAAAACTTGAATTGTACTACTTCTTACTGGCTATTACTTCAACTTAGAAACTTCTTCTGTATTCTACTATTGTGCTTCTAGTGTTTCCGCATACCGCAGCACGCGACATAGCTTTGCAGACGATAAATGTAACCGTCTCAGAGAGAAAAGCGGCCAATGTGACGATCTCGCTTTAAGTCGATTCGATAACAAATGACGATAACGGACGGATTTCTCAGGTTTTTACACCATATGAACACTTTTCACATTCTCCCGTGCAACGCGGCTGCTAGTCCTCCTTTCATGCAAAATCTTAAGGTCCTAGGTCTTATCCAAGCCACCAAAGCCGGCTAAAAAGTGAATAATCGATAATATAAACTTGAATTGTACTACTTCTTACTGGCTATTACTTCAACTTAGAAGCTTCTTCTGTGTTCTACTATGGTGCTTTTAGTGTGCGCGCATACCGCAGCACGCGACATAGCTTTGCAGACGATAAATGTAACCGTTTCAGAGAGAAGAGCGGCCAATGTGACGATCTGGCTTTAAATCGATTCGATAACAAATGACGAAAACGGAAGGATTTCTCAGGTTTTTACTACATATGAACTCTTTTCACATTCTCCCGTGCAACGCGGCTGCTAGTCTTCCTTTCATGCAAACTCTTAAGGTCCTAAGTCATGTCGAAGCCACCAAAGCCGGCTAAAAAGTGGTTAATCGACAACTAAAACTTAAATAGTACTACTTCTTACTGGCTATTACTTCAATTTAGAAGCTTCTTCTGTGTTCTAATATGGTGCTTTTAGTGTCTCCGCATACCGCAGCACGCGACATAGCTTTGCTGACGATAAATGTAACCGTCTCAGAGAGAAAAGCGGCCAATGTGACGATCTGGCTTTAAGTCGTTTCGATAACAAATGACGAAAACGGACGGATTTCTCAGGTTTTTACTACATATGAACACTTTTCACATTCTCCCATGCAACGCGGCTGCTAGTCCTCCATTCATGCAGAATCTTAAGGTCCTAGGTCATGTTCAAACCACCAAAGACGGCTAAAAAGTTAATAATCGATAACTAAAACTTGAATTGTACTACTTCTTACTGGCTATTACTTCAACTTAGAAGCTTCTTCTGTATTCTACTATTGTGCTTTTAGTGTTTCCGCATACCGCAGCACGCGACATATCTTTGCAGACAATAAATGTAACCGTCTCAGAGAGAAAAGCGGCCAATGTGACGATCTGGCTTTAAGTCGATTCAATAACAAATGACGATAACGGACGGATTTCTCAGGTTTTTACTACATATGAACACTTTTCACATTCTCCCTTGCAACGCGGCTGCTAGTCCTCCTTTCATGCAAAATCTTAAGGTCCAAGGTCTTATCCAAGCCACCAAAGCCGGCTAAAAAGTGAATAATCTATAATTAAAACTTGAATTGAACTACTTCTTACTGGCTATTGCTTCAACTTAGAAGCTTGTTCTGTGTTCTACTATGGTGCTTTAAGTGTCTCCGTATACGGCAGCACGCGACATAGCTTTGCAGACGATAAATGTAACCGTCTCAGAGAGAAAAGCGGCCAATGTGACGATCTGGCTTTAAATGGATTCGATAACAAATACGAAACCGGACGGATTTCCCAGGTTTTTACTACATATGAACACTTTTCACATTCTCCCGTGCAACGCGGCTGCTAGTCCTCCTTTCATGCAAAATCTTAAGGTCCTAGGTCATGTCCAAGCCACCAAAGCCGGCTAAAAAGTGAATAATCGACAACTAAAACTTGAATTGTACTACTTCTTACTGGCTATTACTTCAGTTTAGAAGTTTCTTCTGTGTTCTAATATGGTGCTTTTTGTGTCTCCGCATACCGCAGCACGCGACATAGCATTGCAGACGATAAATGTAACCGTCTCAGAGAGAAAAGCGGCCAATGTGACGATCTCGCTTTAAGTCGATTCGATAACAAATGACGATAACGGACGGATTTCTCAGGTTTTTACACCATATGAACACTTTTCACATTCTCCCATGCAATGCGGCTGCTAGTCCTCCTTTCATGCAAAATCTTAAGGTCCTAGGTCTTATCCAAGCCACCAAAGCCGGCTAAAAAGTGAATAATCGATAATATAAACTTGAATTGTACTACTTCTTACTGGCTATTACTTCAACTTAGAAGCTTCTTCTGTGTTCTACTATGGTGCTTTTAGTGTGCCCGCATACCGCAACACGCGACATAGCTTTGCAGACGATAAATGTAACCGTTTCAGAGAGAAGAGCGGCCAATGTGACGATCTGGCTTTAAATCGATTCGATAACAAATGACGAAAACGGACGGATTTCTCAGGTTTTTACTACATATGAACACTTTTCACATTCTCCCGTGCAACGCGGCTGCTAGTCTTCCTTTCATGCAAAATCTTAAGGTCCTAAGTTATGTCCAAGCGACCAAAGCCGGCATAAAAGTGATTAGTCGACAACTAAAACATAAATAGTACTACTTCTTACTGGCTATTACTTCAATTTAGAAGCTACTTCTGTGTTCTAATATGGTGCTTTTAGTGTCTCCGCATACCGCAGCACGCGACATAGCTTTGCAGGCGATAAATGTAACCGTCTCAGAGAGAAAAGCGGCCAATGTGACGATCTGGCTTTAAGTCGATTCGATAACAAATGACGATAACGGACGGATTTATCAGGTTTTTACTTCATATGAACACTTTTCACATTCTCCCGTGCAACGCGGCTGCTAGTCTTCCTTTCATGCAAAATCTTAAGGTCCTAGGTCTTATCCAAGCCACCAAAGCCGGCTAAAAAGTGAATAATCGATAATTAAAACTTGAATTGTAAAACTTCTTACTGGCTATTACTTCAACTTAGAAACTTCTTCTGTGTTCTACTATGGTGCTTTTAGTGTTCCCGCATACCGCAGCACGCGACAAAGCTTTGCAGACGATAAATGTAACCGTCTCAGAGAGAAAAGCGGCCAATGTGACGATCTCGCTTTAAGTCGATTCGATAACAAATGACGATAACGGACGGATTTCTCAGGTTTTTACTCCATATGAACACTTTTCACATTCTCCCGTGCAACGCGGCTGCTAGTCCTCCTTTAATGCAAAATCTTAAGGTCCTAGGTCTTATCCAAGCCACCAAAGCCGGCTAAAAAGTGAATAATCGATAATATAAACTTGAATTGTACTACTTCTTACTGGCTATTACTTCAACTTAGAAGCTTCTTCTGTGTTCTACTATGGTGCTTTTAGTGTGCCCGCATACCGCAGCACGCGACATTGCTTTGCAGACGATAAATGTAACCGTTTCAGAGAGAAGAGCGGCCAATGTGACGATCTGGCTTTAAATCGATTCGATAACAAATGACGAAAACGGAAGGATTTCTCAGGTTTTTACCACATATGAACTCTTTTCACATTCTCCCGTGCAACGCGGCTGCTAGTCTTCCTTTCATGCAAACTCTTAAGGTCCTAAGTCATGTCGAAGCCACCAAAGCCGGCTAAAAAGTGGTTAATCGACAACTAAAACTTAAATAGTACTACTTCTTACTGGCTATTACTTCAATTTAGAAGCTTCTTCTGTGTTCTAATATGGTGCTTTTAGTGTCTCCGCATACCGCAGCACGCGACATAGCTTTGCTGAAGATAAATGTAACCGTCTCAGAGAGAAAAGCGGCCAATGTGACGATCTGGCTTTAAGTCGTTTCGATAACAAATGACGAAAACGGACGGATTTCTCAGGTTTTTACTACATATGAACACTTTTCACATTCTCCCATGCAACGCGGCTGCTAGTCCTCCATTCATGCAGAATCTTAAGGTCCTAGGTCATGTTCAAACCACCAAAGACGGCTAAAAAGTTAATAATCGATAACTAAAACTTGAATTGTACTACTTCCTACTGGCTATTACTTCAACTTAGAAGCTTCTTCTGTATTCTACTATTGTGCTTTTAGTGTTTCCGCATACCGCAGCACGCGACATATCTTTGCAGACAATAAATGTAACCGTCTCAGAGAGAAAAGCGGCCAATGTGACGATCTGGCTTTAAGTCGATTCAATAACAAATGACGATAACGGACGGATTTCTCAGGTTTTTACTACATATGAACACTTTTCACATTCTCCCTTGCAACGCGGCTGCTAGTCCTCCTTTCATGCAAAATCTTAAGGTCCAAGGTCTTATCCAAGCCACCAAAGCCGGCTAAAAAGTGAATAATCTATAATTAAAACTTGAATTGAACTACTTCTTACTGGCTATTGCTTCAACTTAGAAGCTTGTTCTGTGTTCTACTATGGTGCTTTAAGTGTCTCCGTATACGGCAGCACGCGACATAGCTTTGCAGACGATAAATGTAACCGTCTCAGAGAGAAAAGCGGCCAATGTGACGATCTGGCTTTAAATCGATTCGATAACAAATGACGAAAACGGACGGATTTCTCAGGTTTTTACTACATATGAACACTTTTCACATTCTCCCGTGCAACGCGGCTGCTAGTCTTCCTTTCATGCAAAATCTTAAGGTCCTAAGTCATGTCCAAGCGACCAAAGCCGGCATAAAAGTGATTAGTCGACAACTAAAACATAAATAGTACTACTTCTTACTGGCTATTACTTCAACTTAGAAACTTCTTCTGTGTTCTACTATGGTGCTTTTAGTGTTCCCGCATACCGCAGCACGCGACATAGCTTTTCAGACGATAAATGTAACCGTCTCAGAGAGAAAAGCGGCCAATGTGACGATCTCGCTTTAAGTCGATTCGATAACAAATGACGATAACGGACGGATTTCTCAGGTTTTTACTCCATATGAACACTTTTCACATTCTCCCGTGCAACGCGTCTGCTAGTCCTCCTTTCATGCAAAATCTTAAGGTCCTAGGTCTTATCCAAGCCACCAAAGCCGGCTAAAAAGTGAATAATCGATAATATAAACTTGAATTGAACTACTTCTTACTGGCTATTACTTCAACTTAGAAGCTTCTTCTGTGTTCTACTATGGTGCTTTTAGTGTGCCCGCATACCGCAGCACGCGACATAGCTTTGCAGGCGATAAATGTAACCGTTTCAGAGAGAAGAGCGGCCAATGTGACGATCTGGCTTTAAATCGATTCGATAACAAATGACGAAAACGGACGGATTTCTCAGGTTTTTACTACATATGAACACTTTTCACATTCTCCCGTGCAACGCGGCTGCTAGTCTTCCTTTCATGCAAAATGTTAAGGTCCTAAGTCATGTCCAAGCGACCAAAGCCGGCATAAAAGTGATTAGTCGACAACTAAAACATAAATAGTACTACTTCTTACTGGCTATTACGTCAACTTAGAAGCTTCTTCTGTGTTCTACTATGGTGCTTTTAGTGTTCCCGCATACCGCAGCACGCGACATAGCTTTGCAGACGATAAATGTAACCGTTTCAGAGAGAAGAGCGGCCAATGTGACGATCTGGCTTTAAATCGATTCGATAACAAATGACGAAAACGGAAGGATTTCTCAGGTTTTTACTACATATGAACTCTTTTCACATTCTCCCGTGCAACGCGGCTGCTAGTCTTCCTTTCATGCAAACTCTTAAGGTCCTAAGTCATGTCGAAGCCACCAAAGCCGGCTAAAAAGTGGTTAATCGACAACTAAAACTTAAATAGTACTACTTCTTACTGGCTATTACTTCAATTTAGAAGCTTCTTCTGTGTTCTAATATGGTGCTTTTTGTGTCTCCGCATACCGCAGCACGCGACATAGCTTTGCAGGCGATAAATGTAACCGTCTCAGAGAGAAAAGCGGCCAATGTGACGATCTGGCTTTAAGTCGATTCGATAACAAATGACGAAAACGGACGGATTTTTCAGGTTTTTACTGCATATGAACACATTTCACATTCTTTCGTGCAACGTGGCTGCTAGTCCTCCTTTCATGCAAAATCTTAAGGTTCAACCTCATGTCCAAGCCACCAAAACCGGCTAAAAGTGAATAATCGGCAACTAAAACTTGAATTCTACTACTTCTTACTGGCTATTACTTCAACTTAGAATCTTCTTCTGTGTTCTACTATGGTGCTTTTAGTGTCTCCGCATACCGCAGCACGCGACATAGCTTTGCAGACGATAAATGTAACCGACTCAGAGAGAAAAGGGGCCAATGAGACGATCTGGCTTTAAGTCGATTCGATAACAAATGACGAAAACGGACGGATTTCTCAGGTTTTTACTACATATGAACACTTTTCACATTCTCCCGTGCAACGCGGCTGCTAGTCTTCCTTTCATGCAAAATCTTAAGGTTCCACCGCATGTCCAAGCCACCAAAGCCGGCTAAAAAGTGAATAATCGACAACTAAAACTTGAATTGTACTACTTCTTACTGGCTATTACTTCAACATAGAAGCTTCTTCTGTGTTCTACTATGGTGCTTTTAGTGTTTCCGCATACCGCATCACGCGACATAGCTTTGCAGACGATAAATGTAACCGTTTCAGAGAGAAGAGCGGCCAATATGACGATCTGGCTTTAAGTCGATTCGATAACAAATGACGAAAACGGACGGATTTCTCAGGTTTTTACTGCATATGAACACTTTTCACATTCTTTCGTGCAACGCGGCTGCTAGTCCTCCTTTCATGCAAAATCTTAAGGTTCAACCTCATGTCCAAGCCACCAAAACCGGCTAAAAGTGAATAATCGACAACTAAAACTTGAATTCTACTACTTCTTACTGGCTATTACTTCAACTTAGAAGCTTCTTCTGTGTTCTACTATGGAGCTTTTAGTGTCTCCGCATTCCGCAGCACGCGACATAGCTTTGCAGACGATAAGTGTAACCGTTTCAGAGAGAAGAGCGGCCAATATGACGTTCTGGCTTTAAGTCGATTAATAACAAATGACGAAAACGGACATATTTCTCAGGTTTTTACTACATATGAACACTTTTCACATTCTCCCGTGCAACGCGGTTGCTAGTCCTCCTTTCATGCAAAATCTTATGGTCCTAGGTCACGTCATAGCCACCAAAGCCGGCTAAAAAGTGAATAATCGACAACTAAATCTTGAATTGTACTACTCCTTACTGGCTATTACTTCAACTTAGAAGCTTCTTCTGGGTTCTATTATGGTGCTTTTAGTGTTTTGGCATACCGTAGCACGCGACATAGCTTTGCAGACGATAAATGTAACCGTCTCAGGGAGAAAAGCGGCCAATGTGACGATCTGGCTTGAAGTCGATTCGATAACAAATGACGAAAAGGGACGGATTTCTCAGGTTTTTCCAACATATGTACACTTTTCACATTCTCCCGTGCAACGTGGCTGCTAGTCCTCCTTTCATGCAAAATCTTAAGGTCCAAGGTCATGTCCAAGCCACCAAAGCCGGATAAAAAGTGAATAATCGACAACTAAAACTTGAATTGTACTACTTCTTACTGGCTATTACTTCAACTTAGAAGTTTCTTCTGTGTTCTAATATGGTGCTTTTTGTGTCTCCGCATACCGCAGCACGCGACATAGCATTGCAGACGATAAATGTAACCGTCTCAGAGAGAAAAGCGGCCAATGTGACGATCTCGCTTTAAGTCGATTCGATAACAAATGACGATAACGGACGGATTTCTCAGGTTTTTACACCATATGAACACTTTTCACATTCTCCCATGCAATGCGGCTGCTAGTCCTCCTTTCATGCAAAATCTTAAGGTCCTAGGTCGTATCCAAGCCACCAAAGCTGGCTAAAAAGTGAATAATCGATAATATAAACTTGAATTGTACTACTTCTTACTGGCTATTACTTCAACTTAGAAGCTTCTTCTGTGTTCTACTATGGTGCTTTTAGTGTGCCCGCATACCGCAACACGCGACATAGCTTTGCAGACGATAAATGTAACCGTTTCAGAGAGAAGAGCGGCCAATGTGACGAGATGGCTTTAAATCGATTCGATAACAAATGACGAAAACGGACGGATTTCTCAGGTTTTTACTACATATGAACACTTTTCACATTCTCCCGTGAAACGCGGCTGCTAGTCTTCCTTTCATGCAAAATCTTAAGGTCCTAAGTCATGTCCAAGCGACCAAAGCCGGCATAAAAGTGATTAGTCGACAACTAAAACATAAATAGTACTACTTCTTACTGGCTATTACTTCAATTTAGAAGCTTCTTCTGTGTTCTAATATGGTGCTTTTAGTGTCTCCGCATACCGCAGCACGCGACATAGCTTTGCAGGCGATAAATGTAACCGTCTCAGAGAGAAAAGCGGCCAATGTGACGATCTGGCTTTAAGTCGATTCGATAACAAATGACGATAACGGACGGATTTCTCAGGTTTTTACTTCATATGAACACTTTTCACATTCTCCCGTGCAACGCGGCTGGTAGTCTTCCTTTCATGCAAAATCTTAAGGTCCTAGGTCTTATCCAAGCCACCAAAGCCGGCTAAAAAGTGAATAATCGATAATTAAAACTTGAATTGTAAAACTTCTTACTGGCTATTACTTCAACTTAGAAACTTCTTCTGTGTTCTACTATAGTGCTTTTAGTGTTCCCGCATACCGCAGCACGCGACAAAGCTTTGCAGACGATAAATGTAACCGTCTCAGAGAGAAAAGCGGCCAATGTGACGATCTCGCTTTAAGTCGATTCGATAACAAATGACGATAACGGACGGATTTCTCAGGTTTTTACTCCATATGAACACTTTTCACATTCTCCCGTGCAACGCGGCTGCTAGTCCTCCTTTAATGCAAAATCTTAAGGTCCTAGGTCTTATCCAAGCCACCAAAGCCGGCTAAAAAGTGAATAATCGATAATACAAACTTGAATTGTACTACTTGTTACTGGCTATTACTTCAACTTAGAAGCTTCTTCTGTGTTCTACTATGGTGCTTTTAGTGTGCCCGCATACCGCAGCACGCGACATAGCTTTGCAGGCGATAAATGTAACCGTTTCAGAGAGAAGAGCGGCCAATGTGACGATCTGGCTTTAAATCGATTCGATAACAAATGACGAAAACGGACGGATTTCTCAGGTTTTTACTACATATGAACACTTTTCACATTCTCCCGTGCAACGCGGCTGCTAGTCTTCCTTTCATGCAAAATCTTAAGGTCCTAAGTCATGTCCAAGCCACCAAAGCCGGAGAAAAAGTGATTAGTCGACAACTAAAACTTAAATAGTACTACTTCTTACTGGCTATTACTTCAATTTAGAAGCTTCTTCTGTGTTCTAATATGGTGCTTTTAGTGTCTCCGCATACCGCAGCACGCGACATAGCTTTGCAGGCGATAAATGTAACCTTCTCAGAGAGAAAAGCGGCCAATGTGACGATCTGGCTTTAAGTCGATTCGATAACAAATGACGATAACGGACGGATTTCTCAGGATTTTACTTCATATGAACACTTTTCACATTCTCCCGTGCAACGCGGCTGCTAGTCCTCCTTTCATGCAGAATCTTAAGGTCCTAGGTCATGTTCAAACCACCAAAGACGGCTAAAAAATTAATAATCGATAACTAAAACTTGAATTGTACTACTTCTTACTGGCTATTACTTCAACTTAGAAACTTCTTCTGTATTCTACTATTGTGCTTCTAGTGTTTCCGCATACCGCAGCACGCGACATAGCTTTGCAGACGATAAATGTAACCGTCTCAGAGAGAAAAGCGGCCAATGTGACGATCTCGCTTTAAGTCGATTCGATAACAAATGACGATAACGGACGGATTTCTCAGGTTATTACACCATATGAACACTTTTCACATTCTCCCGTGCAACGCGGCTGCTAGTCCTCCTTTCATGCAAAATCTTAAGGTCCTAGGTCTTATCCAAGCCACCAAAGCCGGCTAAAAAGTGAATAATCGATAATATAAACTTGAATTGTACTACTTCTTACTGGCTATTACTTCAACTTAGAAGCTTCTTCTGTGTTCTACTATGGTGCTCTTAGTGTGCGCGCATACCGCAGCACGCGACATAGCTTTGCAGACGATAAATGTAACAGTTTCAGAGAGAAGAGCGGCCAATGTGACGATCTGGCTTTAAATCGATTCGATAACAAATGACGAAAACGGAAGGATTTCTCAGGTTTTTACTACATATGAACTCTTTTCACATTCTCCCGTGCAACGCGGCTGCTAGTCTTCCTTTCATGCAAAATCTTAAGGTCCTAAGTCATGTCGAAGCCACCAAAGCCGGCTAAAAAGTGGATAATCGACAACTAAAACTTAAATAGTACTACTCCTTACTGGCTATTACTTCAATTTAGAAGCTTCTTCTGTGTTCTAATATGGTGCTTTTAGTGTCTCCGCATACCGCAGCACGCGACATAGCTTTGCTGACGATAAATGTAACCGTCTCAGAGAGAAAAGCGGCCAATGTGACGATCTGGCTTTAAGTCGTTTCGATAACAAATGACGAAAACGGACGGATTTCTCAGGTTTTTACTACATATAAACACTTTTCACATTCTCCCATGCAACGCGGCTGCTAGTCCTCCATTCATGCAGAATCTTAAGGTCCTAGGTCATGTTCAAACCACCAAAGACGGCTAAAAAGTTAATAATCGATAACTAAAACTTGAATTGTACTACTTCTTACTGGCTATTACTTCAACTTAGAAGCTTCTTCTGTATTCTACTATTGTGCTTTTAGTGTTTCCGCATACCGCAGCACGCGACATATCTTTGCAGACAATAAATGTAACCGTCTCAGAGAGAAAAGCGGCCAATGTGACGATCTCGCTTTAAGTCGATTCGATAACAAATGACGATAACGGACGGATTTCTCAGGTTTTTACTCCATATGAACACTTTTCACATTCTCCCGTGCAACGCGGCTGCTAGTCCTCCTTTAATGCAAAATCTTAAGGTCCTAGGTCTTATCCAAGCCACCAAAGCCGGCCAAAAAGTGAATAATCGATAATTAAAACTTGAATTGTACTACTTCTTACTGGCTATTACTTCAACTTAGAAGCTTCTTCTGTGTTCTACTATGGTGCTTTTAGTGTGCCCGCATACCGCAGCACGCGACATAGCTTTGCAGGCGATAAATGTAACCGTTTCAGAGAGAAGAGCGGCCAATGTGACGATCTGGCTTTAAATCGATTCGATAACAAATGACGAAAACGGACGGATTTCTCAGGTTTTTACTACATATGAACACTTTTCACATTCTCCCGTGCAACGCGGCTGCTAGTCTTCCTTTCATGCAAAATCTTAAGGTCCTAAGTCATGTCCAAGCCACCAAAGCCGGAGAAAAAGTGATTAGTCGACAACTAAAACTTAAATAGTACTACTTCTTACTGGCTATTACTTCAATTTAGAAGCTTCTTCTGTGTTCTAATATGGTGCTTTTAGTGTCTCCGCATACCGCAGCACACTACATAGCTTTGCAGGCGATAAATGTAACCGTCTCAGAGAGAAAAGCGGCCAATGTGACGATCTGGCTTTAAGTCGATTCGATAACAAATGACGATAACGGACGGATTTCTCAGGTTTTTACTTCATATGAACACTTTTCACATTCTCCCGTGCAACGCGGCTTCTAGTCCTCCTTTCATGCAAAATCTTAAGGTCCTAGGTCTTATCCAAGCCACCAAAGCCGGCTAAAAAGTGAATAATCGATAATTAAAACTTGAATTGTACTACTTCTTACTGGCTATTACTTCAACTTAGAAGCTTCTTCTGTGTTCTACTATGGTGCTTTTAGTGTTCCCACATACCGCAGCACGCGACATAGCTTTGCAGACGATAAATGTAACCGTTTTAGAGAGAAGAGCGGCCAATGTGACGATCTGACTTTAAATCGATTCGATAACAAATGACGAAAACGGACGGATTTCTCAGGTTTTTACTACATATGAACACTTTTCACATTCTCCCGTGCAACGCGGCTGCTAGTCTTCCCTTCATGCAACATCTTAAGGTCCTAAGTCATGTCCAAGCCACCAAAGCCGGCTAAAAAGTGATTAATCGACAACTAAAACTTAAATAGTACTACTTCTTACTGGCTATTACTTCAATTTAGAAGCTTCTTCTGTATTCTAATATGGTGCTTCTAGTGTCTCCGCATACCGCAGCACGCGACATAGCTTTGCTGACGATAAATGTAACCGTCTCAGAGAGAAAAGCGGCCAATGTGACGATCTGGCTTTAAGTCGTTTCGATAACAAATGACGAAAACGGACGGATTTCTCAGGTTTTTACTACATATGAACACTTTTCACATTCTCCCATGCAACGCGGCTGCTAGTCCTCCTTTCATGCAGAATCTTAAGGTCGTAGGTCATGTTCAAGCCACCAAAGCCGGATAAAAAGTGAATAATCGACAACTAAAACTTGAATTGTACTACTTCTTACTGGCTATTACTTCAACTTAGAAGTTTCTTCTGTGTTCTAATATGGTGCTTTTTGTGTCTCCGCATACCGCAGCACGCGACATAGCATTGCAGACGATAAATGTAACCGTCTCAGAGAGAAAAGCGGCCAATGTGACGATCTCGCTTTAAGTCGATTCGATAACAAATGACGATAACGGACGGATTTCTCAGGTTTTTACACCATATGAACACTTTTCACATTCTCCCATGCAATGCGGCTGCTAGTCCTCCTTTCATGCAAAATCTTAAGGTCCTAGGTCGTATCCAAGCCACCAAAGCTGGCTAAAAAGTGAATAATCGATAATATAAACTTGAATTGTACTACTTCTTACTGGCTATTACTTCAACTTAGAAGCTTCTTCTGTGTTCTACTATGGTGCTTTTAGTGTGCCCGCATACCGCAACACGCGACATAGCTTTGCAGACGATAAATGTAACCGTTTCAGAGAGAAGAGCGGCCAATGTGACGATCTGGCTTTAAATCGATTCGATAACAAATGACGAAAACGGACGGATTTCTCAGGTTTTTACTACATATGAACACTTTTCACATTCTCCCGTGCAACGCGGCTGCTAGTCTTCCTTTCATGCAAAATCTTAAGGTCCTAAGTCATGTCCAAGCGACCAAAGCCGGCATAAAAGTGATTAGTCGACAACTAAAACATAAATAGTACTACTTCTTACTGGCTATTACTTCAATTTAGAAGCTTCTTCTGTGTTCTAATATGGTGCTTTTAGTGTCTCCGCATACCGCAGCACGCGACATAGCTTTGCAGGCGATAAATGTAACCGTCTCAGAGAGAAAAGCGGCCAATGTGACGATCTGGCTTTAAGTCGATTCGATAACAAATGACGATAACGGACGGATTTCTCAGGTTTTTACTTCATATGAACACTTTTCACATTCTCCCGTGCATCGCGGCTGGTAGTCTTCCTTTCATGCAAAATCTTAAGGTCCTAGGTCTTATCCAAGCCACCAAAGCCGGCTAAAAAGTGAATAATCGATAATTAAAACTTGAATTGTAAAACTTGTTACTGGCTATTACTTCAACTTAGAAACTTCTTCTGTGTTCTACTATGGTGCTTTTAGTGTTCCCGCATACCGCAGCACGCGACAAAGCTTTGCAGACGATAAATGTAACCGTCTCAGAGAGAAAAGCGGCCAATGTGACGATCTCGCTTTAAGTCGATTCGATAACAAATGACGATAACGGACGGATTTCTCAGGTTTTTACTCCATATGAACACTTTTCACATTCTCCCGTGCAACGCGGCTGCTAGTCCTCCTTTAATGCAAAATCTTAAGGTCCTAGGTCTTATCCAAGCCACCAAAGCCGGCTAAAAAGTGAATAATTGATAATATAAACTTGAATTGTACTACTTGTTACTGGCTATTACTTCAACTTAGAAGCTTCTTCTGTGTTCTACTATGGTGCTTTTAGTGTGCCCGCATACCGCAGCACGCGACATAGCTTTGCAGGCGATAAATGTAACCGTTTCAGAGAGAAGAGCGGCCAATGTGACGATCTGGCTTTAAATCGATTCGATAACAAATGACGAAAACGGACGGATTTCTCAGGTTTTTACTACATATGAACACTTTTCACATTCTCCCGTGCAACGCGGCTGCTAGTCTTCCTTTCATGCAAAATCTTAAGGTCCTAAGTCATGTCCAAGCCACCAAAGCCGGAGAAAAAGTGATTAGTCGACAACTAAAACTTAAATAGTACTACTTCATACTGGCTATTACTTCAATTTAGAAGCTTCTTCTGTGTTCTAATATGGTGCTTTTAGTGTCTCCGCATACCGCAGCACGCGACATAGCTTTGCAGGCGATAAATGTAACCTTCTCAGAGAGAAAAGCGGCCAATGTGACGATCTGGCTTTAAGTCGATTCGATAACAAATGACGATAACGGACGGATTTCTCAGGTTTTTACTTCATATGAACACTTTTCACATTCTCCCGTGCAACGCGGCTGCTAGTCCTCCTTTCATGCAGAATCTTAAGGTCCTAGGTCATGTTCAAACCACCAAAGACGGCTAAAAAATTAATAATCGATAACTAAAACTTGAATTGTACTACTTCTTACTGGCTATTACTTCAACTTAGAAACTTCTTCTGTATTCTACTATTGTGCTTCTAGTGTTTCCGCATACCGCAGCACGCGACATAGCTTTGCAGACGATAAATGTAACCGTCTCAGAGAGAAAAGCGGCCAATGTGACGATCTCGCTTTAAGTCGATTCGATAACAAATGACGATAACGGACGGATTTCTCAGGTTATTACACCATATGAACACTTTTCACATTCTCCCGTGCAACGCGGCTGCTAGTCCTCCTTTGATGCAAAATCTTAAGGTCCTAGGTCTTATCCAAGCCACCAAAGCCGGCTAAAAAGTGAATAATCGATAATATAAACTTGAATTGTACTACTTCTTACTGGCTATTACTTCAACTTAGAAGCTTCTTCTGTGTTCTACTATGGTGCTCTTAGTGTGCGCGCATACCGCAGCACGCGACATAGCTTTGCAGACGATAAATGTAACCGTTTCAGAGAGAAGAGCGGCCAATGTGACGATCTGGCTTTAAATCGATTCGATAACAAATGACGAAAACGGAAGGATTTCTCAGGTTTTTACTACATATGAACTCTTTTCACATTCTCCCGTGCAACGCGGCTGCTAGTCTTCCTTTCATGCAAACTCTTAAGGTCCTAAGTCATGTCGAAGCCACCAAAGCCGGCTAAAAAGTGGTTAATCGACAACTAAAACTTAAATAGTACTACTTCTTACTGGCTATTACTTCAATTTAGAAGCTTCTTCTGTGTTCTAATATGGTGCTTTTAGTGTCTCCGCATACCGCAGCACGCGACATAGCTTTGCTGACGATAAATGTAACCGTCTCAGAGAGAAAAGCGGCCAATGTGACGATCTGGCTTTAAGTCGTTTCGATAACAAATGACGAAAACGGACGGATTTCTCAGGTTTTTACTACATATGAACACTTTTCACATTCTCCCATGCAACGCGGCTGCTAGTCCTCCATTCATGCAGAATCTTAAGGTCCTAGGTCATGTTCAAACCACCAAAGACGGCTAAAAAGTTAATAATCGATAACTAAAACTTGAATTGTACTACTTCTTACTGGCTATTACTTCAACTTAGAAGCTTCTTCTGTATTCTACTATTGTGCTTTTAGTGTTTCCGCATACCGCAGCACGCGACATATCTTTGCAGACAATAAATGTAACCGTCTCAGAGAGAAAAGCGGCCAATGTGACGATCTCGCTTTAAGTCGATTCGATAACAAATGACGATAACGGACGGATTTCTCAGGTTTTTACTCCATATGAACACTTTTCACATTCTCCCGTGCAACGCGGCTGCTAGTCCTCCTTTAATGCAAAATCTTAAGGTCCTAGGTCTTATCCAAGCCACCAAAGCCGGCTAAAAAGTGAATAATCGATAATTAAAACTTGAATTGTACTACTTCTTACTGGCTATTACTTCAACTTAGAAGCTTCTTCTGTGTTCTACTATGGTGCTTTTAGTGTGCCCGCATACCGCAGCACGCGACATAGCTTTGCAGGCGATAAATGTAACCGTTTCAGAGAGAAGAGCGGCCAATGTGACGATCTGGCTTTAAATCGATTCGATAACAAATGACGAAAACGGACGGATTTCTCAGGTTTTTACTACATATGAACACTTTTCACATTCTCCCGTGCAACGCGGCTGCTAGTCTTCCTTTCATGCAAAATCTTAAGGTCCTAAGTCATGTCCAAGCCACCAAAGCCGGAGAAAAAGTGATTAGTCGACAACTAAAACTTAAATAGTACTACTTCTTACTGGCTATTACTTCAATTTAGAAGCTTCTTCTGTGTTCTAATATGGTGCTTTTAGTGTCTCCGCATACCGCAGCACGCGACATAGCTTTGCAGGCGATAAATGTAACCGTCTCAGAGAGAAAAGCGGCCAATGTGACGATCTGGCTTTAAGTCGATTCGATAACAAATGACGATAACGGACGGATTTCTCAGGTTTTTACTTCATATGAACACTTTTCACATTCTCCCGTGCAACGCGGCTTCTAGTCCTCCTTTCATGCAAAATCTTAAGGTCCTAGGTCTTATCCAAGCCACCAAAGCCGGCTAAAAAGTGAATAATCGATAATTAAAACTTGAATTGTACTACTTCTTACTGGCTATTACTTCAACTTAGAAGCTTCTTCTGTGTTCTACTATGGTGCTTTTAGTGTTCCCACATACCGCAGCACGCGACATAGCTTTGCAGACGATAAATGTAACCGTTTTAGAGAGAAGAGCGGCCAATGTGACGATCTGGCTTTAAATCGATTCGATAACAAATGACGAAAACGGACGGATTTCTCAGGTTTTTACTACATATGAACACTTTTCACATTCTCCCGTGCAACGCGGCTGCTAGTCTTCCATTCATGCAAAATCTTAAGGTCCTAAGTCATGTCCAAGCCACCAAAGCCGGCTAAAAAGTGATTAATCGACAACTAAAACTTAAATAGTACTACTTCTTACTGGCTATTACTTCAATTTAGAAGCTTCTTCTGTATTCTAATATGGTGCTTCTAGTGTCTCCGCATACCGCAGCACGCGACATAGCTTTGCTGACGATAAATGTAACCGTCTCAGAGAGAAAAGCGGCCAATGTGACGATCTGGCTTTAAGTCGTTTCGATAACAAATGACGAAAACGGACGGATTTCTCAGGTTTTTACTACATATGAACACTTTTCACATTCTCCCGTGCAACGCGGCTGCTAGTCTTCCATTCATGCAAAATCTTAAGGTCCTAGGTCATGTACAAGCCACCAAAGCCGGCTAAAAGGTGAATAATCGATAACTTAAACTTCAATTGTACTACTTCTTACTGGCTATTGCTTCAACTTAGAAGCTTCTTCTGTGTTCTACTATGGTGCTTTTAGTGTTTCCACATACCGCAGCACGCGACATAGCTTTGCAGACGATAAATGTAACCGTCTCAGAGAGAAAAGCGGCCAATGTGACGATCTGGCTTTAAGTCGATTCGATAACAAATGACAAAAACGGACGGATTTCTCAGGTTTTTACTACATATGAACACTTTTCACATTCTCCCGTGCAACGCGGCTGCTAGTCCTCCTTTCATGCAAAATCTTAAGGTCCTAGGTCATGTCCAAGAAACCAAAGCCGGCTAAAAGGTGAATAATCGATAACTAAAACTTGAATTGTACTACTTCTTACTGGCTATTGCTTCAACTTAGAAGCTTCTTCTGTATTCTACTATGGTGCTTTTAGTGTTTCCTCATACCGCAGCATGCGACATAGCTTTGCAGACGATAAATGTAACCGTCTCAGAGAGAAAAGCGGCCAATGTGACGATCTGGCTTTAAGTGGATTCGATAACAAACACGAATCCGGACGGATTTCCCAGGTTTTTACTACATATGAACACTTTTCACATTTTCCCGTGCAACGCGGCTGCTAGTCCTCCTTTCATGCAAAATCTTAAGGTACTAGGTCATGTTCAAGCCACCAAAGACGGCTAAAAAGTGAATAATCGACAACTAAAACTTGAATTGTACTACTTCTTACTGGCTATTACATCAACTTAGAAGCTTCTTCTGTACTCTACTATGGTGCTTTTAGTGTTTCCGCATACCGCAGCATGCGACATAGCTTTGCAGACGATAAATGTAACCGTCTATGAGAGAAAAGCGGCCAATGTGACGATCTACTTTAAGTCGATTCGATTACAAATGACGAAAAGGGACGGATTTCTCAGGTTTTTACTACATATGAACAATTTTACACATTCTCCCGTGCAACGCGGCTGCTAGTCCTCCTTTCATGCAAAATCTTATGGTCCTAGGTCATGTCCAAGCCACCAAAGCCGGCTAAAAAGTGAATAATCGACAACTAAAACTTGAATTGTACTACTTCTTACTGGCTATTACTTCAACTTAGAAGATCCTTGTGTGTTCTAATATGGTGCTTTTAGTGTCTCCACATACCGCAGCACGCGACATAGCTTTGCAGACGATAAATGTAACCGTCTCAGGGAGAAAAGCGGCCAATGTGACGATCTGGCTTTAAGTCGATTCCATAACAAATGTCGAAAATGGTCAGATTTCTCAGGTTTTTACTACATATGAACACTTTCACATTCTCACATGCAACGCGGCTGCTAGTCCTCCTTTCATGCAAAATCTTAAGGTCCTAGGTCATGTACAAGCCACCAAAGCCGGCTAAAAGGTGAATAATCTATAACTTAAACTTCAATTGTACTACTTCTTACTGGCTATTGCTTCAACTTAGAAGCTTCTTCTGTGTTCTACTATGGTGCTTTTAGTGTTTCCGCATACCGCAGCACGCGACATAGCTTTGCAGACGATAAATGTAACCGTCTCAGAGAGAAAAGCGGCCAATGTGACGATCTGGCTTTAAGTCGATTCGATAACAAATGACAAAAACGGACGGATTTCTCAGGTTTTTACTACATATCAACACTGTTCACATTCTCCCGTGCAACGCGGCTGCTAGTCCTCCTTTCATGCAAAATCTTAAGGTCCTAGGTCATGTCCAAGCCACCAAAGCCGGCTAAAAGGTGAATAATCGATAACTAAAACTTGAATTGTACTACTTCTTACTGGCTATTGCTTCAACTTAGAAGCTTCTTCTGTATTCTACTATGGTGCTTTTAGTGTTTCCTCATACCGCAGCATGCGACATAGCTTTGCAGACGATAAATGTAACCGTCTCAGAGAGAAAAGCGGCCAATGTGACGATCTGGCTTTAAGTGGATTCGATAACAAACACGAATCCGGACGGATTTCCCAGGTTTTTACTACATATGAACACTTTTCACATTTTCCCGTGCAACGCGGCTGCTAGTCCTCCTTTCATGCAAAATCTTAAGGTCCTAGGTCATGTCCAAGCCACCAAAGCCGGCTAAAAAGTGAATAATCGACGACTAAAACTTGAATTGTACTACTTCTTACTGGCTATTACTTCAATTTAGAAGCTTCTTCTGTGTTCTAATATGGTGCTTTTAGTGTCTCAGCATACCGCAGCACGCGACATAGCTTTGCAGGCAATAAATGTAACCGTCTCAGAGAGAAAAGCGGCTAATGTGACGATCTGGCTTTAAGTCGATTCGATAACAAATGACGATAACGGACGGATTTATCAGGTTTTTACTTCATATGAACACTTTTCACATTCTCCCGTGCAACGCGGCTGCTAGTCTTCCTTTCATGCAAAATCTTAAGGTCCTAGGTCTTATCCAAGCCACCAAAGCCGGCTAAAAAGTGAATAATCGATAATTAAAACTTGAATTGTGCTACTTCTTACTGGCTATTACTTCAACTTAGAAACTTCTTCTGTGTTCTACTATGGTGCTTTTAGTGTTCCCGCATACCGCAGCACGCGACATAGCTTTTCAGACGATAAATGTAACCGTCTCAGAGAGAAAAGCGGCCAATGTGACGATCTCGCTTTAAGTCGATTCGATAACAAATGACGATAACGGACGGATTTCTCAGGTTTTTACTCCATATGAACACTTTTCACATTCTCCCGTGCAACGCGGCTGCTAGTCCTCCTTTCATGCAAAATCTTAAGGTCCTAGGTCTTATCCAAGCCACCAAAGCCGGCTAAAAAGTGAATAATCGATAATATAAACTTGAATTGTACTACTTCTTACTGGCTATTACTTCAACTTAGAAGCTTCTTCTGTGTTCTACTATGGTGCTTTTAGTGTGCCCGCATACCGCAGCACGCGACATAGCTTTGCAGGCGATAAATGTAACCGTTTCAGAGAGAAGAGCGGCCAATGTGACGATCTGGCTTTAAATCGATTCGATAACAAATGACGAAAACGGACGGATTTCTCAGGTTTTTACTACATATGAACACTTTTCACATTCTCCCGTGCAACGCGGCTGCTAGTCTTCCTTTCATGCAAAATCTTAAGGTCCTAAGTCATGTCCAAGCCACCAAAGCCGGAGAAAAAGTGATTAGTCGACAACTAAAACTTAAATAGTACTACTTCTTACTGGCTATTACTTCAATTTAGAAGCTTCTTCTGTGTTCTAATATGGTGCTTTTAGTGTCTCCGCAGACCGCAGCACGCGACATAGCTTTGCTGACGATAAATGTAACCGTCTCAGAGAGAAAAGCGGCCAATGTGACGATCTGGCTTTAAGTCGATTCGATAACAAATGACAAAAACGGACGGATTTCTCAGGTTTTTACTACATATCAACACTTTTCACATTCTCCCGTGCAACGCGGCTGCTAGTCCTCCTTTCATGCAAAATCTTAAGGTCCTAGGTCATGTCCAAGCCACCAAAGCCGGCTAAAAGGTGAATAATCGATAACCAAAACTTGAATTGTACTACTTCTTACTGGCTATTGCTTCAACTTAGAAGCTTCTTCTGTATTCTACTATGGTGCTTTTAGTGTTTCCTCATACCGCAGCATGCGACATAGCTTTGCAGACGATAAATGTAACCGTCTCAGAGAGAAAAGCGGCCAATGTGACGATCTGGCTTTAAGTGGATTCGATAACAAACACGAATCCGGACGGATTTCCCAGGTTTTTACTACATATGAACACTTTTCACATTTTCCCGTGCAACGCGGCTGCTAGTCCTCCTTTCATGCAAAATCTTAAGGTCCTAGGTCATGTCCAAGCCACCAAAGCCGGCTAAAAAGTGAATAATCGACGACTAAAACTTGAATTGTACTACTTCTTACTGGCTATTACTTCAACTTAGAAACTTCTTCTGTGTTCTACTATGGTGCTTTTAGTGTTCCCGCATACCGCAGCACGCGACATAGCTTTTCAGACGATAAATGTAACCGTCTCAGAGAGAAAAGCGGCCAATGTGACGATCTCGCTTTAAGTCGATTCGATAACAAATGACGATAACGGACGGATTTCTCAGGATTTTACTCCATATGAACACTTTTCACATTCTCCCGTGCAACGCGGCTGCTAGTCCTCCTTTCATGCAAAATCTTAAGGTCCTAGGTCTTATCCAAGCCACCAAAGCCGGCTAAAAAGTGAATAATCGATAATATAAACTTGAATTGTACTACTTCTTACTGGCTATTACTTCAACTTAGAAGCTTCTTCTGTGTTCTACTATGGTGCTTTTAGTGTGCCCGCATACCGCAGCACGCGACATAGCTTTGGAGACGATAAATGTAACCGTTTCAGAGAGAAGAGCGGCCAATGTGACGATCTGGCTTTAAATCGATTCGATAACAAATGACGAAAACGGACGGATTTCTCAGGTTTTTACTACATATGAACACTTTTCACATTCTCCCGTGCAACGCGGCTGCTAGTCTTCCTTTCATGCAAAATGTTAAGGTCCTAAGTCATGTCCAAGCGACCAAAGCCGGCTAAAATGTGGTTAATCGACAACTAAAACTTAAATAGTACTACTTCTTACTGGCTATTACTTCAATTTAGAAGCTTCTTCTGTGTTCTAATATGGTGCTTTTAGTGTCTCCGCATACCGCAGCACGCGACATAGCTTTGCTGACGATAAATGTAACCGTCTCAGAGAGAAAAGCGGCCAATGTGACGATCTGGCTTTAAGTCGTTTCGATAACAAATGACGATAACGGACGGATTTCTCAGGTTTTTACTCCATATGAACACTTTTCACATTCTCCCGTGCAACGCGGCTGCTAGTCCTCCTTTAATGCAAAATCTTAAGGTCCTAGGTCTTATCCAAGCCACCAAAGCCGGCTAAAAAGTGAATAATCGATAATATAAACTTGAATTGTACTACTTCTTACTGGCTATTACTTCAACTTAGAAGCTTCTTCTGTGTTCTACTATGGTGCTTTTAGTGTGCCTGCATACCGCAGCACACGACATAGCTTTGCAGGCGATAAATGTAACCGTTTCAGAGCGAAGAGCGGCCAATGAGACGATCTGGCTTTAAATCGATTCGATAACAAATGACGAAAACGGACGGATTTCTCAGGTTTTTACTACATATGAACACTTTTCACATTCTCCCGTGCAACGCGGCTGCTAGTCTTCCTTTCATGCAAAATGTTAAGGTCCTAAGTCATGTCCAAGCGACCAAAGCCGGCTAAAATGTGGTTAATCGACAACTAAAACTTAAATAGTACTACTTCTTACTGGCTATTACTTCAATTTAGAAGCTTCTTCTGTGTTCTAATATGGTGCTTTTAGTGTCTCCGCATACCGCAGCACGCGACATAGCTTTGCTGACGATAAATGTAACCGTCTCAGAGAGAAAAGCGGCCAATGTGACGATCTGGCTTTAAGTCGTTTCGATAACAAATGACGATAACGGACGGATTTCTCAGGTTTTTACTCCATATGAACACTTTTCACATTCTCCCGTGCAACGCGGCTGCTAGTCCTCCTTTAATGCAAAATCTTAAGGTCCTAGGTCTTATCCAAGCCACCAAAGCCGGCTAAAAAGTGAATAATCGATAATATAAACTTGAATTGTACTACTTCTTACTGGCTATTACTTCAACTTAGAAGCTTCTTCTGTGTTCTACTATGGTGCTTTTAGTGTGCCTGCATACCGCAGCACACGACATAGCTTTGCAGGCGATAAATGTAACCGTTTCAGAGCGAAGAGCGGCCAATGTGACGATCTGGCTTTAAATCGATTCGATAACAAATGACGAAAACGGACGGATTTCTCAGGTTTTTACTACATATGAACACTTTTCACATTCTCCCGTGCAACGCGGCTGCTAGTCTTCCTTTCATGCAAAATCTTAAGGTCCTAAGTCATGTCCAAGCCACCAAAGCCGGAGAAAAAGTGATTAGTCGACAACTAAAACTTAAATAGTACTACTTCTTACTGGCTATTACTTCAATTTAGAAGCTTCTTCTGTGTTCTAATATGGTGCTTTTAGTGTCTCCGCATACCGCAGCACGCGACATAGCTTTGCAGGCGATAAATGTAACAGTCTCAGAGAGAAAAGCGGCCAATGTGACGATCTGGCTTTAAGTCGATTCGATAACAAATGACGATAACGGACGGATTTCTCAGGTTTTTACTTCATATGAACACTTTTCACATTCTCCCGTGCAACGCGGCTGCTAGTCCTCCTTTCATGCAGAATCTTAAGGTCCTAGGTCATGTTCAAACCACCAAAGACGGCTAAAAAATTAATAATCGATAACTAAAACTTGAATTGTACTACTTCTTACTGGCTATTACTTCAACTTAGAAACTTCTTCTGTATTCTACTATTGTGCTTCTAGTGTTTCCGCATACCGCAGCACGCGACATAGCTTTGCAGACGATAAATGTAACCGTCTCAGAGAGAAAAGCGGCCAATGTGACGATCTCGCTTTAAGTCGATTCGATAACAAATGACGATAACGGACGGATTTCTCAGGTTTTTACACCATATGAACACTTTTCACATTCTCCCGTGCAACGCGGCTGCTAGTCCTCCTTTCATGCAAAATCTTAAGGTCCTAGGTCTTATCCAAGCCACCAAAGCCGGCTAAAAAGTGAATAATCGACAACTAAAACTTGAATTGTACTACTTCTTACTGGCTATTACTTCAACTTAGAAGCTTCTTCTGTGTTCTACTATGGTGCTTTTAGTGTGCGCGCATACCGCAGCACGCGACATAGCTTTGCAGACGATAAATGTAACCGTTTCAGAGAGAAGAGCGGCCAATGTGACGATCTGGCTTTAAATCGATTCGATAACAAATGACGAAAACGGAAGGATTTCTCAGGTTTTTACTACATATGAACTCTTTTCACATTCTCCCGTGCAACGCGGCTGCTAGTCTTCCTTTCATGCAAACTCTTAAGGTCCTAAGTCATGTCGAAGCCACCAAAGCCGGCTAAAAAGTGGTTAATCGACAACTAAAACTTAAATAGTACTTCTTCTTACTGGCTATTACTTCAATTTAGAAGCTTCTTCTGTGTTCTAATATGGTGCTTTTAGTGTCTCCGCATACCGCAGCACGCGACATAGCTTTGCTGACGATAAATGTAACCGTCTCAGAGAGAAAAGCGGCCAATGTGACGATCTGGCTTTAAGTCGATTCAATAACAAATGACGATAACGGACGGATTTCTCAGGTTTTTACTACATATGAACACTTTTCACATTCTCCCTTGCAACGCGGCTGCTAGTCCTCCTTTCATGCAAAATCTTAAGGTCCAAGGTCTTATCCAAGCCACCAAAGCCGGCTAAAAAGTGAATAATCTATAATTAAAACTTGAATTGAACTACTTCTTACTGGCTATTGCTTCAACTTAGAAGCTTGTTCTGTGTTCTACTATGGTGCTTTAAGTGTCTCCGTATACGGCAGCACGCGACATAGCTTTGCAGACGATAAATGTAACCGTCTCAGAGAGAAAAGCGGCCAATGTGACGATCTGGCTTTAAATGGATTCGAAAACAAATACGAAACCGGACGGATTTCCCAGGTTTTTACTACATATGAACACTTTTCAAATTCTCCCGTGCAACGCGGCTGCTAGTCCTCCTTTCATGCAAAATCTTAAGGTCCTAGGTCTTATCCAAGCCACCAAAGCTGGCTAAAAAGTGAATAATCGATAATATAAACTTGAATTGTACTACTTCTTACTGGCTATTACTTCAACTTAGAAGTTTCTTCTGTGTTCTAATATGGTGCTTTTTGTGTCTCCGCATACCGCAGCACGCGACATAGCATTGCAGACGATAAATGTAACCGTCTCAGAGAGAAAAGCGGCCAATGTGACGATCTCGCTTTAAGTCGATTCGATAACAAATGACGATAACGGACGGATTTCTCAGGTTTTTACACCATATGAACACTTTTCACATTCTCCCATGCAATGCGGCTGCTAGTCCTCCTTTCATGCAAAATCTTAAGGTCCTAGGTCTTATCCAAGCCACCAAAGCTGGCTAAAAAGTGAATAATCGATAATATAAACTTGAATTGTACTACTTCTTACTGGCTATTACTTCAACTTAGAAGCTTCTTCTGTGTTCTACTATGGTGCTTTTAGTGTGCCCGCATACCGCAACACGCGACATACCTTTGCAGACGATAAATGTAACCGTTTCAGAGAGAAGAGCGGCCAATGTGACGATCTGGCTTTAAATCGATTCGATAACAAATGACGAAAACGGACGGATTTCTCAGGTTTTTACTACATATGAACACTTTTCACATTCTCCCGTGCAACGCGGCTGCTAGTCTTCCTTTCATGCAAAATCTTAAGGTCCTAAGTCATGTCCAAGCGACCAAAGCCGGCATAAAAGTGATTAGTCGACAACTAAAACATAAATAGTACTACTTCTTACTGGCTATTACTTCAATTTAGAAGCTTCTTCTGTGTTCTAATATGGTGCTTTTAGTGTCTCCGCATACCGCAGCACGCGACATAGCTTTGCAGGCGATAAATGTAACCGTCTCAGAGAGAAAAGCGGCCAATGTGACGATCTGGCTTTAAGTCGATTCCATAACAAATGACGATAACGGACGGATTTATCAGGTTTTTACTTCATATGAACACTTTTCACATTCTTCCGTGCAACGCGGCTGCTAGTCTTCCTTTCATGCAAAATCTTAAGGTCCTAGGTCTTATCCAAGCCACCAAAGCCGGCTAAAAAGTGAATAATCGATAATTAAAACTTGAATTGTAAAACTTCTTACTGGCTATTACTTCAACTTAGAAACTTCTTCTGTGTTCTACTATGGTGCTTTTAGTGTTCCCGCATACCGCAGCACGCGACAAAGCTTTGCAGACGATAAATGTAACCGTCTCAGAGAGAAAAGCGGCCAATGTGACGATCTCGCTTTAAGTCGATTCGATAACAAATGACGATAACGGACGGATTTCTCAGGTTTTTACTCCATATGAACACTTTTCACATTCTCCCGTGCAACGCGGCTGCTAGTCCTCCTTTAATGCAAAATCTTAAGGTCCTAGGTCTTATCCAAGCCACCAAAGCCGGCTAAAAAGTGAATAATCGATAATATAAACTTGAATTGTACTACTTCTTACTGGCTATTACTTCAACTTAGAAGATCCTTCTGTGTTCTAATATGGTGCTTTTAGTGTCTCCACATACCGCAGCACGCGACATAGCTTTGCAGACGATAAATGTAACCGTCTCAGGGAGAAAAGCGGCCAATGTGACGATCTGGCTTTAAGTCGATTCCATAACAAATGTCGAAAATGGTCAGATTTCTCAGGTTTTTACTACATATGAACACTTTCACATTCTCACATGCAACGCGGCTGCTAGTCCTCCTTTCATGCAAAATCTTAAGGTCCTAGGTCATGTACAAGCCACCAAAGCCGGCTAAAAGGTGAATAATCGATAACTTAAACTTCAATTGTACTACTTCTTACTGGCTATTGCTTCAACTTAGAAGCTTCTTCTGTGTTCTACTATGGTGCTTTTAGTGTTTCCGCATACCGCAGCACGCGACATAGCTTTGCAGACGATAAATGTAACCGTCTCAGAGAGAAAAGCGGCCAATGTGACGATCTGGCTTTAAGTCGATTCGATAACAAATGACAAAAACGGACGGATTTCTCAGGTTTTTACTACATATCAACACTTTTCACATTCTCCCGTGCAACGCGGCTGCTAGTCCTCCTTTCATGCAAAATCTTAAGGTCCTAGGTCATGTCCAAGCCACCAAAGCCGGCTAAAAGGTGAATAATCGATAACTAAAACTTGAATTGTACTACTTCTTACTGGCTATTGCTTCAACTTAGAAGCTTCTTCTGTATTCTACTATGGTGCTTTTAGTGTTTCCTCATACCGCAGCATGCGACATAGCTTTGCAGACGATAAATGTAACCGTCTCAGAGAGAAAAGCGGCCAATGTGACGATCTGGCTTTAAGTGGATTCGATAACAAACACGAATCCGGACGGATTTCCCAGGTTTTTACTACATATGAACACTTTTCACATTTTCCCGTGCAACGCGGCTGCTAGTCCTCCTTTCATGCAAAATCTTAAGGTCCTAGGTCATGTCCAAGCCACCAAAGCCGGCTAAAAAGTGAATAATCGACGACTAAAACCTGAATTGTACTACTTCTTACTGGCTATTACTTCAATTTAGAAGCTTCTTCTGTGTTCTAATATGGTGCTTTTAGTGTCTCCGCATACCGCAGCACGCGACATAGCTTTTCAGACGATAAATGTAACCGTCTCAGAGAGAAAAGCGGCCAATGTGACGATCTGGCTTTAAGTCGATTCGATAACAAATGACGATAACGGACGGATTTATCAGGTTTTTACTTCATATGAACACTTTTCACATTCTCCCGTGCAACGCGGCTGCTATTCTTCCTTTCATGCAAAATCTTAAGGTCCTAAGTCATGTCCAAGCCACCAAAGCCGGAGAAAAAGTGATTAGTCGACAACTAAAACTTAAATAGTACTACTTCTTACTGGCAATTACTTCAATTTAGAAGCTTCTTCTGTGTTCTAATATGGTGCTTTTAGTGTCTCCGCATACCGCAGCACGCGACATAGCTTTGCTGACGATAAATGTAACCGTCTCAGAGAGAAAAGCGGCCAATGTGACGATCTGGCTTTAAGTCGTTTCGATAACAAATGACGAAAACGGACGGATTTCTCAGGTTTTACTACATATGAACACTTTGCACATTCTCCCGTGCAATGCGGCTGCTAGTCTTCCTTTCATGCAAAATCTTAAGGTCCTAAGTCATGTCCAAGCCACCAAAGCCGGAGAAAAAGTGATTAGTCGACAACTAAAACTTAAATATTACTACTTCTTACTGGCTATTACTTCAATTTAGAAGCTTCTTCTGTGTTCTAATATGGTGCTTTTAGTGTCTCCGCAGACCGCAGCACGCGACATAGCTTTGCTGACGATAAATGTAACCGTCTCAGAGAGAAAAGCGGCCAATGTGACGATCTCGCTTTAAGTCGTTTCGATAACAAATGACGAAAACGGACGGATTTCTCAGGTTTTTACTACATATGAACACTTTTCACATTCTCCCGTGCAACGCGGCTGCTAGTCTTCCTTTCATGCAAAATCTTAAGGTCCTAAGTCATGTCCAAGCGACCAAAGCCGGCATAAAAGTGATTAGTCGACAACTAAAACATAAATAGTACTACTTCTTACTGGCTATTACTTCAATTTAGAAGCTTCTTCTGTGTTCTAATATGGTGCTTTTAGTGTCTCCGCATACCGCAGCACGCGACATAGCTTTGCAGGCGATAAATGTAACCGTCTCAGAGAGAAAAGCGGCCAATGTGACGATCTGGCTTTAAGTCGATTCGATAACAAATGACGATAACGGACGGATTTATCAGGTTTTTACTTCATATGAACACTTTTCACATTCTCCCGTGCAACGCGGCTGCTAGTCTTCCTTTCATGCAAAATCTTAAGGTCCTAGGTCTTATCCAAGCCACCAAAGCCGGCTAAAAAGTGAATAATCGATAATTAAAACTTGAATTGTACTACTTCTTACTGGCTATTACTTCAACTTAGAAACTTCTTCTGTGTTCTACTATGGTGCTTTTAGTGTTCCCGCATACCGCAGCACGCGACATAGCTTTTCAGACGATAAATGTAACCGTCTCAGAGAGAAAAGCGGCCAATGTGACGATCTCGCTTTAAGTCGATTCGATAACAAATGACGATAACGGACGGATTTCTCAGGTTTTTACTCCATATGAACACTTTGCACATTCTCCCGTGCAACGCGGCTGCTAGTCCTCCTTTCATGCAAAATCTTAAGGTCCTAGGTCTTATCCAAGCCACCAAAGCCGGCTAAAAAGTGAATAATCGATAATATAAACTTGAATTGAACTACTTCTTACTGGCTATTACTTCAACTTAGAAGCTTCTTCTGTGTTCTACTATGGTGCTTTTAGTGTGCCCGCATACCGCAGCACGCGACATAGCTTTGCAGGCGATAAATGTAACCGTTTCAGAGAGAAGAGCGGCCAATGTGACGATCTGGCTTTAAATCGATTCGATAACAAATGACGATAACGGACGGATTTCTCAGGTTTTTACTACATATGAACACTTTTCACATTCTCCCGTGCAACGCGGCTGCTATTCTTCCTTTCATGCAAAATCTTAAGGTCCTAAGTCATGTCCAAGCCACCAAAGACGGCTAAAAATCAATAATCGATAACTAAAACTTGAATTGTACTACTTCTTACTGGCTATTACTTCAACTTAGAAACTTCTTCTGTATTCTACTATTGTGCTTCTAGTGTTTCCGCATACCGCAGCACGCGACATAGCTTTGCAGACGATAAATGTAACCGTCTCAGAGAGAAAAGCGGCCAATGTGACGATCTCGCTTTAAGTCGATTCGATAACAAATGACGATAACGGACGGCTTTCTCAGGTTTTTACACCATATGAACACTTTTCACATTCTCCCGTGCAACGCGGCTGCTAGTCCTCCTTTCATGCAAAATCTTAAGGTCCTAGGTCTTATCCAGGCCACCAAAGCCGGCTAAAAAGTGAATAATCGATAATATAAACTTGAATTGTACTACTTCTTACTGGCTATTACTTCAACTTAGAAGCTTCTTCTGTGTTCTACTATGGTGCTTTTAGTGTGCGCGCATACCGCAGCACGCGACATAGCTTTGCAGACGATAAATGTAACCGTTTCAGAGAGAAGAGCGGCCACTGTGACGATCTGGCTTTAAATCGATTCGATAACAAATGACGAAAACGGAAGGATTTCTCAGGTTTTTACTACATATGAACTCTTTTCACATTCTCCCGTGCAACGCGGCTGCTAGTCTTCCTTTCATGCAAACTCTTAAGGTCCTAAGTCATGTCGAAGCCACCAAAGCGGGCTAAAAAGTGGTTAATCGACAACTTAAACTTAAATAGTACTACTTCTTACTGGCTATTACTTCAATTTAGAAGCTTCTTCTGTGTTCTAATATGGTGCTTTTAGTGTCTCCGCATACCGCAGCACGCGACATAGCTTTGCTGACGATAAATGTAACCGTCTCAGAGAGAAAAGCGGCCAATGTGACGATCTGGCTTTAAGTCGTTTCGATAACAAATGACGAAAACGGACGGATTTCTCAGGTTTTTACTACATATGAACACTTTTCACATTCTCCCATGCAACGCGGCTGCTAGTCCTCCATTCATGCGGAATCTTAAGTTCCTAGGTCATGTTCAAACCACCAAAGACGGCTAAAAAGTTAATAATCGATAACTAAAACTTGAATTGTACTACTTCTTACTGGCTATTACTTCAACTTAGAAGCTTCTTCTGTATTCTACTATTGTGCTTTTAGTGTTTCCGCATACCGCAGCACGCGACATATCTTTGCAGACAATAAATGTAACCGTCTCAGGGAGAAAAGCGGCCAATGTGACGATCTGGCTTTAAGTCGATTCAATAACAAATGACGATAACGGACGGATTTCTCAGGTTTTTACTACATATGAACACTTTTCACATTCTCCCTTGCAACGCGGCTGCTAGTCCTCCTTTCATGCAAAATCTTAAGGTCCAAGGTCTTATCCAAGCCAATAAAGCCGGCTAAAAAGTGAATAATCTATAATTAAAACTTGAATTGAACTACTTCTTACTGGCTATTGCTTCAACTTAGAAGCTTGTTCTGTGTTCTACTATGGTGCTTTAAGTGTCTCCGTATACGGCAGCACGCGACATAGCTTTGCAGACTATAAATGTAACCGTCTCAGAGAGAAAAGCGGCCAATGTGACGATCTGGCTTTAAATGGATTCGATAACAAATACGAAACCGGACGGATTTCCCAGGTTTTTACTACATATGAACACTTTTCACATTCTCCCGTGCAACGCGGCTGCTAGTCCTTCTTTCATGCAAAATCTTAAGGTCCTAGGTCATGTCCAAGCCACCAAAGCCGGCTAAAAAGTGAATAATCGACAACTAAAACTTGAATTGTACTACTTCTTACTGGCTATTACTTCAACTTAGAAGTTTCTTCTGTGTTCTAATATGGTGCTTTTTGTGTCTCCGCATACCGCAGCACGCGACATAGCATTGCAGACGATAAATGTAACCGTCTCACAGAGAAAAGCGGCCAATGTGACGATCTCGCTTTAAGTCGATTCGATAACAAATGACGATAACGGACGGATTTCTCAGGTTTTTACACCATATGAACACTTTTCACATTCTCCCATGCAATGCGGCTGCTAGTCCTCCTTTCATGCAAAATCTTAAGGTCCTAGGTCTTATCCAAGCCACCAAAGCTGGCTAAAAAGTGAATAATCGATAATATAAACTTGAATTGTACTACTTCTTACTGGCTATTACTTCAACTTAGAAGCTTCTTCTGTGTTCTACTATGGTGCTTTTAGTGTGCCCGCATACCGCAACACGCGACATAGCTTTGCTGACGATAAATGTAACCGTTTCAGAGAGAAGAGCGGCCAATGTGACGATCTGGCTTTAAATCGATTCGATACCAAATGACGAAAACGGACGGATTTCTCAGGTTTTTTCTACATATGAACACTTTTCACATTCTCCCGTGCAACGCGGCTGCTAGTCTTCCTTTCATGCAAAATCTTAAGGTCCTAAGTCATGTCCAAGCGACCAAAGCCGGCATAAAAGTGATTAGTCGACAACTAAAACATAAATAGTACTACTTCTTACTGGCTATTACTTCAATTTAGAAGCTTCTTCTGTGTTCTAATATGGTGCTTTTAGTGTCTCCGCATACCGCAGCACGCGACATTGCTTTGCAGGCGATAAATGTAACCGTTTCAGAGAGAAGAGCGGCCAATGTGACGATCTGGCTTTAAATCGATTCGATAACAAATGACGAAAACGGACGGATTTCTCAGGTTTTTACTACATATGAACACTTTTCACATTCTCCCGTGCAACGCGGCTGCTAGTCTTCCTTTCATGCAAAATCTTAAGGTCCTAAGTCATGTCCAAGCCACCAAAGCCGGAGAAAAAGTGATTAGTCGAGAACTAAAACTTAAATAGTACTACTTCTTACTGGCTATTACTTCAATTTAGAAGCTTCTTCTGTGTTCTAATATGGTGCTTTTAGTGTCTCCGCATACCGCAGCACGCGACATAGCTTTGCAGGCGATAAATGTAACCGTCTCAGAGAGAAAAGCGGCCTATGTGACGATCTGGCTTTAAGTCGATTCGATAACAAATGACGATAACGGACGGATTTCTCAGGTTTTTACTTCATATGAACACTTTTCACATTCTCCCGTGCAACGCGGCTTCTAGTCCTCCTTTCATGCAAAATCTTAAGGTCCTAGGTCTTATCCAAGCCACCAAAGCCGGCTAAAAAGTGAATAATCGATAATTAAAACTTGAATTGTACTACTTCTTACTGGCTATTACTTCAACTTAGAAGCTTCTTCTGTGTTCTACTATGGTGCTTTTAGTGTTCCCACATACCGCAGCACGCGACATATCTTTGCAGACGATAAATGTAACCGTTTTAGAGGGAAGAATGGCCAATGTGACGATCTTCCTTCAAATCGATTCGATAACAAATGACGAAAACGGACGGATTTCTCATGTTTTTACTACATATGAACACTTTTCACATTCTTCCGTGCAACGCGGCTGCTAGTCCTCCTTTAATGCAAAATCTTAAGGTCCTAGGTCTTATCCAAGCCACCAAAGCCGGCTGAAAAGTGAATAATCGATAATATAAACTTGAATTGTACTACTTCTTACTGGCTATTACTTCAACTTAGAAGCTTCTTCTGTGTTCTACTATGGTGCTTTTAGTGTGCCCGCATACCGCAGCACGCGACATAGCTTTGCAGTCGATAAATGTAACCGTTTCAGAGAGAAGAGCGGCCAATGTGACGATCTGGCTTTAAATCGATTCGATAACAAATGACGAAAACGGACGGATTTCTCAGGTTTTTACTACATATGAACACTTTTCACATTCTCCCGTGCAACGCGGCTGCTAGTCTTCCTTTCATGCAAAATCTTAAGGTCCTAAGTCATGTCCAAGCCACCAAAGCCGGAGAAAAAGTGATTAGTCGAGAACTAAAACTTAAATAGTACTACTTCTTACTGGCTATTACTTCAATTTAGAAGCTTCTTCTGTGTTCTAATATGGTGCTTTTAGTGTCTCCGCATACCGCAGCACGCGACATAGCTTTGCAGGCGATAAATGTAACCGTCTCAGAGAGAAAAGCGGCCTATGTGACGATCTGGCTTTAAGTCGATTCGATAACAAATGACGATAACGGACGGATTTCTCAGGTTTTTACTTCATATGAACACTTTTCACATTCTCCCGTGCAACGCGGCTTCTAGTCCTCCTTTCATGCAAAATCTTAAGGTCCTAGGTCTTATCCAAGCCACCAAAGCCGGCTAAAAAGTGAATAATCGATAATTAAAACTTGAATTGTACTACTTCTTACTGGCTATTACTTCAACTTAGAAGCTTCTTCTGTGTTCTACTATGGTGCTTTTAGTGTTCCCACATACCGCAGCACGCGACATAGCTTTGCAGACGATAAATGTAACCGTTTTAGAGAGAAGAGCGGCCAATGTGACGATCTGGCTTTAAATCGATTCGATAACAAATGACGAAAACGGACGGATTTCTCAGGTTTTTACTACATATGAACACTTTTCACATTCTCCCGTGCAACGCGGCTGCTAGTCTTCCTTTCATGCAAAATCTTAAGGTCCTAAGTCATGTCCAAGCCACCAAAGCCGGCTAAAAAGTGATTAATCGACAACTAAAACTTAAATAGTACTACTTCTTACTGGCTATTACTTCAATTTAGAAGCTTCTTCTGTGTTCTAATATGGTGCTTCTAGTGTCTCCGCATACCGCAGCACGCGACATAGCTTTGCTGACGATAAATGTAACCGTCTCAGAGAGAAAAGGGGCCAATGAGACGATCTGGCTTTAAGTCAAATCGATAACAAATGACGAAAACGGACGGATTTCTCAGTTTTTTACTACATATGAACACTTTTCACATTCTCCCGTGCAACGCGGCTGCTAGTCCTCCTCTCATGCAACATCTTATTGTCCTAGGTCATGTCATAGCCACCAAAGCCGGCTAAATAGTGAATAATCGACAACTAATACTTGAATTGTACTACTTCTTACTGGCTATTACTTCAACTTAGAAGCTTCTTCTGTGTTGTACTGTGGTGCTTTTAGTGTATCCGCATATCGCAGCACGCGACATAGCTTTGCAGACGATAAGTGTAACCGTTTCAGAGAGAAGAGCAGCCAATGTGACGATCTGGCTTTAAGTCGATTCGATAACAAATGACGAAAACGGACGGATTTCTCAGGTTTTTCCAACATATGAACACTTTTCACATTCTCCCGTGCAACGCGTCTGCTAGTCCTCCTTTCATGCAAAATCTTAAGGTCCTAGGTCATGTCCAAGCCACCAAAGCCGGCTAAAAAGTGAATAATGGACAACTAAAACTTGAATTGTACTACTTCTTACTGGCTATTACTTCAACTTAGAAGCTTCTTCTGTGTTCTACTATGGTGCTTCTAGTGTCTCCGCACACCGCATCACGCGACATAGCTTTGCAGACGATAAATGTAACCGTTTGAGAGAGAAGAATGGCCAATGTGACGATCTGGCTTTAAGTCGATTCGATAACAAATGACGAAAACGGACGGATTTCACAGGTTTTTACTACTTATGAACACTTATTACATTCTACCGTGCAACGCGGCTGCTAGTCCTCCTTTCTTGCAAATTCCTAAGGTCCTAGATCATGTCCAAGCCAAAAAAGCCGGCTAAAAAGTGAATAATCGACAACTAAAACTTGAATTGTACTACTTCTTACTGGCTATTACTTCAACTTAGAAGCTTCTTCTGTGTTCTACTATGGTGCTTTTAGTGTCTCCGCATACCGCAGCACGCGACATAGCTTTGCAGACGGTAAATGTAACCGTCTCAGAGAGAAAAGCGGCAAATGTGACGATCTGGCTTTAAGTCGATTCGATATCAAATGACGAAAACGGACGGATTTCTCAGGTTTTTCCAACATATGAACACTTTTCACATTCTCCCGTGCAACGCGGCTGCTAGTCCTCCTTTCATGCAAAATCTTAAGGTCCTAGGTCATGTCCAAGCCACCAAAGCTGGCTAAAAAGTGAATAATCGACAACTAAAACTTGAATTATACTACTTCTTACTGGCTATTACTTCAGCTTAGAAGCTTCTTCTGTGTTCTACTATGGAGCTTTTAGTGTCTCCGCATACCGCAGCACGCGACATAGCTTTGCAGACGATAAGTGTAACCGTTTCAGAGAGAAAAGAGAAAACTGTGACGATCTGACTTTAAGTCGATTCAATAACAAATGACGAAAACGGACGGATTTCTCAGTTTTTTACTGCATATGAACACTTTTCCCATTCTCCCGTGCACCGCGGCTGCTAGTACTCCTTTCATGCAAAATCTTATTGTCCTAGGTAATGTCATAGCCACCAAAGCCGGCTAAAAAGTGAATAATCGACAACTAATACTTGAATTGTACTACTTCTTACTGGCTATTACTTCAACTTAGAAGCTTCTTCTGGGTTGTACTATGGTGCTTTTAGTGTTTTGGCATAACGTAGCACGCGACATAGCTTTGCAGACGATAAATGTAACCGTTTGAGAGAGAAGAATGGCCAATGTGACGATCTGGCTTTAAGTCGATTCGATAACAAATGACGAAAACGGACGGATTTCACAGGTTTTTACTACTTATGAACACTTATTACATTCTACCATGCAACGCGGCTGCTAGTCCTCCTTTCATGCAAATTCCTAAGGTCCTAGATCATGTCCAAGCCAAAAAAGCCGGCTAAAAAGTGAATAATCGACAACTAAAACTTGAATTGTACTACTTCTTACTGGCTATTACTTCAACTTAGAAGCTTCTTCTGTGTTGTACTGTGGTGCTTTTAGTGTTTCCGCATATCGCAGCACGCGACATAGCTTTGCAGACGATAAGTGTAACCGATTCAGAGAGAAGAGGGGCCAATGTGACGATCTGGCTTTAAGTCGATTCGATAACAAATGACGAAAACGGACGGATTTCTCAGGTTTTTACTACATGTGAACACTTTTCACATTCTCCCGTGCAACGCGGCTGCTAGTCCTCCTTTTATGCAAAATATTAAGGTAATAGGTCATGTCCAAGCGACCAAAGCCGGCAAAAATGTGAATAATCGACAACTAAAACTTGAATTTTATTACTTCTTACTGGCTATTACTTCAACTTAGAAGCTTCTTCTGTGTTCTACTATGGTGCTTTTAGTGTCTCCGCATACCGCAGCACGCGACATAGCTTTGCAGACGATAAATGTAACCGTCTCAGAGAGAAAAGCAGCAAATGTGACGATCTGGCTTTAAGTCGATTCGATAACAAATGACGAAAACGGACCGATTTCTCAGGTTTTTACTACATATGAACACTTTTCACATTCTCCCGTGCAACGCGGCTGCTAGTCCTCCTTTCATGCAAAATCTTAAGGTCTTAGGTCATGTCCAAGCCACCAAAGCCGGCTCAAAAGTGAATAATCGACAACTAAAACTTGAATTGTACTACTCCTTACTGGCTATTACTTCAACTTAGAAGCTTCTTCTGTGTTCTACTATGGTGCTTTTAGTGTCTCCGCATACCGCAGCACGCGACATAGCTTTGCAGACGATAAATGTAACCGTCTCAGAGAGAAAAGGGGCCAATGAGACGATCTGGCTTTAAGTCGATTCGATAACAAATGAAGAAAACGGACAGATTTCTCAGGTTTTTACTACATATGAACACTTTTCACATTCTCCCGTGCAACGCGGCTGCTAGTCTTCCTTTCATGCAAAATCTTAAGGTTCCACCGCATGTCCAAGCCACCAAAGCCGGCTAAAAAGTGAATAATCGACAACTAAAACTTGAATTTTACTACTTCTTACTGGCTATTACTTCAACTTAGAAGCTCCTTCTGTGTTCTACTATGGTGCTTTTAGTGTTTCGGCATATCGCAGCACGCGACATAGCTTTGCAGACGATAAATGTAACCGTTTGAGAGAGAAGAATGGCCAATGTGACGATCTGGCTTGAAGTCAATTCGATAACAAATGACGAAAATGGACGGATTTCTCAGGTTTTTACTACTTATGAACACTTTTCACATTCTCCCATGCAACGCGGCTGCTAGTCCTCCTTTCATGCAAAATCTTAAGGTCCTAGGTCATGTCCAAGAAACCAAAGCCTGCAAAAAAGTGAATAATCGACAACTAAAACTTCAATTGTACTACTTCTTACTGGCTATTACTTCAACATAGAAGCTTCTTCTGTGTTCTACTATGGTGCTTTTAGTGTTTCCGCATATCGCAGCACGCGACATAGCTTTGTAGACGATAAAAGTAACCGTTTCAGAGAGAAGAGCGGCCAATGTGACGATCTGGCTTTAGGACGATTCGATAACAAATGGCGAAAACGGACGGATTTCTCAGGTTTTTACTACATATGAGCACCTTTCACATTCTCCCGTGCAACGCGGCTGCTAGTCCTCCTTTCATGGAAAATCTTAAGGTACTAGGTCATGTCCAAGCCACCAAAGCCGGCTAAAAAGTGAATAATCGACAACTAAAACTTGAATTGTACTACTTCTTACTGGCTATTACTTCAACATAGAAGCTTCTTCTGTGTTCTACCATGGAGCTTTTAGTGTCTCCGCATACCGCAGCACGCGACATAGCTTTGCAGACGATAAGTGTAACCGTTTCAGAGAGAAAAGAGACCAATGTGACGATCTGGCTTTAAGTCGATTCGATAACAAATGACGAAAACGGACGGATTTCTCAGGTTTTTACTACATATGAACACTTTTCACATTCTCCCTTGCAACGCGGCTGCTAGTCCTCCTTTCATGCAAAATCTTATGGTCCTAGGTCATGTCATAGCAACCAAAGCCGGCTAAAAAGTGAATAATCGACAACTAATACTTGAATTGTACTACTTCTTACTGGCTATTACTTCAACTTAGAAGCTTCTTCTGTGTTGTACTGTGGTGCTTTTAGTGTTTCCGCATATCGCAGCACGCGACATAGCTTTGCAGACGATAAGTGTAACCGATTCAGAGAGAAGAGGGGCCAATGTGACGATCTGGCTTTAAGTCGATTCGATAACAAATGACGAAAACGGACGGATTTCTCAGGTTTTTACTACATGTGAACACTTTTCACATTCTCCCGTGCAACGCGGCTGCTAGTCCTCCTTTTATGCAAAATATTAAGGTCCTAGGTCATGTCCAAGCGACCAAAGCCGGCAAAAATGTGAATAATCGACAACTAAAACTTGAATTTTATTACTTCTTACTGGCTATTACTTCAACTTAGAAGCTTCTTCTGTGTTCTACTATGGTGCTTTTAGTGTCTCCGCATACCGCAGCACGCGACATAGCTTTGCAGACGATAAATGTAACCGACTCAGAGAGAAAAGCAGCAAATGTGACGATCTGGCTTTAAGTCGATTCGATAACAAATGACGAAAACGGACGGATTTCTCAGGTTTTTACTACATATGAACACTTTTCACATTCTCCCGTGCAACGCGGCTGCTAGTCCTCCTTTCATGCAAAATCTTAAGGTCTTAGGTCATGTCCAAGCCACCAAAGCCGGCTCAAAAGTGAATAATCGACAACTAAAACTTGAATTGTACTACTCCTTACTGGCTATTACTTCAACTTAGAAGCTTCTTCTGTGTTCTACTATGGTGCTTTTAGTGTCTCCGCATACCGCAGCACGCGACATAGCTTTGCAGACGATAAATGTAACCGTCTCAGAGAGAAAAGGGGCCAATGAGACGATCTGGCTTTAAGTCGATTCGATAACAAATGAAGAAAACGGACAGATTTCTCAGGTTTTTACTACATATGAACACTTTTCACATTCTCCCGTGCAATGCGGCTGCTAGTCTTCCTTTCATGCAAAATCTTAAGGTTCCACCGCATGTCCAAGCCACCAAAGCCGGCTAAAAAGTGAATAATCGACAACTAAAACTTGAATTTTACTACTTCTTACTGGCTATTACTTCAACTTAGAAGCTCCTTCTGTGTTCTACTATGGTGCTTTTAGTGTTTCGGCATATCGCAGCACGCGACATAGCTTTGCAGACGATAAATGTAACCGTTTGAGAGAGAAGAATGGCCAATGTGACGATCTGGCTTGAAGTCAATTCGATAACAAATGACGAAAATGGACGGATTTCTCAGGTTTTTACTACTTATGAACACTTTTCACATTCTCCCATGCAACGCGGCTGCTAGTCCTCCTTTCATGCAAAATCTTAAGGTCCTAGGTCATGTCCAAGAAACCAAAGCCTGCAAAAAAGTGAATAATCGACAACTAAAACTTCAATTGTACTACTTCTTACTGGCTATTACTTCAACATAGAAGCTTCTTCTGTGTTCTACTATGGTGCTTTTAGTGTTTCCGCATATCGCAGCACGCGACATAGCTTTGTAGACGATAAAAGTAACCGTTTCAGAGAGAAGAGCGGCCAATGTGACGATCTGGCTTTAGGACGATTCGATAACAAATGGCGAAAACGGACGGATTTCTCAGGTTTTTACTACATATGAGCACCTTTCACATTCTCCCGTGCAACGCGGCTGCTAGTCCTCCTTTCATGGAAAATCTTAAGGTACTAGGTCATGTCCAAGCCACCAAAGCCGGCTAAAAAGTGAATAATCGACAACTAAAACTTGAATTGTACTACTTCTTACTGGCTATTACTTCAACTTAGAAGCTTCTTCTGTGTTCTACCATGGAGCTTTTAGTGTCTCCGCATACCGCAGCACGTGACATAGCTTTGCAGACGATAAGTGTAACCGTTTCAGAGAGAAAAGAGACCAATGTGACGATCTGGCTTTAAGTCGATTCGATAACAAATGACGAAAACGGACGGATTTCTCAGGTTTTTACTACATATGAACACTTTTCACATTCTCCCTTGCAACGCGGCTGCTAGTCCTCCTTTCATGCAAAATCTTATGGTCCTAGGTCATGTCATAGCCACCAAAGCCGGCTAAAAAGTGAATAATCGGCAACTAATACTTGAATTGTACTACTTCTTACTGGCTATTACTTCAACTTAGAAGCTTCTTCTGGGTTCTACTACGGTGCTTTTAGTGTTTTGGCATACCGTAGCACGCGACATAGCTTTGCAGACGATAAATGTAACCGTTTGAGAGAGAAGAATGGCCAATGTGACGATCTGGCTTTAAGTCGATTCGATAACAAATGACGAAAACGGACGGATTTCTCAGGTTTTTACTGCATATGAACACTTTTTACATTCTACCGTGCAACGCGGCTGCTAGTCCTCCTTTCATGCAAAATCCTAAGGTCCTAGGTCATGTCCAATCCACCAAAGCCGGCTAAAAAGTGAATAATCGACAACTAAAACTTGAATTGTACTACTTCTTACTGGCTATTACATCAACTTAGAAGCTTCTTCTGTGTTCTACTATGGTGCTTTTAGTGTTTCCGTATATCGCAGCACGCGACATAGCTTTGCAGACGATAAGTGTAAACGTTTTAGAGAGAAGAGCGGCCAATGTGACGATCTGGCTTTAAGTCGATTCGATAACAAATGACGAAAACGGACGGATTTCTCAGGTTTTACTACATATGAACACTTTTCACATTCTCCCGTGCAACGCGGCTGCTAGTCCTCCTTTCATGCAAAATCTTAATGTCCTAGGTCATGTCCAAGCGACCAAAGCCGGCAAAAATGTGAATAATCGACAACTAAAACTTGAATTGTATTTCTTCTTACTGGCTATTACTTCAACTTAGAAGCTTCTTCTGTGTTCTACTATGGTGCTTTAAGTGTCTCCGCATACCGCAGCACGCGACATAGCTTTGTAGACGATAAATGAAACCGTCTCAGAGAGAAAAGCGGCCAATGTGAAGATCTGGCTTTAAGTCGACTCGATAACAAATGACGAAAACGGACGGATTTCTCAGGTTTTTCCAACATATGAACACTTTTCACATTCTCCCGTGCAACGCGGCTGCTAGTCCTCCTTTCATGCAAAATCTTAAGGTCCTAGGTCATGTCCAAGCCACCAAAGCCGGCTAAAAAGTGAATAATCGACAACTAAAACTTGAATTGTACTACTTCTTACTGGCTATTACTTCAAGTTAGAAGCTTCTTCTGTGTTCTACTATGGTGCTTTTAGTGTCTCCGCATACCGCAGCACGCGACATAGCTTTGCAGACGATAAATGTAACCGTCTCAGAGAGAAAAGCGGCCAATGAGACGATCTGGCTTTAAGTCGATTCGATAGCAAATGACGAAAACGGACGGATTTCTCAGGTTTTTACTACATATGAACACTTTTCACATTCTCCCGTGCAACGCGGCTGCTAGTCTTCCTTTCATGCAAAATCTTAAGGTTCCACCGCATGTCCAAGCCACCAAAGCCGGCTAAAAAGCGAATAATCGACAACTAAAACTTGAATTGTACTACTTCTTACTGGCTATTACGTCAACTTAGAAGCTTCTTCTGTGTTCTACTATGGTGCTTTTATTGTTTCGGCATACCGCAGCACGTTACCTAGCTTTGCAGACGATAACTGTAACCGTTTCAGAGAGAAGAGCGGCCAATGTGACGATCTGGCTTTAAGTCGATTCGATAACAAATGACGAAAACGGACGGATTTCTCAGGTTTTCACTACATATGAACACTTTTCACATTCTCCCATGCAACGCGGCTGTTAGACCTCCTTTCATGCAAAATCTTAAGGTCCTAGGTCATGTCCAAGCCACCAAAGCCGCCTAAAAAGTGAATAATCGATAACTAAAACTTGAATTGTACTACATCTTACTGGCTATTACTTCAACTTAGAAGCTTCTTCTGTGTTCTACTATGGTGCTTTTAGTGTTTCCGCATACTGCAGCACGCGACTTAGCTTTGCAGACGATAAATGTATCCGTTTCAGAGAGAAAAGCGGCCAATATGACGATCTGGCTTAAAGTCGTTTCGATAACAAATGGCGAAAACAAACGGATTTCTCACGTTTTTACTACATATGAACACTTTTCACATTCTCCCATGCAACGCGCCTGCAAGTACTCCTTTCATGCAAAATCTTAAGGTTCCACCGCATGTCCAAGCCATTAAAGCCGGCTAAAAAGCGAATAATCGACAACTAAAACTTGAATTGTACTACTTCTTACTGGCTATTACTTCAACATAGAAGCTCCTTCTGTGTTCTACTATGGTGCTTTTAGTGTTTCGGCATATCGCAGCACGCGACATAGCTTTGCAGACGATAAATGTAACCGTTTGAGAGAGAAGAATGGCCAATGTGACGATCTGGCTTGAAGTCAATTCAATAACAAATGACGAAAATGGACGGATTTCTCTGGTTTTTACTACTTATGAACATTTTTCACATTCTCCCATGCAACGCGGCTGCTAGTCCTCCTTTCATGCAAAATCTTAAGGTTCTAGGTCATGTCCAAGAAACCAAAGCCGGCTAAAAAGTGAATAATCGACAACTAAAACTTCAATTGTACTACTTCTTACTGGCTATTACTTCAACATAGAAGCTTCTTCTGTGTTCTACTATGGTGCTTTTAGTGTTTCCGCATACCGCAGCACGCGACATAGCTTTGTAGACGATAAATGTAACCGTTTCAGAGAGAAGAGCGGCCAATGTGACGATCTGGCTTTAAGACGATTCGATAACAAATGGCGAAAACGGACGGATTTCTCAGGTTTTTACTACATATGAACACCTTTCACATTCTCCCGTGCAACGCGGCTGCTAGTCCTCCTTTCATGGAAAATCTTAAGGTACTAGGTCATGTCCAAGCCACCAAAGCCGGCTAAAAAGTGAATAATCGACTACTAAAACTTGAATTGTACTACTTCTTACTGGCTATTACTTCAACTTAGAAACTTCTTCTGTGTTCTACTATGGAGCTTTTAGTGTCTCCGCATACCGCAGCACGCGACATAGCTTTGCAGACGATAAGTGTAACCGTTTCAGAGAGAAAAGAGACCAATGTGACGATCTGGCTTTAAGTCGATTCGATAACAAATGACGAAAACGGACGGATTTCTCAGGTTTTTACTACATATGAACACTTTTCACATTCTCCCGTGCAACGCGGCTGCTAGTCCTCGTTTCATGCAAAATCTTATGGTCCTAGGTCATGTCATAGCCACCAAAGCCGGCTAAAAAGTGAATAATCGACAACTAATACTTGAATTGTACTACTTCTTACTGGCTATTACTTCAACTTAGAATCTTCTTCTGGGTTCTACTATGGTGCTTTTTGTGTTTTGGCATACCGTAGCACGCGACATAGCTTTGCAGACGATAAATGTAACCGTTTGAGAGAGAAGAATGGCCAATGTGACGATCGGGCTTTAAGTCGATTCGATAACAAATGACGAAAACGGACGGATTTCTCACGTTTTTACTGCATATGAACACTTTTTACATTCTACCGTGCAACGCGGCTGCTAGTCCTCCTTTCATGCAAAATCCTAAGGTCCTAGGTCATGTCCAATCCACCAAAGCCGGCTAAAAAGTGAATAATCGACAACTAAAACTTGAATTGTATTACTTCTTACTGGCTATTACTTCAACTTAGAAGCTTCTTCTGTGTTCTACTATGGTGCTTTTAGTGTCTCCGCACACCGCAGCACGCGACATAGCTTTGCAAACGATAAATGTAACCGTCTCAGAGAGAAAAGCGGCCAATGAGACGTTCTGGCTTTAAGTCGATTCGATAGCAAATGACGAAAACGGACGGATTTCTCAGGTTTTTACTACATATGAACACTTTTCACAATTCTCCCATGCAACGCGGCTGCTAGTCTTCCTTTCATGCAAAGTCTTAAGGTTCCACCGCATGTCCAAGCCACCAAAGTCGGCTAAAAAGCGAATAATCGACAACTAAAACTTGAATTGTACTGCTTCTTACTGGCTATTACTTCAACTTAGAAGCTCCTTCTGTGTTCTACTATGGTGCTTTTAGTGTTTCGGCATATCGCAGCACGCGTCATAGCTTTGCAGACGATAAATGTAACCGTTTGAGAGAGAAGAATGGCCAATGTGTCGATCTGGCTTGAAGTCAATTCGATAACAAATGACGAAAATGGACGGATTTCTCAGGTTTTTACTACATATGAACACTTTTCAAATTCTCCCATGCAACTCGGCTGTTAGACCTCCTTTCATGCAAAATCTTGAGGTCCTAGGTCATGTCCAAGCCACCAAAGCCGGCTAAAAAGTGAATAATCGACAACTAAAACTTGAATTGTACTACTTCTTACTGGCTATTACGTCAACTTAGATGCTTCTTCTGTGTTCTACTATGGTGCTTTTATTGTTTCGGCATACCGCAGCACGTTACCTAGCTTTGCAGACGATAAGTGTAACCGTTTCAGAGAGAAGAGCGGCCAATGTGACGATCTGGCTTTAAGTCGATTCGATAACAAATGACGAAAACGGACGGATTTCTCAGGTTTTTACTACATATGAACACTTTTCACATTCTCCCATGCAACGCGGCTGTTAGACCTCCTTTCATGCAAAATCTAAAGGTCCTAGGTCTTGTCCAAGCCCCCAAAGCCGCCTAAAAAGTGAATAATCGATAACTAAAACTTGAATTGTACTACTTCTTACTGGCTATTACTTCAACTTAGAAGCTTCTTCTGTGTTCTACTATGGTGCTTTTAGTGTTTCCGCATACTGCAGCACGCGACATTGCTTTGCAGACGATAAATGTAACCGTTTCAGAGAGAAAAGCGGCCAATGTGACGATCTGGCTTTAAGTCGATTCGATAACAAATGGCGAAAACAGACGGATTTCTCACGTTTTTACTACATATGAACACTTTTCACATTCTCCCGTGAACGCGCCTGCAAGTACTCCTTTCATGCAAAATCTTAAGGTCCTAGGTCATGTCCAAGCCACCAAAGCCGGCTAAAAAGTGAATAATCGACTACTAAAACTTGAATTGTACTACTTCTTACTGGCTATTACTTCAACTTAGAAGCTTATTCTGTGTTCTACTGTGTTGCTTTTAGTGTCTCCGCATACCGCAGCACGCGACATAGCTTTGCAGACAGTAAATGTAACCTTCTCAAAGAGAAAAGTGGCCAATGTGACGATCTGGCTTTAAGTCGATTCGATAACAAATGACGAAAACGGACGGATTTCTCAGGTTTTTACTACATATGAACACTTTTCACATTCTCCCGTGCAACGCGGCTGGTAGTCCTCCTTTCATGCACAATCTTAAGGTCCTAGGTCATGTCCAAGCCACCAAAGCCGGCTAAAAAGTGAATAATCGACAACTAAAACTTGAAATGTACTACTTCTTAGTGGCTATTACGTCAACTGAGAAGCTTCTTCTGTGTTCTACTATGGTGCTTTTATTGTTTCGGCATACCGCAGCACGTTACATAGCTTTGCAGACGATAAGTGTAACCGTTTCAGAGAGAAGAGCGGCCAATGTGACGATCTGGCTTTAAGTCGATTCGATAACAAATGACGAAAACGGACGGATTTCTCAGGTTTTTACTACATATGAACACTTTTCACATTCTCCCATGCAACGCGGCTGTTAGACCTCCTTTCATGCAAAATCTTAAGGTCCTAGGTCATGTCCAAGCCACCAAAGCCGCCTAAAAAGTGAATAATCGACAACTAAAACTTGAATTGTACTACTTCTTACTGGCTATTACTTCAACTTAGAAGCTTCTTCTGTGTTCTACTATGGTGCTTTTAGTGTCTCCGCACACCGCAGCACGCGACATAGCTTTGCAGACGATAAATGTAACCTTCTCAGAGAGAAAAGCGGCCAATGTGACGATCTGGCTTTAAGTCGAGTCGATAACAAATGACGAAAACGGACGGATTTCTCAGGTTTTTACTACATATGAACACTTTCCACATTTTCCCATGCAACGCGGCTGTTAGACCTCCTTTCATGCAAAATCTTATGGTCCTAGGTCATGTCCAAGCCACCAAAGCCGGCTAAAAAGTGAGTAATCGATAACTAAAACTTGAATTGTACTACTTCTTACTGGCTATTACTTCAACTTAGAAGCTTCTTCTGTGTTCTACTGTGCGCGTTTAGTGTCTCCGCATACCACAGCACGCGACATAGCTTTGCAGACGATAAATGTAACCATCTCAGAGAGAAAAGTGGCCAATGTGACGATCTGGCTTTAAGTCGATTCGATAACAAATGACGAAAACGGACGGATTTCTCAGGTTTTTACTACATATGAACCCTTTTCACATTCTCCCGTGCAAAGCGGCTGCTAGTCCTCCTTTCATGCAAATTCTTAAGGTCCAAAGCCGGCTAAAAAGTGAATAATCGACAACTTAAACTTGAATTGTACTACTTCTTACTGGCTATTACTTCAACTTAGAAGCTTCTTCTGTGTTCTACTATGGTGCTTCTAGTGTCTCCGCACTCCGCAGCACGCGACATAGCTTTGCAGACGATAAATGTAACCTTCTCAGAGAGAAAATCGGCGAATGAGACGATCTGGCTTTAAGTCGATTCGATAACAAATGACGAAAACGGACGGATTTCTCAGGTTTTTAGTACATATGAACACTTTTCACATTCTCCCATGCAACGCGGCTGTTAGACCTCCTTTCACGCAAAATCGTAAGGTCCTAGGTCATGTCCAAGCCACCAAAGCCGGCTAAAATGTGAATAATCGATAACTAAAACTTGAATTGTACTGCTTCTTACTGGCTATTACTTCAACTTAGAAGCTCCTTCTGTGTTCTACTATGGTGCTTTTAGTGTTTCGGCATATCGCAGCACGCGTCATAGCTTTGCAGGCGATAAATGTAACCGTTTGAGAGAGAAGAATGGCCAATGTGTCGATCTGGCTTGAAGTCAATTCGATAACAAATGACGAAAATGGACGGATTTCTCAGGTTTTTACTACATATGAACACTTTTCAAATTCTCCGATGCAACTCGGCTGTTAGACCTCCTTTCATGCAAAATCTTAAGGTCCTAGGTCATGTCCAAGCCACCAAAGCCGGCTAAAAAGTGAATAATCGACAACTAAAACTTGAATTTTACTACTTCTTACTGGCTATTACTTCAATATAGAAGATTCTTCTGTGTTCTACTGTGGTGCTTTTAGTGTCTCCGCATACCGCAGCACGCGACATAGCTTTGCAGACAATAAATGTAACCGTCTCAGAGAGAAAGCGGCCAATGTGACGATCTGGCTTTAAGTCCATTCGATAACAAATGACGAAAATGGACGGATTTCTCAGGTTTTTACTACATATGAACACTTTTCACATTCTCCCATGCAACGCGGCTGCTAGTCCTCCTGTCATGCAAACTCATAAGGTCCTAGGTCATGTCCAAGCCACCATAGCCGGCTAAAAAGTGAATAATCGACAACTAAAACTTGAATTGTACTACTTCTTACTGGCTATTACGTCAACTGAGAAGCTTCTTCTGTGTTCTACTATGGTGCTTTTATTGTTTCGGCATACCGCAGCACGTTACATAGCTTTGCAGACGATAAGTGTAACCGTTTCAGAGAGAAGAGCGGCCAATGTGACGATCTGGCTTTAAGTCGATTCGATAACAAATGTCGAAAACGGACGGATTTCTCAGGTTTTTACTACATATGAACACTTTTCACATTCTCCCATGCAACGCGGCTGTTAGACCTCCTTTCATGCAAAATCTTAAGGTCCTAGGTCATGTCCAAGCCACCAAAGCCGCCTAAAAAGTGAATAATCGATAACTAAAACTTGAATTGTACTACTTCTTACTGGCTATTACTTCAACTTAGAAGCTTCTTCTGTGTTCTACTATGGTGCTTTTAGTGTCTCCGCACACCGCAGCACGCGACATAGCTTTGCAGACGATAAATGTAACCTTCTCAGAGAGAAAAGCGGCCAATGTGACGATCTGGCTTTAAGTCGAGTCGATAACAAATGACGAAAACGGAAGGATTTCTGAGGTTTTTACTACATATGAACACTTTCCACATTTTCCCATGCAACGCGGCTGTTAGACCTCCTTTCATGCAAAATCTTATGGTCCTAGGTCATGTCCAAGCCACCAAAGCCGGCTAAAAAGTGAGTAATCGATAACTAAAACTTGAATTGTACTACTTCTTACTGGCTATTACTTCAACTTAGAAGCTTCTTCTGTGTTCTACTGTGCGCTTTTAGTGTCTCCGCATACCACAGCACGCGACATAGCTTTGCAGACGATAAATGTAACCATCTCAGAGAGAAAAGTGGCCAATGTGACGATCTGGCTTTAAGTCGATTCGATAACAAATGACGAAAACGGACGGATTTCTCAGGTTTTTACTACATATGAACCCTTTTCACATTCTCCCGTGCAAAGCGGCTGCTAGTCCTCCTTTCATGCAAATTCTTAAGGTCCAAAGCCGGCTAAAAAGTGAATAATCGACAACTTAAACTTGAATTGTACTACTTCTTACTGGCTATTACTTCAACTTAGAAGCTTCTTCTGTGTTCTACTATGGTGCTTCTAGTGTCTCCGCACTCCGCAGCACGTTACATAGCTTTGCAGACGATAAGTGTAACCGTTTCAGAGAGAAGAGCGGCCAATGTGACGATCTGGCTTTAAGTCGATTCGATAACAAATGTCGAAAACGGACGGATTTCTCAGGTTTTTACTACATATGAACACTTTTCACATTCTCCCATGCAACGCGGCTGTTAGACCTCCTTTCATGCAAAATCTTAAGGTCCTAGGTCATGTCCAAGCCACCAAAGCCGCCTAAAAAGTGAATAATCGATAACTAAAACTTGAATTGTACTACTTCTTACTGGCTATTACTTCAACTTAGAAGCTTCTTCTGTGTTCTACTATGGTGCTTTTAGTGTTTCCGCATACTGCAGCACGCGACATAGCTTTGCAGACGATAAATGTAACCGTTTCAGAGAGAAATGCGGCCAATGTGTCGATCTGGCTTTAAGTCGATTCGATAACAAATGGCGAAAACAGACGGATTTCTCACGTTTTTACTACATATGAACACTTTTCACATTCTCCCGTGCAACGCGCCTCCAAGTACTCCTTTCATGCAAAATCTTAAGGTCCTAGGTCATGTCCAAGCCACCAAAGCCGGCTCAAAAGTGAATAATCGACAACTAAAACTTGAATTGTACTACTTCTTACTGGCTATTACTTCAACTTAGAAGCTTCTTCTGTGTTCTACTATGGTGCTTTTAGTGTCTCCGCATACCGCAGCACGCGACATAGCTTTGCAGACGATAAATGTAACCGTCTCAGAGAGAAAAGGGGCCAATGAGACGATCTGGCTTTAAGTCGATTCGATAACAAACGAAGAAAACGGACGGATTTCTCAGGTTTTTACTACATATGAACACTTTTCACATTCTCCCGTGCAACGCGGCTGCTAGTCTTCCTTTCATGCAAAATCTTAAGGTTCCACCGCATGTCCAAGCCACAAAAGCCGGCTAAAAAGTGAATAATCGACAACTAAAACTTGAATTGTACTACTTCTTACTGGCTATTACTTCAACATAGAAGCTCCTTTTGTGTTCTACTATGGTGCTTTTAGTGTTTCGGCATATCGCAGCACGCGACATAGCTTTGCAGACGATAAATGTAACCGTTTGAGAGAGAAGAATGGCCAATGTGACGATCTGGCTTGAAGTCAATTCGATAACAAATGACGAAAATGGACGGATTTCTCAGGTTTTTACTACTTATGAACATTTTTCACATTCTCCCATGCAACGCGGCTGCTAGTCCTCCTTTCATGCAAAATCTTAAGGTCCTAGGTCATGTCCAAGAAACCAAAGCCGGCTAAAAAGTGAATAATCGACAACTAAAACTTCAATTGTACTACTTCTTACTGGCTATTACTTCAATTTAGAAGCTTCTTCTGTGTTCTACTATGGTGCTTTTAGTGTTTCCGCATACCGCAGCACGCGACATAGCTTTGTAGACGATAAATGTAACCGTTTCAGAGAGAAGAGCGGCCAATGTGACGATCTGGCTTTAAGACGAATCGATAACAAATGGCGAAAACGGACGGATTTCTCAGGTTTTTACTACATATGAACACCTTTCACATTCTCCCGTGCAACGCGGCTGCTAGTCCTCCTTTCATGGAAAATCTTAAGGTACTAGGTCATGTCCAAGCCACCAAAGCCGGCTATAAAGTGAATAATCGACAACTAAAACTTGAATTGTACTACTTCTTACTGGCTATTACTTCAACTTAGAAGCTTCTTCTGAGTTCTACTATTGAGCTTTTAGTGTCTCCGCATATAACAAATGACGAAAACGGACGGATTTCTCAGGTTTTTACTACATATGAACACTACTTCTTACTGGCTATTACTTCAAGTTAGAAGCTTCTTCTGAGTTCTACTATTGAGCTTTTAGTGTCTCCGCATATAACAAATGACGAAAACGGACGGATTTCTCAGGTTTTTACTACATATGAACACCTTTCACATTCTCCCGTGCAACGCGGCTGCTAGTCCTCCTTTCATGGAAAATCTTATGGTCCTAGGTCATGTCATAGCCACCAAAGCCGGCTAAAAAGTGAATAATCGACAACTAATACTTGAATTGTACTACTTCTTACTGGCTATTACTTCAACTTAGAACCTTCTTCTGGGTTCTACTATGGTGCTTTTAGTGTTTTGGCATACCGTAGCACGCGACATAGCTTTGCAGACGATAAATGTAACCGTTTGAGAGAGAAGAATGGCCAATGTGACGATCTGGCTTTAAGTCGATTCGATAACAAATGACGAAAACGGACGGATTTCTCAGGTTTTTCCAACATATGAACACTTTTCACATTCTCCCGTGCAACGCGGCTGCCAGTCCTCGTTTCATGCAAAATCTTATGGTCCTAGGTCATGTCATAGCCACCAAAGCGGCTAAAAAGTGAATAATCGACAACTAATACTTGAATTGTACTACTTCTTACTGGCTATTACTTCAACTTAGAAGCTTCTTCTGTGTTCTACTATGGTGCTTTTAGTGTCTCCGCATACCGCAGCACGCGTCATAGCTTTGCAGACGATAAATGAAACCGTCTCAGAGAGAAAAGCAGCCAATGTGACGATCTGGCTTTAAGTCGATTCGATAACAAATGACGAAAACGGACGGATTTCTCAGGTTTTTACTACATATGAACACTTTTCACATTCTCCCGTGCAACGCGGCTGCTAGTCCTCCTTTCATACAAAATCGTATGGTCCTAGGTCATGTCATAGCCACCAAAGCCGGCTAAAAAGTGAATAATCGACAACTAAAACTTGAATTGTACTACTTCTTACTGGCTATTACTGCAACTTAGAAGCTTCTTCTGTATTCTACTATGGTGCTTTTAGTGTTTCCGCATACCGCAGAACGCGACATAGCTTTTGCAGACGATAAATATAACCGTTTCAGAGAGAAGAGCGGCCAATGTGACGATCTGGCTTTAAGTCGATTCGATAACAAATGACGAAAACGGACGGATTTCTCATGTTTTTACTACATATGAACACTTTTCACATTCTCCCGTGCAACGCGGCTGCTAGTCCTCCTTTCAAGCAAAATCGTAAGGTCCTAGGTCATGTCCAAGCCACCAAAGCCGGCTAAAAAGTGAATAATCGACAACTACAACTTGAATTGTACTACTTCTTACTGGCTATTACTTAAACTTAGAAGCTTCTTCTGTGTTCTACTATGGTGCTTTTAGTGTTTCGGCTTACCGCAGCACGCGACATATCTTTGCAGACGATAAATGTAACCGTTTTAGAGGGAAGAATGGCCAATGTGACGATCTTCCTTCAAATCGATTCGATAACAAATGACGAAAACGGACGGATTTCTCATGTTTTTACTACATATGAACACTTTTCACATTCTCCCGTGCAACGCGGCTGCTAGTCCTCCTTTCATGCAAAATCTTAAGGTCCTAGTTTATGTCCAAGCCACGAAAGCCGGCTAAAAAGTGAATAATCGACAACTAAAACTTGAAATGTACTACTTCTTACTGGCTCCTGCTTCAACTTAGAAGCTTCTTCTGTGTTCTACTATGGTGCTTTTAGTGTCTTCGCATACCGCAGCACGCGACATAGCTTTGCAGACGATAAATGTAACCTTTTCAGCAGAAGAGCGGCCAATGTGGCGATCTGGCTTTAAGTCGATTCAGTAACAAATGACGAAAACGGACGGATTTTTCAGGTTTTTACTACATATGAACACTTTTCACATTCTCCCGTGCAACGCGGCTGCAAGTCCTCCTTTCATGCAAAATCTTAAGGTCCTAGGTCCTGTCCAAGCCACCAAAGCCGGCTAAAAAGTGAATAATCGACAACTAAAACTTGAATTGCACTACTTCTTACTGGCTATTGCTTCAATTTAGAAGCTTCTCCTATGTTCTACTATGGTGCTTTTAGCATCTCCGCATACCGCAGCACGCGACATAGCTTTGCAGACGATAAATGTAACCGTTTCAGACAGAAGAGCGGCCAATGTGACGATCTGGCTTTAAGTCGATTCGATAACAAATGACGAAAACGGACGGATTTCTCAGGTTTTTACTACATATGAACTCTTTTCACATTCTCCCGTGCAACGCAGCTGCTAGTCCTCCTTTGATGCAAAATCTTAAGGTTCCACCTCATGTCCAAGGCACCAAAGCCGGCTAAAAATCAATAATCGGTAACCTAAACTTGAATTGTACTACTTCTTACTGGCCATTGCTTCAACTTCGAAGCTTCATCTATGTTCTACTATGGTGCTTTTAGTGTCTCTGCATACCGCAGCACGTGACATAGCTTTGCAGACGATAAACGTAACCGTTTCAGAGAGAAGAGCGGCCTATGTGACGATCTGGCTTTAAGTCGATTCGATAACAAATGACGAAAACGGACGGATTTCTCAGGTTTTTACTACATATGAACCCTTTTCACATTCTCAGATGCAACGCAGCTGCTAGTCCACCTTTCATGCAAAATCTTAAGTTTCCACCTCCTGTCCAAGGCACCAAAGCCGGCTAAAAATCAATAATCGATAACCAAAACTTGAATTGTACTACTTCTTACTGGCCATTGCTTCAACTTAGAAGCTTATTCTGTGTTCTACTATGGTGCTTTTAGTGTCTCCGCATACCGCAGCACGCGACATAGCTTTGCAGACGATAAATGTAACCGTCTCAGAGAGAAAAGCGGCCAATATGACTATCTGGCTTTAAGTCGATTCGATAACAAATTACGAAAACGGACGGATTTCTCAGGTTTTTACTACATATGAACACTTTTCACATTCTCCCGTGCACCGCGGCTGCTAGTCCTCCTTTCATGCAAAATCTTAAGGTTCCACCTCATATCCAAGGCACCAAAGCCGGCTAAAAATCAATAATCGATAACCAAAACTTGAACTGTACTGCTTCTTATGGCTATTGCTTCAACTTAGAAGCTTCTTGTGTGTTCTACTGTGGTGCTTTCAGTGTCTCCGCATACCGCAGCACGCGACATTGCTTTGCAGACGATAAATGTAACCGTCTCAGAGAGAAAAGCGGCCAATGTGACGATCTGGCTTTAAGTCGATTCGATAACAAATGACGAAAACGGGCGGATTTCTCAGGTTTTTGCTACATATGAACACATTTCACATTTCCCGTGCAACGCGGCTGCAAGTACTCTTTTCATGCAAAATCTTAAGGTCCTAGGTCATGTCCAAGCCACCAAAGCCGGCTAAAAAGTGAATAATCGACAACTAAAACTTGAATTGTACTACTTCTTACTGGCTATTACTTCAACTTACAAGTTTCTTTTGTGTTCCACTATGGTGCTTTTAGTGTCTCCGCATACCGCAGCACGCGACATAGCATTGCAGACAATAAATGAAACCTTCTCAGAGAGAAAAGTGGCCAATGTGGCGATCTGGCTTTAAGTCGATTCGATAACAAAAGACGAAAACGGACGGATTTCTCAGGTTTTTACTACATATGAACACTTTTCACATTCTCCCATGCAACGCGGCTGCTAGTCCTCCTTTCATGCAAAATCTTAAGGTTCCACCTCATGTCCAGGGCACCAAAGCAGGCTAAAAATCAATAATCGATAACCAAAACCTGAATTGTACTGCATCTTACTGGCTATTGCTTCAACTTTGAAGCTTCATCTGTGTTCTACTATGGTGCTTTTAGTGTCTCCGCATACCGCAGTAGGCGACATAGATTTGCAGACGATAAATGTAACCGTCTCAGAGAGAAAAGCAGCCAATGTGACGATCTGGCTTTAAGTCGATTCGATAACAAATGACGAAAACGGACGGATTTCTCAGGTTTTTACTACATATGAACACTTTTCACATTCTCCCGTGCAACGCGGCTGCTAGTCCTCCTTTCATACAAAATCGTATGGTCCTAGGTCATGTCATAGCCACCAAAGCCGGCTAAAAAGTGAATAATCGACAACTAAAACTTGAATTGTACTACTTCTTACTGGCTATTACTGCAACTTAGAAGCTTCTTCTGTATTCTACTATGGTGCTTTTAGTGTTTCCGCATACCGCAGAACGCGGCATAGCTTTTGCAGACGATAAATATAACCGTTTCAGAGAGAAGAGCGGCCAATGTGACGATCTGGCTTTAAGTCGATTCGATAACAAATGACGAAAACGGACGGATTTCTCAGGTTTTTACTACATATGAACACTTTTCACATTCTCCCGTGCAACGCGGCTGCTAGTCCTCCTTTCAAGCAAAATCGTAAGGTCCTAGGTCATGTCCAAGCCACCAAAGCCGGCTAAAAAGTGAATAATCGACAACTACAACTTGAATTGTACTACTTCTTACTGGCTATTACTTAAACTTAGAAGCTTCTTCTGTGTTCTACTATGGTGCTTTTAGTGTTTCGGCTTACCGCAGCACGCGACATATCTTTGCAGACGATAAATGTAACCGTTTTAGAGGGAAGAATGGCCAATGTGACGATCTTCCTTCAAGTCGATTCGATAACAAATGACGAAAACGGACGGATTTCTCATGTTTTTACTACATATGAACACTTTTCACATTCTCCCGTGCAACGCGGCTGCTAGTCCTCCTTTCATGCAAAATCTTAAGGTCCTAGTTTATGTCCAAGCCACCAAAGCCGGCTAAAAAGTGAATAATCGACAACTAAAACTTGAAATGTACTACTTCTTACTGGCTCCTGCTTCAACTTAGAAGCTTCTTCTGTGTTCTACTATGGTGCTTTTAGTGTCTTCGCATACCGCAGCACGCGACATAGCTTTGCAGACGATAAATGTAACCTTTTCAGCAGAAGAGCGGCCAATGTGACGATCTGGCTTTAAGTCGATTCAGTAACAAATGACGAAAACGGACGGATTTTTCAGGTTTTTACTACATATGAACACTTTTCACATTCTCCCGTGCAACGCGGCTGCAAGTCCTCCTTTCATGCAAAATCTTAAGGTCCTAGGTCCTGTCCAAGCCACCAAAGCCGGCTAAAAAGTGAATAATCGACAACTAAAACTTGAATTGCACTACTTCTTACTGGCTATTGCTTCAACTTAGAAGCTTCTCCTATGTTCTACTATGGTGCTTTTAGCATCTCCGCATACCGCAGCACGCGACATAGCTTTGCAGACGATAAATGTAACCGTTTCAGACAGAAGAGCGGCCAATGTGACGATCTGGCTTTAAGTCGATTCGATAACAAATGACGAAAACGGATGGATTTCTCAGGTTTTTACTACATATGAACCCTTTTCACATTCTCCCGTGCAACGCAGCTGCTAGTCCTCCTTTGATGCAAAATCTTAAGGTTCCACCTCATGTCCAAGGCACCAAAGCCGGCTAAAAATCAATAATCGGTAACCTAAACTTGAATTGTACTACTTCTTACTGGCCATTGCTTCAACTTCGAAGCTTCATCTATGTTCTACTATGGTGCTTTTAGTGTCTCTGCATACCGCAGCACGTGACATAGCTTTGCAGACGATAAACGTAACCGTTTCAGAGAGAAGAGCGGCCTATGTGACGATCTGGCTTTAAGTCGATTCGATAACAAATGACGAAAACGGACGGATTTCTCAGGTTTTTACTACATATGAACCCTTTTCACATTCTCAGATGCAACGCAGCTGCTAGTCCACCTTTCATGCAAAATCTTAAGTTTCCACCTCCTGTCCAAGGCACCAAAGCCGGCTAAAAATCAATAATCGATAACCAAAACTTGAATTGTACTACTTCTTACTGGCCATTGCTTCAACTTAGAAGCTTATTCTGTGTTCTACTATGGTGCTTTTAGTGTCTCCGCATACCGCAGCACGCGACATAGCTTTGCAGACGATAAATGTAACCGTCTCAGAGAGAAAAGCGGCCAATATGACTATCTGGCATTAAGTCGATTCGATAACAAATTACGAAAACGGACGGATTTCTCAGGTTTTTACTACATATGAACACTTTTCACATTCTCCCGTGCACCGCGGCTGCTAGTCCTCCTTTCATGCAAAATCTTAAGGTTCCACCTCATATCCAAGGCACCAAAGCCGGCTAAAAATCAATAATCGATAACCAAAACTTGAACTGTACTGCTTCTTATGGCTATTGCTTCAACTTAGAAGCTTCTTGTGTGTTCTACTGTGGTGCTTTCAGTGTCTCCGCATACCGCAGCACGCGACATTGCTTTGCAGACGATAAATGTAACCGTCTCAGAGAGAAAAGCGGCCAATGTGACGATCTGGCTTTAAGTCGATTCGATAACAAATGACGAAAACGGACGGATTTCTCAGGTTTTTACTACATATGAACACCTTTCACATTCTCCCGTGCAACGCGGCTACCAGTCCTCCTATCATGCAAAATCTTAAGGTCCTAGGTCGTGTCCAAACCACCAAAACTTTCTAAAAAGTGAATAATCGACGCCTAAAACTTGAATTGTACTACTTCTTACTGGCTATTACTTCAACCTAGAAGCATCTTCTGTGTTCTACTATGGTGCTTTTAGTGTCTCCGCATACCGCAGCACGCGACATAGCTTTGCAGACGATAAATGTAACCGTCTCAGAGAGAAAAGCGTCAATGTGATGATCTGGCTTTAAGTCGATTCGATAACAAATGACGAAAACGGACGGATTTCTCAGGTTTTTACTACATATGAACACTTTTAACATTCTCCCGTGGAACGCGGCTGCTAGTCCTCCTTTCATGCAAAATCGTAAGGTACTAGGTCATGTCCAAGCCAATAAAGCCGCCTAAAAAGTGAATAATCGACAACTAATATTGAATTGTACTACTTGTTACTTTTTATTGCTTCAACTTAGAAGCTTCTTCTGTGTTCTACTATGGTGCTTTTAGTGTCTCCGCATACCGCAGCACGCGACATAGCTTTGCAGACGATAAATGTAACCGATCCAGAGAGAAGAGTGGCCAATGTGACGATCTGGCTTTAAGTAGATTAGATAACAAATGACGAAAACGGGGGGATTTCTCAGGTTTTTAATACATATGAACCCTTTTTACATTCTCCCGTGCAACGCAGCTGCTAGTCCTCCTTTCATGCAAAATCTTAAGGTTCCACCTCTTGTCCAAGGCACCAAAGCCGCTAGAAAACAATGATCGATAACCAAAACTTGAATTGTACTGCTTCTTATGGCTATTGCTTCAACTTAGAAGCTTCTTCTGTGCTCTACTATGGTGCTTTTAGTGTCTCCGCATACCGCAGCACGCGACATAGCTTTGCAGACGATAAATGTAACCGTCTCAGAGAGAAAAGCGGCCAATGTGGAGATCTGGGTTTAAGTCGATTCGATAACAAATGACGAAAACGGACGGATTTCTCAGGTTTTTAGTACATATGAACACTTTTTCACATTCTCCCGTGCAACGCGACTGCTAGTCCTCTTTTCATGCAAAATCTTAAGGTCCTAGGTCATGTCCAAGCCACCAAAGCCGGCTAAAAAGTGAATAATCGACGCCTAAAACTTGAATTGTACTACTTCTTACTGGCTATTTCTTCAACTTAGAAGCTTCTTCTGTGTTCTACTATGGTGCTTTTAGTGTCTCCGCATACCGCAGCACGTGACATAGCTTTGTAGACGATAAACGTAACCGTTTCAGAGAGAAAAGCGGCCATAGTGACGATCTGGCTTTAAGTCGATTCGATAACAAATGACGAAAACGGACGGATTTCTCAGGTTTTTACTACATATGAACCCTTTACACATTCTCCCGTGCAACGCAGCTGCTAGTCCTCTTTTCATGCAAAATGTTAAGGTTCCACCTCTTGTCCAAGTCACCAAAGCCGCTAAAAATCAATAATCGATAACCAAAACTTTAATTGTACTGCTTCTTACTGACCATTGCTTCAACTTAGAAGCTTATTCTGTGTTCTACTATGGTGCTTTTAAGGTCTCCGCATACCGCAGCACGCGACATAGCTTTGAGGACGATAAATGTAACCGTCTCAGAGAGAAAAGCGGCCAATGTGACGATCTGGCTTTAAGTCGATTTGATAACAAATGACGAAAACGGACGGATTTCTCAGGTTTTTAGTACATATGAACACTTTTTCACATTCTCCCGTGCACCGCGGCTGCTAGTCCTCCTTTCATGCAAAATCTTAAGGTCCTAGGTCATGTCCAAGCCACCAAAGCCGGCTAAAATGTGGATAATCGACAACTAACACTTGAATTGTACTACATCTTACTGGCTATTGCTTTAACTTAGAAGCTTCTTCTGTGTTCTACTATGGTGCTTTTAGTGTCTCCGCATACCGCAGCACGCGACATAGCTTTGCAGACGATAAATGTAATCGTCTCAGAGAGAAAAGCGGCCAATGTGGCGATCTGGCTTCAAGTCGATTCGATAACAAATGCCGAAAACGGACGGATTTCTCAGGTTTTTACTACATATGAACACTTTTCACATTCTCCCGTGCACCGCGGCTGCTAGTCCTCCTTTCATGCAAAATATTAAGGTCCTAGGTCATGTCCAAGCCACCAAAGCCTGCTAAAATGTGAATAATCGACAACTAAAACCTGAATTGTACTACTTCTTACTGGCCATTGCTTCAACTTAGAAGCTTCATCTGTGTTCTACTATGGTGCTTTTAGTGTCTCCGCATACCGCAGCACGCGACATAGCTTTGCAGAAGATAAATGTAACCGTCTCAGAGAGAAAAGAGGCCAATGAGACGATCTGGCTTTAAGTCGATACGATAACAAATTACGAAAACGGACGAGTTTCTCAGGCTTTTACTACATATGAACCCTTTACACATTCTCCCGTGCAACGCAGCTGCTAGTCCTCTTTTCATGCAAAATGTTAAGGTTCCACCTCTTGTCCAAGTCACCAAAGCCGCTAAAAATCAATAATCGATAACCAAAACTTGAATTGTACTGCTTCTTATGGCTATTGCTTCAACTTAGAAGCTTTTTCTGTGTTCTACTATGGTGCTTTTAGTGTCTCCGCATACCGCAGCACGCGACGTAGCTTTGCAGACGATAAATGTAACCGTCTCAGAGAGAAAAGCGGCCAATGTGACGATCTGGCTTTAAGTCGATTCGATCACAAATGACGAAAACGGACGGATTTCTCAGGTTTTTACTACATATGAACACCTTTCACATTCTCCCGTGCAACGCGGCTACCAGTCCTCCTTTCATGCAAAATCTTAAGGGCCTAGGTCATGTCCAAGCCACCAAAACTGGCTAAAAAGTGAATAATCGACGCCTAAAACTTGAATTTTACTACTTCTTACTGGCTATTACTTCAACTTAGAAGCTTCTTCTGTGTTCTACTATGGTGCTCTTAGTGTCTCCGCATACCGCAGCACGCGACATAGCTTTGCAGACGATAAATGTAACCGTCTCAGAGAGAATAGCGGCCAATGTGACGATCTGGCTTTAAGTCGATTCGATAACAAATGACGAAAACGGACGGATTTATCAGGTTTTTAGTACATATGAACACTTTTCACAGTCTCCCGTGCAACGCGGCTGCTAGTCCTCCTTTCATGCAAAATCTTAAGGTACTAGGTCATGTCCAAGCCAATAAAGCCGGCTAAAAAGTCAATAATCGACAATTAATACTTGAATTGTACTACTTCTTACTTTATATTGCTTCAACTTAGAAGCTTCTTCTGTGTTCTACTATGATGATTTTAGTGTCTCCGCATACCGCAGCACGTGACATAGCTTTGCAGACGATAAACGTAACCGTTTCAGAGAGAAAATCGTCCATAGTGACGATCTGGCTTTAAGTCGATTCGATAACAAATGACGAAAGCGAACGGATTTCTCAGGTTTTTACTACATATGAACACTTTTCACATTCTCCCGTGCACCGCGACTGCTAGTCCTCCTTTCATGCAAAATATTAAGGTCCTAGGTCATGTCCAAGCCACCAAAGCCGGCTAAAATGTGAATAATCGACAACTAAAACCTGAATTGTACTACTTCTTACTGGCCATTGCTTCAACTTAGAAGCTTCATCTGTGTTCTACTATGGTGCTTTTAGTGTCTCCGCATACCGCAGCACGCGACACAGCTTTGCAGAAGATAAATGTAACCGTCTCAGAGAGAAAAGGGGCCAATGTGACGATCTGGCTTTAAGTCGATACGATAACAAATTACGAAAACGGACGGATTTCTCAGGTTTTTACTACATATGAACCCTTTACACATTCTCCCGTGCAACGCAGCTGCTAGTCCTCTTTTCATGCAAAATGTTAAGGTTCCACCTCTTGTCCAAGTCACCAAAGCCGCTAAAAATCAATAATCGATAACCAAAACTTGAATTGTACTGCCTCTTATGGCTATTGCTTCAACTTAGAAGCTTTTTCTGTGTTCTACTATGGTGCTTTTAGTGTCTCCGCATACCGCAGCACGCGACGTAGCTTTGCAGACGATAAATGTAACCGTCTCAGAGAGAAAAGCGGCCAATGTGACGATCTGGCTTTAAGTCGATTCGATCACAAATGACGAAAACGGACGGATTTCTCAGGTTTTTACTACATATGAACACCTTTCACATTCTCCCGTGCAACGCGGCTGCAAGTCCTCCTTTCATGCAAAATCTTAAGGGCCTAGGTCATGTCCAAGCCACCAAAACTGGCTAAAAAGTGAATAATCGACGCCTAAAACTTGAATTTTACTACTTCTTACTGGCTATTACTTCAACTTAGAAGCTTCTTCTGTGTTCTACTATGGTGCTATTAGTGTCTCCGCATACCGCAGCACGCGACATAGCTTTGCAGACGATAAATGTAACCGTCTCAGAGAGAAAAGCGGCCAATGTGACGATCTGGCTTTAAGTCGATTCGATAACAAATGACGAAAACGGACGGATTTATCAGGTTTTTAGTACATATGAACACTTTTCACAGTCTCCCGTGCAACGCGGCTGCTAGTCCTCCTTTCATGCAAAATCTTAAGGTACTAGGTCATGTCCAAGCCAATAAAGCCGGCTAAAAAGTCAATAATCGACAATTAATACTTGAATTGTACTACTTGTTACTTTATATTGCTTCAACTTAGAAGCTTCTTCTGGGTTCTACTATGATGATTTTAGTGTCTCCGCATACCGCAGCACGTGACATAGCTTTGCAGACGATAAACGTAACCGTTTCAGAGAGAAAATCGTCCATAGTGACGATCTGGCTTTAAGTCGATTCGATAACAAATGACGAAAGCGAACGGATTTCTCAGGTTTTTACTACATATGAACACTTTTCACATTCTCCCGTGCACCGCGACTGCTAGTCCTCCTTTCATGCAAAATATTAAGGTCCTAGGTCATGTCCAAGCCACCAAAGCCGGCTAAAATGTGAATAATAGATAGCCAAAACTTGAATTGTACTACTTCTTACTGGCTATTGCTTCAACTTAGAAGCTTCTTCTGTGTTCTAATATGGTGCTTTTAGTGTCTCCGCATACCGCAGCACGCGACATAGCTTTGCAGACGATAAATGTAACCGATTCAGAGAGAAGAGCGGCCAATGTGACGATCTGGCTTTAAGTAGATTCGGTAACAAATGACGAAAACGGGCGGATTTCTCAGGTTTTTGCGACATATGAACCCTTTTCACATTCTCCCGTGCAACGCAGCTGCGAGTCCTTCTTTCATGCAAAATCTTAAGGTTCCACCTCATGTCCAAGGCACCAAAGCCGGCTAAAAATCAATAATCGGTAACCAAAACTTGAATTGTACTGCTTCTTATGGCTATTGCTTTAACTTAGAAGCTTCTTCTGTGTTCTACTATGGTGCTTTTAGTGTCTCCGCATACCGCAGCACGCGACATAGCTTTGCAGACGATAAATGTAATCGTCTCAGAGAGAAAAGCGGCCAATGTGGCGATCTGGCTTTAAGTCGATTCGATAACAAATGCCGAAAACGGACGGATTTCTCAGGTTTTTAGTACATATGAACACTTTTCACATTCTCCCGTGCACCGCGGCTGCTAGTCCTCCTTTCATGCAAAATATTAAGGTCCTAGGTCATGTCCAAGCCACCAAAGCCGGCTAAAATGTGAATAATCGACAACTAAAACCTGAATTGTACTACTTCTTACTGGCCATTGCTTCAACTTAGAAGCTTCATCTGTGTTCTACTATGGTGCTTTTAGTGTCTCCGCATACCGCAGCACGCGACATAGCTTTGCAGAAGATAAATGTAACCGTCTCAGAGAGAAAAGAGGCCAATGTGACTATCTGGCTTTAAGTCGATACGATAACAAATTACGAAAACGGACGGATTTCTCAGGTTTTTACTACATATGAACCCTTTACACATTCTCCCGTGCAACGCAGCTGCTAGTCCTCTTTTCATGCAAAATGTTAAGGTTCCACCTCTTGTCCAAGTCACCAAAGCCGCTAAAAATCAATAATCGATAACCAAAACTTGAATTGTACTGCTTCTTATGGCTATTGCTTCAACTTAGAAGCTTTTTCTGTGCTCTACTATGGTGCTTTTAGTGTCTCCGCATACCGCAGCACGCGACGTAGCTTTGCAGACGATAAATGTAACCGTCTCAGAGAGAAAAGCGGCCAATGTGACGATCTGGCTTTAAGTCGATTCGATCACAAATGACGAAAACGGACGGATTTCTCAGGTTTTTACTACATATGAACACCTTCCACATTCTCCCGTGCAACGCGGCTACCAGTCCTCCTTTCATGCAAAATCTTAAGGGCCTAGGTCATGTCCAAGCCACCAAAACTGGCTAAAAAGTGAATAATCGACGCCTAAAACTTGAATTTTACTACTTCTTACTGGCTATTACTTCAACTTAGAAGCTTCTTCTGTGTTCTACTATGGTGCTCTTAGTGTCTCCGCATACCGCAGCACGCGACATAGCTTTGCAGACGATAAATGTAACCGTCTCAGAGAGAATAGCGGCCAATGTGACGATCTGGCTTTAAGTCGATTCGATAACAAATGACGAAAACGGACGGATTTATCAGGTTTTTAGTACATATGAACACTTTTCACAGTCTCCCGTGCAACGCGGCTGCTAGTCCTCCTTTCATGCAAAATCTTAAGGTACTAGGTCATGTCCAAGCCAATAAAGCCGGCTAAAAAGTCAATAATCGACAATTAATACTTGAATTGTACTACTTCTTACTTTATATTGCTTCAACTTAGAAGCTTCTTCTGTGTTCTACTATGATGATTTTAGTGTCTCCGCATACCGCAGCACGTGACATAGCTTTGCAGACGATAAACGTAACCGTTTCAGAGAGAAAATCGTCCATAGTGACGATCTGGCTTTAAGTCGATTCGATAACAAATGACGAAAGCGAACGGATTTCTCAGGTTTTTACTACATATGAACACTTTTCACATTCTCCCGTGCACCGCGACTGCTAGTCCTCCTTTCATGCAAAATATTAAGGTCCTAGGTCATGTCCAAGCCACCAAAGCCGGCTAAAATGTGAATAATAGATAGCCAAAACTTGAATTGTACTACTTCTTACTGGCTATTGCTTCAACTTAGAAGCTTCTTCTGTGTTCTAATATGGTGCTTTTAGTGTCTCCGCATACCGCAGCACGCGACATAGCTTTGCAGACGATAAATGTAACCGATTCAGAGAGAAGAGCGGCCAATGTGACGATCTGGCTTTAAGTAGATTCGGTAACAAATGACGAAAACGGGCGGATTTCTCAGGTTTTTGCGACATATGAACCCTTTTCACATTCTCCCGTGCAACGCAGCTGCGAGTCCTTCTTTCATGCAAAATCTTAAGGTTCCACCTCATGTCCAAGGCACCAAAGCCGGCTAAAAATCAATAATCGGTAACCAAAACTTGAATTGTACTGCTTCTTATGGCTATTGCTTTAACTTAGAAGCTTCTTCTGTGTTCTACTATGGTGCTTTTAGTGTCTCCGCATACCGCAGCACGCGACATAGCTTTGCAGACGATAAATGTAATCGTCTCAGAGAGAAAAGCGGCCAATGTGGCGATCTGGCTTTAAGTCGATTCGATAACAAATGCCGAAAACGGACGGATTTCTCAGGTTTTTAGTACATATGAACACTTTTCACATTCTCCCGTGCACCGCGGCTGCTAGTCCTCCTTTCATGCAAAATATTAAGGTCCTAGGTCATGTCCAAGCCACCAAAGCCGGCTAAAATGTGAATAATCGACAACTAAAACCTGAATTGTACTACTTCTTACTGGCCATTGCTTCAACTTAGAAGCTTCATCTGTGTTCTACTATGGTGCTTTTAGTGTCTCCGCATACCGCAGCACGCGACATAGCTTTGCAGAATATAAATGTAACCGTCTCAGAGAGAAAAGAGGCCAATGTGACTATCTGGCTTTAAGTCGATACGATAACAAATTACGAAAACGGACGGATTTCTCAGGTTTTTACTACATATGAACCCTTTACACATTCTCCCGTGCAACGCAGCTGCTAGTCCTCTTTTCATGCAAAATGTTAAGGTTCCACCTCTTGTCCAAGTCACCAAAGCCGCTAAAAATCAATAATCGATAACCAAAACTTGAATTGTACTGCTTCTTACTGACCATTGCTTCAACTTAGAAGCTTATTCTGTGTTCTACTATGGTGCTTTTAAGGTCTCCGCATACCGCAGCACGCGACATAGCTTTGAGGACGATAAATGTAACCGTCTCAGAGAGAAAAGCGGCCAATGTGACGATCTGGCTTTAAGTCGATTTGATAACAAATGACGAAAACGGACGGATTTCTCAGGTTTTTAGTACATATGAACACTTTTCACATTCTCCCGTGCACCGCGGCTGCTAGTCCTCCTTTCATGCAAAATATTAAGGTCCTAGGTCATGTCCAAGCCACCAAAGCCGGCTAAAATGTGAATAATCGACAACTAAAACTTGAATTGTACTACTTCTTACTGGCTATTGCTTCAACTTAGAAGCTTATTCTGTGTTCTACTATGGTGCTTTTAGTATCTCCGCATACCGCAGCACGCGACATAGCTTTGCAGACGATAAATGTAACCGATTCAGAGAGAAGAGCGGCCAATGTGACGATCTGGCTTTAAGTAGATTCGATAACAATTGACGAAAACGGGCGGATTTCTCAGGTTTTTACTACATATGAACGCTTTTCACATTTTCCCGTGCAACGCGGCTGCTAGTCCTCCTTTCATGCAAAATCATAAGGTTCCACCTCTTGTCCAAGGCACCAAAGCCGCCTAAAATGTGAATAATCGATAACCAAAACTTTAATTGTACTGCTTCTTATGGCTATTGCTTCAGCTTAGAAGCTTCTTCTGTGTAATACTATGGTGCTTTTAGTGTCTCCGCATACCGCAGCACGCGACATAGCTTTGCAGACGATAAATGTAACCGTCTCAGAGAGAAAAGCGGCCAATGTGACGATCTGGCTTTAAGTCGATTCGATAACAAAAGACGAAAACGGACGGATTTCTCAGGTTTTTACTACATATGAACACTTTTCACATTCTCCCATGCAACGCGGCTGCTAGTCCTCCTTTCATGCAAGATCTGAAGGTCCTAGGTCATGTCCAAGCCACCAAAACTGGCTAAAAAGTGAATAATCGACGCCTAAAACTTGAATTGTACTACGTCTTACCGGCTATTACTTCAACTTAGAAGCTTCTTCTGTGTTCTACTATGGTGCTTTTAGTTTCTCCGCATACCGCAGCACGTGAGATAGCTTTGCAGACGATAAACGTAACCGTTTCAGAGAGAAAAGCGGCCAATGTGACGATCTGGCTTTAAGTAGATTCGATAACAAATGAAGAAAACGGACGGATTTCTCAGGTTTTTACTACATATGAACCCTTTTCACAATCTCCCGTGCAACGCAGCTGCTAGTCCTCCTTTCATGCAAAATCTTAAGGTTCGACCTCATGTCCAAGGGACCAAAGCCGGCTAAAAATCAATAATCGATAACCAAAACATGAATTGTACTACTTCTTACTGACCATTGCTTCAACTTAGAAGCTTATTCTGTGTTCTACTATGGTGCTTTTAAGGTCTCCGCATACCGCAGCACGCGACATAGCTTTGCAGACGATAAATGTAACCGTCTCAGAGAGAAAAGCGGCCAATGTGACGATCTGGCTTTAAGTCGATTCGATCACAAATGACGAAAACGGACGGATTTCTCAGGTTTTTACTACATATGAACACCTTTCACATTCTCCCGTGCAACGCGGCTACCAGTCCTCCTTTCATGCAAAATCTTAAGGGCCTAGGTCATGTCCAAGCCACCAAAACTGGCTAAAAAGTGAATAATCGACGCCTAAAACTTGAATTTTACTACTTCTTACTGGCTATTACTTCAACTTAGAAGCTTCTTCTGTGTTCTACTATGGTGCTCTTAGTGTCTCCGCATACCGCAGCACGCGACATAGCTTTGCAGACGATAAATGTAACCGTCTCAGAGAGAATAGCGGCCAATGTGACGATCTGGCTTTAAGTCGATTCGATAACAAATGACGAAAACGGACGGATTTATCAGGTTTTTAGTACATATGAACACTTTTCACAGTCTCCCGTGCAACGCGGCTGCTAGTCCTCCTTTCATGCAAAATCTTAAGGTACTAGGTCATGTCCAAGCCAATAAAGCCGGCTAAAAAGTCAATAATCGACAATTAATACTTGAATTGTACTACTTCTTACTTTATATTGCTTCAACTTAGAAGCTTCTTCTGTGTTCTACTATGATGATTTTAGTGTCTCCGCATACCGCAGCACGTGACATAGCTTTGCAGACGATAAACGTAACCGTTTCAGAGAGAAAATCGTCCATAGTGACGATCTGGCTTTAAGTCGATTCGATAACAAATGACGAAAGCGAACGGATTTCTCAGGTTTTTACTACATATGAACACTTTTCACATTCTCCCGTGCACCGCGACTGCTAGTCCTCCTTTCATGCAAAATATTAAGGTCCTAGGTCATGTCCAAGCCACCAAAGCCGGCTAAAATGTGAATAATCGACAACTAAAACCTGAATTGTACTACTTCTTACTGGCCATTGCTTCAACTTAGAAGCTTCATCTGTGTTCTACTATGGTGCTTTTAGTGTCTCCGCATACCGCAGCACGCGACACAGCTTTGCAGAAGATAAATGTAACCGTCTCAGAGAGAAAAGGGGCCAATGTGACGATCTGGCTTTAAGTCGATACGATAACAAATTACGAAAACGGACGGATTTCTCAGGTTTTTACTACATATGAACCCTTTACACATTCTCCCGTGCAACGCAGCTGCTAGTCCTCTTTTCATGCAAAATGTTAAGGTTCCACCTCTTGTCCAAGTCACCAAAGCCGCTAAAAATCAATAATCGATAACCAAAACTTGAATTGTACAGCCTCTTATGGCTATTGCTTCAACTTAGAAGCTTTTTCTGTGTTCTACTATGGTGCTTTTAGTGTCTCCGCATACCGCAGCACGCGACGTAGCTTTGCAGACGATAAATGTAACCGTCTCAGAGAGAAAAGCGGCCAATGTGACGATCTGGCTTTAAGTCGATTCGATCACAAATGACGAAAACGGACGGATTTCTCAGGTTTTTACTACATATGAACACCTTTCACATTCTCCCGTGCAACGCGGCTGCAAGTCCTCCTTTCATGCAAAATCTTAAGGGCCTAGGTCATGTCCAAGCCACCAAAACTGGCTAAAAAGTGAATAATCGACGCCTAAAACTTGAATTTTACTACTTCTTACTGGCTATTACTTCAACTTAGAAGCTTCTTCTGTGTTCTACTATGGTGCTATTAGTGTCTCCGCATACCGCAGCACGCGACATAGCTTTGCAGACGATAAATGTAACCGTCTCAGAGAGAAAAGCGGCCAATGTGACGATCTGGCTTTAAGTCGATTCGATAACAAATGACGAAAACGGACGGATTTATCAGGTTTTTAGTACATATGAACACTTTTCACAGTCTCCCGTGCAACGCGGCTGCTAGTCCTCCTTTCATGCAAAATCTTAAGGTACTAGGTCATGTCCAAGCCAATAAAGCCGGCTAAAAAGTCAATAATCGACAATTAATACTTGAATTGTACTACTTGTTACTTTATATTGCTTCAACTTAGAAGCTTCTTCTGGGTTCTACTATGATGATTTTAGTGTCTCCGCATACCGCAGCACGTGACATAGCTTTGCAGACGATAAACGTAACCGTTTCAGAGAGAAAATCGTCCATAGTGACGATCTGGCTTTAAGTCGATTCGATAACAAATGACGAAAGCGAACGGATTTCTCAGGTTTTTACTACATATGAACACTTTTCACATTCTCCCGTGCACCGCGACTGCTAGTCCTCCTTTCATGCAAAATATTAAGGTCCTAGGTCATGTCCAAGCCACCAAAGCCGGCTAAAATGTGAATAATAGATAGCCAAAACTTGAATTGTACTACTTCTTACTGGCTATTGCTTCAACTTAGAAGCTTCTTCTGTGTTCTAATATGGTGCTTTTAGTGTCTCCGCATACCGCAGCACGCGACATAGCTTTGCAGACGATAAATGTAACCGATTCAGAGAGAAGAGCGGCCAATGTGACGATCTGGCTTTAAGTAGATTCGGTAACAAATGACGAAAACGGGCGGATTTCTCAGGTTTTTGCGACATATGAACCCTTTTCACATTCTCCCGTGCAACGCAGCTGCGAGTCCTTCTTTCATGCAAAATCTTAAGGTTCAACCTCATGTCAAAGGCACCAAAGCCGGCTAAAAATCAATAATCGGTAACCAAAACTTGAATTGTACTGCTTCTTATGGCTATTGCTTTAACTTAGAAGCTTCTTCTGTGTTCTACTATGGTGCTTTTAGTGTCTCCGCATACCGCAGCACGCGACATAGCTTTGCAGACGATAAATGTAATCGTCTCAGAGAGAAAAGCGGCCAATGTGGCGATCTGGCTTTAAGTCGATTCGATAACAAATGCCGAAAACGGACGGATTTCTCAGGTTTTTAGTACATATGAACACTTTTCACATTCTCCCGTGCACCGCGGCTGCTAGTCCTCCTTTCATGCAAAATATTAAGGTCCTAGGTCATGTCCAAGCCACCAAAGCCGGCTAAAATGTGAATAATCGACAACTAAAACCTGAATTGTACTACTTCTTACTGGCCATTGCTTCAACTTAGAAGCTTCATCTGTGTTCTACTATGGTGCTTTTAGTGTCTCCGCATACCGCAGCACGCGACATAGCTTTGCAGAAGATAAATGTAACCGTCTCAGAGAGAAAAGAGGCCAATGTGACTATCTGGCTTTAAGTCGATACGATAACAAATTACGAAAACGGACGGATTTCTCAGGTTTTTACTACATATGAACCCTTTACACATTCTCCCGTGCAACGCAGCTGCTAGTCCTCTTTTCATGCAAAATGTTAAGGTTCCACCTCTTGTCCAAGTCACCAAAGCCGCTAAAAATCAATAATCGATAACCAAAACTTGAATTGTACTGCTTCTTATGGCTATTGCTTCAACTTAGAAGCTTTTTCTGTGTTCTACTATGGTGCTTTTAGTGTCTCCGCATACCGCAGCACGCGACGTAGCTTTGCAGACGATAAATGTAACCGTCTCAGAGAGAAAAGCGGCCAATGTGACGATCTGGCTTTAAGTCGATTCGAACACAAATGACGAAAACGGACGGATTTCTCAGGTTTTTACTACATATGAACACCTTCCACATTCTCCCGTGCAACGCGGCTACCAGTCCTCCTTTCATGCAAAATCTTAAGGGCCTAGGTCATGTCCAAGCCACCAAAACTGGCTAAAAAGTGAATAATCGACGCCTAAAACTTGAATTTTACTACTTCTTACTGGCTATTACTTCAACTTAGAAGCTTCTTCTGTGTTCTACTATGGTGCTCTTAGTGTCTCCGCATACCGCAGCACGCGACATAGCTTTGCAGACGATAAATGTAACCGTCTCAGAGAGAATAGCGGCCAATGTGACGATCTGGCTTTAAGTCGATTCGATAACAAATGACGAAAACGGACGGATTTATCAGGTTTTTAGTACATATGAACACTTTTCACAGTCTCCCGTGCAACGCGGCTGCTAGTCCTCCTTTCATGCAAAATCTTAAGGTACTAGGTCATGTCCAAGCCAATAAAGCCGGCTAAAAAGTCAATAATCGACAATTAATACTTGAATTGTACTACTTCTTACTTTATATTGCTTCAACTTAGAAGCTTCTTCTGTGTTCTACTATGATGATTTTAGTGTCTCCGCATACCGCAGCACGTGACATAGCTTTGCAGACGATAAACGTAACCGTTTCAGAGAGAAAATCGTCCATAGTGACGATCTGGCTTTAAGTCGATTCGATAACAAATGACGAAAGCGAACGGATTTCTCAGGTTTTTACTACATATGAACCCTTTACACATTCTCCCGTGCAACGCAGCTGCTAGTCCTCTTTTCATGCAAAATGTTAAGGTTCCACCTCTTGTCCAAGTCACCAAAGCCGCTAAAAATCAATAATCGATAACCAAAACTTGAATTGTACTGCTTCTTACTGACCATTGCTTCAACTTAGAAGCTTATTCTGTGTTCTACTATGGTGCTTTTAAGGTCTCCGCATACCGCAGCACGCGACATAGCTTTGAGGACGATAAATGTAACCGTCTCAGAGAGAAAAGCGGCCAATGTGACGATCTGGCTTTAAGTCGATTTGATAACAAATGACGAAAACGGACGGATTTCTCAGGTTTTTAGTACATATGAACACTTTTCACATTCTCCCGTGCACCGCGGCTGCTAGTCCTCCTTTCATGCAAAATATTAAGGTCCTAGGTCATGTCCAAGCCACCAAAGCCGGCTAAAATGTGAATAATCGACAACTAAAACTTGAATTGTACTACTTCTTACTGGCTATTGCTTCAACTTAGAAGCTTATTCTGTGTTCTACTATGGTGCTTTTAGTATCTCCGCATACCGCAGCACGCGACATAGCTTTGCAGACGATAAATGTAACCGATTCAGAGAGAAGAGCGGCCAATGTGACGATCTGGCTTTAAGTAGATTCGATAACAATTGACGAAAACGGGCGGATTTCTCAGGTTTTTACTACATATGAACGCTTTTCACATTTTCCCGTGCAACGCGGCTGCTAGTCCTCCTTTCATGCAAAATCATAAGGTTCCACCTCTTGTCCAAGGCACCAAAGCCGCCTAAAATGTGAATAATCGATAACCAAAACTTTAATTGTACTGCTTCTTATGGCTATTGCTTCAGCTTAGAAGCTTCTTCTGTGTAATACTATGGTGCTTTTAGTGTCTCCGCATACCGCAGCACGCGACATAGCTTTGCAGACGATAAATGTAACCGTCTCAGAGAGAAAAGCGGCCAATGTGACGATCTGGCTTTAAGTCGATTCGATAACAAAAGACGAAAACGGACGGATTTGTCAGGTTTTTACTACATATGAACACTTTTCACATTCTCCCATGCAACGCGGCTGCTAGTCCTCCTTTCATGCAAGATCTGAAGGTCCTAGGTCATGTCCAAGCCACCAAAACTGGCTAAAAAGTGAATAATCGACGCCTAAAACTTGAATTGTACTACGTCTTACCGGCTATTACTTCAACTTAGAAGCTTCTTCTGTGTTCTACTATGGTGCTTTTAGTTTCTCCGCATACCGCAAGACGTGAGATAGCTTTGCAGACGATAAACGTAACCGTTTCAGAGAGAAAAGCGGCCAATGTGACGATCTGGCTTTAAGTAGATTCGATAACAAATGAAGAAAACGGACGGATTTCTCAGGTTTTTACTACATATGAACCCTTTTCACAATCTCCCGTGCAACGCAGCTGCTAGTCCTCCTTTCATGCAAAATCTTAAGGTTCGACCTCATGTCCAAGGGACCAAAGCCGGCTAAAAATCAATAATCGATAACCAAAACATGAATTGTACTACTTCTTACTGACCATTGCTTCAACTTAGAAGCTTATTCTGTGTTCTACTATGGTGCTTTTAAGGTCTCCGCATACCGCAGCACGCGACATAGCTTTGCAGACGATAAATGTAACCGCCTCAGAGAGAAAAGCGGCGAATGTGACGATCTGGCTTTAAGTCGATTCTATAACAAATGACGAAAACGGAAGGATTTCTCAGGTTTTTACTACATATGAACACTTTTCACATTCTCCCGTGCAACGCGGCTGCTAGTCCTCCTTTCATGCAAAATCTTAAGGTCCTAGGTCATGTCCAAGCCACCAAACTGGCTAAAAAGTGAATAATCGACGCCTAAAACTTGAATTGTACTAATTCTTACTGGCTATTACTTCAACTTAGAAGCTTCTTCTGTGTTCTACTATGCTGCTTTTAGTGTCTCCGCATACCGCAGCACGTGACATAGTTTTGCAGACGATAAACGTAACCGTCTCAGAGAGAAAAGCGGCAATAGTGACGATCTGGCTTTAAGTCGATTCGATAACAAATGACGAAAACGGACGGATTTCTCAGGTTTTTACTACATATGAACACTTTTCACATTCTCCCGTGCACCGCGGCTGCTAGTCCTCCTTTCATGCAAAATATTAAGGTCCCAGGTCATGTCCAAGCCACCAAAGCCGGCTAAAATGTGAATAATCGACAACTAAAACTTGAATTGTACTACTTCTTACTGGCTATTGCTTCACCTTAGAAGCTTATTCTGTGTTCTACTATGGTGCTTTTAGTATCTCCGCATACCGCAGCACGCGACAGAGCTTTGAAGACGATAAATGTAACCGATTCAGAGAGAAGAGCGGCCAATGTGACGATCTGGCTTTAAGTAGATTCGATAACAATTGACGAAAACGGGCGGATTTCACAGGTTTTTACTACATATGAACGCTTTTCACATTTTCCCGTGCAACGCGGCTGCTAGTCCTCCTTTCATGCAAAATCATATGGTTCCACCCATTGTCCAAGGCACCAAAGCCGCCTAAAAAGTGAATAATCGATAACCAAAACTTGAATTGTACTGCTTCTTATGGCTATTGCTTCAGCTTAGAAGCTTCTTCTGTGTAATACTATGGTGCTTTTAGTGTCTCCGCATACCGCAGCACGCGACATAGCTTTGCAGACGATAAATGTAACCGTCTCAGAGAGAAATGCGGCCAATGTGACGATCTGGCTTTAAGTCGATTCGATAACAAATGACGAAAACGGACGGATTTCTCAGGTTTTTACTACATATAAACACTTTTCACATTCTCCCGTGCAACGCGGCTGCTAGTCCTCCTTTCATGCAAAATCTTAAGGTCCTAGGTCATGTCCAAGCCACCAAAGACGGCTAAAAAGTGAATAATCGACGCCTAAAACTTGAATTGTACTACTTCTTACTGGCTATTACTACAACATAGAACCTTCTTCTGTGTTCTACTATGGTGCTTTTAGTGTCACCGCATACCGCAGCACGCGACATAGCTTTGCAGACGATAAATGTAACCGTCTCAGAGAGAAAAGCGGCCAATGTGACGATCTGGCTTTAAGTCGATTCGATAACAAAAGACGAAAACGGACGGATTTCTCAGGTTTTTACTACATATGAACACTTTTCACATTCTCCCGTGCAACGCGGCTGCTAGTCCTCCATTCATGCAAAATCTTAAGGTCCTAGGTCATGTCCAAGCCACCAAAACTGGCTAAAAAGTGAATAATCGACGCCTAAAACTTGAATTGTACTACTTCTTACCGGCTATTACTTCAACTTAGAAGCTTCTTCTGTGTTCTACTATGGTGCTTTTAGTGTCTCCGCATACCGCAGCACGCGACGTAGCTTTGCAGACGATAAATGTAACCGTCTCAGAGAGAAAAGCGGCCTATGTGACGATCTGGCTTTAAGTCGATTCGATAACAAATGACGAAAACGGACGGATTTCTCAGGTTTTTAGTACATATGAACACTTTTCACATTCTCCCGTGCAACGCGGCTGCAAGTCCTCCTTTCATGCAAAATCTTAAGGTCCTAGGTCATGTCCAAGCCACCAAAGCCGGCTAAAAAGTGAATAATCGACGCCTAAAACTTGAATTGTACTACTTCTTATGGCTATTACTTCAACATAGAAGCTTCTTCTGTGTTCTACTATGGTGCTTTTAGTGTCTCTGCATACCGCAGCACGCGACATAGCTTTGCAAACGATAAATGTAACCGTCTCAGAGAGAAAAGCGGCCAATGTGACGATCTAGCTTTAAGTCGATTCGATAACAAATGACGAAAACGGACGGATTTCTCAGGTATTTACTACATATGAACACTTTTCACATTCTCCCGTGCAACGCAGCAGCTAGTCCTCCTTTCATGCAAAATCTTAAGGTTCCACCTCTTGTCCAAGGCACCAAAGCCGCTAAAAAACAATAATCGATAACCAAAACTTGAATTGTACTTCTTCTTATGGCTATTGCTTCAACTTAGAAGCTACTTCTGTGTTCTACTATGGTGCTTTTAGTGTCTCCGCATACCGCAGCACGTGACATAGTTTTGCAGACGATAAACGTAACCGTCTCAGAGAGAAAAGCGGCAATAGTGACGATCTGGCTTTAAGTCGATTCGATAACAAATGACGAAAACGGACGGATTTCTCAGGTTTTTACTACATATGAACACTTTTCACATTCTCCCGTGCACCGCGGCTGCTAGTCCTCCTTTCATGCAAAATATTAAGGTCCCAGGTCATGTCCAAGCCACCAAAGCCGGCTAAAATGTGAATAATCGACAACTAAAACTTGAATTGTACTACTTCTTACTGGCTACTGCTTCAACTTAGAAGCTTATTCTGTGTTCTACTATGGTGCTTTTAGTATCTCCGCATAACGCAGCACGCGAGATAGCTTTGAAGACGATAAATGTAACCGATTCAGAGAGAAGAGCGGCCAATGTGACGATCTGGCTTTAAGTAGATTCGATAACAATTGACGAAAACGGGCGGATTTCTCAGGTTTTTACTACATATGAACGCTTTTCACATTTTCCCGTGCAACGCGGCTGCTAGTCCTCCTTTCATGCAAAATCATATGGTTCCACCCATTGTCCAAGGCACCAAAGCCGCCTAAAAAGTGAATAATCGATAACCAAAACTTGAATTGTACTGCTTCTTATGGCTATTGCTTCAGCTTAGAAGCTTCTTCTGTGTAATACTATGGTGCTTTTAGTGTCTCCGCATACCGCAGCACGCGACATAGCTTTGCAGACGATAAATGTAACCGTCTCAGAGAGAAAAGCGGCCAATGTGACGATCTGGCTTTAAGTCGATTCGATAACAAATGACGAAAACGGACGGATTTCTCAGGTTTTTACTACATATGAACCCTTTTCACAATCTCCCGTGCAACGCAGCTGCTAGTCCTCCTTTCATGCAAAATCTTAAGGTTCGACCTCATGTCCAAGGCACAAAGCCGGCTAAAAATCAATAATCGATAACCAAAACATGAATTGTACTACTTCTTACTGACCATTGCTTCAACTTAGAAGCTTATTCTGTGTTCTACTATGGTGCTTTTAAGGTCTCCGCATACCGCAGCACGCGACATAGCTTTGCAGACGATAAATGTAACCGTCTCAGAGAGAAAAGCGGCGAATGTGACGATCTGGCTTTAAGTCGATTCTATAACAAATGACGAAAACGGAAGGATTTCTCAGGTTTTTACTACATATGAACACTTTTCACATTCTCCCGTGCAACGCGGCTGCTAGTCCTCCTTTCATGCAAAATCTTAAGGTCCTAGGTCATGTCCAAGCCACCAAAGACGGCTAAAAAGTGAATAATCGACGCCTAAAACTTGAATTGTACTACATCTTACTGGCTATTACTACAACATAGAAGCTTCTTCTGTGTTCTACTATGGTGCTTTTAGTGTCACCGCATACCGCAGCACGCGACATAGCTTTGCAGACGATAAATGTAACCGTCTCAGAGAGAAAAGCGGCCAATGTGACGATCTGGCTTTAAGTCGATTCGATAACAAATGACGAAAACGGACGGATTTCTCAGGTTTTGTACTACATATGAACACCTCTCACATTCTCCCGTGCAACGCTTCTACTAGTCCTCCTTTCATGCAAAATCTTAAGGTCCTAGGTCATGTCCAAGCCACCAAACTGGCTAAAAAGTGAATACTCGACGCCTAAAACTTGAATTGTACTAATTCTTACTGGCTATTACTTCAACTTAGAAGCTTCTTCTGTGTTCTACTATGCTGCTTTTAGTGTCTCCGCATACCGCAGCACGCGACATAGCTTTGCAGACGATAAATGTAACCGTCTCAGAGAGAAAAGCGGCCAATGTGACGATCTGGCTTTAAGTCGATTCGATAACAAAAGAAGAAAACGGACGGATTTCTCAGGTTTTTACTACATATGAACACTTTTCACATTCTCCCGTGCAACGCGGCTGCTAGTCCTCCATTCATGCAAAACCTTAAGGTCCTAGGTCATGTCCAAGCCACCAAAACTGGCTAAAAAGTGAATAATCAACGCCTAAAACTTGAATTGTACTACTTCTTACCGGCTATTACTTCAACTTAGAAGCTTCTTCTGTGTTCTACTATGGTGCTTTTAGTGTCTCCGCATACCGCAGCACGCGACGTAGCTTTGCAGACGATAAATGTAACCGTCTCAGAGAGAAAAGCGGCCAATGTGACGATCTGGCTTTAAGTCGATTCGATAACAAATGACGAAAACGGACGGATTTCTCAGGTTTTTACTACATATGAACACCTCTCACATTCTCCCGTGCAGCGCTTCTACTAGTCCTCCTTTCATGCAAAATCTTAAGGTCCTAGGTCATGTCCAAGCCACCAAACTGGCTAAAAAGTGAATAATCGACGCCTAAAACTTGAATTGTACTAATTCTTACTGGCTATTACTTCAACTTAGAAGCTTCTTCTGTGTTCTACTATGCTGCTTTTAGTGTCTCCGCATACCGCAGCACGCGACATAGCTTTGCAGACGATAAATGTAACCGTCTCAGAGAGAAAAGCGGCCAATGTGACGATCTGGCTTTAAGTCGATTCGATAACAAATGACGAAAACGGACGGATTTCTCAGGTTTTTAGTACATATGAACACTTTTCACATTCTCCCGTGCAACGCGGCTGCAAGACCTTCTTTCATGCAAAATCTTAAGGTCCTAGGTCATGTCCAAGCCACCAAAGCCGGGTAAAAAGTGAATAATCGACGCCTAAAACTTGAATTGTACTACTTCTTATGGCTATTACTTCAACATAGAAGCTTCTTCTGTGTTCTACTATGGTGCTTTTAGTGTCTCTGCATACCGCAGCACGCGACATAGCTTTGCAAACGATAAATGTAACCGTCTCAGAGAGAAAAGCGGCCAATGTGACGATCTGGCTTTAAGTCGATTCGATAACAAATGAAGAAAACGGACGGATTTCTCAGGTTTTTACTACATATGAACCCTTTTCACAATCTCCCGTGCAACGCAGCTGCTAGTCCTCCTTTCATGCAAAATCTTAAGGTTCGACCTCATGTCCAAGGCACAAAGCCGGCTAAAAATCAATAATCGATAACCAAAACATGAATTGTACTACTTCTTACTGACCATTGCTTCAACTTAGAAGCTTATTCTGTGTTCTACTATGGTGCTTTTAAGGTCTCCGCATACCGCAGCACGCGACATATCTTTGCAGACGATAAATGTAACCGTCTCAGAGAGAAAAGCGGCAATAGTGACGATCTGGCTTTAAGTCGATTCTATAACAAATGACGAAAACTGAAGGATTTCTCAGGTTTTTACTACATATGAACACTTTTCACATTCTCCCGTGCAACGCGGCTGCTAGTCCTCCTTTCATGCAAAATCTTAAGGTCCTAGGTCATGTCCAAGCCACCAAAGACGGCTAAAAAGTGAATAATCGACGCCTAAAACTTGAATTGTACTACTTCTTACTGGCTATTACTACAACATAGAAGCTTCTTCTGTGTTCTACTATGGTGCTTTTAGTGTCACCGCATACCGCAGCACGCGACATAGCTTTGCAGACGATAAATGTAACCGTCTCAGAGAGAAAAGCGGCCAATGTGACGATCTGGCTTTAAGTCGATTCGATAACAAATGACGAAAACGGACGGATTTCTCAGGTTTTTACTACATATGAACACCTCTCTCATTCTCCCGTGCAACGCTTCTACTAGTCCTCCTTTCATGCAAAATCTTAAGGTCCTAGGTCATGTCCAAGCCACCAAACTGGCTAAAAAGTGAATAATCGACGCCTAAAACTTGAATTGTACTAATTCTTACTGGCTATTACTTCAACTTAGAAGCTTCTTCTGTGTTCTACTATGCTGCTTTTAGTGTCTCCGCATACCGCAGCACGCGACATAGCTTTGCAGACGATAAATGTAACCGTCTCAGAGAGAAAAGCGGCCAATGTGACGATCTGGCTTTAAGTCGATTCGATAACAAAAGACGAAAACGGACGGATTTCTCAGGTTTTTACTACATATGAACACTTTTCACATTCTCCCGTGCAACGCGGCTGCTAGTCCTCCATTCATGCAAAATCTTAAGGTCCTAGGTCATGTCCAAGCCACCAAAACTGGCTAAAAAGTGAATAATCGACGCCTAAAACTTGAATTGTACTACTTCTTACCGGCTATTACTTCAACTTAGAAGCTTCTTCTGTGTTCTACTATGGTGCTTTTAGTGTCTCCGCATACCGCAGCACGCGACGTATCTTTGCAGACGATAAATGTAACCGTCTCAGAGAGAAAAGCGGCCTATGTGACGATCTGGCTTTAAGTCGATTCGATAACAAATGACGAAAACGGACGGGTTTCTCAGGTTTTTAGTACATATGAACACTTTTCACATTCTCCCGTGCAACGCGGCTGCAAGTCCTCCTTTCATGCAAAATCTTAAGGTCCTAGGTCATGTCCAAGCCACCAAAGCCGGCTAAAAAGTGAATAATCGACGCCTAAAACTTGAATTGTACTACTTCTTATGGCTATTACTTCAACATAGAAGCTTCTTCTGTGTTCTACTATGGTGCTTTTAGTGTCTCTGCATACCGCAGCACGCGACATAGCTTTGCAAACGATAAATGTAACCGTCTCAGAGAGAAAAGCGGCCAATGTGACGATCTGGCTTTAAGTCGATTCGATAACAAATGACGAAAACGGACGGATTTCTCAGGTATTTACTACATATGAACACTTTTCACATTCTCCCTTGCAACGCGGCTGCAAGTCCTCCTTTCATGCAAAATCTTAAGGTCCTAGGTCATGTCCAAGCCACCAAAACTGGCTAAAAAGTGAATAATCGACGCCTAAAACTTGAATTGTACTACTTCTTATGGCTATTACTTCAACATAGAAGCTTCTTCTGTGTTCTACTATGGTGCTTTTAGTGTCTCTGCATACCGCAGCACGCGACATAGCTTTGCAAACGATAAATGTAACCGTCTCAGAGAGAAAAGCGGCCAATGTGACGATCTGGCTTTAAGTAGATTCGATAACAATTGAAGAAAACGGGCGGATTTCTCAGGTTTTTACTACATATGAACGCTTTTCACATTTTCCCGTGCAACGCGGCTGCTAGTCCTCCTTTCATGCAAAATCATATGGTTCCACCCATTGTCCAAGGCACCAAAGCCGCCTAAAAAGTGAATAATCGATAACCAAAACTTGAATTGTACTGCTTCTTATGGCTATTGCTTCAGCTTAGAAGCTTCTTCTGTGTAATACTATGGTGCTTTTAGTGTCTCCGCATACCGCAGCACGCGACATAGCTTTGCAGACGATAAATGTAACCGTCTCAGAGAGAAAAGCGGCCAATGTGACGATCTGGCTTTAAGTCGATTCGATAACAAATGACGAAAACGGACGGATTTCTCAGGTTTTTACTACATATGAACCCTTTTCACAATCTCCCGTGCAACGCAGCTGCTAGTCCTCCTTTCATGCAAAATCTTAAGGTTCGACCTCATGTCCAAGGCACAAAGCCGGCTAAAAATCAATAATCGATAACCAAAACATGAATTGTATTACTTCTTACTGACCATTGCTTCAACTTAGAAGCTTATTCTGTGTTCTACTATGGTGCTTTTAAGGTCTCCGCATACCGCAGCACGCGACATAGCTTTGCAGACGATAAATGTAACCGTCTCAGAGAGAAAAGCGGCGAATGTGACGATCTGGCTTTAAGTCGATTCTATAACAAATGACGAAAACGGAAGGATTTCTCAGGTTTTTACTACATATGAACCCTTTTCACATTCTCCCGTGCAACGCGGCTGCTAGTCCTCCTTTCATGCAAAATCTTAAGGTCCTAGGTCATGTCCAAGCCACCAAAGACGGCTAAAAAGTGAATAATCGACGCCTAAAACTTGAATTGTACTACATCTTACTGGCTATTACTACAACATAGAAGCTTCTTCTGTGTTCTACTATGGTGCTTTTAGTGTCACCGCATACCGCAGCACGCGACATAGCTTTGCAGACGATAAATGTAACCGTCTCAGAGAGAAAAGCGGCCAATGTGACGATCTGGCTTTAAGTCGATTCGATAACAAATGACGAAAACGGACGGATTTCTCAGGTTTTTACTACATATGAACACCTCTCACATTCTCCCGTGCAACGCTTCTACTAGTCCTCCTTTCATGCAAAATCTTAAGGTCCTAGGTCATGTCAAAGCCACCAAACTGGCTAAAAAGTGAATAATCGACGCCTAAAACTTGAATTGTACTAATTCTTACTGGCTATTACTTCAACTTAGAAGCTTCTTCTGTGTTCTACTATGCTGCTTTTAGTGTCTCCGCATACCGCAGCACGCGACATAGCTTTGCAGACGATAAATGTAACCGTCTCAGAGAGAAAAGCGGCCAATGTGACGATCTGGCTTTAAGTCGATTCGATAACAAAAGACGAAAACGGACGGATTTCTCAGGTTTTTACTACATATGAACACTTTTCACATTCTCCCGTGCAACGCGGCTGCTGGTCCTCCATTCATGCAAAATCTTAAGGTCCTAGGTCATGTCCAAGCCACCAAAACTGGCTAAAAAGTGAATAATCGACGCCTAAAACTTGAATTGTACTACTTCTTACCGGCTATTACTTCAACTTAGAAGCTTCTTCTGTGTTCTACTATGGTGCTTTTAGTGTCTCCGCATACCGCAGCACGCGACGTAGCTTTGCAGACGATAAATGTAACCGTCTCAGAGAGAAAAGCGGCCAATGTGACGATCTGGCTTTAAGTAGATTCGATAACAAATGACGAAAACGGACGGATTTCTCAGGTTTTTACTACATATGAACACCTCTCACATTCTCCCGTGCAACGCTTCTACTAGTCCTCCTTTCATGCAAAATCTTAAGGTCCTAGGTCATGTCCAAGCCACCAAACTGGCTAAAAAGTGAATAATCGACGCCTAAAACTTGAATTGTACTAATTCTTACTGGCTATTACTTCAACTTAGAAGCTTCTTCTGTGTTCTACTATGCTGCTTTTAGTGTCTCCGCATACCGCAGCACGCGACATAGCTTTGCAGACGATAAATGTAACCGTCTCAGAGAGAAAAGCGGCCAATGTGACGATCTGGCTTTAAGTCGATTCGATAACAAAAGACGAAAACGGACGGATTTCTCAGGTTTTTACTACATATGAACACTTTTCACATTCTCCCGTGCAACGCGGCTGCTAGTCCTCCTTTCATGCAAAATCTTAAGGTCCTAGGTCATGTCCAAGCCACCAAAACTGGCTAAAAAGTGAATAATCGACGCCTAAAACTTGAATTGTACTACTTCTTACCGGCTATTACTTCAACTTAGAAGCTTCTTCTGTGTTCTACTATGGTGCTTTTAGTGTCTCCGCATACCGCAGCACGCGACGTAGCTTTGCAGACGATAAATGTAACCGTCTCAGAGAGAAAAGCGGCCTATGTGACGATCTGGCTTTAAGTCGATTCGATAACAAATGACGAAAACGGACGGATTTCTCAGGTTTTTAGTACATATGAACACTTTTCACATTCTCCCGTGCAACGCGGCTGCAAGTCCTCCTTTCATGCAAAATCTTAAGGTCCTAGGTCATGTCCAAGCCACCAAAGCCGGCTAAAAAGTGAATAATCGACGCCTAAAACTTGAATTGTACTACTTCTTATGGCTATTACTTCAACATAGAAGCTTCTTCTGTGTTCTACTATGGTGCTTTTAGTGTCTCTGCATACCGCAGCACGCGACATAGCTTTGCAAACGATAAATGTAACCGCCTCAGAGAGAAAAGCGGCCAATGTGGACGATCTGGCTTTAAGTCGATTCGATAACAAATGACGAAAACGGACGGATTTCTCAGGTATTTACTACATATGAACACTTTTCACATTCTCCCGTGCAACGCGGGCTGCAAGTCCTCCTTTCATGCAAAATCTTAAGGTCCTAGGTCATGTCCAAGCCACCAAAACTGGCTAAAAAGTGAATAATCGACGCCTAAAACTTGAATTGTACTACGTCTTACCGGCTATTACTTCAACTTAGAAGCTTCTTCTGTGCTCTACTATGGTGCTTTTAGTGTCTCCGCATACCGCAGCACGTGAGATAGCTTTGCAAACGATAAATGTAACCGTCTCAGAGAGAAAAGCGGCCAATGTGACGATCTGGCTTTAAGTCGATTCGATAACAAATGAAGAAAACGGACGGATTTCTCAGGTTTTTACTACATATGAACCCTTTTCACAATCTCCCGTGCAACGCAGCTGCTAGTCCTCCTTTCATGCAAAATCTTAAGGTTCGACCTCATGTCCAAGGCACAAGGCCGGCTAAAAATCAATAATCGATAACCAAAACATGAATTGTACTAATTCTTACTGACCATTGCTTCAACCTAGAAGCTTATTCTGTGTTCTACTATGGTGCTTTTAAGGTCTCCGCATACCGCAGCACGCGACATAGCTTTGCAGACGATAAATGTAACCGTCTCAGAGAGAAAAGCGGCGAATGTGACGATCTGGCTTTAAGTCGATTCTATAACAAATGACGAAAACGGAAGGATTTCTCAGGTTTTTACTACATATGAACACTTTTCACATTCTCCCGTGCAACGCGGCTGCTAGTCCTCCTTTCATGCAAAATCTTAAGGTCCTAGGTCATGTCCAAGCCACCAAAGACGGCTAAAAAGTGAAATAATCGACGCCTAAAACTTGAATTGCACTACTTCTTACTGGCTATTACTACAACATAGAAGCTTCTTCTGTGTTCTACTATGGTGCTTTTAGTGTCACCGCATACCGCAGCACGCGACATAGCTTTGCAGACGATAAATGTAACCGTCTCAGAGAGAAAAGCGGCCAATGTGACGATCTGGCTTTAAGTCGATTCGATAACAAATGACGAAAACGGACGGATTTCTCAGGTTTTTACTACATATGAACACCTCTCACATTCTCCCGTGCAACGCTTCTACTAGTCCTCCTTTCATGCAAAATCTTAAGGTCCTAGGTCATGTCCAAGCCACCAAACCTGGCTAAAAAGTGAATAATCGACGCCTAAAACCTTGAATTGTACTAATTCTTACTGGCTATTACTTCAACTTAGAAGCTTCTTCTGTGTTCTACTATGCTGCTTTTAGTGTCTCCGCATACCGCAGCACGCGACATAGCTTGCAGACGATAAATGTAACCGTCTCAGAGAGAAAAGCGGCCAATGTGACGATCTGGCTTTAAGTCGATTCGATAACAAAAGACGAAAACGACGGATTTCTCAGGTTTTTACTACATATGAACACTTTTCACATTCTCCCGTGCAACGCGGCTGCTAGTTCCTCCTTTCATGCAAAATCTTAAGGTCCTAGGTCATGTCCAAGCCACCAAAACTGGATAAAAAGTGAATAATCGACGCCTAAAAACTTGAATTGTACTACTTCTTACCGGCTATTACTTCAACTTAGAAGCTTCTTCTGTGTTCTACAATGGTGCTTTTAGTGTCTCCGCATACCGCAGCACGCGACGTAGCTTTGCAGACGATAAATGTAACCGTCTCAGAGAGAAAAGCGGCCTATGTGACGATCTGGCTTTAAGTCGATTCGATAACAAATGACGAAAACGGACGGATTTCTCAGGTTTTTACTACATATGAACACTTTTCACATTCTCCCGTGCAACGCGGCTGCAAGGTCCTCCTTTCATGCAAAATCTTAATGTCCTAGGTCATGTCCAAGCCACCAAAGCCGGCTAAAAAGTGAATAATCGACGCCTAAAACTTGAATTGTACTACTTCTTATGGCTATTACTTCAACATAGAAGCTTCTTCTGTGTTCTACTATGGTGCTTTTAGTGTCTCTGCATACCGCAGCACGCGACATAGCTTTGCAAACGATAAATGTAACCGTCTCAGAGAGAAAAGCGGCCAATGTGACGATCTGGCTTTAAGTCGATTCGATAACAAATGACGAAAACGGACGGATTTCTCAGGCATTTACTACATATGAACACTTTTCACATCTCCCGTGCAACGCGGCTGCAAGTCCTCCTTTCATGCAAAATCTTAAGGTCTTAGGTCATGTCCAAGCCACCAAAACTGGCTAAAAAGTGAATAATCGACGCCTAAAACTTGAATTGTACTACGTCCTTACCGGCTATTACTTCAACTTAGAAGCTTCTTCTGTGTTCTACTATGGTGCTTTTTGTGTCTCCGCATACCGCAGCACGTGAGATAGCTTTGCAAACGATAAATGTAACCGTCTCAGAGAGAAAAGCGGCCAATGTGACGATCTGGCTTTAAGTCGATTCGATAACAAATGAAGAAAACGGACGGATTTCTCAGGTTTTTACTACATATGAACCCTTTTCACAATCTCCCGTGCAACGCAGCTGCTAGTCCTCCTTTCATGCAAAATCTTAAGGTTCGACCTCATGTCCAAGGCACAAAGCCGGCTAAAAATCAATAATCGATAACCAAAACATGAATTGTACTACTTCTTACTGACCATTGCTTCAACTTAGAAGCTTATTCTGTGTTCTACTATGGTGCTTTTAAGGTCTCCGCATACCGCAGCATGCGACATAGCTTTGCAGACGATAAATGTAACCGTCTCAGAGAGAAAAGCGGCGAATGTGACGATCTGGCTTTAAGTCGATTCTATAACAAATGACGAAAACTGAAGGATTTCTCAGGTTTTTACTACATATGAACACTTTTCACATTCTCCCGTGCAACGCGGCTGCTAGTCCCTCCTTTCATGCAAAATCTTAAGGTCCTAGGTCATGTCCAAGCCACCAAAGACGGCTAAAAAGTGAATAATCGACGCCTAAAACTTGAATTGTACTACTTCTTACTGGCTATTACTACAACATAGAAGCTTCTTCTGTGTTCTACTATGGTGCTTTTAGTGTCACCGCATACCGCAGCACGCGACATAGCTTTGCAGACGATAAATGTAACCGTCTCAGAGAGAAAAGCGGCCAATGTGACGATCTGGCTTTAAGTCGATTCGATAACAAATGACGAAAACGGACGGATTTCTCAGGTTTTTACTACATATGAACACCTCTCACATTCTCCCGTGCAACGCTTCTACTAGTCCTCCTTTCATGCAAAAATCTTAAGGTCCTAGGTCATGTCCAAGCCACCAAACTGGCTAAAAAGTGAATAATCGACGCCTAAAACTTGAATTGTACTAATTCTTACTGGCTATTACTTCAACTTAGAAGCTTCTTCTGTGTTCTACTATGCTGCTTTTAGTGTCTCCGCATACCGCAGCACGCGACATAGCTTTGCAGACAATAAATGTAACCGTCTCAGAGAGAAAAGCGGCCAATGTGACGATCTGGCTTTAAGTCGATTCGATAACAAAAGACGAAAACGGACGGATTTCTCAGGTTTTTACTACATATGAACACTTTTCACATTCTCCCGTGCAACGCGGCTGCTAGTCCCTCCTTCTATGCAAAATCTTAAGGTCCTAGGTCATGTCCAAGCCACCAAAACTGGCTAAAAAGTGAATAATCGACGCCTAAAACTTGAATTGTACTACTTCTTACCGGCTATTACTTCAACTTAGAAGCTTCTTCTGTGTTCTACTATGGTGCTTTTAGTGTCTCCGCATACCGCAGGCACGCGACGTAGCTTTGCAGACGATAAATGTAACCGTCTCAGAGAGAAAAGCGGCCTATGTGACGATCTGGCTTTAAGTCGATTCGATAACAAATGACGAAAACGGACGGATTTCTCAGGTTTTTAGTACATATGAACACTTTTCACATTCTCCCGTGCAACGCGGCTGCAAGTCCTCCTTTCATGCAAAATCTTAATGTCCTAGGTCATGTCCAAGCCACCAAAGCCGGCTAAAAAGTGAATAATCGACGCCTAAAACTTGAATTGTACTACTTCTTATGGCTATTACTTCAACATAGAAGCTTCTTCTGTGTTCTACTATGGTGCTTTTAGTGTCTCTGCATACCGCAGCACGCGACATAGCTTTGCAAACGATAAATGTAACCGTCTCAGAGAGAAAAGCGGCCAATGTGACGATCTGGCTTTAAGTCGATTCGATAACAAATGACGAAAACGGACGGATTTCTCAGGTATTTACTACATATGAACACTTTTCACATTCTCCCGTGCAACGCGGCTGCAAGTCCTCCTTTCATGCAAAATCTTAAGGTCCTAGGTCATGTCCAAGCCACCAAAACTGGCTAAAAAGTGAATAATCGACGCCTAAAACTTGAATTGTACTACGTCTTACCGGCTATTACTTCAACCTTAGAAGCTTCTTCTGTGTTCTACTATGGTGCTTTTAGTGTCCTCCGCATACCGCAGCACGTGAGATAGCTTTGCAAACGATAAATGTAACCGTCTCAGAGAGAAAAGCGGCCAATGTGACGATCTGGCTTTAAGTCGATTCGATAACAAATGAAGAAAACGGACGGATTTCTCAGGTTTTTACTACATATGAACCCTTTTCACAATCTCCCGTGCAACGCAGCTGCTAGTCCTCCTTTCATGCAAAATCTTAAGGTTCGACCTCATGTCCAAGGCACAAAGCCGGCTAAAAATCAATAATCGATAACCAAAACATGAATTGTACTACTTCTTACTGACCATTGCTTCAACTTAGAAGCTTATTCTGTGTTCTACTATGGTGCTTTTAAGGTCTCCGCATACCGCAGCACGCGACATAGCTTTGCAGACGATAAATGTAACCGTCTCAGAGAGAAAAGCGGCGAATGTGACGATCTGGCTTTAAGTCGATTCTATAACAAATGACGAAAACTGAAGGATTTCTCAGGTTTTTACTACATATGAACACTTTTCACATTCTCCCGTGCAACGCGGCTGCTAGTCCTCCTTTCATGCAAAATCTTAAGGTCCTAGGTCATGTCCAAGCCACCAAAGACGGCTAAAAAGTGAATAATCGACGCCTAAAACTTGAATTGTCTACTTCTTACTGGCTATTACTACAACATAGAAGCTTCTTCTGTGTTCTACTATGGTGCTTTTAGTGTCACCGCATACCGCAGCACGCGACATAGCTTTGCAGACGATAAATGTAACCGTCTCAGAGAGAAAAGCGGCCAATGTGACGATCTGGCTTTAAGTCGATTCGATAACAAATGACGAAAACGGACGGATTTCTCAGGTTTTTACTACATATGAACACCTCTCACATTCTCCCGTGCAACGCTTCTACTAGTCCTCCTTTCATGCAAAATCTTAAGGTCCTAGGTCATGTCCAAGCCACCAAACTGGCTAAAAAGTGAATAATCGACGCCTAAAACTTGAATTGTACTAATTCTTACTGGCTATTACTTCAACTTAGAAGCTTCTTCTGTGTTCTACTATGCTGCTTTTAGTGTCTCTGCATACCGCAGCACGCGACATAGCTTTGCAGACGATAAATGTAACCGTCTCAGAGAGAAAAGCGGCCAATGTGACGATCTGGCTTTAAGTCGATTCGATAACAAAAGACGAAAACGGACGGATTTCTCAGGTTTTTACTACATATGAACACTTTTCACATTCTCCCGTGCAACGCGGCTGCTAGTCCTCCTTTCATGCAAAATCTTAAGGTCCTAGGTCATGTCCAAGCCACCAAAACTGGCTAAAAAGTGAATAATCGACGCCTAAAACTTGAATTGTACTACTTCTTACCGGCTATTACTTCAACTTAGAAGCTTCTTCTGTGTTCTACTATGGTGCTTTTAGTGTCTCCGCATACCGCAGCACGCCACGTAGCTTTGCAGACGATAAATGTAACCGTCTCAGAGAGAAAAGCGGCCTATGTGACGATCTGGCTTTAAGTCGATTCGATAACAAATGACGAAAACGGACGGATTTCTCAGGTTTTTAGTACATATGAACACTTTTCACATTCTCCCGTGCAACGCGGCTGCAAGTCCTCCTTTCATGCAAAATCTAAAGGTCCTAGGTCATGTCCAAGCCACCAAAGCCGGCTAAAAAGTGAATAATCGACGCCTAAAAACTTGAATTGTACTACTTCTTATGGCTATTACTTCAACATAGAAGCTTCTTCTGTGTTCTACTATGGTGCTTTTAGTGTCTCTGCATACCGCAGCACGCGACATAGCTTTGCAAACGATAAATGTAACCGTCTCAGAGAGAAAAGCGGCCAATGTGACGATCTGGCTTTAAGTAGATTCGATAACAATTGACGAAAACGGGCGGATTTCTCAGGTTTTTACTACATATGAACGCTTTTCACATTTTCCCGTGCAACGCGGCTGCTAGTCCTCCTTTCATGCAAAATCATATGGTTCCACCCATTGTCCAAGGCACCAAAGCCGCCTAAAAAGTGAATAATCGATAACCAAAACTTGAATTGTACTGCTTCTTATGGCTATTGCTTCAGCTTAGAAGCTTCTTCTGTGTAATACTATGGTGCTTTTAGTGTCTCCGCATACCGCAGCACGCGACATAGCTTTGCAGACGATAAATGTAACCGTCTCAGAGAGAAAAGCGGCCAATGTGACGATCTGGCTTTAAGTCGATTCGATAACAAATGACGAAAACGGACGGATTTCTCAGGTTTTTACTACATATGAACCCTTTTCACAATCTCCCGTGCAACGCAGCTGCTAGTCCTCCTTTCATGCAAAATCTTAAGGTTCGACCTCATGTCCAAGGCACAAAGCCGGCTAAAAATCAATAATCGATAACCAAAACATGGATTGTACTACTTCTTACTGACCATTGCTTCAACTTAGAAGCTTATTCTGTGTTCTACTATGGTGCTTTTAAGGTCTCCGCATACCGCAGCACGCGACATAGCTTTGCAGACGATAAATGTAACCGTCTCAGAGAGAAAAGCGGCGAATGTGACGATCTGGCTTTAAGTCGATTCTATAACAAATGACGAAAACTGAAGGATTTCTCAGGTTTTTACTACATATGAACACCTCTCACATTCTCCCGTGCAACGCGGCTGCTAGTCCTCCTTTCATGCAAAATCTTAAGGTCCTAGGTCATGTCCAAGCCACCAAAGACGGCTAAAAAGTGAATAATCGACGCCTAAAACTTGAATTGTACTACATCTTACTGGCTATTACTACAACATAGAAGCTTCTTCTGTGTTCTACTATGGTGCTTTTAGTGTCACCGCATACCGCAGCACGCGACATAGCTTTGCAGACGATAAATGTAACCGTCTCAGAGAGAAAAGCGGCCAATGTGACGATCTGGCTTTAAGTCGATTCGATAACAAATGACGAAAACGGACGGATTTCTCAGGTTTTTACTACATATGAACACCTCTCACATTCTCCCGTGCAACGCTTCTACTAGTCCTCCTTTCATGCAAAATCTTAAGGTCCTAGGTCATGTCCAAGCCACCAAACTGGCTAAAAAGTGAATAATCGACGCCTAAAACTTGAATTGTACTAATTCTTACTGGCTATTACTTCAACTTAGAAGCTTCTTCTGTGTTCTACTATGCTGCTTTTAGTGTCTCCGCATACCGCAGCACGCGACATAGCTTTGCAGACGATAAATGTAACCGTCTCAGAGAGAAAAGCGGCCAATGTGACGATCTGGCTTTAAGTCGATTCGATAACAAAAGACGAAAACGGACGGATTTCTCAGGTTTTTACTACATATGAACACTTTTCACATTCTCCCGTGCAACGCGGCTGCTAGTCCTCCATTCATGCAAAATCTTAAGGTCCTAGGTCATGTCCAAGCCACCAAAACTGGCTAAAAAGTGAATAATCGACGCCTAAAACTTGAATTGTACTACTTCTTACCGGCTATTACTTCAACTTAGAAGCTTCTTCTGTGTTCTACTATGCTGCTTTTAGTGTCTCCGCATACCGCAGCACGCGACGTAGCTTTGCAGACGATAAATGTAACCGTCTTAGAGAGAAAAGCGGCCAATGTGACGATCTGGCTTTAAGTAGATTCGATAACAAATGACGAAAACGGACGGATTTCTCAGGTTTTTACTACATATGAACACTTTTCACATTCTCCCGTGCAACGCTTCTACTAGTCCTCCTTTCATGCAAAATCTTAAGGTCCTAGGTCATGTCCAAGCCACCAAACTGGCTAAAAAGTGAATAATCGACGCCTAAAACTTGAATTGTACTAATTCTTACTGGCTATTACTTCAACTTAGAAGCTTCTTCTGTGTTCTACTATGCTGCTTTTAGTGTCTCCGCATACCGCAGCACGCGACATAGCTTTGCAGACGATAAATGTAACCGTCTCAGAGAGAAAAGCGGCCAATGTGACGATCTGGCTTTAAGTCGATTCGATAACAAAAGACGAAAACGGACGGATTTCTCAGGTTTTTACTACATATGAACACTTTTCACATTCTCCCGTGCAACGCGGCTGCTAGTCCTCCATTCATGCAAAATCTTAAGGTCCTAGGTCATGTCCAAGCCACCAAAACTGGCTAAAAAGTGAATAATCGACGCCTAAAACTTGAATTGTACTACTTCTTACCGGCTATTACTTCAACTTAGAAGCTTCTTCTGTGTTCTACTATGGTGCTTTTAGTGTCTCCGCATACCGCAGCACGCCACGTAGCTTTGCAGACGATAAATGTAACCGTCTCAGAGAGAAAAGCGGCCTATGTGACGATCTGGCTTTAAGTCGATTCGATAACAAATGACGAAAACGGACGGATTTCTCAGGTTTTTAGTACATATGAACACTTTTCACATTCTCCCGTGCAACGCGGCTGCAAGTCCTCCTTTCATGCAAAATCTTAAGGTCCTAGGTCATGTCCAAGCCACCAATGCCGGCTAAAAAGTGAATAATCGACGCCTAAAACTTGAATTGTACTACTTCTTATGGCTATTACTTCAACATAGAAGCTTCTTCTGTGTTCTACTATGGTGCTTTTAGTGTCTCTGCATACCGCAGCACGCGACATAGCTTTGCAAACGATAAATGTAACCGTCTCAGAGAGAAAAGCGGCCAATGTGACGATCTGGCTTTAAGTCGATTCGATAACAAATGAAGAAAACGGACGGATTTCTCAGGTTTTTACTACATTTGAACCCTTTTCACAATCTCCCGTGCAACGCAGCTGCTAGTCCTCCTTTCATGCAAAATCTTAAGGTTCGACCTCATGTCCAAGGCACAAAGCCGGCTAAAAAACAATAATCGATAACCAAAACATGAATTGTACTACTTCTTACTGACCATTGCTTCAACTTAGAAGCTTATTCTGTATTCTACTATGGTGCTTTTAAGGTCTCCGCATACCGCAGCACGCGACATAGCTTTGCAGACGATAAATGTAACCGTCTCAGAGAGAAAAGCGGCGAATGTGACGATCTGGCTTTAAGTCGATTCTATAACAAATGACGAAAACGGAAGGATTTCTCAGGTTTTTACTACATATGAACACTTTTCACATTCTCCCGTGCAACGCGGCTGCTAGTCCTCCTTTCATGCAAAATCTTAAGGTCCTAGGTCATGTCCAAGCCACCAAAGACGGCTAAAAAGTGAATAATCGACGCCTAAAACTTGAATTGTACTACTTCTTACTGGCTATTACTACAACATAGAAGCTTCTTCTGTGTTCTACTATGGTGCTTTTAGTGTCACCCGCATACCGCAGCACGCGACATAGCTTTGCAGACGATAAATGTAACCGTCTCAGAGAGAAAAGCGGCCAATGTGACGATCTGGCTTTAAGTCGATTCGATAACAAATGACGAAAACGGACGGATTTCTCAGGTTTTTACTACATATGAACACCTCTCACATTCTCCCGTGCAACGCTTCTACTAGTCCTCCTTTCATGCAAAATCTTAAGGTCCTAGGTCATGTCCAAGCCACCAAACTGGCTAAAAAGTGAATAATCGACGCCTAAAACTTGAATTGTACTAATTCTTACTGGCTATTACATCAACTTAGAAGCTTCTTCTGTGTTCTACTATGCTGCTTTTAGTGTCTCCGCATACCGCAGCACGCGACATAGCTTTGCAGACGATAAATGTAACCGTCTCAGAGAGAAAAGCGGCCAATGTGACGATCTGGCTTTAAGTCGATTCGATAACAAAAGACGAAAACGGACGGATTTCTCAGGTTTTTACTACATATGAACACTTTTCACATTCTCCCGTGCAACGCGGCTGCTAGTCCTCCATTCATGCAAAATCTTAAGGTCCTAGGTCATGTCCAAGCCACCAAAACTGGCTAAAAAGTGAATAATCGACGCCTAAAACTTGAATTGTACTACTTCTTACCGGCTATTACTTCAACTTAGAAGCTTCTTCTGTGTTCTACTATGGTGCTTTTAGTGTCTCCGCATACCGCAGCACGCCACGTAGCTTTGCACACGATAAATGTAACCGTCTCAGAGAGAAAAGCGGCCTATGTGACGATCTGGCTTTAAGTCGATTCGATAACAAATGACGAAAACGGACGGATTTCTCAGGTTTTTACTACATATGAACACTTTTCACATTCTCCCGTGCAACGCGGCTGCAAGTCCTCCTTTCATGCAAAATCTTAAGGTCCTAGGTCATGTCCAAGCCACCAAAGCCGGCTAAAAAGTGAATAATCGACGCCTGAAACTTGAATTGTACTACTTCTTATGGCTATTACTTCAACATAGAAGCTTCTTCTGTGTTCTACTATGGTGCTTTTAGTGTCTCTGCATACCGCAGCACGCGACATAGCTTTGCAAACGATAAATGTAACCGTCTCAGAGAGAAAAGCGGCCAATGTGACGATCTGGCTTTAAGTCGATTCGATAACAAATGACGAAAACGGACGGATTTCTCAGGTATTTACTACATATGAACACTTTTCACATTCTCCCGTGCAACGCGGCTGCAAGTCCTCCTTTCATGCAAAATCTTAAGGTCCTAGGTCATGTCCAAGCCACCAAAACTGGCTAAAAAGTGAATAATCGACGCCTAAAACTTGAATTGTACTACTTCTTATGGCTATTACTTCAACATAGAAGCTTCTTCTGTGTTCTACTATGGTGCTTTTAGTGTCTCTGCATACCGCAGCACGCGACATAGCTTTGCAGACGATAAATGTAACCGTCTCGAGAGAAAAGCGGCCAATGTGACGATCTGGCTTAAGTCGATTCGATAACAAATGACGAAAACGGACGGATTTCTCAGGTTTTTAATACATATGAACACCTCTCACATTCTCCCGTGCAACGCTTCTACTAGTCCTCCTTTCATGCAAAATCTTAAGGTCCTAGGTCATGTCCAAGCCACCAAACTGGCTATAAAGTGAATAATCGACGCCTAAAACTTGAATTGTACTAATTCTTACTGGCTATTACTTCAACTTAGAAGCTTCTTCTGTGTTCTACTATGCTGCTTTTAGTGTCTCCGCATACCGCAGCACGCGACATAGCTTTGCAGACGATAAATGTAACCGTCTCAGAGAGAAAAACGGCCAATGTGACGATCTGCCTTTAAGTCGATTCGATAACAAAAGACGAAAACGGACGGATTTCTCAGGTTTTTACTACATATGAACACTTTTCACATTCTCCCGTGCATCTCGGCTGCTAGTCCTCCTTTCATGCAAAATCTTAAGGTCCTAGGTCATGTCCAAGCCACCAAAACTGGCTAAAAAGTGAATAATCGACGCCTAAAACTTGAATTGTACTACTTCTTACCGGCTATTACTTCAACTTAGAAGCTTCTTCTGTGTTCTACTATGGTGCTTTTAGTGTCTCCGCATACCGCAGCACGCGACGTAGCTTTGCAGACGATAAATGTAACCGTCTCAGAGAGAAAAGCGGCCAATGTGACGATCTGGCTTTAAGTCGATTCGATAACAAATGACGAAAACGGACGGATTTCTCAGGTTTTTGCTACATATGAACACTTTTCACATTCTCCCGTGCAACGCAGCTGCAAGTCCTCCTTTCATGCAAAATCTTTAGGTACTAGGTCATGTCCAAGCCAATAAAGCCGGCTAAAAAGTGAATAATCGACAACTAATACTTGAATTATACTACTTGTTACTTTTTATTGCTTCAACTTAGAAGCTTCTTCTGTGTTCTACTATGGTGCTTTTAGTGTCTCCGCATACCGCAGCACGTGACATAGCTTTGCAGACGATAAACGTAACCATTTCAGAGAGAAAAGCGGCCATAGTGACGATCTGGCTTTAAGTCGATTCGATAACAAATGACGAAAACGGACGGATTTCTCAGGTTTTTACTACATATGAACCCTTTTCACATACTCCCGTGCAACGCAGCTACTAGTCCTTCTTTCAAGCAAAATCTTGAGGTTCGACCTCATGTCCAAGGCACCAAAGCCGGCTAAAGATCAATAATCGATAGCCAAAACTTGAATTGTACTACTTCTTACTGGCCATTGCTTCAACTTAGAAGCTTATTCTGTGTTCCACTATGGTGCTTTTAGTGTCTCCGCATACCGCAGCACGCGACATAGCTTTGCAGACGATAAATGTAACCGTCTCAGAGAGAAAAGCGGCCAATGTGACGATCTGGCTTTAAGTCGATTCGATACCAAATGACGAAAACGGACGGATTTCTCAGCTTTTTACTACATATGAACACTTTTCACATTCTCCCGTGCAACGCGGCTGCTAGTCCTACTTTCATGCAAAATCTTAAAGTCCTAGGTCATGTCCAAGCCACCAAAGCCGTCTAAAGAGTGAATAATCGACGCCTAAAACTTGAATTGTACTACTTCTTACTGGCTATTACTTCATTTTAGAAGCTTCTTCTGTGTTCTACTATGGTGCTTTTAGTGTCTCCGCATACCACAGCACGCGACATAGCTTTGCAGACGATAAATGTAACCGTCTCAGAGAGAAAAGCGGCCAATGTGACGATCTGGCTTTAAGTCGATTCGTTAACAATTGACGAAAACGGACGGATATCACAGGTTCTTACTACATATGAACACCTTTCACATTCTCCCGTGCAACGCGGCTACCAGTCCTCCTTTCATGCAAAATCTTAAGGTCCTAGGTCATGTCCAAGCCACCAAAACTGGCTAAAAAGTGAATAATCGACGCCTAAAACTTGAATTGTACTACTTCTTACTGGCTATTACATCAACTTAGAAGCTTCTTCTGTGTTCTACTATGGTGCTTTTAGTGTCTCCGCATACCGCAGCACGCGACATAGCCTTGCAGACGATAAACGTAACCACTTCAGAGAGAAAAGCGGCCATAGTGACGATCTGGCTTCAAGTCGATTCGATAACAAATGACGAAAACGGACGGTTTTCTCAAGTTTTTACTACATATGAACCCTTTTGACATTCTCCCGTGCAAAGCAGCTGCTAGTCCTCCTTTCAAGCAAAATCTTAAGGTTCGACCTCATGTCCAAGGCACCAAAGCCGGCTAAAGATCAATAATCGATAGCCAAGACTTGAATTGTACTACTTCTTACTGGCCATTGTTTCAACTTAGAAGCTTATTCTGTGTTCCACTATGGTGCTTTTAGTGTCTCCGCATACCGCAGCACGCGACATAGCTTTGCAGACGATAAATGTAACCGTCTCAGAGAGAAAAGCGGCCAATGTGACGATCTGGCTTTAAGTCGATTCGATAACAAATGACGAAAACGGACGGATTTCTCAAGTTTTTAGTACATATGAACACTTTTCACATTCTCCCGTGCAACGCGGCTGCTAGTCCTCCTTTCAAGCAAAATCTTAAGGTACTAGGTCATGTCCAAGCCAATAAAGCCGGCTAAAAAGTGAATAATCGACAACTAATACTTGAATTGTTCTACTTCGTACTGGTTATTGCTTCAACTTAGAAGCTTCTTCTGTGTTCTACTATGGTGCTTTTAGTGTCTCCGCATACCGCAGTACGCGACATAGCTTTGCAGACGATAAATGTAACCGTCTCAGAGATAAAAGCGGCCAATGTGGCGATCTGGCTTTAAGTCGAATCGATAACAAATGACGAAAACGGGCGGATTTCTCAGGTTTTTAGTACATATGAACACTTTTCACATTCTCCCGTGCAACGCGGCTGCTAATCCTCCTTTCATGCAAAATCTTAAGGTACTAGGTCATGTCCAAGCCAATAAAGCCGGCTAAAAAGTGAATAATCGACAACTAATACTTGAATTATACTACTCGTTACTTTTTATTGCTTCAACTTAGAAGCTTCTTCTGTGTTCTACTATGGTGCTTTTAGTGTCTCCGCATACCGCAGCACGTGACATAGCCTTGCAGACGATAAACGTAACCATTTCAGAGAGAAAAGCGGCCAATGTGACGATCTGGCTTTAAGTCGATTCGATAACAAATGACGAAAACGGACGGATTTCTCAGGTTTTTACTACATATCAACACCTTTCACATTCTCCCGTGCAACGCGGCTACCAGTCCTCCTTTCATGCAAAATCTTAAGGTCCTAGGTCATGTCCAAGCCACCAAAACTGGCTAAAAAGTGAATAATCGACGCCTAAAACTTGAATTGTACTAATTCTTACTGGCTATTACTTCAACTTAGAAGCTTCTTCTGTGTTCTACTATGGTGCTTTTAGTGTCTCCGCATACCGAAGCACGCGACATAGCTTTGCAGACGATAAATGTAACCGGCTCAGAGAGAAAAGCGGCCAATGTGACGATCTGGCTTTAAGTCGATTCGATAACAAATGACGAAAACGGACGGATTTCTTAGGTTTTTAGTACATATGAACACTTTTCACATTCTCCCGTGCAACGCGGTTGCAAGTCCTCCTTTCATGCAAAATCTTTAGGTACTAGGTCATGTCCAAGCCAATAAAGCCGGCTAAAAAGTAAATAATCGACAACTAATACTTGAATTGTACTACTTGTTACTTTTTATTGCTTCAACTTAGAAGCTTCTTCTGTGTTCTACTATGGTGTTTTTAGTGTCTCCGCATACCGCAGCACGTGACATAGCCTTGCAGACGATAAACGTAACCATTTCAGAGAGAAAAGCGGCCATAGTGACGATCTGGCTTTAAGTCGAATCGATAACAAATGACGAAAACGGACGGATTTCTCAGGTTTTTACTACATATGAACACCTCTCACATTCTCCCGTGCAACGCTTATACTAGTCCTCCTTTCATGCAAAATCTTAAGGTCCTAGGTCATGTCCAAGCCACCAAACTGGCTAAAAAGTGAATAATCGACGCCTAAAACTTGAATTGTACTAATTCTTACTGGCTATTACTTCAACTTAGAAGCTTCTTCTGTGTTCTACGATGCTGCTTTTAGTGTCTCCGCATACCGCAGCACGCGACATAGCTTTGCAGACGATAAATGTAACCGTCTCAGAGAGAAAAGCGGCCAATGTGACGATCTGGCTTTAAGTCGATTCGATAACAAAAGACGAAAACGGACGGATTTCTCAGGTTTTTACTACATATGAACACTTTTCACATTCTCCCGTGCACCGCGGCTGCTAGTCCTCCTTTCATGCAAAATATTAAGGTCCCAGGTCATGTCCAAGCCACCAAAGCCGGCTAAAATGTGAATAATCGAAAATTAAAACTTGAATTGTACTACTTCTTACTGGCTATTGCTTCAACTTAGAAGCTTATTCTGTGTTCTACTATGGTGCTTTTAGTATCACCGCATACCGCAGCACGCGACATAGCTTTGAAGACGATAAATGTAACCGATTCAGAGAGAAGAGCGGCCAATGTGACGATCTGGCTTTAAGTAGATTCGATAACAATTGACGAAAACGGGCGGATTTCTCACGTTTTTAGTACATATGAACCCTTTTCACAATCTCCCGTGCAACGCAGCTGCTAGTCCTTTCATGCAAAATCTTAAGGTTCGACCTCATGTCCAAGGCACCAAAGCCGGCTAAAAATCAATAATCGATAACCAAAACATGAATTGTACTACTTCTTACTGACCATTGCTTCAACTTAGAAGCTTATTCTGTGTTCTACTATGGTGCTTTTAAGGTCTCCGCATACCGCAGCACGCGACATAGCTTTGCAGACGATAAATGTAACCGTCTCAGAGAGAAAAGCGGCGAATGTGACGATCTGGCTTTAAGTCGATTCTATAACAAATGACGAAAACGGAAGGATTTCTCAGGTTCTTACTACATATGAACACTTTTCACATTTTCCCGTGCAACGCGGCTGCTAGTCCTCCTTTCATGCAAAATCTTAAGGTCCTAGGTCATGTCCAAGCCACCAAAGACGGCTAAAAAGTGAATAATCGACGCCTAAAACTTGAATTGTACTACTTCTTACTGGCTATTACTACAACATAGAAGCTTCTTCTGTGTTCTACTATGGTGCTTTTAGTGTCACCACATGATAACACGCGATCTAGTGTCTTTGCAGACGATAAATGTAACCGTCTCAGAGAGAAAAGCGGCCAATGTGACGATCTGGCTTTAAGTCGATTCGATAACAAATGACGAAAACGGACGGATTTCTCAGGTTTTTACTACATATGAACACCTCTCACATTCTCCCGTGCAACGCTTCTACTAGTCCTCCTTTCATGCAAAATCTTAAGGTCCTAGGTCATGTCCAAGCCACCAAACTGGCTAAAAAGTGAATAATCGACGCCTAAAACTTGAATTGTACTAATTCTTACTGGCTATTACTTCAACTTAGAAGCTTCTTCTGTGTTCTACTATGCTGCTTTTAGTGTCTCCGCATACCGCAGCACGCGACATAGCTTTGCAGACGATAAATGTAACCGTCTCAGAGAGAAAAGCGGCCAATGTGACGATCTGGCTTTAAGTCGATTATATAACAAAAGACGAAAACGGACGGATTTCTCAGGTTTTTACTACATATGAACACTTTTCACATCTCCCGTGCAACGCGGCTGCTAGTCCTCCTTTCACGCAAAATCTTAAGGTCCTAGGTCATGTCCAAGCCACCAAAACTGGCTAAAAAGTGAATAATCGACGCCTAAAACTTGAATTGTACTACTTCTTACCGGCTATTACTTCAACTTAGAAGCTTCTTCTGTGTTCTGCTATGGTGCTTTTAGTGTCTCCGCATACCGCAGCACGCGACGTAGCTTTGCAGACGATAAATGTAACCGTCTCAGAGAGAAAAGCGGCCAATGTGACGATCTGGCTTTAAGTCGATTCGATAACAAATGACGAAAACGGACGGATTTCTCAGGTTTTTAGTACATATGAACACGTTTCACATTCTCCCGTGCAACGCGGCTGCAAGTCCTCGTTTCATGCAAAATCATAAGGTCCTAGGTCATGTCCAAGCCACCAAAGCCGGCTAAAAAGTGAATAATCGACGCCTAAAACTTGAATTGTACTACTTCTTATGGCTATTACTTCAACATAGAAGCTTCTTGTGTGTTCTACTATGGTGCTTTTAGTGTCCCCGCATACCGCAGCACGCGACATAGCTTTGCAGACGATAAATGTAACCGTCTCAGAGAGAAAAGCGGCCAATGTGACGATCTGGCTTTAAGTCGATTCGATAACAAATGACGAAAACACGGACGGATTCTCAGGTTTTTAGTACATATGAACACTTTTCACATTCTCCCGTGCAACGCGGCTGCAAGTCCTCCTTTCATGCAAAATCTTAGGTACTAGGTCATGTCCAAGCCAATAAAGCCGGCTAAAAAGTGAATAATCGACAACTAATACTTGAATTGTACTACTTGTTACTTTTTATTGCTTCAACTTAGAAGCTTCTTCTGTGTTCTACTATGGTGCTTTTAGTGTCTCCGCATACCGCAGCACGTGACATAGCTTTGCAGACGATAAACGTAACCATTTCAGAGAGAAAAGCGGCCATAGTGTCGATCTGGCTTTAAGTCGATTCGATAACAAATGACGAAAACGGACGGATTTCTCAAGTTTTTACTACATATAAACCCTTTTCACATACTCCCGTGCAACGCAGCTACTAGTCCTTCTTTCAAGCAAAATCTTGAGGTTCGACCTCATGTCCAAGGCACCAAAGCCGGCTAAAGATCAATAATCGATAGCCAAAACTTGAATTGTACTACTTCTTACTGGCCATTGCTTCAACTTCGAAGCTTATTCTGTGTTCCACTATGGTGCTTTTAGTGTCTCCGCATACCGCAGCACGCGACATAGCTTTGCAGACGATAAATGTAACCGTCTCAGAGAGAAAAGCGGCCAATGTGACGACCTGGCTTTAAGTCGATTCGATAACAAATGACGAAAACGGACGGATTTCTCAGCTTTTTACTACATATGAACACTTTTCACATTCTCCCGTGCAACGCGGCTGCTAGTCCTCCTTTCATGCAAAATCTTAAAGTCCTAGGTCATGTCCAAGCCACCAAAGCCGGCTAAACAGTGAATAATCGACGCCTAAAACTTGAATTGTACTACTTCTTACTGGCTATTACTTCATTTTAGAAGCTTCTTCTGTGTTCTACTATGGTGCTTTTAGTGTCTCCGCATACCACAGCACGCGACATAGCTTTGCAGACGATAAATGTAACCGTCTCAGAGAGAAAAGCGGCCCAATGTGACGATCTGGCTTTAAGTCGATTCGTTAACAAATGACGAAAACGGACGGATATCTCAGGTTCATACTACATATGAACACCTTTCACATTCTCCCGTGCAACGCGGCTACCAGTCCTCCTTTCATGCAAAATCTTAAGGTCCTAGGTCATGTCCAAGCCACCAAAACTGGCTAAAAAGTGAATAATCGACGCCTAAAACTTGAATTGTACTACTTCTTACTGGCTATTACTTCAACATAGAAGCTTCTTCTGTGCTCTACTATGCTGCTTTTAGTGTCTCCGCATACCGCAGCACGCGACATAGCCTTGCAGACGATAAACGTAACCATTTCAGAGAGAAAAGCGGCCATAGTGACGATCTGGCTTTAAGTCGATTCGGTAACAAATGACGAAAACGGACGGATTTCTCAAGTTTTTACTACATATGAACCCTTTTGACATTCTCCCGTGCAACGCAGCTGCTAGTCCTCCTTTCAAGCAAAATCTTAAGGTTCGACCTCATGTCCAAGGCACCAAAGCCGGCTAAAGATCAATAATCGATAGCCAAGACTTGAATTGTACTACTTCTTACTGGCCATTGTTTCAACTTAGAAGCTTATTCTGTGTTCCACTATGGTGCTTTTAGTGTCTCCGCATACCGCAGCACGCGACATAGCTTTGCAGAGGATAAATGTAACCGTCTCAGAGAGAAAAGCGGCGAATGTGACGATCTGGCTTTAAGTCGATTCTATAACAAATGACGAAAACGGATGGATTTCTCAGGTTTTTACTACATATGAACACTTTTCACATTTTCCCGTGCAACGCGGCTGCTAGTCCTCCTTTCATGCAAAATCTTAAGGTCCTAGGTCATGTCCAAGCCACCAAACTGGCTAAAAAGTGAATAATCGACGCCTAAAACTTGAATTGTACTAATTCTTACTGGCTATTACTTCAACTTAGAAGCTTCTTCTGTGTTCTACTATGCTGCTTTTAGTGTCTCCGCATACCGCAGCACGCGACATAGCTTTGCAGACGATAAATGTAACCGTCTCAGAGAGAAAAGCGGCCAATGTGACGATCTGGCTTTAAGTCGATTCGATAACAAAAGACGAAAACGGACGGATTTCTCAGGTTTTTACTACATATGAACACTTTTCACATTCTCCCGTGCAACGCGGCTGCTAGTCCTCCTTTCATGCAAAATCTTAAGGTCCTAGGTCATGTCCAAGCCACCAAAACTGGCTAAAAAGTGAATAATCGACGCCTAAAACTTGAATTGTACTACTTCTTACCGGCTATTACTTCAACTTAGAAGCTTCTTCTGTGTTCTGCTATGGTGCTTTTAGTGTCTCCGCATACCGCAGCACGCGACGTAGCTTTGCAGACGATAAATGTAACCGTCTCAGAGAGAAAAGCGGCCAATGTGACGATCTGGCTTTAAGTCGATTCGATAACAAATGACGAAAACGGACGGATTTCTCAGGTTTTTAGTACATATGAACACTTTTCACATTCTCCCGTGCAACGCGGCAGCAAGTCCTCCTTTCATGCAAAATCTTTAGGTACTAGGTCATGTCCAAGCCAATAAAGCCGGCTAAAAAGTGAATAATCGACAACTAATACTTGAATTGTACTACTTGTTACTTTTTATTGCTTCAACTTAGAAGCTTCTTCTGTGTTCTACTATGGTGCTTTTAGTGTCTCCGCATACCGCAGCACGTGACATAGCTTTGCAGACGATAAATGTAACCGTCTCAGAGAGAAAAGCGGCCAATGTGACGATCTGGCTTTAAGTCGATTCGTTAACAAATGACGAAAACGGACGGATATCTCAGGTTCTTACTACATATGACCACCTTTCACATTCTCCCGTGCAACGCGGCTACCAGTCCTCCTTTCATGCAAAATCTTAAGGTCCTAGGTCATGTCCAAGCCACCAAAACTGGCTAAAAAGTGAATAATCGACGCCTAAAACTTGAATTGTACTACTTCTTACTGGCTATTACTTCAACATAGAAGCTTCTTCTGTGTTCTACTATGCTGCTTTTAGTGTCTCCGCATACCGCAGCACGCGACATAGCCTTGCAGACGATAAACGTAACCATTTCAGAGAGAAAAGCGGCCATAGTGACGATCTGGCTTTAAGTCGATTCGATAACAAATGACGAAAACGGACGGATTTCTCAAGTTTTTACTACATATGAACCCTTTTGACATTCTCCCGTGCAACGCAGCTGCTAGTCCTCCTTTCAAGCAAAATCTTAAGGTTCGACCTCATGTCCAAGGCACCAAAGCCGGCTAAAGATCAATAATCGATAGCCAAGACTTGAATTGTACTACTTCTTGCTGGCCATTGTTTCAACTTAGAAGCTTATTCTGTGTTCCACTATGGTGCTTTTAGTGTCTCCGCATACCGCAGCACGCGACATAGCTTTGCAGACGATAAATGTAACCGTCTCAGAGAGAAAAGCGGCCAATGTGACGATCTGGCTTTAAGTCGATTCGATAACAAATGACGAAAACGGACGGATTTTACAGGTTTTTAGTACATATGAACACTTTTCACATTCTCCCGTGCAACGCGGCTGCTAGTCCTCCATTCAAGCAAAATCTTAAGGTACTAGGTCATGTCCAAGCCAATAAAGCCGGCTAAAAAGTGAATAATCGACAACTAAAACTTGAATTGTACTACTTCGTACTGGTTATTGCTTCAACTTAGAAGCTTCTTCTGTGTTCTACTATGGTGCTTTTAGTGTCTCCGCATACCGCAGCACGCGACATAGCTTTGCAGACGATAAATGTAACCGTCTCAGAGATAAAAGCGGCCAATGTGGCGATCTGGCTTTAAGTCGAATCGATAACAAATGACGAAAACGGACGGATTTCTCAGGTTTTTAGTACATATGAACACTTTTCACATTCTCCCGTGCAACGCGGCTGCTAATCCTCCTTTCATGCAAAATCTTAAGGTACTAGGTCATGTCCAAGCCAATAAAGCCGGCTAAAAAGTGAATAATCGACAACTAATACTTGAATTATACTACTCGTTACTTTTTATTGCTTCAACTTAGAAGCTTCTTCTGTGTTCTACTATGGTGCTTTTAGTGTCTCCGCATACCGCAGCACGTGACATAGCCTTGCAGACGATAAACGTAACCATTTCAGAGAGAAAAGCGGCCAATGTGACGATCTGGCTTTAAGTCGATTCGATAACAAATGACGAAAACGGACGAATTTCTCAGGTTTTTACTACATATGAACACCTTTCACATTCTCCCGTGCAACGCGGCTACCAGTCCTCCTTTCATGCAAAATCTTAAGGTCCTAGGTCATGTCCAAGCCACCAAAACTGGCTAAAAAGTGAATAATCGACGCCTAAAACTTGAATTGTACTACTTCTTACTGGCTATTACTTCAACTTAGAAGCTTCTTCTGTGTTCTACTATGGTGCTTTTAGTGTCTCCGCATACCGCAGCACGCGACATAGCTTTGCAGACGATAAATGTAACCGTCTCAGAGATAAAAGCGGCCAATGTGGCGATCTGGCTTTAAGTCGAATCGATAACAAATGACGAAAACGGACGGATTTCTCAGGTTTTTAGTACATATGAACCCTTTTCACAATCTCCCGTGCAACGCAGCTGCTAGTCCTCCTTTCATGCAAAATCTTAAGGTTCGACCTCATGTCCAAGGCACCAAAGCCGGCTAAAAATCAATAATCGATAACCAAAACATGAATTGTACTACTTCTTACTGACCATTGCTTCAACTTAGAAGCTTATTCTGTGTTCTACTATGGTGCTTTTAAGGTCTCCGCATACCGCAGCACGCGACATAGCTTTGCAGACGATAAATGTAACCGTCTCAGAGAGAAAAGCGGCGAATGTGACGATCTGGCTTTAAGTCGATTCTATAACAAATGACGAAAACGGAAGGATTTCTCAGGTTTTTACTACATATGAACACTTTTCACATTTTCCCGTGCAACGCGGCTGCTAGTCCTCCTTTCATGCAAAATCTTAAGGTCCTAGGTCATGTCCAAGCCAACAAAGACGGCTAAAAAGTGAATAATCGACGCCTAAAACTTGAATTGTACTACTTCTTACTGGCTATTACTACAACATAGAAGCTTCTTCTGTGTTCTACTATGGTGCTTTTAGTGTCACCACATACCGCAGCACGCGACATAGCTTTGCAGACGATAAATGTAACCGTCTCAGAGATAAAAGCGGCCAATGTGGCGATCTGGCTTTAAGTCGAATCGATAACAAATGACGAAAACGGACGGATTTCTCAGGTTTTTAGTACATATGAACACTTTTCACATTCTCCCGTGCAACGCGGCTGCTAATCCTCCTTTCATGCAAAATCTTAAGGTACTAGGTCATGTCCAAGCCAATAAAGCCGGCTAAAAAGTGAATAATCGACAACTAATACTTGAATTATACTACTCGTTACTTTTTATTGCTTCAACTTAGAAGCTTCTTCTGTGTTCTACTATGGTGCTTTTAGTGTCTCCGCATACCGCAGCACGTGACATAGCCTTGCAGACGATAAACGTAACCATTTCAGAGAGAAAAGCGGCCAATGTGACGATCTGGCTTTAAGTCGATTCGATAACAAATGACGAAAACGGACGAATTTCTCAGGTTTTTACTACATATGAACACCTTTCACATTCTCCCGTGCAACGCGGCTACCAGTCCTCCTTTCATGCAAAATCTTAAGGTCCTAGGTCATGTCCAAGCCACCAAAACTGGCTAAAAAGTGAATAATCGACGCCTAAAACTTGAATTGTACTACTTCCTACTGGCTATTACTTCAACTTAGAAGCTTCTTCTGTGTTCTACTATGGTGCTTTTAGTGTCTCCGCATACCGCAGCACGCGACATAGCTTTGCAGACGATAAATGTAACCGTCTCAGAGATAAAAGCGGCCAATGTGGCGATCTGGCTTTAAGTCGAATCGATAACAAATGACGAAAACGGACGGATTTCTCAGGTTTTTAGTACATATGAACCCTTTTCACAATCTCCCGTGCAACGCAGCTGCTAGTCCTCCTTTCATGCAAAATCTTAAGGTTCGACCTCATGTCCAAGGCACCAAAGCCGGCTAAAAATCAATAATCGATAACCAAAACATGAATTGTACTACTTCTTACTGACCATTGCTTCAACTTAGAAGCTTATTCTGTGTTCTACTATGGTGCTTTTAAGGTCTCCGCATACCGCAGCACGCGACATAGCTTTGCAGACGATAAATGTAACCGTCTCAGAGAGAAAAGCGGCGAATGTGACGATCTGGCTTTAAGTCGATTCTATAACAAATGACGAAAACGGAAGGATTTCTCAGGTTTTTACTACATATGAACACTTTTCACATTTTCCCGTGCAACGCGGCTGCTAGTCCTCCTTTCATGCAAAATCTTAAGGTCCTAGGTCATGTCCAAGCCAACAAAGACGGCTAAAAAGTGAATAATCGACGCCTAAAACTTGAATTGTACTACTTCTTACTGGCTATTACTACAACATAGAAGCTTCTTCTGTGTTCTACTATGGTGCTTTTAGTGTCACCACATACCGCAGCACGCGACATAGCTTTGCAGACGATAAATGTAACCGTCTCAGAGAGAAAAGCGGCCAATGTGACGATCTGGCTTTAAGTCGATTCGATAACAAATGACGAAAACGGACGGATTTCTCAGGTTTTTACTACATATGAACACCTCTCACATTCTCCCGTGCAACGCTTCTACTAGTCCTCCTTTCATGCAAAATCTTAAGGTCCTAGGTCATGTCCAAGCCACCAAACTGGCTAAAAACTGAATAATCGACGCCTAAAACTTGAATTGTACTAATTCTTACAGGCTATTACTTCAACTTAGAAGCTTCTTCTGTGTTCTACTATGCTGCTTTTAGTGTCTCCGCATACCGCAGCACGCGACATAGCTTTGCAGACGATAAATGTAACCGTCTCAGAGAGAAAAGCGGCCAATGTGACGATCTGGCTTTAAGTCGATTATATAACAAAAGACGAAAACGGACGAATTTCTCAGGTTTTTACTACATATGAACACCTTTCACATTCTCCCGTGCAACGCGGCTACCAGTCCTCCTTTCATGCAAAATCTTAAGGTCCTAGGTCATGTCCAAGCCACCAAAACTGGCTAAAAAGTGAATAATCGACGCCTAAAACTTGAATTGTACTACTTCTTACTGGCTATTACTTCAACTTAGAAGCTTCTTCTGTGTTCTACTATGGTGCTTTTAGTGTCTCCGCATACCGCAGCACGCGACATAGCTTTGCAGACGATAAATGTAACCGTCTCAGAGATAAAAGCGGCCAATGTGGCGATCTGGCTTTAAGTCGAATCGATAACAAATGACGAAAACGGACGGATTTCTCAGGTTTTTAGTACATATGAACCCTTTTCACAATCTCCCGTGCAACGCAGCTGCTAGTCCTCCTTTCATGCAAAATCTTAAGGTTCGACCTCATGTCCAAGGCACCAAAGCCGGCTAAAAATCAATAATCGATAACCAAAACATGAATTGTACTACTTCTTACTGACCATTGCTTCAACTTAGAAGCTTATTCTGTGTTCTACTATGGTGCTCTTAAGGTCTCCGCATACCGCAGCACGCGACATAGCTTTGCAGACGATAAATGTAACCGTCTCAGAGAGAAAAGCGGCGAATGTGACGATCTGGCTTTAAGTCGATTCTATAACAAATGACGAAAACGGAAGGATTTCTCAGGTTTTTACTACATATGAACACTTTTCACATTTTCCCGTGCAACGCGGCTGCTAGTCCTCCTTTCATGCAAAATCTTAAGGTCCTAGGTCATGTCCAAGCCAACAAAGACGGCTAAAAAGTGAATAATCGACGCCTAAAACTTGAATTGTACTACTTCTTACTGGCTATTACTACAACATAGAAGCTTCTTCTGTGTTCTACTATGGTGCTTTTAGTGTCACCACATACCGCAGCACGCGACATAGCTTTGCAGACGATAAATGTAACCGTCTCAGAGATAAAAGCGGCCAATGTGGCGATCTGGCTTTAAGTCGAATCGATAACAAATGACGAAAACGGACGGATTTCTCAGGTTTTTAGTACATATGAACACTTTTCACATTCTCCCGTGCAACGCGGCTGCTAATCCTCCTTTCATGCAAAATCTTAAGGTACTAGGTCATGTCCAAGCCAATAAAGCCGGCTAAAAAGTGAATAATCGACAACTAATACTTGAATTATACTACTCGTTACTTTTTATTGCTTCAACTTAGAAGCTTCTTCTGTGTTCTACTATGGTGCTTTTAGTGTCTCCGCATACCGCAGCACGTGACATAGCCTTGCAGACGATAAACGTAACCATTTCAGAGAGAAAAGCGGCCAATGTGACGATCTGGCTTTAAGTCGATTCGATAACAAATGACGAAAACGGATGAATTTCTCAGGTTTTGACTACATATGAACACCTTTCACATTCTCCCGTGCAACGCGGCTACCAGTCCTCCTTTCATGCAAAATCTTAAGGTCCTAGGTCATGTCCAAGCCACCAAAACTGGCTAAAAAGTGAATAATCGACGCCTAAAACTTGAATTGTACTACTTCCTACTGGCTATTACTTCAACTTAGAAGCTTCTTCTGTGTTCTACTATGGTGCTTTTAGTGTCTCCGCATACCGCAGCACGCGACATAGCTTTGCAGACGATAAATGTAACCGTCTCAGAGATAAAAGCGGCCAATGTGGCGATCTGGCTTTAAGTCGAATCGATAACAAATGACGAAAACGGACGGATTTCTCAGGTTTTTAGTACATATGAACCCTTTTCACAATCTCCCGTGCAACGCAGCTGCTAGTCCTCCTTTCATGCAAAATCTTAAGGTTCGACCTCATGTCCAAGGCACCAAAGCCGGCTAAAAATCAATAATCGATAACCAAAACATGAATTGTACTACTTCTTACTGACCATTGCTTCAACTTAGAAGCTTATTCTGTGTTCTACTATGGTGCTTTTAAGGTCTCCGCATACCGCAGCACGCGACATAGCTTTGCAGACGATAAATGTAACCGTCTCAGAGAGAAAAGCGGCGAATGTGACGATCTGGCTTTAAGTCGATTCTATAACAAATGACGAAAACGGAAGGATTTCTCAGGTTTTTACTACATATGAACACTTTTCACATTTTCCCGTGCAACGCGGCTGCTAGTCCTCCTTTCATGCAAAATCTTAAGGTCCTAGGTCATGTCCAAGCCAACAAAGACGGCTAAAAAGTGAATAATCGACGCCTAAAACTTGAATTGTACTACTTCTTACTGGCTATTACTACAACATAGAAGCTTCTTCTGTGTTCTACTATGGTGCTTTTAGTGTCACCACATACCGCAGCACGCGACATAGCTTTGCAGACGATAAATGTAACCGTCTCAGAGAGAAAAGCGGCCAATGTGACGATCTGGCTTTAAGTCGATTCGATAACAAATGACGAAAACGGACGGATTTCTCAGGTTTTTACTACATATGAACACCTCTCACATTCTCCCGTGCAACGCTTCTACTAGTCCTCCTTTCATGCAAAATCTTAAGGTCCTAGGTCATGTCCAAGCCACCAAACTGGCTAAAAACTGAATAATCGACGCCTAAAACTTGAATTGTACTAATTCTTACTGGCTATTACTTCAACTTAGAAGCTTCTTCTGTGTTCTACTATGCTGCTTTTAGTGTCTCCGCATACCGCAGCACGCGACATAGCTTTGCAGACGATAAATGTAACCGTCTCAGAGAGAAAAGCGGCCAATGTGACGATCTGGCTTTAAGTCGATTATATAACAAAAGACGAAAACGGACGGATTTCTCAGGTTTTTACTACATATGAACACTTTTCACATTCTCCCGTGCAACGCGGCTGCTAGTCCTCCTTTCACGCAAAATCTTAAGGTCCTAGGTCATGTCCAAGCCACCAAAACTGGCTAAAAAGTGAATAATCGACGCCTAAAACTTGAATTGTACTACTTCTTATGGCTATTACTTCAACATAGAAGCTTCTTCTGTGTTCTACTATGGTGCTTTTAGTGTCCCCGCATACCGCAGCACGCGACATAGCTTTGCAGACGATAAATGTAACCGTCTCAGAGAGAAAAGCGGCCAATGTGACGATCTGGCTTTAAGGCGATTCGATAACAAATGACGAAAACGGACGGATTTCTCAGGTTTTTAGTACATATGAACACTTTTCACATTCTCCCGTGCAACGCGGCTGCAAGTCCTCCTTTCATGCAAAATCTTTAGGTACTAGGTCATGTCCAAGCCAATAAAGCCGGCTAAAAAGTTAATACTTGAATTGTACTACTTGTTACTTTTTATTGCTTCAACTTAGAAGCTTCTTCTGTGTTCTACTATGGTGCTTTTAGTGTCTCCGCATACCGCAGCACGTGACATAGCTTTGCAGACGATAAACGTAACCATTTCAGAGAGAAAAGCGGCCATAGTGACGATCTGGCTTTAAGTCGATTCGATAACAAATGACGAAAACGGACGGATTTCTCAGGTTTTTACTACATATAAACCCTTTTCACATACTCCCGTGCAACGCAGCTACTAGTCCTTCTTTCAAGCAAAATCTTGAGGTTCGACCTCATGTCCAAGGCACCAAAGCCGGCTAAAGATCAATAATCGATAGCCAAAACTTGAATTGTACTACTTCTTACTGGCCATTGCTTCAACTTAGAAGCTTATTCTGTGTTCCACTATGGTGCTTTTAGTGTCTCCGCATACCGCAGCACGCGACATAGCTTTGCAGACGATAAATGTAACCGTCTCAGAGAGAAAAGCGGCCAATGTGACGACCTGGCTTTAAGTCGATTCGATAACAAATGACGAAAACGGACGGATTTCTCAGCTTTTTACTACATATGAACACTTTTCACATTCTCCCGTGCAACGCGGCTGCTAGTCCTACTTTCATGCAAAATCTTAAAGTCCTAGGTCATGTCCAAGCCACCAAAGCCGGCTAAAAAGTGAATAATCGACGCCTAAAACTTGAATTGTACTACTTCTTACTGGCTATTACTTCATTTTAGAAGCTTCTTCTGTGTTCTACTATGGTGCTTTTAGTGTCTCCGCATACCACAGCACGCGACATAGCTTTGCAGACGATAAATGTAACCGTCTCAGAGAGAAAAGCGGCCAATGTGACGATCTGGCTTTAAGTCGATTCTATAACAAATGACGAAAACGGAAGGATTTCTCAGGTTTTTACTACATATGAACACTTTTCACATTTTCCCGTGCAACGCGGCTGCTAGTCCTCCTTTCATGCAAAATCTTAAGGTCCTAGGTCATGTCCAAGCCACCAAAGACGGCTAAAAAGTGAATAATCGACGCCTAAAACTTGAATTGTACTACTTCTTACTGGCTATTACTACAACATAGAAGCTTCTTCTGTGTTCTACTATGGTGCTTTTAGTGTCACCACATACCGCAGCACGCGACATAGCTTTGCAGACGATAAATGTAACCGTCTCAGAGAGAAAAGCGGCCAATGTGACGATCTGGCTTTAAGTCGATTCGATAACAAATGACGAAAACGGACGGATTTCTCAGGTTTTTACTACATATGAACACCTCTCACATTCTCCCGTGCAACGCTTCTACTAGTCCTCCTTTCATGCAAAATCTTAAGGTCCTAGGTCATGTCCAAGCCACCAAACTGGCTAAAAAGTGAATAATCGACGCCTAAAACTTGAATTGTACTAATTCTTACTGGCTATTACTTCAACTTAGAAGTTTCTTCTGTGTTCTACTATGCTGCTTTTAGTGTCTCCGCATACCGCAGCACGCGACATAGCTTTGCAGACGATAAATGTAACCGTCTCAGAGAGAAAAGCGGCCAATGTGACGATCTGGCTTTAAGTCGATTATATAACAAAAGACGAAAACGGACGGATTTCTCAGGTTTTTACTACATATGAACACTTTTCACATTCTCCCGTGCAACGCGGCTGCTAGTCCTCCTTTCACGCAAAATCTTAAGGTCCTAGGTCATGTCCAAGCCACCAAAACTGGCTAAAAAGTGAATAATCGACGCCTAAAACTTGAATTGTACTACTTCTTACCGGCTATTACTTCAACTTAGAAGCTTCTTCTGTGTTCTGCTATGGTGCTTTTAGTGTCTCCGCATACCGCAGCACGCGACGTAGCTTTGCAGACGATAAATGTAACCGTCTCAGAGAGAAAAGCGGCCAATGTGACGATCTGGCTTTAAGTCGATTCGATAACAAATGACGAAAACGGACGGATTTCTCAGGTTTTTAGTACATATGAACACTTTTCACATTCTCCCGTGCAACGCGGCTGCAAGTCCTCCTTTCATGCAAAATCATAAGGTCCTAGGTCATGTCCAAGCCACCAAAGCCGGCTAAAAAGTGAATAATCGACGCCTAAAACTTGAATTGTACTACTTCTTATGGCTATTACTTCAACATAGAAGCTTCTTCTGTGTTCTACTATGGTGCTTTTAGTGTCCCCGCATACCGCAGCACGCGACATAGCTTTGCAGACGATAAATGTAACCGTCTCAGAGAGAAAAGCGGCCAATGTGACGATCTGGCTTTAAGTCGATTCGATAACAAATGACGAAAACGGACGGATTTCTCAGGTTTTTAGTACATATGAACACTTTTCACATTCTCCCGTGCAACGCGGCTGCAAGTCCTCCTTTCATGCAAAATCTTTAGGTACTAGGTCATGTCCAAGCCAATAAAGCCGGCTAAAAAGTGAATAATCGACAACTAATACTTGAATTGTACTACTTGTTACTTTTTATTGCTTCAACTTAGAAGCTTCTTCTGTGTTCTACTATGGTGCTTTTAGTGTCTCCGCATACCGCAGCACGTGACATAGCTTTGCAGACGATAAACGTAACCATTTCAGAGAGAAAAGCGGCCATAGTGACGATCTGGCTTTAAGTCGATTCGATAACAAATGACAAAAACGGACGGATTTCTCAGGTTTTTACTACATATAAACCCTTTTCACATACTCCCGTGCAACGCAGCTACTAGTCCTTCTTTCAAGCAAAATCTTGAGGTTCGACCTCATGTCCAAGGCACCAAAGCCGGCTAAAGATCAATAATCGATAGCCAAAACTTGAATTGTACTACTTCTTACTGGCCATTGCTTCAACTTAGAAGCTTATTCTGTGTTCCACTATGGTGCTTTTAGTGTCTCCGCATACCGCAGCACGCGACATAGCTTTGCAGACGATAAATGTAACCGTCTCAGAGAGAAAAGCGGCCAATATGACGACCTGGCTTTAAGTCGATTCGATAACAAATGACGAAAACGGACGGATTTCTCAGGTTTTTACTACATATGAACACCTCTCACATTCTCCCGTGCAACGCTTCTACTAGTCCTCCTTTCATGCAAAATCTTAAGGTCCTAGGTCATGTCCAAGCTACCAAACTGGCTAAAAAGTGAATAATCGACGCCTAAAACTTGAATTGTACTAATTCTTACTGGCTATTACTTCAACTTAGAAGCTTCTTCTGTGTTCTACTATGCTGCTTTTAGTGTCTCCGCATACCGCAGCACGCGACATAGCTTTGCAGACGATAAATGTAACCGTCTCAGAGAGAAAAGCGGCCAATGTGACGATCTGGCTTTAAGTCGATTCGATAACAAATGACGAAAACGGACGGATTTCTCAGGTTTTTAGTACATATGAACACTTTTCACATTCTCCCGTGCAACGCGGCTGCAAGTCCTCCTTTCATGCAAAATCATAAGGTCCTAGGTCATGTCCAAGCCACCAAAGACGGCTAAAAAGTGAATAATCGACGCCTAAAACTTGAATTGTACTACTTCTTACTGGCTATTACTACAACATAGAAGCTTCTTCTGTGTTCTACTATGGTGCTTTTAGTGTCACCACATACCGCAGCACGCGACATAGCTTTGCAGACGATAAATGTAACCGTCTCAGAGAGAAAAGCGGCCAATGTGACGATCTGGCTTTAAGTCGATTCGATAACAAATGACGAAAACGGACGGATTTCTCAGGCTTTTACTACATATGAACACCTCTCACATTCTCCCGTGCAACGCTTCTACTAGTCCTCCTTTCATGCAAAATCTTAAGGTCCTAGGTCATGTCCAAGCCACCAAACTGGCTAAAAAGTGAATAATCGACGCCTAAAACTTGAATTGTACTAATTCTTACTGGCTATTACTTCAACTTAGAAGTTTCTTCTGTGTTCTACTATGCTGCTTTTAGTGTCTCCGCATACCGCAGCACGCGACATAGCTTTGCAGACGATAAATGTAACCGTCTCAGAGAGAAAAGCGGCCAATGTGACGATCTGGCTTTAAGTCGATTCGATAACAAATGACGAAAACGGACGGATTTCTCAGGTTTTTAGTACATATGAACACTTTTCACATTCTCCCGTGCAACGCGGCTGCAAGTCCTCCTTTCATGCAAAATCATAAGGTCCTAGGTCATGTCCAAGCCACCAAAGCCGGCTAAAAAGTGAATAATCGACGCCTAAAACTTGAATTGTACTACTTCTTATGGCTATTACTTCAACATAGAAGCTTCTTCTGTGTTCTACTATGGTGCTTTTAGTGTCCCCGCATACCGCAGCACGCGACATAGCTTTGCAGACGATAAATGTAACCGTCTCAGAGAGAAAAGCGGCCAATGTGACGACCTGGCTTTAAGTCGATTCGATAACAAATGACGAAAACGGACGGATTTCTCAGGTTTTTACTACATATGAACACCTCTCACATTCTCCCGTGCAACGCTTCTACTAGTCCTCCTTTCATGCAAAATCTTAAGGTCCTAGGTCATGTCCAAGCTACCAAACTGGCTAAAAAGTGAATAATCGACGCCTAAAACTTGAATTGTACTAATTCTTACTGGCTATTACTTCAACTTAGAAGCTTCTTCTGTGTTCTACTATGCTGCTTTTAGTGTCTCCGCATACCGCAGCACGCGACATAGCTTTGCAGACGATAAATGTAACCGTCTCAGAGAGAAAAGCGGCCAATGTGACGATCTGGCTTTAAGTCGATTCGATAACAAATGACGAAAACGGACGGATTTCTCAGGTTTTTAGTACATATGAACACTTTTCACATTCTCCCGTGCAACGCGGCTGCAAGTCCTCCTTTCATGCAAAATCATAAGGTCCTAGGTCATGTCCAAGCCACCAAAGACGGCTAAAAAGTGAATAATCGACGCCTAAAACTTGAATTGTACTACTTCTTACTGGCTATTACTACAACATAGAAGCTTCTTCTGTGTTCTACTATGGTGCTTTTAGTGTCACCACATACCGCAGCACGCGACATAGCTTTGCAGACGATAAATGTAACCGTCTCAGAGAGAAAAGCGGCCAATGTGACGATCTGGCTTTAAGTCGATTCGATAACAAATGACGAAAACGGACGGATTTCTCAGGCTTTTACTACATATGAACACCTCTCACATTCTCCCGTGCAACGCTTCTACTAGTCCTCCTTTCATGCAAAATCTTAAGGTCCTAGGTCATGTCCAAGCCACCAAACTGGCTAAAAAGTGAATAATCGACGCCTAAAACTTGAATTGTACTAATTCTTACTGGCTATTACTTCAACTTAGAAGCTTCTTCTGTGTTCTACTATGCTGCTTTTAGTGTCTCCGCATACCGCAGCACGCGACATAGCTTTGCAGACGATAAATGTAACCGTCTCAGAGAGAAAAGCGGCCAATGTGACGATCTGGCTTTAAGTCGATTCGATAACAAATGACGAAAACGGACGGATTTCTCAGGTTTTTAGTACATATGAACACTTTTCACATTCTCCCGTGCAACGCGGCTGCAAGTCCTCCTTTCATGCAAAATCATAAGGTCCTAGGTCATGTCCAAGCCACCAAAGCCGGCTAAAAAGTGAATAATCGACGCCTAAAACTTGAATTGTACTACTTCTTATGGCTATTACTTCAACATAGAAGCTTCTTCTGTGTTCTACTATGGTGCTTTTAGTGTCCCCGCATACCGCAGCACGCGACATAGCTTTGCAGACGATAAATGTAACCGTCTCAGAGAGAAAAGCGGCCAATGTGACGATCTTGCTTTAAGTCGATTCGATAACAAATGACGAAAACGGACGGATTTCTCAGGTTTTTAGTACATATGAACACTTTTCACATTCTCCCGTGCAACGCGGCTGCAAGTCCTCCTTTCATGCAAAATCTTTAGGTACTAGGTCATGTCCAAGCCAATAAAGCCGGCTAAAAAGTGAATAATCGACAACTAATACTTGAATTGTACTACTTGTTACTTTTTATTGCTTCAACTTAGAAGCTTCTTCTGTGTTCTACTATGGTGCTTTTAGTGTCTCCGCATACCGCAGCACGTGACATAGCTTTGCAGACGATAAACGTAACCATTTCAGAGAGAAAAGCGGCCAATGTGACGATCTGGCTTTAAGTCGATTATATAACAAAAGACGAAAACGGACGGATTTCTCAGGTTTTTACTACATATGAACACTTTTCACATTCTCCCGTGCAACGCGGCTGCTAGTCCTCCTTTCACGCAAAATCTTAAGGTCCTAGGTCATGTCCAAGCCACCAAAACTGGCTAAAAAGTGAATAATCGACGCCTAAAACTTGAATTGTACTACTTCTTACCGGCTATTACTTCAACTTAGAAGCTTCTTCTGTGTTCTGCTATGGTGCTTTTAGTGTCTCCGCATACCGCAGCACGCGACGTAGCTTTGCAGACGATAAATGTAACCGTCTCAGAGAGAAAAGCGGCCAATGTGACGATCTGGCTTTAAGTCGATTCGATAACAAATGACGAAAACGGACGGATTTCTCAGGTTTTTAGTACATATGAACACTTTTCACATTCTCCCGTGCAACGCGGCTGCAAGTCCTCCTTTCATGCAAAATCATAAGGTCCTAGGTCATGTCCAAGCCACCAAAGCCGGCTAAAAAGTGAATAATCGACGCCTAAAACTTGAATTGTACTACTTCTTATGGCTATTACTTCAACATAGAAGCTTCTTCTGTGTTCTACTATGGTGCTTTTAGTGTCCCCGCATACCGCAGCACGCGACATAGCTTTGCAGACGATAAATGTAACCGTCTCAGAGAGAAAAGCGGCCAATGTGACGATCTGGCTTTAAGTCGATTCGATAACAAATGACGAAAACGGACGGATTTCTCAGGTTTTTAGTACATATGAACACTTTTCACATTCTCCCGTGCAACGCGGCTGCAAGTCCTCCTTTCATGCAAAATCTTTAGGTACTAGGTCATGTCCAAGCCAATAAAGCCGGCTAAAAAGTGAATAATCGACAACTAATACTTGAATTGTACTACTTGTTACTTTTTATTGCTTCAACTTAGAAGCTTCTTCTGTGTTCTACTATGGTGCTTTTAGTGTCTCCGCATACCGCAGCACGTGACATAGCTTTGCAGACGATAAACGTAACCATTTCAGAGAGAAAAGCGGCCATAGTGACGATCTGGCTTTAAGTCGATTCGATAACAAATGACGAAAACGGACGGATTTCTCAGGTTTTTACTACATATAAACCCTTTTCACATACTCCCGTGCAACGCAGCTACTAGTCCTTCTTTCAAGCAAAATCTTGAGGTTCGACCTCATGTCCAAGGCACCAAAGCCGGCTAAAGATCAATAATCGATAGCCAAAACTTGAATTGTACTACTTCTTACTGGCCATTGCTTCAACTTAGAAGCTTATTCTGTGTTCCACTATGGTGCTTTTAGTGTCTCCGCATACCGCAGCACGCGACATAGCTTTGCAGACGATAAATGTAACCGTCTCAGAGAGAAAAGCGGCCAATGTGACGACCTGGCTTTAAGTCGATTCGATAACAAATGACGAAAACGGACGGATTTCTCAGGTTTTTACTACATATGAACACCTCTCACATTCTCCCGTGCAACGCTTCTACTAGTCCTCCTTTCATGCAAAATCTTAAGGTCCTAGGTCATGTCCAAGCTACCAAACTGGCTAAAAAGTGAATAATCGACGCCTAAAACTTGAATTGTACTAATTCTTACTGGCTATTACTTCAACTTAGAAGCTTCTTCTGTGTTCTACTATGCTGCTTTTAGTGTCTCCGCATACCGCAGCACGCGACATAGCTTTGCAGACGATAAATGTAACCGTCTCAGAGAGAAAAGCGGCCAATGTGACGATCTGGCTTTAAGTCGATTCGATAACAAAAGACGAAAACGGAAGGATTTCTCAGGTTTTTACTACATATGAACACTTTTCACATTCTCCCGTGCAACGCGGCTGCTAGTCCTCCTTTCATGCAAAATCGTAAGGTCCTAGGTCATGTCCAAGCCACCAAAACTGGCTAAAAAGTGAATAATCGACGCCTAAAACTTGAATTGTACTACTTCTTACCGGCTATTACTTCAACTTAGAAGCTTCTTCTGTGTTCTGCTATGGTGCTTTTAGTGTCTCCGCATACCGCAGCACGCGACGTAGCTTTGCAGACGATAAATGTAACCGTCTCAGAGAGAAAAGCGGCCAATGTGACGATCTGGCTTTAAGTCGATTCGATAACAAATGACGAAAACGGACGGATTTCTCAGGTTTTTAGTACATATGAACACTTTTCACATTCTCCCGTGCAACGCGGCTGCAAGTCCTCCTTTCATGCAAAATCTTTAGGTACTAGGTCATGTCCAAGCCAATAAAGCCGGCTAAAAAGTGAATAATCGACAACTAATACTTGAATTGTACTACTTGTTACTTTTTATTGCTTCAACTTAGAAGCTTCTTCTGTGTTCTACTATGGTGCTTTTAGTGTCTCCGCATACCGCAGCACGTGACATAGCTTTGCAGACGATAAATGTAACCGTCTCAGAGAGAAAAGCGGCCAATGTGACGATCTGGCTTTAAGTCGATTCGTTAACAAATGACGAAAACGGACGGATATCTCAGGTTCTTACTACATATGAACACCTTTCACATTCTCCCGTGCAACGCGGCTACCAGTCCTCCTTTCATGCAAAATCTTAAGGTCCTAGGTCATGTCCAAGCCACCAAAACTGGCTAAAAAGTGAATAATCGACGCCTAAAACTTGAATTGTACTACTTCTTACTGGCTATTACTTCAACTTAGAAGCTTCTTCTGTGTTCTACTATGCTGCTTTTAGTGTCTCCGCATACCGCAGCACGCGACATAGCCTTGCAGACGATAAACGTAACCATTTCAGAGAGAAAAGCGGCCATAGTGACGATCTGGCTTTAAGTCGATTCGATAAAAAATGACGAAAACGGACGGATTTCTCATGTTTTTACTACATATGAACCCTTTTGACATTCTCCCGTGCAACGCAGCTGCTAGTCCTCTTTTCAAGCAAAATCTTAAGGTTCGACCTCATGTCCAAGGCACCAAAGCCGGCTAAAGATCAATAATCGATAGCCAAGACTTGAATTGTACTACTTCTTGCTGGCCATTGTTTCAACTTAGAAGCTTATTCTGTGTTCCACTATGGTGCTTTTAGTGTCTCCGCATACCGCAGCACGCGACATAGCTTTGCAGACGATAAATGTAACCGTCTCAGAGAGAAAAGCGGCCAATGTGGCGATCTGGCTTTAAGTCGATTCGATAACAAATGACGAAAACGGACGGATTTCTCAGGTTTTTAGTACATATGGACACTTTTCACATTCTCCCGTGCAACGCGGCTGCTAGTCCTACTTTCATGCAAAATCTTTAAGTCCTAGGTCATGTCCAAGCCACCAAAGCCGGCTAAAAAGTGAATAATCGAGCCCAAAACTTGAATTGTTCTACTTCTTACTGGCTATTATTTCATTTTAGAAGCTTCTTCTGTGTTCTACTATGGTGCTTTTAGTGTCTCCGCATACCACAGCACGCGACATAGCTTTGCAGACGATAAATGTAACCGTCTCAGAGAGAAAAGCGGCCAATGTGACGATCTGGCTTTAAGTCGATTCGTTAACAAATGACGAAAACGGACGGATATCTCAGGTTTTTACTACATATGAACACATTTCACATTCTCCCGTGCAACGCGGCTACCAGTCCTCCTTTCATGCAAAATCTTAAGGTCCTAGGTCATGTCCAAGCCACCAAAACTGGCTAAAAAGTGAATAATCGACGCCTAAAACTTGAATTGTACTACTTCTTACTGGCTATTACTTCAACTTAGAAGCTTCTTCTGTGTTCTACTATGCTGCTTTTAGTGTCTCCGCATACCGCAGCACGCGACATAGCTTTGCAGACGATAAATGTAACGGTCTCAGAGAGAAAAGCGGCCAATGTGACGACCTGGCTTGAAGTCGATTCGATAACAAATGACGAAAACGGACGGATTTCTCAGGTTTTTAGTACATAGGAACACTTTTCACATTCTCCCGCGCAACGCTTCTGCAAGTCCTCCTATCATGCAAAATCTTAAGGTAATAGGTCATGTCCAAGCCAATAAAGCCGGCTAAAAAGTGAATAATCGACAACTAATACTTGAATTGTACTACTCGTTACTTTTTATTGCTTCAACTTAGAAGCTTCTTCTGTGTTCTACTATGGTGCTTTTAGTGTCTCCGCATACCGCAGCACGTGACATAGCCTTGCAGACGATAAACGTAACCATTTCAGAGAGAAAAGCGGCCATAGTGACGATCTGGCTTTAAGTCGATTCGATAACAAATGACGAAAACGGACGGATTTCTCAGGTTTTTACTACATATGAACCCTTTTCACATTCTCCCGTGCAACGCAGCTGCTAGTCCTCTTTTCAAGCAAAATCTTAAGGTTCGACCTCATGTCCAAGGCACCAAAGCCGGCTAAAGATCAATAATCGATAGCCAAGACTTGAATTGTACTACTTCTTACTGGCTATTGTTTCAACTTAGAAGCTTATTCTGTGTTCTACTATGGTGCTTTTAAGGTCTCCGCATACCGCAGCACGCGACATAGCTTTGCAGACGATAAATGTAACCGTCTCAGAGAGAAAAGCGGCGAATGTGACGATCTGGCTTTAAGTCGATTCTATAACAAATGACGAAAACGGAAGGATTTCTCAGGTTTTTACTACATATGAACACTTTTCACATTCTCCCGTGCAACGCGGCTGCTAGTCCTCCTTTCATGCAAAATCTTAAGGTCCTAGGTCATGTCCAAGCCACCAAAGCCGGCTAAAAAGTGAATAATCGATAATATAAACTTGAATTGTACTACTTCTTACTGGCTATTACTTCAACTTAGAAGCTTCTTCTGTGTTCTACTATGGTGCTTTTAGTGTCTCCGCATACCGCAGCACGCGACGTAGCTTTGCAGACGATAAATGTAACCGTCTCAGAGAGAAAAGCGGCCAATGTGACGATCTGGCTTTAAGTCGATTCGATAACAAATGACGAAAACGGACGGATTTCTCAGGTTTTTAGTACATATGAACACTTTTCACATTCTCCCGTGCAACGCGGCTGCAAGTCCTCCTTTCATGCAAAATCTTTAGGTACTAGGTCATGTCCAAGCCAATAATGCCGGCTAAAAAGTGAATAATCGACAACTAATACTTGAATTGTACTACTTGTTACTTTTTATTGCTTCAACTTAGAAGCTTCTTCTGTGTTCTACTATGGTGCTTTTAGTGTCTCCGCATACCGCAGCACGTGACATAGCTTTGCAGACGATAAATGTAACCGTCTCAGAGAGAAAAGCGGCCAATGTGACGATCTGGCTTTAAGTCGATTCGTTAACAAATGACGAAAACGGACGGATATCTCAGGTTCTTACTACATATGAACACCTTTCACATTCTCCCGTGCAACGCGGCTACCAGCCCTCCTTTCATGCAAAATCTTAAGGTCCTAGGTCATGTCCAAGCCACCAAAACTGGCTAAAAAGTGAATAATCGACGCCTAAAACTTGAATTGTACTACTTCTTACTGGCTATTACTTCAACTTAGAAGCTTCTTCTGTGTTCTACTATGCTGCTTTTAGTGTCTCCGCATACCGCAGCACGCGACATAGCCTTGCAGACGATAAACGTAACCATTTCAGAGAGAAAAGCGGCCATAGTGACGATCTGGCTTTAAGTCGATTCGATAACAAATGACGAAAACGGACGGATTTCTCAAGTTTTTACTACATATGAACCCTTTTGACATTCTCCCGTGCAACGCAGCTGCTAGTCCTCCTTTCAAGCAAAATCTTAAGGTTCGACCTCATGTCCAAGGCACCAAAGCCGGCTAAAGATCAATAATCGATAGCCAAGACTTGAATTGTACTACTTCTTGCTGGCCATTGTTTCAACTTAGAAGCTTATTCTGTGTTCCACTATGGTGCTTTTAGTGTCTCCGCATACCGCAGCACGCGACATAGCTTTGCAGACGATAAATGTAACCGTCTCAGAGAGAAAAGCGGCCAATGTGACGATCTGGCTTTAAGTCGATTCGATAACAAATGACGAAAACGGACGGATTTCTCAGGTTTTTAGTACATATGAACACTTTTCACATTCTCCCGTGCAACGCGGCTGCTAGTCCTCCTTTCAAGCAAAATCTTAAGGTACTAGGTCATGTCCAAGCCAATAAAGCCGGCTAAAAAGAAAATAATCGACAACTAAAACTTGAATTGTACTACTTCGTACTGGTTATTGCTTCAACTTAGAAGCTTCTTCTGTGTTCTACTATGGTGCTTTTAGTGTCTCCGCATACCGCAGCACGCGACATAGCTTTGCAGACGATAAATGTAACCGTCTCAGAGATAAAAGCGGCCAATGTGGCGATCTGGCTTTAAGTCGAATCGATAACAAATGACGAAAACGGACGGATTTCTCAGGTTTTTAGTACATATGAACACTTTTCACATTCTCCCGTGCAACGCGGCTGCTAATCCTCCTTTCATGCAAAATCTTAAGGTACTAGGTCATGTCCAAGCCAATAAAGCCGACTAAAAAGTGAATAATCGACAACTAATATTTGAATTATACTACTCGTTACTTTTTATTGCTTCAACTTAGAAGCTGCTTCTGTGTTCTACTATGGTGCTTTTAGTGTCTCCGCATACCGCAGCACGTGACATAGCCTTGCAGACGATAAACGTAACCATTTCAGAGAGAAAAGCGGCCAATGTGACGATCTGGCTTTAAGTCGATTCGATAACAAATGACGAAAACGGACGAATTTCTCAGGTTTTTACTACATATGAACACCTTTCACATTCTCCCGTGCAACGCGGCTACCAGTCCTCCTTTCATGGAAAATCTTAAGGTCCTAGGTCATGTCCAAGCCACCAAAACTGGCTAAAAAGTGAATAATCGACGCCTAAAACTTGAATTGTACTACTTCTTACTGGCTATTACTTCAACTTAGAAGCTTCTTCTGTGTTCTACTATGGTGCTTTTAGTGTCTCCGCATACCGCAGCACGCGACGTAGCTTTGCAGACGATAAATGTAACCGTCTCAGAGTGAAAAGCGGCCAATGTGACGATCTGGCTTTAAGTCGATTCTATAACAAATGACGAAAACGGAAGGATTTCTCAGGTTTTTACTACATATGAACACTTTTCACATTCTCCCGTGCAACGCGGCTGCTAGTCCTCCTTTCATGCAAAATCTTAAGGTCCTAGGTCATGTCCAAGCCACCAAAGCCGGCTAAAAAGTGAATAATCGATAATATAAACTTGAATTGTACTACTTCTTACTGGCTATTACTTCAACTTAGAAGCTTCTTCTGTGTTCTACTATGGTGCTTTTAGTGTCTCCGCATACCGCAGCACGCGACGTAGCTTTGCAGACGATAAATGTAACCGTCTCAGAGAGAAAAGCGGCCAATGTGACGATCTGGCTTTAAGTCGATTCGATAACAAATGACGAAAACGGACGGATTTCTCAGGTTTTTAGTACATATGAACACTTTTCACATTCTCCCGTGCAACGCGGCTGCAAGTCCTCCTTTCATGCAAAATCTTTAGGTACTAGGTCATGTCCAAGCCAATAAAGCCGGCTAAAAAGTGAATAATCGACAACTAATACTTGAATTGTACTACTTGTTACTTTTTATTGCTTCAACTTAGAAGCTTCTTCTGTGTTCTACTATGGTGCTTTTAGTGTCTCCGCATACCGCAGCACGTGACATAGCTTTGCAGACGATAAATGTAACCGTCTCAGAGAGAAAAGCGGCCAATGTGACGATCTGGCTTTAAGTCGATTCGTTAACAAATGACGAAAACGGACGGATATCTCAGGTTCTTACTACATATGAACACCTTTCACATTCTCCCGTGCAACGCGGCTACCAGTCCTCATTTCATGCAAAATCTTAAGGTCCTAGGTTATGTCCAAGCCACCAAAACTGGCTAAAAAGTGAATAATCGACGCCTAAAACTTGAATTGTACTACTTCTTACTGGCTATTACTTCAACTTAGAAGCTTCTTCTGTGTTCTACTATGCTGCTTTTAGTGTCTCCGCATACCGCAGCACGCGACATAGCCTTGCAGACGATAAACGTAACCATTTCAGAGAGAAAAGCGGCCATAGTGACGATCTGGCTTTAAGTCGATTCGATAACAAATGACGAAAACGGACGGATTTCTCAAGTTTTTACTACATATGAACCCTTTTGACATTCTCCCGTGCAACGCAGCTGCTAGTCCTCTTTTCAAGCAAAATCTTAAGGTTCGACCTCATGTCCAAGGCACCAAAGCCGGCTAAAGATCAATAATCGATAGCCAAGACTTGAATTGTACTACTTCTTGCTGGCCATTGTTTCAACTTAGAAGCTTATTCTGTGTTCCACTATGGTGCTTTTAGTGTCTCCGCATACCGCAGCACGCGACATAGCTTTGCAGACGATAAATGTAACCGTCTCAGAGAGAAAAGCGGCCAATGTGACGATCTGGCTTTAAGTCGATTCGATAACAAATGACGAAAACGGACGGATTTCTCAGGTTTTTAGTACATATGAACACTTTTCACATTCTCCCGTGCAACGCGGCTGCTAGTCCTCCTTTCAAGCAAAATCTTAAGGTACTAGGTCATGTCCAAGCCAATAAAGCCGGCTAAAAAGTGAATAATCGACAACAAAAACTTGAATTGTACTACTTCGTACTGGTTATTGCTTCAACTTAGAAGCTTCTTCTGTGTTCTACTATGGTGCTTTTAGTGTCTCCGCATACCGCAGCACGCGACATAGCTTTGCAGACGATAAATGTAACCGTCTCAGAGATAAAAGCGGCCAATGTGGCGATCTGGCTTTAAGTCGAATCGATAACAAATGACGAAAACGGACGGATTTCTCAGGTTTTTAGTACATATGAACACTTTTCACATTCTCCCGTGCAACGCGGCTGCTAATCCTCCTTTCATGCAAAATCTTAAGGTACTAGGTCATGTCCAAGCCAATAAAGCCGACTAAAAAGTGAATAATCGACAACTAATACTTGAATTATACTACTCGTTACTTTTTATTGCTTCAACTTAGAAGCTTCTTCTGTGTTCTACTATGGTGCTTTTAGTGTCTCCGCATACCGCAGCACGTGACATAGCCTTGCAGACGATAAACGTAACCATTTCAGAGAGAAAAGCGGCCAATGTGACGATCTGGCTTTAAGTCGATTCGATAACAAATGACGAAAACGGACGAATTTCTCAGGTTTTTACTACATATGAACACCTTTCACATTCTCCCGTGCAACGCGGCTACCAGTCCTCCTTTCATGCAAAATCTTAAGGTCCTAGGTCATGTCCAAGCCACCAAAACTGGCTAAAAAGTGAATAATCGACGCCTAAAACTTGAATTGTACTACTTCTTACTGGCTATTACTTCAACTTAGAAGCTTCTTCTGTGTTCTACTATGGTGCTTTTAGTGTCTCCGCATACCGCAGCACGCGACATAGCTTTGCAGACGATAAATGTAACCGTCTCAGAGAGAAAAGCGGCCAATGTGACGATCTGGCTTTAAGTCGATTCGATAACAAATGACGAAAACGGACGGATTTCTCAGGTTTTTAGTACATATGAACACTTTTCACATTCTCCCGTGCAACGCGGCTGCTAGTCCTACTTTCATGCAAAATCTTTAAGTCCTAGGTCATGTCCAAGCCACCAAAGCCGGCTAAAAAGTGAATAATCGAGCCCAAAACTTGAATTGTACTACTTCTTACTGGCTATTACTTCATTTTAGAAGCTTCTTCTGTGTTCTACTATGGTGCTTTTAGTGTCTCCGCATACCACAGCACGCGACATAGCTTTGCAGACGATAAATGTAACCGTCTCAGAGAGAAAAGCGGCCAATGTGACGATCTGGCTTTAAGTCGATTAGTTAACAAATGACGAAAACGGACGGATATCTCAGGTTTTTACTACATATGAACACATTTCACATTCTCCCGTGCAACGCGGCTACCAGTCCTCCTTTCATGCAAAATCTTAAGGTCCTAGGTCATGTCCAAGCCACCAAAACTGGCTAAAAAGTGAATAATCGACGCCTAAAACTTGAATTGTACTACATCTTACTGGCTATTACTTCAACTTAGAAGCTTCTTCTGTGTTCTACTATGCTGCTTTTAGTGTCTCCGCATACCGCAGCACGCGACATAGCTTTGCAGACGATAAATGTAACGGTCTCAGAGAGAAAAGCGGCCAATGTGACGACCTGGCTTGAAGTCGATTCGATAACAAATGACGAAAACGGACGGATTTCTCAGGTTTTTAGTACATAGGAACACTTTTCACATTCTCCCGCGCAACGCTTCTGCAAGTCCTCCTATCATGCAAAATCTTAAGGTAATAGGTCATGTCGAAGCCAATAAAGCCGGCTAAAAAGTGAATAATCGACAACTAATACCTGAATTGTACTACTCGTTACTTTTTATTGCTTCAACTTAGAAGCTTCTTCTGTGTTCTACTATGGTGCTTTTAGTGTCTCCGCATACCGCAGCACGTGACATAGCCTTGCAGACGATAAACGTAACCATTTCAGAGAGAAAAGCGGCCATAGTGACGATCTGGCTTTAAGTCGATTCGATAACAAATGACGAAAACGGACGGATTTCTCAGGTTTTTACTACATATGAACCCTTTTCACATTCTCCCGTGCAACGCAGCTGCTAGTCCTCTTTTCAAGCAAAATCTTAAGGTTCGACCTCATGTCCAAGGCACCAAAGCCGGCTAAAGATCAATAATCGATAGCCAAGACTTGAATTGTACTACTTCTTACTGGCTATTGTTTCAATTTAGAAGCTTATTCTGTGTTCGACTATGGTTCTTTTAGTGTCTCCGCATACCGCAGCACGTGACATAGGTTTGCAGACGATAAATGTAACCGTCTCAGAGAGAAAAGCGGCCAATGTGACGATCTGGCTTTAAGTCGAATTGATAACAAATGACGAAAACGGACGGATTTCTCAGGTTTTTAGTACATATGAACACTTTTCACATTCTCCCGTGCAACGCGGCTGCTAGTCCTCCTTTCAAGCAAAATCTTAAGGTAGTAGGTCATGTCCATGCCAATAAAGCCGGCTAAAAAGTGAATAATCGACAACTAAAACTTGAATTGTACTACTTCGTACTGGTTATTGCTTCAACTTAGAAGCTTCTTCTGTGTTCTACTATGGTGCTTTTAGTGTCTCCGCATACCGCAGCACGCGACATAGCTTTGCAGACGATAAATGTAGCCGTCTCAGAGAGAAATGCGGCCAATGTGGCGATCTGGCTTTAAGTCGATTCGATAACAAATGACGAAAACGGACGGATTTCTCAGGTTTTTAGTACATATGAACACTTTTCACATTCTTCCGTGCAACGCGGCTGCTAATCCTCCTTTCATGCAAAATCTTAAGGTACTAGGTCATGTCCAAGCCAATAAAGCCGGCTAAAAAGTGAATAATCGACAACTCTTACATGAATTGTACAACTTGTTACTTTTTATTGCTTCAACTTAGAAGCTTCTTCTGTGTTCTACTATGGTGCTTTTAGTGTCTCCGCATACCGCAGCACGTGACATTGCTTTGCAGACGATAAACGTAACCATTTCAGAGAGAAAAGCGGCCATAGTGACGATCTGGCTTTAAGTCGATTCGATAACAAATGACGAAAACGGACGGATTTCTCAATTTTTTACTACATATGAACCCTTTTCACATACTCCCGTGCAACGCAGCTGCTAGTCTTTCTTTCAAGCAAAATCTTAAGGTTCGACCTCATGTCCAAGGCACCAAAGCCGGCTAAAGATCAATAATCGATAGACAAAACTTGAATTGTACTACTTCTTACTGGCCATTGCTTCAACTTAGAAGCTTATTCTGTGTTCCACTATGGTGCTTTTAGTGTCTCCGCATACCGCAGCACGCGACATAGCTTTGCAGACGATAAATGTAACCGTCTCAGAGAGAAAAGCGGCCAATGTGACGATCTGGCTTTAAGTCGATTCGTTAACAAATGACGAAAACGGACGGATATCTCAGGTTTTTACTACATATGAACACCTTTCACATTCTGCCGTGCAACGCGGCTACCAGTCCTCCTTTCATGCAAAATCTTAAGGTCCTAGGTCATGTCCAAACCACCAAAACTCGCTAAAAGGTGAATAATCGACGCCTAAAACTTGAATTGTACTACTTCTTACTGGCTATTACTTCAACTTAGAAGCTACTTCTGTGTTCTACTATGCTGCTTTTAGTGTCTCCGCATACCGCAGCACGCGACATAGCTTTGCAGACGATAAATGTAACCGTCTCAGAGAGAAAAGCGGCCAATGTGACGATCTGGCTTTAAGTCGATTCGATAACAAATGACGAAAACGGACGGATTTCTCAGGTTTTTAGTACATAGGAACACTTTTCACATTCTCCCGTGCAACGCTTCTGCAAGTCCTCCTTTCATGCAAAATCTTAAGGTAATAGGTCATGTCCAAGCCAATAAAGCCGGCTAAAAAGTGAATAATCGACAACTAATACTTGAATTGTACTACTCGTTACTTTTTATTGCTTCAACTTAGAAGCTTCTTTTGTGTTCTACTATGGTGCTTTTAGTGTCTCCGCATACCGCAGCACGTGACATAGCCTTGCAGACTATAAACGTAACCATTTCAGAGAGAAAAGCGGCCATAGTGACGATCTGGCTTTAAGTCGATTCGATAACAAATGACGAAAACTGACGGATTTCTCAGGTTTTTACTACATATGAACCCTTTTCACATTCTCCCGTGCAACGCAGCTGCTAGTCCTCCTTTCAAGCAAAATCTTAAGGTTCGACCTCATGTCCAAGGCACCAAAGCCGGCTATAGATCAATAATCGATAGCCAAGACTTGAATTGTACTACTTCTTACTGGCCAATGTTTCAACTTAGAAGCTTATTCTGTGTTCCACTATGGTGCTTTTAGTGTCTCCGCATACCGCAGCACGCGACATAGGTTTGCAGACGATAAATGTAACCGTCTCAGAGAGAAAAGCGGCCAATGTGACGATCTGGCTTTAAGTCGATTCGATAACAAATGACGAAAACGGACGGATTTCTCAGGTTTTTAGTACATATGAACGCTTTTCACATTCTCCCGTGCAACGCGGCTGCTAGTCCTCCTTTCAAGCAAAATCTTAAGATACTAGGTCATGTCCAAGCCAATAAAGCCGGCTAAAAAGTGAATAATCGACAACTAAAACTTGAATTGTACTACTTCGTACTGGTTATTGCTTCAACTTAGAAGTTTCTTCTGTGTTCTACTATGGTGCTTTTAGTGTCTCCGCATACCGCAGCACGCGACATAGCTTTGCATACGATAAATGTAACCGTCTAAGAGAGAAAAGCGGCCAATGTGGCGATCTGGCTTTAAGTCGATTCGATAACAAATGACGAAAACGGAAAGATTTCTCAGGTTTTTAGTACATATGACCACTTTTCACATTCTCCCGTGCAATGCGGCTGCTAATCCTCCTTTCATGCAAAATCTTAAGGTACTAGGTCATGCCCAAGCCAATAAAGCCGGCTAAAAAGTGAATAATCGACAACTAATACTTGAATTGTACTACTCGTTACTTTTTATTGCTTCAACTTAGAAGCTTCTTCTGTGTTCTACTATGGTGCTTTTAGTGTCTCCGCATACCGCAGCACGTGACATAGCCTTGCAGACGATAAACGTAACCATTTCAGAGAGAAAAGCGGCCATAGTGACGATCTGGCTTTAAGTCGATTCGATAACAAATGACGAAAACGGACGGATTTCTCAGGTTTTTACTACATATGAACCCTTTTCACATTCTCCCGTGCAACGCAGCTGCTAGTCCTCCTTTCAAGCAAAATCTTAAGGTTCGACCTCATGTCCAAGGCACCAAAGCCGGCTAAAGATCAATAATCGATAGCCAAGACTTGAATTGTACTACTTCTTACTGGCCATTGCTTCAACTTAGAAGCTTATTCTGTGATCCACTATGGTGCTTTTAGTGTCTCATCATACCGCAGCACGCGACATAGCTTTGCAGACGATAAATGTAACCGTCTCAGAGAGAAGAGCGGCCAATGTGACGATCTGGCTTTAAGTCGATTTGATAACAAAAGACGAAAACGAACGGATTTCTCAGGTTTTTACTACATATGAACACTTTTCACATTCTCCCGTGCACCGCGGCTGCTAGTCCTCCTTTCATGCAAAATCTTAAGGATCCACCTCATGTCCAAGGAACCAAAGCCGGCTAAAAATCAATAATCGATAGCCAAAACTTGAATTGTACTACTTCTTACTGACCATTGCTTCAACTTAGAAGCTTTTTCTGTGTTCTACTATGGTGCTTTTAGTGTCCCCGCATACCGCAGCACGTGACATAGCTTTGCAGACGATAAACGTAACCGTTTCAGAGAGAAAAGCATCCAATGTGACGATCTGGCTTTAAGTCGATTCGATAACGAATGACGAAAACGGACGGATTTCTCAGGTTTTTACTACATATGAACCCTTTTCACATTCTCCCGTGCAACGCGGCTGCTAGTCCTCCTTTCAAGCAAAATCTTAAGGTACTAGGTCATGTCCAAGCCAATAAAGCCGGCTAAAAAGTGAATAATCGACAACTAAAACTTGATTTGTACTACTTTGTACTGGTTATTGCTTCAACTTAGAAGCTTCTTGTGTGTTGTACTATGGTGATTTTAGTGTCTCCGCATACCGCAGCACGCGACATAGCTTTGCAGACGATAAATGTAACCGATTCAGAGAGAAGAGCGGCCAATGTGACGATCTGGCTTTAAGTAGATACGGTAACAAATGACGAAAACGGGTGGATTTCTCAGGTTTTTTCTACATATGAACCCTTTTCACATTCCCCCGTGCAACGCAGCTGCTAGTCCTCCTTTCATGCAAAATCTTAACGTTCCACCTCATGTCCAAGGCACCAAAGCCGGCTAAAAATCAATAATCGATTACCAAAACTTGAATTGTACTGCTTCTTATGGGTATTGCTTCAACTTAGAAGCTTCTTCTGTGTTCTACTATGGTGCTTTTAGTGCCTCCGCATACCGCAGCACGCGACATAGCTTTGCAGACGATAAATGTAACCGTCTCAGAGAGAAAGGCGGCCATAGTGACGATCTTGCTTTAAGTCGATTCGATAACAAATGACGAAAACGGACGGATTTCTCAGGTTTTTACTACATATGAACACCTTTCACATTCTCCCGTGCAACGCGGCTACCAGTCCTCCTTTCATGCAAAATCTTAAGGTCCTAGGTCATGTCCAAGCCACCAAAACTTTCTAAAAAGTAAATAATCGACGCCTAAAACTTGAATTGTACTACTTCTTACTGGCTATTACTTCAACCTAGAATCTTCTTCTGTGTTCTACTATGGTGCTTTTAGTGTCTCCGCATACCGCAGCACGCGACATAGCTTTGCAGACGATAAATGTAACCGTCTCAGAGAGAAGAGCGTCAATGTGACGATCTGGCTTTAAGTCGATTCGATAACAAATGACGAAAAGGGACGGATTTCTCAGGTTTTTACTACATATGAACACTTTTCACATTCTCCCGTGGAACGCGTCTGCTAGTCCTCCTTTCATGCAAAATCGTAAGGTACTAGGTCATGTCCAAGCCAATAAAGCCGCCTAAAAAGTGAATAATCGACAACTAATATTGAATTGTACTACTTGTTACTTTTTATTGCTTCAACTTAGAAGCTTCTTCTGTGTTCAACTATGGTGCTTTTAGTGTCTCCGCATACCGCAGCACGCGACATAGCTTAGCAGACGATAAATGTAACCGATTCAGAAAAAAGAGCGGCCAATGTGACGATCTGGCTTTAAGTAGATTAGATAACAAATGACGAAAACGGGCGGATTTCTCAGGTTTTTACTACATATGAACCCTTTTTACATTCTCCCGTGCAACGCCGCTGCTAGTCCTCCTTTCATGCAAAATCTTAAGGTTCCACCTCTTGTCCAAGGCACCAAAGCCGCTAAAAAAGAATAATCGATAACTAAAACTTGAATTGTACTGCTTCCTATGGCTATTGCTTCAACTTAGAAGCTTCTTCTGTGTTCTACTATGGTGCTTTTAGTGTCTTCGCATACCGCTGCTCGCGACATAGCTTTGAGGACGATAAATGTAACCGTCTCAGAGAGAAAAGCGGCCAATGTGACGATCTGGCTTTAAGTCGATTTGATAACAAAAGACGAAAACGAACGGATTTCTCAGGTTTTTACTACATACGAACACTTTTCACATTCTCCCGTGCACCGCGGCTGCTAGTCCTCCTTTCATGCAAAATCTTAAGATTCCACCTCATATCCAAGGCACCAAAGCCGGCTAAAAATCAATAATCGATAGCCAAAACTTGAATTGTACTACTTCTTACTGACCATTGCTTCAACTTAGAAGCTTTTTCTGTGTTCTACTATGGTGCTTTTAGTGTCTCCGCATACCGCAGCACGTGACATAGCTTTGCAGACGATAAACGTAACCGTTTCAGAGAGAAAAGCATCCAATGTGACGATCTGGCTTTAAGTCGATTCGATAACGAATGACGAAAACGGACGGATTTCTCAGGTTTTTACTACATATGAACCCTTTTCACATTCTCCCGTGCAACGCGGCTGCTAGTCCTCCTTTCAAGCAAAATCTTAAGGTACAAGGTCATGTCCAAGCCAATAAAGCCGGCTAAAAAGTGAATAATCGGCAACTAAAACTTGATTTGTACTACTTCGTACTGGTTATTGCTTCAACTTAGAAGCTTCTTGTGTGTTCTACTATGGTGATTTTAGTGTCTCCGCATACCGCAGCACGTGACATAGCTTTGCAGACGATAAACGTAACCGTCTCAGAGAGAAAAGCGGCCAATGTGACGATCTGGCTTTAAGTCGATTCGATAACAAATGACGAAAACGGACGGATTTCTCAGGTTTTTAGTACATATGAACACTTTTCACATTCACCCGTGCAACGCGGCTGCTAGTCCTCCTTTCATGCAAAATCTTAGGGTACTGGGTCATGTCCAAGCCAATAAAGCCGGCTAAAAAGTAAATAATCGACAACTAATACTTGAATTGTACTACTCGTTACTTTTTATTGCTTCAACTTAGAAGCCTCTTCTGTGTTCTACTATGGTGCTTTTAGTGTCTTCGCATACCGCAGCACGTGACATAGCCTTGCAGACGATAAACGTAACCATTTCAGAGAGAAAAGCGGCCAAAGTGACGATCTGGCTTTAAGTCGATTCGAAAACAAATGACGAAAACGGACGGATTTCTCAGGTTTTTACTACATATGAACCCTTTTCACATTCTCCCGTGCAACGCAGCTTCTAGTCCTCCTTTCAAGCAAAATCTTAAGGATCGACCTCACGTCCAAGGCACCAAAGCCGGCTAAAGATCAATAATCGATAGCCAAGACTTGAATTGTACTACTTCTTACTGGCTATTGCTTCAACTTAGAAGCTTATTCTGTGTTCCACTATGGTGCTTTTAGTGTCTCCGCATACGGCAGCACGCGACATAGCTTTGCAGACGATAAATGTAACCGTCTCAGAGAGAAAAGCGGCCAATGTGACGATCTGGCTTTAAGTCGGTTCGATAACAAATGACGAAAACGGACGGATTTCTCAGGTTTTTAGTACATATGAACACTTTTCACATTCTCCCGTGCAACGCGGCTGTTAGTCCTCCTTTCATGCAAAATCTAAAGGTTCCAACTCTTGTCCAAGGCACCAAAGCCGCTAAAAATCAATAATCGATAACCAAAACTTGAATTGTACTGCTTCTTATGGCTATTGCTTCAATTTAGAAGCTTCTTCTGTGTTCTACTATGGTGCTTTTAGTGTCTCCGCATACCGCAGCACGCGACATAGCTTTGCAGACGATAAATGTAACCGTCTCAGAGAGAAAAGCGGCCAATGTGACGATCTGGCTTTAAGTCGATTCGATAACAAATGACGAAAACGGACGGATTTCTCAGGTTTTTAGTACATATGAACACTTTTCACATTTTCCCGTGCAACGCGGCTGCTAATCCTCCTTTCATGCAAAATCTTAAGGTCCTAGGTCATGTCCAAGCCACCAAAACTGGCTAAAAAGTGAATAATCGACAACTAATACTTGAATTGTACTACTTGTTACTTTTTATTGCTTCGACTTAGAAGCTTCTTCTGTGTTCTACTATGGTGCTTTTAGTGTCTCCGCATACCGCAGCACGTGACATAGCTTTGCAGACGATAAACGTAATCATTTCAGAGAGAAAAGCGGCCATAGTGACGATCTGGCTTTAAGTCGATTCGATAACAAATGACGAAAACGGAGGGATATCTCAGGTTTTTACTACATATGAACCCTTTTCACATACTCCCGTGCAACGCAGTTGCTAGTCCTTCTCTCAAGCAAAATCTTAAGGTTCGACCTCATGTCCAAGGCACCAAAGCCGGCTAAAGATCAATAATCGATAGCCAAAACATGAATTGTACTACTTCTTACTGGCCATTGCTTCAACTTAGAAGCTTATTCATTGTTCCACTATGGTGCTTTTAGTGTCTCCGCATACCGCAGCACGCGACATAGCTTTGCAGACGATAAATGTAACCGTCTCAGAGAGAAAAGCGGCCTATGTGACGATCTGGCTTTAAGTCGGTTCGATAACAAATGACGAAAACGGACGGATTTCTCAGGTTTTTAGTACATATGAACACTTTTCACATTCTCCCGTGCAACGCGGCTGCTAGTCCTACTTTCATGCAAAATCTTAAAGTCCTAGGTCATGTCCAAGCCACCAAAGCCGGCTACAAAGTGAATAATCGACGCCTAAAACTTGAATTGTACTACTTCTTACTGGCTATTACTTCATTTTAGAAGCTTCTTCAGTGTTCTACTATGGTGCTTTTAGTGTCTCCGCATACCACAGCACGCGACATAGCTTTGCAGACGATAAATGTAACCGTCTCAGAGAGAAAAGCGGCCAATGTGACGATCTGGCTTTAAGTCGATTCGATTACAAATGACGAAAACGGACGGAAATCTCAGGTTTTTACTACATATGAACACCTTTCACATTCTCCCGTGCAACGCGGCTACCAGTCCTCCTTTCATGCAAAATCTTAAGGTCCTAGGTCATGTCCAAGCCACCAAAACTGGCTAAACAGTGAATAATCGACGCCTAAAACTTGAATTGTACTACTTCGTACTGGTTATTGCTTTAACTTAGAAGCTTCTTCTGTGTTCTACTATGGTGCTTTTAGTGTCTCCGCATACCGCAGCACGCGACATAGCTTTGCAGACGATAAATGTAACCGTCTCAGAGAGAAAAGCGGCGAATGTGGCGATCTGGCTTTAAGTCGATTCGATAACAAATGACGAAAACGGACGGATTTCTCAGGTTTTTAGTACATATGAACACTTTTCACATTCTCCCGTGCAACGCGGCTGCTAATCCTCCTTTCATGCAAAATCTTAAGGTACTAGGTCATGTCCAAGCCAATAAAGCCGGCTAAAAAGTGAATAATCGACAACTAATACTTGAATTGTACTACTCGTTACTTTTTATTGCTTCTACTTAGAAGCCTCTTCTGTGTTCTACTATGGTGCTTTTAGTGTCTCCGCATACCGCAGCACGTGACATAGCCTTGCAGACGATAAACGTAACCATTTCAGAGAGAAAAGCGGCCAAAATGACGATCTGGCTTTAAGTCGATTCGATAACAAATGACGAAAACGGACGGATTTCTCAGGTTTTTACTACATATGAACCCTTTTCACATTCTCCCGTGCAACGCAGCTTCTAGTCCTCCTTTCAAGCAAAATCTTAAGGATCGACCTCATGTCCAAGGCACCAAAGCCGGCTAAAGATCAATAATCGATAGCCAAGGCTTGAATTGTACTACTTCTTACTGGCCATTGCTTCAACTTAGAAGCTTATTCTGTGTTCCACTATGGTGCTTTTAGTGTCTCCGCATACGGCAGCACGCGACATAGCTTTGCAGACGATAAATGTAACCGTCTCAGAGAGAAAAGCGGCCAATGTGACGATCTGGCTTTAAGTCGGTTCGATAACAAATGACGAAAACGGACGGATTTCTCAGGTTTTTAGTACATATGAACACTTTTCACATTCTCCCGTGCAACGCGGCTGTTAGTCCTCCTTTCATGCAAAATCTAAAGGTTCCAACTCTTGTCCAAGGCACCAAAGCCGCTAAAAATCAATAATCGATAACCAAAACTTGAATTGTACTGCTTCTTATGGCTATTGCTTCAACTTAGAAGCTTCTTCTGTGTTCTACTATGGTGCTTTTAGTGTCTCCGCATACCGCAGCACGCGACATAGCTTTGCAGACGATAAATGTAACCGTCTCAGAGAGAAAAGCGGCCAATGTGACGATCTGGCTTTAAGTTGATTCGATAACAAATGACGAAAACGGACGGATTTCTCAGGTTTTTAGTACATATGAACACTTTTCACATTCTCCCGTGCAACGCGGCTGCAAGTCCTCCTTTCATGCAAAATCTTTAGGTACTAGGTCATGTCCAAGCCAATAAAGCCGGCTAAAAAGTGAATAATCGACAACTAATACTTGAATTGTAGTACTTGTTACTTTTTATTGCTTCAACTTAGAAGCTTCTTCTGTGTTCTACTATGGTGCTTTTAGTGTCTCCGCATACCGCAGCACGTGACATAGCTTTGCAGACGATAAACGTAACCATTTCAGAGAGAAAAGCGGCCATAGTGACGATCTGGCTCTAAGTCGATTCGATAACAAATGACGAAAACGGACGGATTTCTCAGGTTTTTACTACATATGAACCCTTTTCACATACTCCCGTGCAACGCAGCTGCTAGTCCTTCTTTCAAGCAAAATCTTAAGGTTCGACCTCATGTCCAAGGCACCAAAGCCGGCTAAAGATCAATAATCGATAGCCAAAACTTGAATTGTACTACTTCTTACTGGCCATTGCTTCAACTTAGAAGCTTATTCTGTGTTCCACTATGGTGCTTTTAGTGTCTCCGCATACCGCAGCACGCGACATAGCTTTGCAGACGATAAATGTAACCGTCTCAGAGAGAAAAGCGGCCAATGTGACGATCTGGCTTTAAGTCGATTCGATAACAAATGACGAAAACGTTCGGATTTCTCAGCTTTTTACTACATATGAACACTTTTCACATTCTCCCGTGCAACGCGGCTGCTAGTCCTACTTTCATGCAAAATCTTAAAGTCCTAGGTCATGTCCAAGCCACCAAAGCCGGCTACAAAGTGAATAATCGACGCCTAAAACTTGAATTGTACTGCTTCTTACTGGCTGTTACTTCATTTTAGAAGCTTCTTCTGTGTTCTACTATGGTGCTTTTAGTGTCTCCGCATACCACAGCACGCGACATAGCTTTGCAGACGATAAATGTAACGGTCTCAGAGAGAAAAGCGGCCAATGTGACGATCTGGCTTTAAGTCGATTCGATAACAAATGACGAAAACGGACGGATATCTCAGGTTTTTACTACATATGAACACCTTTCACATTCTCCCGTGCAACGCGGCTACCAGTCCTCCTTTCATGCAAAATCTTAAGGTCCTAGGTCATGTCCAAGCCACCAAAACTGGCTAAAAAGTGAATAATCGACGCCTAAAACTTGAATTGTACTACTTCGTACTGGTTATTGCTTCAACTTAGAAGCTTCTTCTGTGTTCTACTATGGTGCTTTTAGTGTCTCCGCATACCGCAGCACGCGACATAGCTTTGCAGACGATAAATGTAACCGTCTCAGAGAGAAAAGCGGCCAATTTGGCGATCTGGCTTTAAGTCGATTCGATAACACATGACGAAAACGGACGGATTTCTCAGGTTTTTAGTACATATGAACACTTTTCACATTCTCTCGTGCAACGCGGCTGCTAATGCTCCTTTCATGCAAAATCTTAAGGTACTAGGTCATGTCCAAGCCAATAAAGCCGGCTAAAAAGTGAATAATCGACAACTAATACTTGAATTGTACTACTCGTTACTTTTTATTGCTTCAACTTAGAAGCCTCTTCTGTGTTCTACTATGGTGCTTTTAGTGTCTCCGCATACCGCAGCACGTGACATTGCTTTGCAGACGATAAACGTAACCGTTTCAGAGAGAAAAGCGGCCAATGTGACGATCTGGCTTTAAGTCGATTCGATAACAAATGACGAAAACGTACGGATTTCTCAGCTTTTTACTACATATGAACACTTTTCACATTCTCCCGTGCAACGCGGCTGCTAGTCCTACTTTCATGCAAAATCTTAAAGTCCTAGGTCATGTCCAAGCCACCAAAGCCGGCTACAAAGTGAATAATCGACGCCTAAAACTTGAATTGTACTACTTCTTACTGGCTGTTACTTCATTTTAGAAGCTTCTTCTGTGTTCTACTATGGTGCTTTTAGTGTCTCCGCATACCACAGCTGGCGACATAGCTTTGCAGACAATAAATGTAACGGTCTCAGAGAGAAAAGCGGCCAATGTGACGATCTGGCTTTAAGTCGATTCGATAACAAATGACGAAAACGGACGGATATCTCAGGTTTTTACTACATAAGAACCCTTTTTACATTCTCCCGTGCAACGCAGCTTCTAGTCCTCCTTTCAAGCAAAATCTTAAGGATCGACCTCATGTCCAAGCCACCAAAGCCGGCTAAAGATCAATAATCGATAGCCAAGACTTGAATTGTACTACTTCTTACTGGCCATTGCTTCAACTTAGAAGCTTACTCTGTGTTCCACTATGGTGCTTTTAGTGTCTCCGCATACGGCAGCACGCGACATAGCTTTGCAGACGATAAATGTAACCGTCTCAGAGAGAAAAGCGGCCAATGTGGCGATCTGGCTTTAAGTCGGTTCGATAACAAATGACAAAAACGGACGGATTTCTCAGGTTTTTAGTACATATGAACACTTTTCACATTCTCCCGTGCAACGCGGCTGTTAGTCCTCCTTTCAAGAAAAATCTAAAGGTTCCACCTCTTGTCCAAGGCACCAAAGCCGCTAAAAATCAATAATCGATAACCAAAACTTGAATTGTACTGCTTCTTATGGCTATTGCTTCAACTTAGAAGCTTCTTCTGTGTTCTACTATGGTGCTTTTAGTGTCTCCGCATACCGCAGCACGCGACATAGCTTTGCAGACGATAAATGTAACCGTCTCAGAGAGAAAAGCGGCCAATGTGACGATCTGGCTTTAAGTCGATTCGATAACAAAAGACGAAAACGGACGGATTTCTCAGGTTTTTACTACATATGAACACTTTTCACATTCTCCCGTGCAACGCGGCTGCTAGTCCTCCTTCCATGCAAAATCTTAAGGTCCTAGGTCATGTCCAAGCCACCAAAGCCGGCTAAAAAGTGAATAATCGACGCCTAAAACTTGAATTGTACTACTTCGAACTGGTTATTGCTTCAACTTTGAAGCTTCTTCTGTGTTCTACTATGGTGCTTTTAGTGTCTCCGCATACCGCAGCACGTGACATTGCTTTGCAGACGATAAACGTAACCGTTTCAGAGAGAAAAGCGGCCAATGTGACGATCTGGCTTTAAGTCGATTCGATAACAAATGACGAAAACGGACGGATTTCTCAGGTTTTTACTACATATGATCCCTTTTCACATTCTCCCGTGCAACGCAGCTGCTAGTCCTCCTTTCATGCAAAATCTTAAGGTTCCACCTCATGCCCAAGGCACCAAAGCCGGCTAAAACTCAATAATCGATAACCAAAACTTGAATTGTACTACTTCTTACTGGCCATTGCTTCAACTTAGAAGCTTATTCTGTGTTCTACTATGGTGCTTTTAGTGTCTCCGCATACCGCAGCACGCGACATAGCTTTGCAGACGATAAATGTAACCGTCTCAGAGAGAAAAGCGGCCAATGTGACGATCTGGCTTTAAGTCGATTCGATAACAAATGACGAAAACGGATTGATTTCTCAGGTTTTTACTACATATGAACACTTTTCACATTCTCCCGTGCACCGCGGCTGCTAGTCCTCCTTTCATGCAAAATATTAAGGTCCTAGGTCATGTCCAAGCCACCAAAGCTGGCTAAAATGTGAATAATCGACAACTAAAACTTGAATTGTACTACTTCTTACTGGCTATTGCTTCAACTTAGAAGCTTCTTCTGTGTTCTACTATGGAGCTTTTAGTGTCTCCGCATAGCGCAGCACGCGACATAGCTTTGCAGACGATAAATGTAAACAATTCAGAGAGAAGAGCGGCCAATGTGACGATCTGGCTTTAAGTCGATTCGATAACAAATGACGAAAACGGGCGGATTTCTCAGGTTTTTACTACATATGAACCCTTTTCACATTCTCCCGTGCAACGCAGCTGCTAGTCCTCCTTTCATGCAAAATCTTAAGGTTCCACCTCTTGCCCAATTCACCAAAGCCGCTAAAAATCAATAAACGATAAACAAAACTTGAATTGTACTGCTTCTTATGGCTATTGCTTCAACTTAGAAGCTTCTTCTGTGTTCTACTATGGTGCTTTTAGTGTCTCCGAATACCGCAGCACGCGACATAGCTTTGCAGACGATAAATGAAAGCGTCTCAGAGAGAAAAGCGGCCAATGTGACGATCTTGCTTTAAGTCGATTCGATAATAAATGACGAAAACAGACGGATTTCTCAGGTTTTTACTACATATGAACACTTTTCACATTCTCCCGTGCAACGCGGCTGCTAGTATTCCTTTCATGCAAAATCTTAAAGTCCTAGGTCATGTCCAAGCCACCAAAGCCCTCTAAAAAGTGAATAATCGACGCCTAAAACTTGAATTGTACTACTTCTTACTGGCTATTACTTCATCTTAGAAGCTTCTTCTGTGTTCTACTATGGTGCTTTTAGTGTCTCCGCATACCGCAGCACGCGACATACCTTTGCAGACGATAAATGTAACCGTCTCAGAGAGAAAAGCGGCCAATGTGACGATCTGGCTTTAAGTCGATTCGATAACAAATGACGAAAACGGACGGATTTCTCAGGTTTTTAGTACATATGAACACTTTTCACATTCTCCCGTGCAACGCGGCTGCTAGTCCTCCTTTCAAGCAAAATCTTAAGGTACTAGGTCATGTCCACGCCAATAAAGCCGGCTAAAAAGTCAATAATCGACAACTAAAACTTGATTTGTACTACTTCGTACTGGTTATTGCTTCAACTTAGAAGCTTCTTGTGTGTTCTACTATGGTGCTTTTAGTGTCTCCACATACCGCAGCACGTGACATAGCTTTGCAGACGATAAACGTAACGGTTTCAGAGAGAAAAGCGGCCAATGTGACGATCTGGCTTTAAGTAGATTCGATAACAAATGACGAAAACGGACGGATTTCTCAGGTTTTTACTACATATGAACCCTTTTCACATACTCCCGTGAACGCAGCTGCTAGTCCTCCTTTCATGCAAAATCTTAAGGCTCCACCTAATGTCCAAGGCACCAAATCCGGCTAAAAATCAATAATCGATAACCAAAACTTGAATTGTACTGCTTCTTACGGCTATTGCTTCAACTTAGAAGCTTCTTCTGTGTTCTACTATGGTGCTTTTAGTGTCTCCGCATACCGCAGCACGCGACATAGCTTTGCAGACGATAAATGTAACCGATTCAGAGAGAAGAGCGGCCAATGTGACGATATGGCTTTAAGTAGATTCGATAACAAATGACGAAAACGGGCGTATTTCTCAGGTTCTTGCTTTATATGAACCCTTTTCACATTCTCCCGTGCAACGCAGCTGCTAGTCCTCCTTTCATGCAAAATCATAAGGTTCCACCTCATGTCCAAGGCACCAAAGCCGGCTAAAAATCAATAATCGATAACCAAAACTTGAATTGTACTGCTTCTTATGGCTATTGCTTCAACTTAGAAGCTTCTTCTGTGTTCTACTATGGTGCTTTTAGTGTCTCCGCATACCGCAGCACGCGACATAGCTTTGCAGACGATAAACGTAACCGTCTCAGAGAGAAAAGCGGCCAATGTGACGATCTGGCTTTAAGTCGATTCGATAACATATGACGAAAACGGACGGATTTCTCAAGTTTTTAGTTCATATGAACACTTTTCACATTCTCCCGTGCAACGCGGCTGCTAGTCCTCTTTTCAAGCAAAATCTTAAGGTACTAGGTCATGTGCAAGCCAATAAAGCCGGCTAAAAAGTGAATAATCGACAACTAAAACTTGAATTGTACTACTTCGTACTGGTTATTGGTTCAACTTAGAAGCTTCTTCTGTGTTCTACTATGGTGCTTTTAGTGTCTCCGCATACCGCAGCACGTGACATAGGTTTGCAGACAATAAACGTAACCGTTTCAGAGAGAAAAGCGGCCAATGTGACGATCTGGCTATAAGTCGATTCGATAACAAATGACGAAAACGGACGGATTTCTCAGGTTTTTCCTACATATGAAACCTTTTCACATTCTCCCGTGCAACGCAGCTGCTAGTCCTCCTTTCATGCAAAATCTTAAGGTTCCACATCATGTCCAAGGCACCAAAGCCGGCTAAAAATCAATAATCGATAACCAAAACTTGATTTGTACTACTTCTTACTGGCCATTGCTTTAACTTAGAAGCTTCTTCTGTGTTCTACTATGGTGCTTTTAGTGTCTCCGCATACCGCAGCACGCGACATAGCTTTGCAGACGATAAATGTAACCGTCTCAGAGAGAAAAGCGGCCAATGTGACGATCTGGCGTTAAGTCGATTCGATAACAAATTACGAAAACGGACAGATATCTCATGTTTTTACTACATATGAACACTTTTCACATTCTCCCGTGCACCGCGGCTGCTAGTCCTCCTTTCATGGAAAATATTAAGGTCCTAGGTCATGTCCAAGCCACCAAAGACGGCTAAAATGTGAATACTCGACAACTAAAACTTGAATTGTACTACTTCTTACTGGCTATTGCTTCAACTTAGAAGCTTCTTCTGTGTTCTACTATGGTGCTTTTAGTGTCTCCGCATACCGCAGCTCGCGACATAGCTTTGCAGACGATAAATATAACCGTCTCAGAGAGAAAAGCGGCCAATGTGTGCGATCTGGCTTTAAGTCGGTTCGATAACAAATGACGAAAACGGACGGATTTCTCAGGTTTTTAGTACATATGAACACTTTTCACATTCTCCCGTGCAACGCGGCTGTTAGTCCTCCTTTCATGCAAAATCTAAAGGTTCCACCTCTTGTCCAAGGCACCAAAGCCGCAAAAAATCAATAATCGATAACCAAAACTTGAATTGTACTGCTTCTTATGGCTATTGCTTCAACTTAGAAGCTTCTTCTGTGTTCTACTATGGTGCTTTTAGTGTCTCCACATACCGCAGCACGCGCCATAGCTTTGCAGACGATAAATGTAACCGTCTCAGAGAGAAAAGCGGCCAATGTGACGATCTGGCTTTAAGTCGATTCGATAAGAAATTACGAAAACGGACGGATTTCTCAGGTTTTTACTACATATGAACACTTTTCACATTCTCCCGTGCACCGCGGCTGCTATTCCTCCTTTCATGCAAAATATTATAGTCCTAGGTCATGTCCAAGCCACCAAAGCCGGCTAAAATGTGAATAATCCACAACTAAAACTTCAATTGTACTACTTCTTACTGGCTATTGCTTCAACTTAGAAGCTTCTTCTGTGTTCTACTATGGTGCTTTTAGTGTCTCCGCATACCGCAGCACGCGACATAGCTTTGCAGACGATAAATGTAACCGATTCAGAGAGAAGAGCGGCCAATGTGGCGATATGGCTTTAAGTAGATTCGATAACAAATGACGAAAACGGGCGTATTTCTCAGGTTCTTGCTACATATGAACCCTTTTCACATTCTCCCGTGCAACGCAGCTGCTAGTCCTCCTTTCATGCAAAATCATAAGGTTCCACCTCATGTCCAATGCACCAAAGCCGGCTAAAAATCAATAATCGATAACCAAAACTTGAATTGTACTGCTTCTTATGGCTATTGCTTCAACTTAGAAGCTTCTTCTGTGTTCTACTATGGTGCTTTTAGTGTCTCCGCATACCGCAGCACGCGACATAGCTTTGCAGACGATAAACGTAACCGTCTCAGAGAGAAAAGCGGCCAATGTGACGATCTGGCTTTAAGTCGATTCGATAACATATGACGAAAACGGACGGATTTCTCAAGTTTTTAGTACATATGAACACTTTTCACATTCTCCCGTGCAACGCGGCTGCTAGTCCTCTTTTCAAGCAAAATCGTAAGGTACTAGGTCATGTGCAAGCCAATAAAGCCGGCTAAAAAGTGAATAATCGACAACTAAAACTTGAATTGTACTACTTCGTACTGGTTATTGGTTCAACTTAGAAGCTTCTTCTGTGTTCTACTATGGTGCTTTTAGTGTCTCCGCATACCGCAGCACGTGACATAGGTTTGCAGACAATAAACGTAACCGTTTCAGAGAGAAAAGCGGCCAATGTGACGATCTGGCTTTAAGTCGACTCGATAACAAATTACGAAAACGGACAGATATCTCATGTTTTTACTACATATGAACACTTTTCACATTCTCCCGTGCACCACGGCTGCTAGTCCTCCTTTCATGGAAAATATTAAGGTCCTAGGTCATGTCCAAGCCACCAAAGACAGCTAAAATGTGAATACTCGACAACTAAAACTTGAATTGTATTACTTCTTACTGGCTATTGCTTCAACTTAGAAGCTTCTTCTGTGTTCTACTATGGTGCTTTTAGTGTCTCCGCATACCGCAGCACGCGACATAGCTTTGCAGACGATAAATGTAACCGATTCAGAGAGAAGAGCGGCCAATGTAACGATCTGGCTTTAAGTTGATTGGATAACAAATGACGAAAACGGGCGGATTTCTCAGGTTTTTGCTACATATGAACCCTTTTCACATTCTCCCGTGCAACGCAGCTGCTAGTCCTCCTTTGATGCAAAATGTTAAGGTTCCACCTCTGTCCAAGGCACCAAAGCCGGCTAAAAATCAATAATCGATAACCAAACCTTGAATTGTACTGCTTCTTATGGCTATTGCTTCCACTTAGAAGCTTCTTTTGTGTTCTACTATGGTGCTTCTAGTGTCTCCGCATACCGCAGCACGCGACATAGCTTTGCAGACGATAAATGTAACCGTCTCAGAGAGAAAAGCGGCCAATGTGACGATCTGGCTTTAAGGCGATTCGATAACAAATTACGAAAACGGACGGATTTCTCAGGTTTTTACTACATATGAACACTTTTCACATTCTCCCGTGCACCGCGGCTGCTATTCCTCCTTTCATGCAAAATATTATAGTCCTAGGTCATGTCCAAGCCACCAAAGCCGGCTAAAATGTGAATAATCCACAACTAAAACTTCAATTGTACTACTTCTTACTGGCTATTGCTTCAACTTAGAAGCTTCTTCTGTGTTCTACTATGGTGCTTTTAGTGTCTCCGCATACCGCAGCACGAGACATAGCTTTGCAGACGATAAATGTAACCGATTCAGAGAGAAGAGCGGCCAATGTGACGATATGGCTTTAAGTAGATTCGATAACAAATGACGAAAACGGGCGTATTTCTCAGGTTCTTGCTACATATGAACGTTTTTCACATTCTCCCGTGCAACGCAGCTGCTAGTCCTCCTTTCATGCAAAATCATAAGGTTCCACCTCATGTCCAAGGCACCAAAGCCGGCTAAAAATCAATAATCGATAACCAAAACTTGAATTGTACTGCTTCTTATGGCTATTGCTTCAACTTAGAAGCTTCTTCTGTGTTCTACTATGGTGCTTTTAGTGTCTCCGCATACCGCAGCACGCGACATAGCTTTGCAGACGATAAATGTAACCGATTCAGAGAGAAGAGCGGCCAATGTAACGATCTGGCTTTAAGTTGATTGGATAACAAATGACGAAAACGGGCGGATTTCTCAGGTTTTTGCTACATATGAACCCTTTTCACATTCTCCCGTGCAACGCAGCTGCTAGTCCTCCTTTCATGCAAAATGTTAAGGTTCCACCTCATGTCCAAGGCACCAAAGCCGCCTAAAAATCAATAATCGATAACCAAACCTTGAATTGTACTGCTTCTTATGGCTATTGCTTCCACTTAGAAGCTTCTTCTGTGTTCTACTATGGTGCTTTTAGTGTCTCCGCATACCGCAGCACGCGACATAGCTTTGCAGACGATAAGTGTAACCGTCTAAGAGAGAAAAGCGGCCAATGTGACGATCTGGCTTTAAGGCGATTCGATAACAAATTACGAAAACGGACGGATTTCTCAGGTTTTTACTACATATGAACACTTTTCACATTCTCCCGTGTAACGCGGCTACTAGTCCTCCTTTCATGCAAAATCTTAAGGTCCGAGGTCATGTCCAAGCTACCAAAACTGGCTAAAAAGTGAATAATCGACGCTTAAACTTGAATTGTACTACATCTTATTGGCTATTACTTCAACTTAGAAGCTTCTTCTGTGTTCTACTATGGTGCATTTAGTGTCTCCGCATACCGCAGCACGCGACATAGCTTTGCAGACGATAAACGTCACCGTTTCAGAGAGAAAAGCGGCCAATGTGACGATCTGGCTTTAAGTCGATTCTATAACAAATGACGAAAACGAACGGATTTCTCAGGTTTGTACTACATATGAACACTTTTCACATTCTCCCGTGCAACGCAGCTGCTAGTCCACCTTTCATGCAAAGTCTTAAGGTCCTAGGTCATGTCCAAGCCACCAAAGCCGGCTAAAAAGTGAATAATCGACAACTAAATCTTGAATTGTACTACATCTTACTCACTATTGCTTCAACTTAGAAGCTTCTTCTGTGTTCTACTTTGGTGCTTTTAGTGTCTCCGCATACCGCAGCACGCGACATAGGTTTGCAGACGATAAATGTAACCGTCTCAGAGAGAAAAGCGGCCAATGTGACGATCTGGCTTTAAGTCGATTCGATATCAAATGACGAAAACGGACGAATTTCTCAGGTTTTTAGTACATATGAACACTTTTCACATTCTCCCGTGCAACGCGGCAGCTAGTCCTCCTTTCAAGCAAAATATTAAGGTACTAGGTCAAGTCCAAGCCAATAAAGCCGGCTAAAAAGTGAATAATCGACAACTAAAACTTGATTTGTACTACTTCGTACTGGTTATTGCTTCAACTTAGAAGCTTCTTCTGTGTTCTACTATGGTGCTTTTAGTGTCTCCACATACCGCAGGACGTGACATAGCTTTGCAGACGATAAACGTAACCGTTTCAGAGAGAAAAGCGGCCAATGTGACGATCTGGCTTTAAGTCGATTCGATAACAAATGACGAAAACGGACGGATTTTTCAGGTTTTTACTACATATGAACCCTTTTCACATACTCCCGTGAACGCAGCTGCTAGTCCTCCTTTCATGCAAAATCTTAAGGCTCCACCTCATGTCCAAGGCACCAAAGCCGGCTAAAAATCAATAATCGATAACCAAAACTTGAATTGTACTGCTTGTTAAGGCTATTGCTTCAACTTAGAAGCTTATTCTGTGTTCTACTATGCTGCTTTTAGTGTCTCCGCATACCGCAGCACGTGACATAGCTTTGCAGACGATAAACGTAACCGTTTCAGAGAGAAAAGCGGCCAATGTGACGATCTGGCTTTAAGTCGATTCGATAACAAATGACGAAAACGGACGGATTTCTCAGGTTTTTACTACATATGAACCCTTTTCACATTCTCCCGTGCAACGCGGCTGCTAGTATTCCTTTCATGCAAAATCTTAAGGTTCCACCTCTTGTCCAAGGCACCAAAGCCGCAAAAAATCAATAATCGATAACCAAAACTTGAATTGTACTGCTTCTTACGGCTATTGCTTCAACTTAGAAGCTTCTTCTGTGTTCTACTATGGTGCTTTTAGTGTCTCCGCATACCGCAGCACGCGACATAGCTTTGCAGACGATAAATGTAACCGTCTCAGAGAGAAAAGCGGCCAATGTGACTATCTGGCTTTAAGTCGGTTCGATAACAAATGACGAAAACGGACGGATTTCTCAGGTTTTTAGTACATATGAACACATTTCACATTCTCCCGTGCCACGCGACTGCTAGTCCTCCTTTCATGCAAAATCTAAAGGTTCCACCTCTTGTCCAAGGCACCAAAGCCGCTAAAAATCAATAATCGATACCCAAACTTGAATTCTACTGCTTCTTATGGCTATTGCTTCAACTTAGAAGCTTCTTCTGTGTTCTACTATGGTGCTTTTAGTGTCTCCACATACCGCAGCACGCGACATAGCTTTGCAGACGATAAATGTAACCGTCTCAGAGAGAAAAGCGGCCAATGTGACGATCTGGCTTTAAGTCGATTCGATAAGAAATTACGAAAACGGACGGATTTCTCAGGTTTTTACTACATATGAACACTTTTCACATTCTCCCGTGCACCTCGGCTGCTAGTCCTCATTTCATGCAAAATATTAAGGTCCTAGGTCATGTCCAAGCCACCAAAGCCGGCTAAAATGTGAATAATCCACAACTAAAACTTGAATTGTACTACTTCTTACTGGCTCTTGCTTCAACTTAGAAGCTTCTTCTGTGTTCTACTATGGTGCTTTTAGTGTCTCCGCATACCGCAGCACGTGACATAGCTTTGCAGACAATAAACGTAACCGTTTCAGAGAGAAAAGCGGCCAATGTGACGATCTGGCTTTAAGTCGATTCGATAACAAATGACGAAAACGGACGGATTTCTCAGGTTTTTACTACATATGAAACCTTTTCACATTCTCCCGTGCAACGCAGCTGCTAGTCCTCCTTTCATGCAAAATCTTAAGGTTCCACCTCATGTCCAAGGCACCAAAGCCGGCTAAAAATCAATAATCGATAACCAAAACTTGAATTGTACTACTTCTTACTGGCCATTGCTTCAACTTAGAAGCTTCTTCTGTGTTCTACTAAGGTGCTTTTAGTGTCTCCGCATACCGCAGCACGCGACATAGCTTTGCAGACGATAAATGTAACAGTCTCTGAGAGAAAAGCGGAGAATGTGACGATCTGGCTTTAAGTCGATTCTATAACAAATGACGAAAACGGAAGGATTTCTCAGGTTTTTACTAAATATGAACCCTTTTCACATTCTCCCGTGCAACGCAGCTGCTAGTCCTCCTTTCATGCAAAATCATAAGGTTCCACCTCATGTCCAAGGCACCAAAGCCGGCTAAAAATCAATAATCGATAACCAAAACTTGAATTGTACTGCTTCTTATGGCTATTGCTTCAACTTAGAAGCTTCTTCTGTGTTCTACTATGGTGCTTTTAGTGTCTCCGCATACCGCAGCACGCGACATAGCTTTGCAGACGATAAATGTAACCGTCTCAGAGAGAAAAGCGGCCAATGTGACGATCTGGCTTTAAGTCGATTCGATAACAAATGACGAAAACGGACGGATTTCTCAGGTTTTTACTACATATGAACACTTTTCACATTCTCCCGTGCAACGGGGCTGCTAGTCCTCCTTTCATGCAAAATATTAAGGTCCTAGGTCATTTCCAAGCCACCAAAGCCGGCTAAAAAGAGAATAATAGACGCCTAAAACTTGAATTGTACTACTCCTTACTGGCTATTACTTCAACATAGAAGCTTATTCTGTGTTCTACTATGGTGCTTTTAGTGTCTCCGTATACCGCAGCACGCGACATAGCTTTACAGACGATAAATGTAATCGTCTCAGAGAGAAAAGCGGCCAATGTGACGATCTGGCTTTAAGTCGATTCGATTACAAATGACAAAAACGGACGGATTTCTCAAGTTTTTAGTACATATGATCACTTCACATTCTCCCGTGCAACGCGGCTGCTAGTCCTCTTTTCAAGCAAAATCTTAAGGTACTAGGTCATGTGCAAGCCAATAAAGCCGGCTAAAAAGTGAATAATCGACAACTAAAACTTGAATTGTACTACTTCGTACTGGTTATTGTTTCAACTTAGAAGCTTCTTCTGTGTTCTACTATGGTGCTTTTAGTGTCTCCGCATACCGCAGCACGTGACATAGCTTTGCAGACAATAAACGTAACCGTTTCAGAGAGAAAAGCGGCCAATGTGACGATCTGGCTTTAAGTCGATTCGATAACAAATGACGAAAACGGACGGATATCTCAGGTTTTTACTACATATGAACACGTTTCACATTCTCCCGTGCACCGCGGCTGCTAGTCATCCTTTCATGCAAAATATTAAGGTCCTAGGTCATGTCCAAGCCACCAAAGCCGGCTAAAATGTGAATAAACGACAACTAAAACTTGAATTGTACTACTTCTTACTGGCTATTGCTTCAACTTAGAAGCTTCTTCTGTGTTCTACTATGGTGCTTTTAGTGTCTCCGCATACCGGAGCACGCGACATAGCTTTGCAGACGATAAATGTAACCGATTCAGAGAGAAGAGCGGCCAATGTGACGATCTGGCTTTAAGTCGATTCGATAACAAATGACGAAAACGGACGGATTTCTCAGGTTTTTACTACATATGAACACATTTCACATTCTCCCGTACAACGCGGCTGTTAGTCCTCCTTTCATGCAAAGTCTTAAGGTCCTAGGTCATGTCCAAGCCACCAAAGCCGGCTAAAAAGTGAATAATCGACAACTAAATCTTGAATTGTACTACATTTTACTGACTATTGCTTCAACTTAGAAGCTTCTTCTGTGTTCTACTTTGGTGCTTTTAGTGTCTCCGCATACCGCAGCACGCGACATAGCTTTGCAGACGATAAATGTAACCGTCTCAGAGAGAAAAGCGGCCAATGTGACGATCTGGCTTTAAGTCGATTCGATAACAAATGACGAAAACGGACGGATTTCTCAGGTTTTTACTATATATGAACACTTTTCACATTCTCCCGTGCAACGGGGCTGCTAGTCCTCCTTTCATGCAAAATCTTAAGGTCCTAGGTCATTTCCAAGCCACCAAAGCCGTCTAAAAAGTGAATAATCGACAACCAAAACTTGAATTGTACTCCTTCTTACTGGCTATTGCAACAACTTAGAAGCTTCTTCTGTGATCTACTATGGTGCTTTTAGTGTCTCTGCATACCGCAGCACGGGACATAGGTTTGCAGATGATAAATGTAACCGTCTCAGAGAGAAAAGCGGCCAATGTGACGATCTGGCTTTAAGTCGATTCGATAACAAATGACGAAAACGAACGGATTTCTCAGGTTTTTACTACATATGAACACTTTTCACATTCTCCCGTGCAACGCAGCTGCTAGTCCTCCTTTCATGCAAAGTCTTAAGGTCCTAGGTCATGTCCAAGTCACCAAAGCCGGATAAAAAGCGAATAATCGACAACTAAAACTTGAATTGTACTACTTCTTACTGCCTATTACTTCAACTTAGAAGCTTCTTCTGTGTTGTACTATGGTGCTTTGTCTCTGCATACCGCAGAACGCGACATAGCTTTGCAGAAGATAAATGTAACCGTCTCAGAGAGAAAAGCGGCCAATGTGACGATCTGGCTTTAAGTCGATTCGATAACAAATGACGAAAACGGACGGATTTCTCAGGTTTTTACTACATATGAACACATTTCACATTCTCCCGTGCAACGCGGCTGTTAGTCCTCCTTTCATGCAAAATCTTAAGGTACTAGGTCATGTAGAAGCCAATAACGCTTCTAAAAAGTGATAATCGACAACTAAAACTTGAATTGTACTACTTCTTACTGGCTACTGCTTCAACTTAGATTCTTCTTCTGTGTTCTACTATTGTGCTTTTAATGTCTCCGCATACCGCAGCACGTGACATAGCTTTGCAGACGATAAATGTAACCGTTTCAGGGAGAAAAGCGGCCAATGTGACGATCTGGCTTTAAGTCGATTCGATAACAAATGACGAAAACGGACGGATTTCTCAGGTTTTCACTACACATGAACACTTTTCACATTCTCCCGTTCAACGCGGCTGCTAGTCCTCCTTTCATGCAAAGTCTTAAATTCCTACATCATGTCCAAGCCAGCAAAGCCAGCTAAAAAGTGAATAATCGACAACTAAAACTTGAATTGTACTGCTTCTTACTGACTATTGCTTCAACTTAGAAGCTTCTTCTGTGTTCTACTATGGTGCTTTTAGTGTTTCCGCATACCGCAGCACGCGACATAGCTTTGCAGACGATAAAAGTAACCGTTTCAGAGAGAAGAGCGGCCAATTTGACGATCTGGCTTTAAGTCGATTCGATAACAAATGACGAAAACGGACGTATTTCTCAGGTTTTTAGTACATATGAACACTTTTCACATTCTCCCGTGCAACGCGGCTGCAAGTCCTACTTTCATGCAAAATCTTAAGTTCCTACATCATGTCCAATCCACCAAAGCCGGCTAAAAAGTGAATAATCGACAACTAAAACTTGAATTGTACTACTTCTTACTGACTATTACTTCAACTTAAGAAGCTTCTTCTGTGTTCTACTATGGTGCTTTTAGTGTTTCCGCATACCGCAGCACACGACATATCTTTGCAGACGATAAATGTAACCGTCTCAGAGAGAAAAGCGGCCAATGTGACGATCTGGCTTTCAGTCGATTCGATAACAAATGACGATAACGGACGGATTTCTCAGGATTTTACTACATATGAACCCTTTTTACATTCTCCCGCCAACGCGGCTGCTAGTCCTCCTCTCATGCAAAATCTTAACGTTCCACCTATTGTCCAAGGCACCAAAGCCGGCTACAAATCAATTGTCGATAAACAAAACAAGAATTGTACTGCTTCTTACTGATTATTGCTTCAACTTAGAAGTTTCTTCTGTGTTCTACTATGGTGCTTTTAGTGTTTCCGCATACCGCAGCACGCGACATAGCTTTGCAGACGATAAATGTAACCGTCTCAGAGAGAAAAGCGGCCAATGTGACGATCTGGCATTAAGTCGATTCGATAACAAATGACGAAAACGGACGGATTTCTCAGGTTTTTACTACATATGAAAACTTTTTACATTCTCCCGTGCAAAGGGGCTGCTAGTCCTCCTTTCATGCAAAATCTTGAGGTCCTAGGTCATGTCCAAACCACCAAAGCCGGCTAAAAAGTGAATAATCGACAACTAAAACTTCAATTGTACTACTTCTTACTGGCTATTACTTCAACTTAGAAGCTTCTTCTGTGTTCTACTATGGTGCTTTTAGTGTCTCCGCATACCGCAGCACGCGACGTAGCTTTGCAGACGATAAATATAACCGTCTCAGAGAGAAGAGCGGCCAATGTGACGATCTGGCTTTAAGTCGATTCGATAACAAATAACGAAAACGGACGGATTTCTCAGGTGTTTACTATATATGAGCACTTTTCACATTCTCCCGTGCAACGCGGCTGCTAGTCCTCCTTTCATGCAAAGTCTTAAATTCCTACATCATGTCCAAGCCAGCAAAGCCGGCTAAAAAGTGAATAATCGACAACTAAAACTTGAATTGTACTACTTCTTACTGGCTATTACTTCAACTTAGAAGCTTCTTCTGTGTTTTACTATGGTGCTTTTAGTGTCTCCGCATACCGCAGCACGCGACATGGCTTTGCAGCCGACAAATGTAACCGTTTCAGAAATAAGAGTGGCCAAAGTGACGATCTGGCTTTAAGTCGATTCGATAACAAATGACGAAAACGGACGTATTTCTCAGGTTTTTACTACATATGAACACTTTTCACATTCTCCCGTGCAACGCGGCTGCAAGTCCTACTTTCATGCAAAATCTTAAGTTCCTACATCATGTCCAAGCCACAAAAGCCGGCTAAAAAGTGAATAATCGACAACTAAAACTTGAATTGTACTACTTCTTACTGACTATTACTTCAACTTAGAAGCTTCTTCTGTGTTCTACTATGGTGCTTTTAGTGTTTCCACATACCGCAGCACACGACATATCTTTGCAGACGATAAATGTAACCGTCTCAGAGAGAAAAGCGGCCAATGTGACGATCTGGCTTTAAGTCGATTCGATAACAAATGACGATAACGGACGGATTTCTCAGGATTTTACTACATATGAACTCTTTTTACATTCTCCCGCCAACGCGGCTGCTAGTCCTCCTCTCATGCAAAATCTTAAGGTCCTAGGTCATGTCCAAGTCACCAAAGCCGGATAAAAAGCGAATAATCGACAACTAAAACTTGAATTGTACTACTTCTTACTGCCTATTACTTCAACTTAGAAGCTTCTTCTGTGTTGTACTATGGTGCTTTGTCTCTGCATACCGCAGAACGCGACATAGCTTTGCAGAAGATAAATGTAACCGTCTCAGAGAGAAAAGCGGCCAATGTGACGATCTGGCTTTAAGTCGATTCGATAACAAATGACGAAAACGGACGGATTTCTCACGTTTTTACTACATATGAACACATTTCACATTCTCCCGTGCAACGCGGCTGTTAGTCCTCCTTTCATGCAAAATCTTAAGGTACTAGGTCATGTAGAAGCCAATAACGCTTCTAAAAAGTGATAATCGACAACTAAAACTTGAATTGTACTACTTCTTACTGGCTACTGCTTCAACTTACATTCTTCTTCTGTGTTCTACTATTGTGCTTTTAATGTCTCCGCATACCGCAGCACGTGACATAGCTTTGCAGACGATAAATGTAACCGTTTCAGGGAGAAAAGCGGCCAATGTGACGATCTGGCTTTAAGTCGATTCGATAACAAATGACGAAAACGGACGGATTTCTCAGGTTTTTACTACATATGAACACTTTTCACATTCTCCCGTGCAACGCGGCTGCAAGTCCTACTTTCATGCAAAATCTTAAGTTCCTACATCATGTCCAAGCCACCAAAGCCGGCTAAAAAGTGAATAATCGACAACTAAAACTTGAATTGTACTACTTCTTACTGACTATTACTTCAACTTAAGAAGCTTCTTCTGTGTTCTACTATGGTGCTTTTAGTGTTTCCGCATACCGCAGCACACGACATATCTTTGCAGACGATAAATGTAACCGTCTCAGAGAGAAAAGCGGCCAATGTGACGATCTGGCTTTAAGTCGATTCGATAACAAATGACGATAACGGACGGATTTCTCAGGATTTTACTACGTATGAACCCTTTTTACATTCCCCCGCCAACGCGGCTGCTAGTCCTCCTCTCATGCAAAATCTTAACGTTCCACCTATTGTCCAAGGCACCAAAGCCGGCTACAAATCAATTGTCGATAAACAAAACAAGAATTGTACTGCTTCTTACTGACTATTGATTCAACTTAGAAGTTTCTTCTGTGTTCTACTATGGTGCTTTTAGTGTTTCCGCATACCGCAGCACGCGACATAGCTTTGCAGACGATAAATGTAACCGTCTCAGAGAGAAAAGCGGCCAATGTGACGATCTGGCATTAAGTCGATTCGATAACAAATGACGAAAACGGACGGATTTCTCAGGTTTTTACTACATATGAAAACTTTTTACATTCTCCCGTGCAAAGGGGCTGCTAGTCCTCCTTTCATGCAAAATCTTGAGGTCCTAGGTCATGTCCAAACCACCAAAGCCGGCTAAAAAGTGAATAATCGACAACTAAAACTTCAATTGTACTACTTCTTACTGGCTATTACTTCAACTTAGAAGCTTCTTCTGTGTTCTACTATGGTGCTTTTAGTGTCTCCGCATACCGCAGCACGCGACGTAGCTTTGCAGACGATAAATATAACCGTCTCAGAGAGAAGAGCGGCCAATGTGACGATCTGGCTTTAAGTCGATTCGATAACAAATAACGAAAACGGACGGATTTCTCAGGTGTTTACTATATATGAGCACTTTTCACATTCTCCCGTGCAACGCGGCTGCTAGTCCTCCTTTCATGCAAAGTCTTAAATTCCTACATCATGTCCAAGCCAGCAAAGCCAGCTAAAAAGTGAATAATCGACAACTAAAACTTGAATTGTACTACTTCTTACTGGCTATTACTTCAACTTAGAAGCTTCTTCTGTGTTTTACTATGGTGCTTTTAAGGTCTCCGCATACCGCAGCACGCGACATAGCTTTGCAGCCGACAAATGTAACCGTTTCAGAAATAAGAGTGGCCAAAGTGACGATCTGGCTTTAAGTCGATTCGATAACAAATGACGAAAACGGACGTATTTCTCAGGTTTTTACTACATATGAACACTTTTCACATTCTCCCGTGCAACGCGGCTGCAAGTCCTACTTTCATGCAAAATCTTAAGTTCCTACATCATGTCCAAGCCACCAAAGCCGGCTAAAAAGTGAATAATCGACAACTAAAACTTGAATTGTACTACTTCTTACTGACTATTACTTCAACTTAGAAGCTTCTTCTGTGTTCTACTATGGTGCTTTTAGTGTTTCCACATACCGCAGCACACGACATATCTTTGCAGACGATAAATGTAACCGTCTCAGAGAGAAAAGCGGCCAATGTGACGATCTGGCTTTAAGTCGATTCGATAACAAATGACGATAACGGACGGATTTCTCAGGATTTTACTACATATGAACCCTTTTTACATTCTCCCGCCAACGCGGCTGCTAGTCCTCCTTTCATGCAAAATCTTAACGTTCCACCTATTGTCCAAGGCACCAAAGCCGGCTACAAATCAATTGTCGATAAACAAAACAAGAATTGTACTGCTTCTTACTGACTATTGCTTCAACTTAGAAGTTTCTTCTGTGTTCTACTATGGTGCTTTTAGTGTTTCCGCATACCGCAGCACGCGACATAGCTTTGCAGACGATAAATGTAACCGTCTCAGAGAGAAAAGCGGCCAATGTGACGATCTGGCATTAAGTCGATTCGATAACAAATGACGAAAACGGACGGATTTCTCAGGTTTTTACTACATATGAAAACTTTTTACATTCTCCCGTGCAAAGGGGCTGCTAGTCCTCCTTTCATGCAAAATCTTGAGGTCCTAGGTCATGTCCAAACCACCAAAGCCGGCTAAAAAGTGAATAATCGACAACTAAAACTTCAATTGTACTACTTCTTACTGGCTATTACTTCAACTTAGAAGCTTCTTCTGTGTTCTACTATGGTGCTTTTAGTGTCTCCGCATACCGCAGCACGCGACGTAGCTTTGCAGACGATAAATATAACCGTCTCAGAGAGAAGTGCGGCCAATGTGACGATCTGGCTTTAAGTCGATTCGATAACAAATAACGAAAACGGACGGATTTCTCAGGTGTTTACTATATATGAGCACTTTTCACATTCTCCCGTGCAACGCGGCTGCTAGTCCTCCTTTCATGCAAAGTCTTAAATACCTACATCATGTCCAAGCCAGCAAAGCCGGCTAAAAAGTGAATAATCGACAACTAAAACTTGAATTGTACTACTTCTTACTGGCTATTACTTCAACTTAGAAGCTTCTTCTGTGTTTTACTATGGTGCTTTTAGTGTCTCCGCATACCGCAGCACGCGACATAGCTTTGCAGACTATAAATGTAACCGTTTCAGAAATAAGAGTGGCCAAAGTGACGATCTGGCTTTAAGTCGATTCGATAACAAATGACGAAAACGGACGTATTTCTCAGGTTTTTACTACATATGAACCCTTTTCTCATTCTCGCGTGCAACGCGGCTGCTAGTCCTCCTTTCATGCAAAATCTTAAGGTTCCACCTCATGTCCAAGGCACCAAAGCCGGCTAAAAATCGATACTCGATAACCAAAACTTAAATTGTACTGCTTCTTACTGGCTATTGCTTCAACTTAGAAGATTTTTCTGTGTTCTACTATGGTGCTTTTAGTGTCTCCGCATACCGCAGCACGCGACATAGCTTTGCAGACGATAAATGTAACCGTCTCAGAGAGAAAAGCGGCCAATGTGACGATCTGGCTTTAAGTCGATTCGATAACAAATGACGAAAACGGACGGATTTCTCAGGTTTTTACTACATATGAACACTTTTCACATTCTCCCGTGCACCGCGGCTGCTAGTCATCCTTTCATGCAAAATATTAAGGTCCTAGGTCATGTCCAAGCCACCAAAGCCGGTAAAATGTGAATAATCGACAACTAAAACTTGAATTGTACTACTTCTTACTGGCTATTGCTTCAACTTAGAAGCTTCTTCTGTGTTCTACTATGGTGCTTTTAGTGTCTCCGCATACCGCAGCACGCGACATAGCTTTGCAGACGATAAATGTAACCGATTCAGAGAGAAGAGCGGCCAATGTGACGATCTGGCTTTAAGTCGATTCGATAACAAATGACGAAAACGGACGGATTTCTCAGGTTTTTACTACATATGAACACATTTCACATTCTCCCGTACAACGCGGCTGTTAGTCCTCCTTTCATGCAAAGTCTTAAGGTCCTAGGTCATGTCCAAGTCACCAAAGCCGGATAAAAAGCGAATAATCGACAACTAAAACTTGAATTGTACTACTTCTTACTGCCTATTACTTCAACTTAGAAGCTTCTTCTGTGTTGTACTATGGTGCTTTGTCTCTGCATACCGCAGAACGCGACATAGCTTTGCAGAAGATAAATGTAACCGTCTCAGAGAGAAAAGCGGCCAATGTGACGATCTGGCTTTAAGTCGATTCGATAACAAATGACGAAAACGGACGGATTTCTCAGGTTTTTACTACATATGAACACATTTCACATTCTCCCGTACAACGCGGCTGTTAGTCCTCCTTTCATGCAAAATCTTAAGGTACTAGGTCATGTAGAAGCCAATAACGCTTCTAAAAAGTAATAATCGACAACTAAAACTTGAATTGTACTACTTCTTACTGGCTACTGCTTCAACTTAGATTCTTCTTCTGTGTTCTATTATTGTGCTTTTAATGTCTCCGCATACCGCAGCACGTGACATAGCTTTGCAGACGATAAATGTAACCGTTTCAGGGAGAAAAGCGGCCAATGTGACGATCTGTCTTTAAGTCGATTCGATAACAAATGACGAAAACGGACGGATTTCTCAGGTTTTCACTACATATGAACCCTTTTCACATTCTTCCGTGCAACGGGGCTGCTAGTCCTCCTTTCATGCAAAATCTTAAGGTACCACCTCATGTCCAAGGCACCAAAGCCGGCTAAAAATCAATTATCGATAACCAAAACTTGAATTGTACTGCTTCTTACTGACTATTGCTTCAACTTAGAAGCTTCTTCTGTGTTCTACTATGGTGCTTTTAGTGTTTCCGCATACCGCAGCACGCGACATAGCTTTGCAGACGATAAGTGTAACCGTTTCAGAGAGAAGAGCGGCCAATTTGACGATCTGGCTTTAAGTCGATTCGATAACAAATGACGAAAACGGACGGATTTCTCAGGTTTTTTCTACATATGAACCCTTTTCATATTCTCCCGTGCAACGCGGCTTCTATTCCTCCTTTCATGCAAAATCTTAAGGTCCTAGGTTATGTCCAAGCCACCATAGCCGGCTAAAAAATGAATAATCGACAACTAGAACTTGAATTGCACTACTTGTTACTGGTTATTGCTTCAACTTAGAAGCTTCTTCTGTGTTCTACTATGGTGCATTTAGTGTCTCCGCATACCGCAGCACGTGACATAGCTTTGCAGACGTAAATCTAACCGTTTCAGGGAGAAAAGCGGCCAATGTGACGATCTGGCTTTAAGTCGATTCGATAACACATGACGAAAACGGACGTATTTCTCAGGTTTTTACTACATATGAACACTTTTCACATTCTCCCGTGCAACGCGGCTGCAAGTCCTACTTTCATGCAAAATCCTAAGTTCCTACATCATGTCCAAGCCACCAAAGCCGGCTAAAAAGTGAATAATCGACAACTAAAACTTGAATTGTACTACTTCTTACTGACTATTACTTCAACTTAGAAGCTTCTTCTGTTTTCTCCTATGGTGCTTTTAGTGTTTCCGCATACCGCAGCACACGACATAGCTTTGCAGACGATAAATGTAACCGTCTCAGAGAGAAAAGCGGCCAATGTGACGATCTGGCTTTAAGTCGATTCGATAACAAATGACGATTACGGACGGATTTCTCAGGATTTTACTACATATGAACCCTTTTTACATTCTCCCGCCAACGCGGCTGCTAGTCCTCCTTTCATGCAAAATCTTAACGTTCCACCTCATGGCCAATGCACCAAAGCCGGCTACAAATCAATTGTCGATAAACAAAACAAGAATTGTACTGCTTCTTACTGACTATTGCTTCAACTTAGAAGTTTCTTCTGTGTTCTACTATGGTGCTTTTAGTGTTTCCGCATACCGCAGCACGCGACATAGCTTTGCAGACGATAAATGTAACCGTCTCAGAGAGAAAAGCGGCCAATGTGACGATCTGGCATTAAGTCGATTCGATAACAAATGACGAAAACGGACGGATTTCTCAGGTTTTTACTACATATGAAAACTTTTTACATTCTCCCGTGCAAAGGGGCTGCTAGTCCTCCTTTCATGCAAAATCTTGAGGTCCTAGGTCATGTCCAAACCACCAAAGCCGGCTAAAAAGTGAATAATCGACAACTAAAACTTCAATTGTACTACTTCTTACTGGCTATTACTTCAACTTAGAAGCTTCTTCTGTGTTCTACTATGGTGCATTTAGTGTCTCCGCATACCGCAGCACGCGACGTAGCTTTGCAGACGATAAATATAACCGTCTCAGAGAGAAGAGCGGCCAATGTGACGATCTGGCTTTAAGTCGATTCGATAACAAATAACGAAAACGGACGGATTTCTCAGGTGTTTACTATATACGAGCACTTTTCACATTCTCCCGTGCAACGCGGCTGCTAGTCCTCCTTTCATGCAAAGTCTTAAATTCCTACATCATGTCCAAGCCAGCAAAGCCGGCTAAAAAGTGAATAATCGACAACTAAAACTTGAATTGTACTACTTCTTACTGGCTATTACTTCAACTTAGAAGCTTCTTCTGTGTTTTACTATGGTGCTTTTAGTGTCTCCGCATACCGCAGCACGCGACATAGCGTTGCAGACGACAAATGTAACCGTTTCAGAAAGAAGAGTGGCCAAAGTGACGATCTGGCTTTAAGTCGATTCGATAACAAATGACGAAAACGGACGTATTTCTCAGGTTTTTACTACATATGAACCCTTTTCTCATTCTCCCGTGCAACGCGGCTGCTAGTCCTCCTTTCATGAAAAATCTTAAGGTTCCACCTCATGTCCAAGGCACCAAAGCCGGCTAAAAATCGATACTCGATAACCAAAACTTAAATTGTACTGCTTCTTACTGGCTATTGCTTCATTTTAGAAGATTTTTCTGTGTTCTACTATGGTGCTTTTAGTGTCTCCGCATACCGCAGCACGCGACATAGCTTTGCAGACGATAAATGTAACCGTCTCAGAGAGAAAAGCGGCCAATGTGACGATCTGGCTTTAAGTCGATTCGATAACAAATGACGAAAACGGACTGATTTCTCAGGTTTTTACTACATATGAACCCTTTTTACATTCTCCCGTGCAACGCGGCTGCTAGTCCTCCTTTCATGCAAAATCTTAAGATTCCACCTTATGTCCAAGACACCAAAGCCGGCAAAAAATTAATAATCGATTACCAAAACTTGAATTGTACTGCTTCTTACTGGCTATTGCTTCAACTTAGAAGATTCTTCTGTGTTCTACTATGGTGCATTTGGGGTCTCCGCATACCGCAGCACGCGACATAGCTTTGCAGACGAAAAATGTAACCGTCTCAGAGAGAAGAGCGGCCAATGTGACGATCTGGCTTTAAGTCGATTCGATAACAAATTACGAAAACGGACGGATTTCTCAGGTTTTTACTACATATGAACACTTTTCACATTCTCCCGTGCAACGCGGCTGCTAGTCCTCCTTTCATGCAATATCTTAATGTTCCACCTCATGTCCAAGGCACCAAAGCCGCCTAAAATCAATAATCGATAACCAAAACTTGAATTGTACTGCTTCTTACTGGCTATTGCTTCAACTTAAAAGCTTCATCTGTGTTCTAATATGGTGCTTTTAGTGTCTCCGCATACCGCAGCACGAGACATAGCTATGCAGACGATAAATGTAACCGTCTCAGAGAGAAAAGCGGCCAATGTGACGATCTGGCATTAAGTCGATTCGATAACAAATGACGAAAACGGACGGATTTCTCAGGTGTTTACTATATATGAACACTTTCCACATTCTCCCGTGCAACGCGGCTGCTAGTCCTCCTTTCATGCAAAATCTTATGTTCCTAGGTCATGTCCAAGCCACCAAAGCCGGCTAAAAAGTGAAGACTTGACAACTAAAACTTGAATTGTACTACTTCTTACTGGCTATTACTTCACTTTAGAAGCTTCTTCTGTGTTCTACTATGGTGCTTTTAGTGTTTCCGCATACCGCAGCACGCGACATAGCTTTGCAGACGATAAATGTAACCGTCTCAGAGAGAAAAGCGGCCAATGTGACGATCTGGCTTTAAGTCGATTCGATAACAAATGACGAAAACGGAAGGATTTCTCAGGTTTTTACTACATATGAACCCTTTTCACATTCTCCCGTGCAACGCGGCTGCTAGTCCTCCTTTCATGCAAAATCTTATGGTTCCACCTCATGTCCATGGCACCAAAGCCGGCTAAAAATCAATATTCGATAACCAAAACTTCAATTGTACTGCTTCTTACTGGCTATTGCTTCAACTTAGAAGCTTCTTCTGTGTTCTACTATGGTGCTTTTAGAGTCTCCGCATATCGCAGCAGGCGACATAGCTTTGCAGACGATAAATGTAACCGTCTCAGAGAGAAAAGCGGCCAATGTGACGATCAGGCTTTAAGTCGATTCGATAACAAATGACGAAAACGGACTGATTTCTTAGGTTTTTACTTTTCACATTCTCCCGTGAAACGGGGCTGCTAGTCCTCCTTTCATGCAAACTCTTAAGGTTCCACCTCATGTCCAAAGCACCAAGGCCGGCTAAAAATCAATAATCGACAACCAAAACTTGAATTGTACAGCTTCTTACTGGCTATTGCTTCAACTTAGAAGCTTCTTTTGTGTTCTACTATGGTGCATTTAGTGTCTCCGCATACCGCAGCACGCGACATAGCTTTGCAGACTATAAATGTAGCCGTCTCAGAGAGAAAAGCGGCCAATGTGACGATCTGGCTTTAAGTCGATTCGATAACAACTGACGAAAACGGACGGATTTCTCAGGTTTTTACTACATATGAACCCTTTTCACATTCTCCCCTGCAACGCGGCTGCTAGTCCTCCTTTCATGCAAAATCTTAATGTTCCACCTCATGTCCAAGGCACCAAAGCCGCCTAAAATTAATAATCGATAACCAAAACTTGAATTGTACTGCTTCTTACTGGCTATTGCTTCAACTTAAAAGCTTCATCTGTGTTCTAATATGGTGCTTTTAGTGTCTCCGCATACCGCAGCACGAGACATAGCTATGCAGACGATAAATGTAACCGTCTCAGAGAGAAAAGCGGCCAATGTGACGATCTGGCTTTAAGTCGATTCGATAACAAATGACGAAACCGGACGGATTTCTCAGCTTTTTACTACATATGAACACTTTTCACATTCTCCCTTGCAACGCGGCTGCTAGTCCTCCTTTCATGCAAAATCTTAATGTTCCACCTCATGTCCAAGACACCAAAGCCGGCAAAAAATTAATAATCGATAACCAAAACTTGAATTGTACTGCTTCTTACTGGGTATTGCTTCAACTTAGAAGATTTTTCTGTGTTCTACTATGGTGCTTTTAGTGTCTCCGTATACCGCAGCACGCGACATAGCTTTGCAGACGATAAATGTAACCGTCTCAGAGAGAAAAGCGGCCAATGTGACGATCTGGCTTTAAGTCGATTCGATAACAAATGACGAAAACGGACGGATTTCTCAGGTTTTTACTACATATGAACCCTTTTTACATTCTCCCGTGCAACGCGGCTGCTAGTCCTCCTTTCATGCAAAATCTTAAGATTCCACCTTATGTCCAAGACACCAAAGCCGGCAAAAAATTAATAATCGATAACCAAAACTTGAATTGTACTGCTTCTTACTGGCTATTGCTTCAACTTAGAAGCTTCTTCTGTGTTCTACTATGGTTCTCTTAGTGTCTCCGCATACCGCAGCACGCGACATAGCTTTGCAGACGATAAATGTAACCGTCTCAGAGAGAAAAGTGGCCAATGTGACGATCTGGCTTTAAGTCGATTCGATAACAAATGACGAAAACGGACGGATTTCTCAGGTTTTTACTACATATGAACACTTTTCACATTCTGCCGTGCAACGCGGCTGCTAGTCCTCCTTTCATGCAAAATATTAATGTTCCACCTCATGTCCAAGGCACCAAAGTCGGCTAAAAATCGATAATGGATAACCAAAACTTAAATTGTACTGCTTCTTACTGGCTATTGCTTCAACTTAGAAGATTTTTCTGTGTTCTACTATGGTGCTTTTAGTGTCTCCGCATACCGCAGCATGCGACATAGCTTTGCAGACAATAAATGTAACCGTCTCAGAGAGAAAAGCGGCCAATGTGACGATCTGGCTTTAAGTCGATTCGATAACAAATGACGAAAACGGACTGATTTCTCAGGTTTTTACTACATATGAACCCTTTTTACATTCTCCCGTGCAACGTGGCTGCTAGTCCTCCTTTCATGCAAAATCTTAAGATTCCACCTTATGTCCAAGACACCAAAGCCGGCAAAAAGTTAATAATCGATTACCAAAACTTGAATTGTACTGCTTCTTACTGGCTATTGCTTCAACTTAGAAGATTCTTCTGTGTTCTACTATGGTGCATTTGGGGTCTCCGCATAACGCAGCACGCGACATAGCTTTGCAGACGAAAAATGTAACCGTCTCAGAGAGAAAAGCGGCCAATGTGACGATCTGGCTTTAAGTCGATTCGATAACAAATTACGAAAACAGACGGATTTCTCAGGTTTTTACTACATATGAACACTTTTCACATTCTCCCGTGCAACGCGGCTGCTAGTCCTCCTTTCATGCAAAATCTTAATGTTCCACCTCATGTCCAAGGCAACAAAGCCGCCTAAAATCAATAATCGATAACAAAAACTTGAATTGTACTGCTTCTTACTGGCTATTGCTTCAACTTAAAAGCTTCATCTGTGTTCTAATATGGTGCTTTTAGTGTCTCCGCATACCGCAGCACGAGACATAGCTATGCAGACGATAAATGTAACCGTCTCAGAGAGAAAAGCGGCCAATGTGACGATCTGGCTTTAAGTCGATTCGATAACAAATGACGAAAACGGACGGATTTCTCAGGTGTTTACTATATATGAACACTTTTCACATTCTGCCGTGCAACGCGGCTGCTAGTCCTCCTTTCATGCAAAATCTTATGTTCCTAGGTCATGTCCAAGCCACCAAAGCCGGCTAAAAAGTGAATACTTGACAACTAAAACTTGAATTGTACTACTTCTTACTGGCTATTACTTCAACTTAGAAGCTTCTTCTGTGTTCTACTATGGTGCTTTTAGTGTTTCCGCATACCGCAGCACGCGACATAGCTTTGCAGACGATAAATGTAACCGTCTCAGAGAGAAAAGCGGCCAATGTGACGATCTGGCTTTAAGTCGAGTCGATAACAAATGACGAAAACGGACGGATTTCTCAGGTTTTTACTACATCTGAACCCTTTTCACATTCTCCCGTGCAACGCGGCTGCTAGTCCTCCTTTCATGCAAAATCTTATGGTTCCACCTCATGCCCATGGCACCAAAGCCGGCTAAAAATCAATATTCGAAAACCAAAACTTGAATTGTACTGCTTCTTACTGGCTATTGCTTCAACTTAGAAGCTTCTTCTGTGTTCTACTATGGTGCTTTTAGAGTCTCCGCATACCGCAGCAGGCGACATAGCTTTGCAGACGATAAATGTAACCGTCTCAGAGAGAAAAGCGGCCAATGTGACGATCTGGCTTTAAGTCGATTCGATAACAAATGACGAAAACGGACTGATTTCTTAGGTTTTTACTTTTCACATTCTGCCGTGCAACGCGGCTGCTAGTCCTCCTTTCATGCAAAATCTTAAGGTCCTAGGTCATGTCCAAGCCACCAAAGCCGGCTTAAAAGGGAATAATCGACAACTAAAACTTGAATTGTACTACTTCTTACTGGCTATTACGTCAACTTAGAAGCTTCTTCTGTGTTCTACTATGGTGTTTGTAGTGTCTCCGCATACCGCAGCACGCGACATAGCTTTGCAGACGATAAATGTAACCGTCTCAGAGAGAAAAGCGGCCAATGTGACGATCTGGCTTTAAGTCGATTCGACAACAAATGACGAAAACGGACGGATTTCTCAGGTTTTTACTACATATGAACACTTTTCACATTCTCCCGTGCAACGCGCTGCCAGTCCTCCTTTCATGCAAAATCTTAAGGTTCCACCTCATGTCCAATACACCAAAGCCGGCTAAAAATCAATTATCGATAAACTAAACAAGAATTTTACTGCTTCTTACTGACTATTGCTTCAACTTAGAAGTTTCTTCTGTGTTCTACTATGATGCTTTTATTGTTTCCGCGTACCGCAGCACGCGACATATCTTTGCAGACGATAAATGTAACCGTCTCAGAGAGAAAAGCGGCCAACGTGACGATCTGGCTTTAAGTCGATTCGATAACAAATGACGAAAATGGACGGATTTATCAGGTTTTTACTACATATGAACACTTTTTACATTCTCCCGTGCAACGGGGCTGCTAGTCCTCCTTTCATGCAAAATCTTAAGGTCCTAGGTCATGTCCAAGCCACCAAAGCCGGCTAAAAAAGTGAATAATTGACAACTAAAACTTCAATTGTACTACTTCTTACTGGCTATTGCTTCAACTTAGAAGCTTCTTCTGTGCTCTACTATGGTGCTTTTAGTGTCTCCGCATGCCGCAGCACGCGACATATCTTTGCAGACGATAAATGTAACCGTCTCAGAGAGAAAAGCGGCCAACGTGACGATCTGGCTTTAAGTCGATTCGATAACAAATGACGAAAATGGACGGATTTATCAGGTTTTTACTACATATGAACACTTTTTACATTCTCCCGTGCAACGGGGCTGCTAGTCCTCCTTTCATGCAAAATCTTAAGGTCCTAGGTCATGTCCAAGCCACCAAAGCCGGCTAAAAAAGTGAATAATTGACAACTAAAACTTCAATTGTACTACTTCTTACTGGCTATTGCTTCAACTTAGAAGCTTCTTCTGTGTTCTACTATGGTGCTTTTAGTGTCTCCGCATACCGCAGCACGCGACATAGCTTTGCAGACGATAAATGTTACCGATTCAGAAAGAAGAGTGGCCAATGTGACGATCTCACTTTAAATCGATTCGATAACAAATGAAAACGGACGTATTTCTCAGGTTTTTACTACATTTGAACCCTTTTCTCATTCTCCCGTGCAACGCGGCTGCTAGTCCTCCTTTCATGCAAAATCTTAAGGTTCCACCTCATGTCCAAGGCACCAAAGCCGGCTAAAAATCAATAATCGATAACCAAAACTTGAATTGTACTGCTTCTTACTGGCTATTGCTTCAACTTAGAAGATTTTTCTGTGTTCTACTATGGTGCTTTTAGTGTCTCCGCATACCGCAGCACGCGACATAGCTTTGCAGACGATAAATGTAACCGTCTCAGAGAGAAAAGCGGCCAATGTGACGATCTGGCTTTAAGTCGATTCGATAACAAATAACGAAAATGGACGGATTTCTCAGGTTTTTACTACATATGAACACTTTTCACATTCTCCCGTGCGACTCGGCTGCTAATCCTCTTTTCATGCAGATTCTTAATGTTCCACCTCATGTTCAAGGCACCAAAGCCTCCTAAAAATCAATAATCGATAACCAAAACTTGAATTGTACTGCTTCTTACTGGCTATTGCTTCAACTTAGAAGATTCTTCTGTGTTCTACTATGGTGCATTTGGGGTCTCCGCATACCGCAGCACGCGACGTAGCTTTGCAGACGATAAATGTAACCGTCTCAGAGAGAAAAGCGGCCAATGTGACGATCTGGCTTTAAGTCGATTCGATAACAAATGACGGAAATGGACGGATTTATCAGGTTTTTACTACATTTGAACCCTTTTCTCATTCTCCCGTGCAACGCGGCTGCTAATCCTCCTTTCATGCAAAATCTTAAGGTTCCACCTCATGTCCAAGGCACCAAAGCCGGCTAAAAATCAATAATCGATAACCAAAACTTGAATTGTACTGCTTCTTACTGACTATTGCTTCAACTTAGAAGTTTCTTCTGTGTTCTACTATGATGCTTTTATTGTTTCCGCGTACCGCAGCACGCGACATATCTTTGCAGACGATAAATGTAACCGTCTCAGAGAGAAAAGCGGCCAACGTGACGATCTGGCTTTAAGTCGATTCGATAACAAATGACTAAAATGGACGGATTTATCAGGTTTTTACTACATATGAACACTTTTTACATTCTCCCGTGCAACGGGGCTGCTAGTCCTCCTTTCATGCAAAATCTTAAGGTCCTAGGTCATGTCCAAGCCACCAAAGCCGGCTAAAAAAGTGAATAATTGATAACTAAAACTTCAATTGTACTACTTCTTACTGGCTATTGCTTCAACTTAGAAGCTTCTTCTGTGTTTTACTATGGTGCTTTTAGTGTCTCCGCATACCGCAGCACGCGACATAGCTTTGCAGACGATAAATGTAACCGATTCAGAAAGAAGAGTGGCCAATGTGACGATCTCACTTTAAATCGATTCGATAACAAATGACGAAAACGGACGGATTTCTCAGGTTTTTACTACATTTGAACCCTTTTCTCATTCTCCCGTGCAACGCGGCTGCTAGTCCTCCTTTCATGCAAAATCTTAAGGTTCCACCTCATGCCCAAGCCACCAAAGCCGGCTAAAAAAGTGAATAATTGACAACTAAAACTTCAATTGTACTACTTCTTACTGGCTATTTCTTCAACTTAGAAGCTTCTTCTGTGTTTTACTATGGTGCTTTTAGTGTCTCCGCATACCGCAGCACGCGACATAGCTTTGCAGACGACAAATGTAACCGTTTCAGAAAGAAGAGTGGCCAAAGTGACGATCTGGCTTTAAGTCGATTCGATAACAAATGACGAAAACGGACGTATTTCTCAGGTTTTTACTACATATGAACCCTTTTCTCATTCTCCCGTGCAACGCGACTGCTAGTCCTCCTTTCATGCAAAATCTTAAGGTTCCACCTCATGTCCAAGGCACCAAAGCCGGCTAAAAATCGATACTCGATAACCAAAACTTAAATTGTACTGCTTCTTACTGGCCATTGCTTCAACTTAGAAGATTTTTCTGTGTTCTACTATGGTGCTTTTAGTGTCTCCGCATACCGCAGCACGCGACATAGCTTTGCAGACGATAAATGTAACCGTCTCAGAGAGAAAAGCGGCCAATGTGACGATCTGGCTTTAAGTCGATTCGATAACAAATGACGAAAACGGACGGATTTCTCAGGTTTTTACTACATATGAACCCTTTTTACATTCTCCCGTTCAACGCGGCTGCTAGTCCTCCTTTCATGCAAAATCTTAAGATTCCACCTTATGTCCAAGACACCAAAGCCGGCAAAAAATTAATAATCGATTACCAAAACTTGAATTGTACTGCTTCTTACTGGCTATTGCTTCAACTTAGAAGATTCTTCTGTGTTCTACTATGCTGCATTTTGGGTCTCCGCATACCGCAGCACGCGACGTAGCTTTGCAGACGATAAATGTAACCGTCTCAGAGAGAAAAGCGGCCAATGTAACGATCAGGCTTTAAGTCGATTCGATAGCAATTGACGAAAACGGACGGATTTCTCAGGTGTTTACTATATATGAACACATTTCACATTCTCCCGTGCAACGCGGCTGCTAGTCCTCCTTTCATGCAAAATCTTAAGTTCCTAGATCATGTCCAAGCCACCAAAGCCTGCTAAAAAGTGAATAATCGACAACTAAAACTTGAATTGTACTTCTTCTTACTGGCTATTACTTCAACTTAGAAGCTTCTTCTGTGTTCTACTCTGGTGCTTTTAGTGTTTTCGCATACCGCAGCACGCGACATATCTTTGCAGACGAAAAATGTAACCGTCTCAGAGAGAAAAGCGGCCAATGTGACGATCTGACTTTAAGTCGATTCGATAACAAATGACGAAAACGGACGCATTTCTCAGGATTTTACTACATGTGAACCCTTTTCACATTCTCCCGTGCAACGCGGCTGCTAGTCCTCCTTCCATGCAAAATCTTAAGGTCCTACGTCATGTCCAAGCCACCAAAGCCGGCTAAAAAGTGAATAATCGACAACTATATCTTGAATTGTACTACATTTTACTGACTATCGCTTCAACTTAGAAGCTTCTTCTGTGTTCTACTATGGTGCTTTTAGTGTTTCCGCATACCGCAGCACGCGACATAGCTTTGCAGACTATAAATGTAACCGTCTCAGAGAGAAAAGCGGCCAATGTGACGATCTGGCTTTAAGTCGATTCGATAACAAATGACGAAAACGGACGGATTTCTCAGGTTTTTACTACATATGAACCCTTTTCACATTCTCCCCTGCAACGCGGCTGCTAGTCCTTCTTTCATGCAAAATCTTAAGATACCACCTTATGTCCAAGACACCAAAGCCGGCAAAAAATTAATAATCGATAACCAAAACTTGAATTGTACTGCTTCTTACTGGCTATTGCTTCAACTTAGAAGCTTCTTCTGTATTCTACTATGGTGCTCTTAGTGTCTCTGCATACCGCAGCACGCGACATAGCTTTGCAGACGATAAATGTAACCGTCTCAGAGAGAAAAGCGGCCAAAGTGACGATCTGGCTTTAAGTCGATTCGATAACAAATGACGAAAACGGACGTATTTCTCAGGTTTTTACTACATATGAACCCTTTTCTCATTCTCCCGTGCAACGCGGCTGCTAGTCCTCCTTTCATGCAAAATCTTAATGTTCCACCTCATGTCCAAGGCACCAAAGCCGGCTAAAAATCGATAATGGATAACCAAAACTTAAATTGTACTGCTTCTTACTGGCTATTGCTTCAACTTAGAAGATTTTTCTGTGTTCTACTATGGTGCTTTTAGTGTCTCCGCATACCGCAGCACGCGACGTAGCTTTGCAGACGATAAATATAACCGTCTCAGAGAGAAGAGCGGCCAATGTGACGATCTGGCTTTAAGTCGATTCGATAACAAATAACGAAAACGGACGGATTTCTCAGGTGTTTACTATATATGAGCACTTTTCACATTCTCCCGTGCAACGCGGCTGCTAGTCCTCCTTTCATGCAAAGTCTTAAATTCCTACATCATGTCCAAGCCAGCAAAGCCGGCTAAAAAGTGAATAATCGACTACTAAAACTTGAATTGTACTACTTCTTACTGGCTATTACTTCAACTTAGAAGCTTCTTCTGTGTTCTACTACGGTGCTTTTAGAGTCTCCGCATACCGCAGCAGGCGACATAGCTTTGCAGACGATAAATGTAACCGTCTCAGAGAGAAAAGCGGCCAATGTGACGATCAGGCTTTAAGTCGATTCGATAACAAATGACGAAAACGGACTGATTTCTTAGGTTTTTACTTTTCACATTCTCCCGTGAAACGGGGCTGCTAGTCCTCCTTTCATGCAAACTCTTAAGGTTCCACCTCATGTCCAAAGCACCAAGGCCGGCTAAAAATCAATAATCGACAACCAAAACTTGAATTGTACAGCTTCTTACTGGCTATTGCTTTAACTTAGAAGCTTCTTTTGTGTTCTACTATGGTGCATTTAGTGTCTCCGCATACCGCAGCACGCGACATAGCTTTGCAGACTATAAATGTAACCGTCTCAGAGAGAAAAGCGGCCAATGTGACGATCTGGCTTTAAGTCGATTCGATAACAAATGACGAAAACGGACGGATTTCTCAGGTTTTTACTACATATGAACCCTTTTCACATTCTCCCCTGCAACGCGGCTGCTAGTCCTCCTTTCATGCAAAATCTTAATGTTCCACCTCATGTCCAAGGCACCAAAGCCGCCTAAAATTAATAATCGATAACCAAAACTTGAATTGTACTGCTTCTTACTGGCTATTGCTTCAACTTAAAAGCTTCATCTGTGTTCTAATATGGTGCTTTTAGTGTCTCCGCATACCGCAGCACGAGACATAGCTATGCAGACGATAAATGTAACCGTCTCAGAGAGAAAAGCGGCCAATGTGACGATCTGGCTTTAAGTCGATTCGATAACAAATGACGAAACCGGACGGATTTCTCAGCTTTTTACTACATATGAACACTTTTCACATTCTCCCTTGCAACGCGGCTGCTAGTCCTCCTTTCATGCAAAATCTTAATGTTCCACCTCATGTCCAAGACACCAAAGCCGGCAAAAAATTAATAATCGATAACCAAAACTTGAATTGTACTGCTTCTTACTGGCTATTGCTTCAACTTAGAAGATTTTTCTGTGTTCTACTATGGTGCTTTTAGTGTCTCCGTATACCGCAGCACGCGACATAGCTTTGCAGACGATAAATGTAACCGTCTCAGAGAGAAAAGCGGCCAATGTGACGATCTGGCTTTAAGTCGATTCGATAACAAATGACGAAACCGGACGGATTTCTCAGCTTTTTACTACATATGAACACTTTTCACATTCTCCCTTGCAACGCGGCTGCTAGTCCTCCTTTCATGCAAAATCTTAATGTTCCACCTCATGTCCAAGACACCAAAGCCGGCAAAAAATTAATAATCGATAACCAAAACTTGAATTGTACTGCTTCTTACTGGCTATTGCTTCAACTTAGAAGCTTCTTCTGTGTTCTACTATGGTTCTCTTAGTGTCTCCGCATACCGCAGCACGCGACATAGCTTTGCAGACGAAAAATGTAACCGTCTCAGAGAGAAAAGTGGCCAATGTGACGATCTGGCTTTAAGTCGATTCGATAACAAATGACGAAAACGGACGGATTTCTCAGGTTTTTACTACATATGAACACTTTTCACATTCTGCCGTGCAACGCGGCTGCTAGTCCTCCTTTCATGCAAAATATTAATGTCCCACCTCATGTCCAAGGCACCAAAGTCGGCTAAAAATCGATAATGGATAACCAAAACTTAAATTGTACTGCTTCTTACTGGCTATTGCTTCAACTTAGAAGATTTTTCTGTGTTCTACTATGGTGCTTTTAGTGTCTCCGCATACCGCAGCATGCGACATAGCTTTGCAGACAATAAATGTAACCGTCTCAGAGAGAAAAGCGGCCAATGTGACGATCTGGCTTTAAGTCGATTCGATAACAAATGACGAAAACGGACTGATTTCTCAGGTTTTTACTACATATGAACCCTTTTTACATTCTCCCGTGCAACGTGGCTGCCAGTCCTCCTTTCATGCAAAATCTTAAGGTTCCACCTCATGTCCAAGGCACCAAAGCCGGCTAAAAATCGATACTCGATAACCAAAACTTAAATTGTACTGCTTCTTACTGGCCATTGCTTCAACTTAGAAGATTTTTCTGTGTTCTACTATGGTGCTTTTAGTGTCTCCGCATACCGCAGCACGCGACATAGCTTTGCAGACGATAAATGTAACCGTCTCAGAGAGAAAAGCGGCCAATGTGACGATCTGGCTTTAAGTCGATTCGATAACAAATGACGAAAACGGACGGATTTCTCAGGTTTTTACTACATATGAACCCTTTTTACATTCTCCCGTTCAACGCGGCTGCTAGTCCTCCTTTCATGCAAAATCTTAAGATTCCACCTTATGTCCAAGACACCAAAGCCGGCAAAAAATTAATAATCGATTACCAAAACTTGAATTGTACTGCTTCTTACTGGCTATTGCTTCAACTTAGAAGATTCTTCTGTGTTCTACTATGCTGCATTTTGGGTCTCCGCATACCGCAGCACGCGACGTAGCTTTGCAGACGATAAATGTAACCGTCTCAGAGAGAAAAGCGGCCAATGTAACGATCAGGCTTTAAGTCGATTCGATAGCAATTGACGAAAACGGACGGATTTCTCAGGTGTTTACTATATATGAACACATTTCACATTCTCCCGTGCAACGCGGCTGCTAGTCCTCCTTTCATGCAAAATCTTAAGTTCCTAGATCATGTCCAAGCCACCAAAGCCTGCTAAAAAGTGAATAATCGACAACTAAAACTTGAATTGTACTACTTCTTACTGGCTATTACTTCAACTTAGAAGCTTCTTCTGTGTTCTACTCTGGTGCTTTTAGTGTTTTCGCATACCGCAGCACGCGACATATCTTTGCAGACGAAAAATGTAACCGTCTCAGAGAGAAAAGCGGCCAATGTGACGATCTGACTTTAAGTCGATTCGATAACAAATGACGAAAACGGACGCATTTCTCAGGATTTTACTACATGTGAACCCTTTTCACATTCTCCCGTGCAACGCGGCTGCTAGTCCTCCTTCCATGCAAAATCTTAAGGTCCTACGTCATGTCCAAGCCACCAAAGCCGGCTAAAAAGTGAATAATCGACAACTAAATCTTGAATTGTACTACATTTTACTGACTATTGCTTCAACTTAGAAGCTTCTTCTGTGTTCTACTATGGTGCTTTTAGTGTTTCCGCATACCGCAGCACGCGACATAGCTTTGCAGACTATAAATGTAACCGTCTCAGAGAGAAAAGCGGCCAATGTGACGATCTGGCTTTAAGTCGATTCGATAACAAATGACGAAAACGGACGGATTTCTCAGGTTTTTACTACATATGAACCCTTTTCACATTCTCCCCTGCAACGCGGCTGCTAGTCCTTCTTTCATGCAAAATCTTAAGATACCACCTTATGTCCAAGACACCAAAGCCGGCAAAAAAATAATAATCGATAACCAAAACTTGAATTGTACTGCTTCTTACTGGCTATTGCTTCAACTTAGAAGCTTCTTCTGTATTCTACTATGGTGCTCTTAGTGTCTCTGCATACCGCAGCACGCGACATAGCTTTGCAGACGATAAATGTAACCGTCTCAGAGAGAAAAGCGGCCAAAGTGACGATCTGGCTTTAAGTCGATTCGATAACAAATGACGAAAACGGACGTATTTCTCAGGTTTTTACTACATATGAACCCTTTTCTCATTCTCCCGTGCAACGCGGCTGCTAGTCCTCCTTTCATGCAAAATCTTAATGTTCCACCTCATGTCCAAGGCACCAAAGCCGGCTAAAAATCGATAATGGATAACCAAAACTTAAATTGTACTGCTTCTTACTGGCTATTGCTTCAACTTAGAAGATTTTTCTGTGTTCTACTATGGTGCTTTTAGTGTCTCCGCATACCGCAGCACGCGACATAGCTTTGCAGACGATAAATGTAACCGTCTCAGAGAGAAAAGCGGCCAATGTGACGATCTGGCTTTAAGTCGATTCGATAACAAATGACGAAAACGGACTGATTTCTCAGGTTTTTACTACATATGAACCCTTTTTACATTCTCCCGTGCAACGCGGCTGCTAGTCCTCCTTTCATGCAAAATCTTAAGATTCCACCTTATGTCCAAGACACCAAAGCCGGCAAAAAATTAATAATCGATTACCAAAACTTGAATTGTACTGCTTCTTACTGGCTATTGCTTCAACTTAGAAGATTCTTCTGTGTTCTACTATGGTGCATTTGGGGTCTCCGCATACCGCAGCACGCGACATAGCTTTGCAGACGAAAAATGTAACCGTCTCAGAGAGAAAAGCGGCCAATGTGACGATCTGGCTTTAAGTCGATTCGATAACAAATTACGAAAACGGACGGATTTCTCAGGTTTTTACTACATATGAACACTTTTCACATTCTCCCGTGCAACGCGGCTGCTAGTCCTCCTTTCATGCAATATCTTAATGTTCCACCTCATGTCCAAGGCACCAAAGCCGCCTAAAATCAATAATCGATAACCAAAACTTGAATTGTACTGCTTCTTACTGGCTATTGCTTCAACTTAAAAGCTTCATCTGTGTTCTAATATGGTGCTTTTAGTGTCTCCGCATACCGCAGCACGAGACATAGCTATGCAGACGATAAATGTAACCGTCTCAGAGAGAAAAGCGGCCAATGTGACGATCTGGCTTTAAGTCGATTCGATAACAAATGACGAAAACGGACGGATTTCTCAGGTGTTTACTATATATGAACACTTTTCACATTCTCCCGTGCAACGCGGCTGCTAGTCCTCCTTCCATGCAAAATCTTATGTTCCTAGGTCATGTCCAAGCCACCAAAGCCGGCTAAAAAGTGAATACTTGACAACTAAAACTTGAATTGTACTACTTCTTACTGGCTATTACTTCAACTTAGAAGCTTCTTCTGTGTTCTACTACGGTGCTTTTAGAGTCTCCGCATACCGCAGCAGGCGACATAGCTTTGCAGACGATAAATGTAACCGTCTCAGAGAGAAAAGCGGCCAATGTGACGATCAGGCTTTAAGTCGATTCGATAACAAATGACGAAAACGGACTGATTTCTTAGGTTTTTACTTTTCACATTCTCCCGTGAAACGGGGCTGCTAGTCCTCCTTTCATGCAAACTCTTAAGGTTCCACCTCATGTCCAAAGCACCAAGGCCGGCTAAAAATCAATAATCGACAACCAAAACTTGAATTGTACAGCTTCTTACTGGCTATTGCTTTAACTTAGAAGCTTCTTTTGTGTTCTACTATGGTGCATTTAGTGTCTCCGCATACCGCAGCACGCGACATAGCTTTGCAGACTATAAATGTAACCGTCTCAGAGAGAAAAGCGGCCAATGTGACGATCTGGCTTTAAGTCGATTCGATAACAAATGACGAAAACGGACGGATTTCTCAGGTTTTTACTACATATGAACCCTTTTCACATTCTCCCCTGCAACGCGGCTGCTAGTCCTCCTTTCATGCAAAATCTTAATGTTCCACCTCATGTCCAAGGCACCAAAGCCGCCTAAAATTAATAATCGATAACCAAAACTTGAATTGTACTGCTTCTTACTGGCTATTGCTTCAACTTAAAAGCTTCATCTGTGTTCTAATATGGTGCTTTTAGTGTCTCCGCATACCGCAGCACGAGACATAGCTATGCAGACGATAAATGTAACCGTCTCAGAGAGAAAAGCGGCCAATGTGACGATCTGGCTTTAAGTCGATTCGATAACAAATGACGAAACCGGACGGATTTCTCAGCTTTTTACTACATATGAACACTTTTCACATTCTCCCTTGCAACGCGGCTGCTAGTCCTCCTTTCATGCAAAATCTTAATGTTCCACCTCATGTCCAAGACACCAAAGCCGGCTAAAAATTAATAATCGATAACCAAAACTTGAATTGTACTGCTTCTTACTGGCTATTGCTTCAACTTAGAAGATTTTTCTGTGTTCTACTATGGTGCTTTTAGTGTCTCCGTACACCGCAGCACGCGACATAGCTTTGCAGACGATAAATGTAACCGTCTCAGAGAGAAAAGCGGCCAATGTGACGATCTGGCTTTAAGTCGATTCGATAACAAATGACGAAACCGGACGGATTTCTCAGCTTTTTACTACATATGAACACTTTTCATATTCTCCCTTGCAACGCGGCTGCTAGTCCTCCTTTCATGCAAAATCTTAATGTTCCACCTCATGTCCAAGACACCAAAGCCGGCAAAAAATTAATAATCGATAACCAAAACTTGAATTGTACTGCTTCTTACTGGCTATTGCTTCAACTTAGAAGCTTCTTCTGTGTTCTACTATGGTTCTCTTAGTGTCTCCGCATACCGCAGCACGCGACATAGCTTTGCAGACGAAAAATGTAACCGTCTCAGAGAGAAAAGTGGCCAATGTGACGATCTGGCTTTAAGTCGATTCGATAACAAATGACGAAAACGGACGGATTTCTCAGGTTTTTACTACATATGAACACTTTTCACATTCTGCCGTGCAACGCGGCTGCTAGTCCTCCTTTCATGCAAAATATTAATGTTCCACCTCATGTCCAAGGCACCAAAGTCGGCTAAAAATCGATAATGGATAACCAAAACTTAAATTGTACTGCTTCTTACTGGCTATTGCTTCAACTTAGAAGATTTTTCTGTGTTCTACTATGGTGCTTTTAGTGTCTCCGCATACCGCAGCATGCGACATAGCTTTGCAGACAATAAATGTAACCGTCTCAGAGAGAAAAGCGGCCAATGTGACGATCTGGCTTTAAGTCGATTCGATAACAAATGACGAAAACGGACTGATTTCTCAGGTTTTTACTACATATGAACCCTTTTTACATTCTCCCGTGCAACGTGGCTGCTAGTCCTCCTTTCATGCAAAATCTTAAGATTCCACCTTATGTCCAAGACAGCAAAGCCGGCAAAAAGTTAATAATCGATTACCAAAACTTGAATTGTACTGCTTCTTACTGGCTATTACTTCAACTTAGAAGCTTCTTCTGTGTTCTACTATGGTGCTTTTAGTGTTTCCGCATACCGCAGCACGCGACATAGCTTTGCAGACGATAAATGTAACCGTCTCAGAGAGAAAAGCGGCCAATGTGACGATCTGGCTTTAAGTCGAGTCGATAACAAATGACGAAAACGGACGGATTTCTCAGGTTTTTACTACATCTGAACCCTTTTCTCATTCTCCCGTGCAACGCGGCTGCTAGTCCTCCTTTCATGCAAAATCTTATGGTTCCACCTCATGCCCATGGCACCAAAGCCGGCTAAAAATCAATATTCGAAAACCAAAACTTGAATTGTACTGCTTCTTACTGGCTATTGCTTCAACTTAGAAGCTTCTTCTGTGTTCTACTATGGTGCTTTTAGAGTCTCCGCATACCGCAGCAGGCGACATAGCTTTGCAGACGATAAATGTAACCGTCTCAGAGAGAAAAGCAGCCAATGTGACGATCTGGCTTTAAGTCGATTCGATAACAAATGACGAAAACGGACTGATTTCTTAGGTTTTTACTTTTCACATTCTCCCGTGAAACGGGGCTGCTAGTCCTCCTTTCATGCAAAATCTTTAGGTTCCACCTCATGTCCAAAGCACCAAGGCCGGCTAAAAATCAATAATCGACAACCAAAACTTGAATTGTACAGCTTCTTACTGGCTATTGCTTCAACTTAGAAGCTTCTTTTGTGTTCTACTATGGTGCTTTTAGTGTCTCCGCATACCGCAGCACGCGACATAGCTTTGCAGACGATAAATGTAACCGTCTCAGAGAGAAAAGCGGCCAATGTGACGATCTGGCTTTAAGTCGATTCGATAACACATTACGAAAACGGACGGATTTCTCATTTTTTTACTACATATGAACACTTTTCATATTCTCCCGTGCAACGCGGCTGCTAGTCCTCCTTTCATGCAAAATCTTAAGGTCCTAGGTCATGTCAAAGCCACCAAAGCCGGCTTAAAAGGGAATAATCGACAACTAAAACTTGAATTGTACTACTTCTTACTGGCTATTACGTCAACTTAGAAGCTTCTTCTGTGTTCTACTATGGTGTTTGTAGTGTCTCCGCATACCGCAGCACGCGACATAGCTTTGCAGACGATAAATGTAACCGTCTCAGAGAGAAAAGCGGCCAATGTGACGATCTGGCTTTAAGTCGATTCGATAACAAATGACGAAAACGGACGGATTTCTCAGGTTTTTACTACATATGAACACTTTTCACATTCTCCCGTGCAACGCGCTGCCAGTCCTCCTTTCATGCAAAATCTTAAGGTTCCACCTCATGTCCAATACACCAAAGCCGGCTAAAAATCAATTATCGATAAACTAAACAAGAATTTTACTGCTTCTTACTGACTATTGCTTCAACTTAGAAGTTTCTTCTGTGTTCTACTATGATGCTTTTATTGTTTCCGCGTACCGCAGCACGCGACATATCTTTGCAGACGATAAATGTAACCGTCTCAGAGAGAAAAGCGGCCAACGTGACGATCTGGCTTTAAGTCGATTCGATAACAAATGACGAAAATGGACGGATTTATCAGGTTTTTACTACATATGAACACTTTTTACATTCTCCCGTGCAACGGGGCTGCTAGTCCTCCTTTCATGCAAAATCTTAAGGTCCTAGGTCATGTCCAAGCCACCAAAGCCGGCTAAAAAAGTGAATAATTGACAACTAAAACTTCAATTGTACTACTTCTTACTGGCTATTGCTTCAACTTAGAAGCTTCTTCTGTGCTCTACTATGGTGCTTTTAGTGTCTCCGCATACCGCAGCACGCGACATATCTTTGCAGACGATAAATGTAACCGTCTCAGAGAGAAAAGCGGCCAACGTGACGATCTGGCTTTAAGTCGATTCGATAACAAATGACGAAAATGGACGGATTTATCAGGTTTTTACTACATATGAACACTTTTTACATTCTCCCGTGCAACGGGGCTGCTAGTCCTCCTTTCATGCAAAATCTTAAGGTCCTAGGTCATGTCCAAGCCACCAAAGCCGGCTAAAAAAGTGAATAATTGACAACTAAAACTTCAATTGTACTACTTCTTACTGGCTATTGCTTCAACTTAGAAACTTCTTCTGTGTTCTACTATGGTGCTTTTAGTGTCTCCGCATACCGCAGCACGCGACATAGCTTTGCAGACGATAAATGTAACCGATTCAGAAAGAAGAGTGGCCAATGTGACGATCTCACTTTAAATCGATTCGATAACAAATGACGAAAACGGACGTATTTCTCAGGTTTTTACTACATTTGAACCCTTTTCTCATTCTCCCGTGCAACGCGGCTGCTAGTCCTCCTTTCATGCAAAATCTTAAGGTTCCACCTCATGTCCAAGGCACCAAAGCCGGCTAAAAATCAATAATCGATAACCAAAACTTGAATTGTACTGCTTCTTACTGGCTATTGCTTCAACTTAGAAGATTTTTCTGTGTTCTACTATGGTGCTTTTAGTGTCTCCGCATACCGCAGCACGCGACATAGCTTTGCAGACGATAAATGTAACCGTCTCAGAGAGAAAAGCGGCCAATGTGACGATCTGGCTTTAAGTCGATTCGATAACAAATAACGAAAATGGACGGATTTCTCAGGTTTTTACTACATATGAACACTTTTCACATTCTCCCGTGCAACTCGGCTGCTAATCCTCTTTTCATGCAGATTCTTAATGTTCCACCTCATGTTCAAGGCACCAAAGCCTCCTAAAAATCAATAATCGATAACCATAACTTGAATTGTACTGCTTCTTACTGGCTATTGCTTCAACTTAGAAGATTCTTCTGTGTTCTACTATGGTGCATTTGGGGTCTCCGCATATCGCAGCACGCGACGTAGCTTTGCAGACGATAAATGTAACCGTCTCAGAGAGAAAAGCGGCCAATGTGACGATCTGGCTTTAAGTCGATTCGATAACAAATGACGGAAATGGACGGATTTATCAGGTTTTTACTACATTTGAACCCTTTTCTCATTCTCCCGTGCAACGCGGCTGCTAGTCCTCCTTTCATGCAAAATCTTAAGGTTCCACCTCATGTCCAAGGCACCAAAGCCGGCTAAAAATCAATAATCGATAACCAAAACTTGAATTGTACTGCTTCTTACTGACTATTGCTTCAACTTAGAAGTTTCTTCTGTGTTCTACTATGATGCTTTTATTGTTTCCGCGTACCGCAGCACGCGACATATCTTTGCAGACGATAAATGTAACCGTCTCAGAGAGAAAAGCGGCCAACGTGACGATCTGGCTTTAAGTCGATTCGATAACAAATGACTAAAATGGACGGATTTATCAGGTTTTTACTACATATGAACACTTTTTACATTCTCCCGTGCAACGGGGCTGCTAGTCCTCCTTTCATGCAAAATCTTAAGGTCCTAGGTCATGTCCAAGCCACCAAAGCCGGCTAAAAAAGTGAATAATTGATAACTAAAACTTCAATTGTACTACTTCTTACTGGCTATTGCTTCAACTTAGAAGCTTCTTCTGTGTTCTACTATGGTGCTTTTAGTGTCTCCGCATACCGCAGCACGCAACATAGCTTTGCAGACGATAAATGTAACCGATTCAGAAAGAAGAGTGGCCAATGTGACGATCTCACTTTAAATCGATTCGATAACAAATGACGAAAATGGACGGATTTCTCAGGTTTTTACTACATTTCAACCCTTTTCTCATTCTCCCGTGCAACGCGGCTGCTAGTCCTCCTTTCATGCAAAATCTTAAGGTTCCACCTCATGCCCAAGCCACCAAAGCCGGCTAAAAAAGTGAATAATTGACAACTAAAACTTCAATTGTACTACTTCTTACTGGCTATTGCTTCAACTTAGAAGCTTCTTGTGTGTTTTACTATGGTGCTTTTAGTGTCTCCGCATACCGCAGCACGCGACATAGCTTTGCAGACGACAAATGTAACCGTTTCAGAAAGAAGAGTGGCCAAAGTGACGATCTGGCTTTAAGTCGATTCGATAACAAATGACGAAAACGGACGTATTTCTCAGGTTTTTACTACATATGAACCCTTTTCTCATTCTCCCGTGCAACGCGACTGCTAGTCCTCCTTTCATGCAAAATCTTAAGGTTCCACCTCATGTCCAAGGCACCAAAGCCGGCTAAAAATCGATACTCGATAACCAAAACTTAAATTGTACTGCTTCTTACTGGCTATTGCTTCAACTTAGAAGATTTTTCTGTGTTCTACTATGGTGCTTTTAGTGTCTCCGCATACCGCAGCACGCGACATAGCTTTGCAGACGATAAATGTAACCGTCTCAGAGAGAAAAGCGGCCAATGTGACGATCTGGCTTTAAGTCGATTCGATAATAAATGACGAAAACGGACGGATTTCTCAGGTTTTTACTACATATGAACCCTTTTTACATTCTCCCGTGCAACGCGGCTGCTAGTCCTCCTTTCATGCAAAATCTTAAGATTCCACCTTATGTCCAAGACACCAAAGCCGGCAAAAAATTAATAATCGATTACCAAAACTTGAATTGTACTGCTTCTTACTGGCTATTGCTTCAACTTAGAAGATTCTTCTGTGTTCTACTATGCTGCATTTTGGGTCTCCGCATACCGCAGCACGCGACGTAGCTTTGCAGACGATAAATGTAACCGTCTCAGAGAGAAAAGCGGCCAATGTGACGATCAGGCTTTAAGTCGATTCGATAGCAATTGACGAAAACGGACGGATTTCTCAGGTGTTTACTATATATGAACACATTTCACATTCTCCCGTGCAACGCGGCTGCTAGTCCTCCTTTCATGCAAAATCTTAAGTTCCTAAATCATGTCCAAGCCACAAAAGCCTGCTAAAAAGTGAATAATCGACAACTAAAACTTGAATTGTACTACTTCTTACTGGCTATTACTTCAACTTAGAAGCTTCTTCTGTGTTCTACTATGGTGCTTTTAGTGTTTTCGCATACCGCAGCACGCGACATATCTTTGCAGACGAAAAATGTAACCGTCTCAGAGAGAAAAGCGGCCAATGTGACGATCTGACTTTAAGTCGATTCGATAACAAATGACGAAAACGGACGCATTTCTCAGGATTTTACTACATGTGAACCCTTTTCACATTCTCCCGTGCAACGCGGCTGCTAGTCCTCCTTCCATGCAAAATCTTAAGGTCCTACGTCATGTCCAAGCCACCAAAGCCGGCTAAAAAGTGAATAATCGACAACTAAATCTTGAATCGTACTACATTTTACTGACTATTGCTTCAACTTAGAAGCTTCTTCTGTGTTCTACTATGGTGCTTTTAGTGTTTCCGCATACCGCAGCACGCGACATAGCTTTGCAGACTATAAATGTAACCGTCTCAGAGAGAAAAGCGGCCAATGTGACGATCTGGCTTTAAGTCGATTCGATAACAAATGACGAAAACGGACGGATTTCTCAGGTTTTTACTACATATGAACCCTTTTCACATTCTCCCCTGCAACGCGGCTGCTAGTCCTTCTTTCATGCAAAATCTTAAGATACCACCTTATGTCCAAGACACCAAAGCCGGCAAAAAAATAATAATCGATAACCAAAACTTGAATTGTACTGCTTCTTACTGGCTATTGCTTCAACTTAGAAGCTTCTTCTGTATTCTACTATGGTGCTCTTAGTGTCTCTGCATACCGCAGCACGCGACATAGCTTTGCAGACGATAAATGTAACCGTCTCAGAGAGAAAAGCGGCCAAAGTGACGATCTGGCTTTAAGTCGATTCGATAACAAATGACGAAAACGGACGTATTTCTCAGGTTTTTACTACATATGAACCCTTTTCTCATTCTCCCGTGCAACGCGGCTGCTAGTCCTCCTTTCATGCAAAATCTTAATGTTCCACCTCATGTCCAAGGCACCAAAGCCGGCTAAAAATCGATAATGGATAACCAAAACTTAAATTGTACTGCTTCTTACTGGCTATTGCTTCAACTTAGAAGATTTTTCTGTGTTCTACTATGGTGCTTTTAGTGTCTCCGCATACCGCAGCACGCGACATAGCTTTGCAGACGATAAATGTAACCGTCTCAGAGAGAAAAGCGGCCAATGTGACGATCTGGCTTTAAGTCGATTCGATAACAAATGACGAAAACGGACTGATTTCTCAGGTTTTTACTACATATGAACCCTTTTTACATTCTCCCGTGCAACGCGGCTGCTAGTCCTCCTTTCATGCAAAATCTTAAGATTCCACCTTATGTCCAAGACACCAAAGCCGGCAAAAAATTAATAATCGATTACCAAAACTTGAATTGTACTGCTTCTTACTGGCTATTGCTTCAACTTAGAAGATTCTTCTGTGTTCTACTATGGTGCATTTGGGGTCTCCGCATACCGCAGCACGCGACATAGCTTTGCAGACGAAAAATGTAACCGTCTCAGAGAGAAAAGCGGCCAATGTGACGATCTGGCTTTAAGTCGATTCGATAACAAATTACGAAAACGGACGGATTTCTCAGGTTTTTACTACATATGAACACTTTTCACATTCTCCCGTGCAACGCGGCTGCTAGTCCTCCTTTCATGCAATATCTTAATGTTCCACCTCATGTCCAAGGCACCAAAGCCGCCTAAAATCAATAATCGATAACCAAAACTTGAATTGTACTGCTTCTTACTGGCTATTGCTTCAACTTAAAAGCTTCATCTGTGTTCTAATATGGTGCTTTTAGTGTCTCCGCATACCGCAGCACGAGACATAGCTATGCAGACGATAAATGTAACCGTCTCAGAGAGAAAAGCGGCCAATGTGACGATCTGGCTTTAAGTCGATTCGATAACAAATGACGAAAACGGACGGATTTCTCAGGTGTTTACTATATATGAACACTTTTCACATTCTCCCGTGCAACGCGGCTGCTAGTCCTCCTTCCATGCAAAATCTTATGTTCCTAGGTCATGTCCAAGCCACCAAAGCCGGCTAAAAAGTGAATACTTGACAACTAAAACTTGAATTGTACTACTTCTTACTGGCTATTACTTCAACTTAGAAGCTTCTTCTGTGTTCTACTACGGTGCTTTTAGAGTCTCCGCATACCGCAGCAGGCGACATAGCTTTGCAGACGATAAATGTAACCGTCTCAGAGAGAAAAGCGGCCAATGTGACGATCTGACTTTAAGTCGATTCGATAACAAATGACGAAAACGGACGCATTTCTCAGGATTTTACTACATGTGAACCCTTTTCACATTCTCCCGTGCAACGCGGCTGCTAGTCCTCCTTCCATGCAAAATCTTAAGGTCCTACGTCATGTCCAAGCCACCAAAGCCGGCTAAAAAGTGAATAATCGACAACTAAATCTTGAATCGTACTACATTTTACTGACTATTGCTTCAACTTAGAAGCTTCTTCTGTGTTCTACTATGGTGCTTTTAGTGTTTCCGCATACCGCAGCACGCGACATAGCTTTGCAGACTATAAATGTAACCGTCTCAGAGAGAAAAGCGGCCAATGTGACGATCTGGCTTTAAGTCGATTCGATAACAAATGACGAAAACGGACGGATTTCTCAGGTTTTTACTACATATGAACCCTTTTCACATTCTCCCCTGCAACGCGGCTGCTAGTCCTTCTTTCATGCAAAATCTTAAGATACCACCTTATGTCCAAGACACCAAAGCCGGCAAAAAAATAATAATCGACAACTAAAACTTGAATTGTACTACTTCTTACTGGCTATTGCTTCCACTTAGAAGCTTCTTCTGTGTTCTACTATGGTGCTTTTAGTGTCTCCGCATACCGCAGCACGCGACATATCTTTGCAGACGAAAAATGTAACCGTCTCAGAGAGAAAAGCGGCCAATGTGACGATCTGACTTTAAGTCGATTCGATAACAAATGACGAAAACGGACGCATTTCTCAGGATTTTACTACATGTGAACCCTTTTCACATTCTCCCGTGCAACGCGGCTGCTAGTCCTCCTTCCATGCAAAATCTTAAGGTCCTACGTCATGTCCAAGCCACCAAAGCCGGCTAAAAAGTGAATAATCGACAACTAAATCTTGAATCGTACTACATTTTACTGACTATTGCTTCAACTTAGAAGCTTCTTCTGTGTTCTACTATGGTGCTTTTAGTGTTTCCGCATACCGCAGCACGCGACATAGCTTTGCAGACTATAAATGTAACCGTCTCAGAGAGAAAAGCGGCCAATGTGACGATCTGGCTTTAAGTCGATTCGATAACAAATGACGAAAACGGACGGATTTCTCAGGTTTTTACTACATATGAACCCTTTTCACATTCTCCCCTGCAACGCGGCTGCTAGTCCTTCTTTCATGCAAAATCTTAAGATACCACCTTATGTCCAAGACACCAAAGCCGGCAAAAAAATAATAATCGATAACCAAAACTTGAATTGTACTGCTTCTTACTGGCTATTGCTTCAACTTAGAAGCTTCTTCTGTATTCTACTATGGTGCTCTTAGTGTCTCTGCATACCGCAGCACGCGACATAGCTTTGCAGACGATAAATGTAACCGTCTCAGAGAGAAAAGCGGCCAAAGTGACGATCTGGCTTTAAGTCGATTCGATAACAAATGACGAAAACGGACGTATTTCTCAGGTTTTTACTACATATGAACCCTTTTCTCATTCTCCCGTGCAACGCGGCTGCTAGTCCTCCTTTCATGCAAAATCTTAATGTTCCACCTCATGTCCAAGGCACCAAAGCCGGCTAAAAATCGATAATGGATAACCAAAACTTAAATTGTACTGCTTCTTACTGGCTATTGCTTCAACTTAGAAGATTTTTCTGTGTTCTACTATGGTGCTTTTAGTGTCTCCGCATACCGCAGCACGCGACATAGCTTTGCAGACGATAAATGTAACCGTCTCAGAGAGAAAAGCGGCCAATGTGACGATCTGGCTTTAAGTCGATTCGATAACAAATGACGAAAACGGACTGATTTCTCAGGTTTTTACTACATATGAACCCTTTTTACATTCTCCCGTGCAACGCGGCTGCTAGTCCTCCTTTCATGCAAAATCTTAAGATTCCACCTTATGTCCAAGACACCAAAGCCGGCAAAAAATTAATAATCGATTACCAAAACTTGAATTGTACTGCTTCTTACTGGCTATTGCTTCAACTTAGAAGATTCTTCTGTGTTCTACTATGGTGCATTTGGGGTCTCCGCATACCGCAGCACGCGACATAGCTTTGCAGACGAAAAATGTAACCGTCTCAGAGAGAAAAGCGGCCAATGTGACGATCTGGCTTTAAGTCGATTCGATAACAAATTACGAAAACGGACGGATTTCTCAGGTTTTTACTACATATGAACACTTTTCACATTCTCCCGTGCAACGCGGCTGCTAGTCCTCCTTTCATGCAATATCTTAATGTTCCACCTCATGTCCAAGGCACCAAAGCCGCCTAAAATCAATAATCGATAACCAAAACTTGAATTGTACTGCTTCTTACTGGCTATTGCTTCAACTTAAAAGCTTCATCTGTGTTCTAATATGGTGCTTTTAGTGTCTCCGCATACCGCAGCACGAGACATAGCTATGCAGACGATAAATGTAACCGTCTCAGAGAGAAAAGCGGCCAATGTGACGATCTGGCTTTAAGTCGATTCGATAACAAATGACGAAAACGGACGGATTTCTCAGGTGTTTACTATATATGAACACTTTTCACATTCTCCCGTGCAACGCGGCTGCTAGTCCTCCTTCCATGCAAAATCTTATGTTCCTAGGTCATGTCCAAGCCACCAAAGCCGGCTAAAAAGTGAATACTTGACAACTAAAACTTGAATTGTACTACTTCTTACTGGCTATTACTTCAACTTAGAAGCTTCTTCTGTGTTCTACTACGGTGCTTTTAGAGTCTCCGCATACCGCAGCAGGCGACATAGCTTTGCAGACGATAAATGTAACCGTCTCAGAGAGAAAAGTGGCCAATGTGACGATCTGGCTTTAAGTCGATTCGATAACAAATGACGAAAACGGACGGATTTCTCAGGTTTTTACTACATATGAACCCTTTTCACATTCTCCCCTGCAACGCGGCTGCTAGTCCTCCTTTCATGCAAAATCTTAATGTTCCACCTCATGTCCAAGGCACCAAAGCCGCCTAAAATTAATAATCGATAACCAAAACTTGAATTGTACTGCTTCTTACTGGCTATTGCTTCAACTTAAAAGCTTCATCTGTGTTCTAATATGGTGCTTTTAGTGTCTCCGCATACCGCAGCACGAGACATAGCTATGCAGACGATAAATGTAACCGTCTCAGAGAGAAAAGCGGCCAATGTGACGATCTGGCTTTAAGTCGATTCGATAACAAATGACGAAACCGGTCGGATTTCTCAGCTTTTTACTACATATGAACACTTTTCACATTCTCCCTTGCAACGCGGCTGCTAGTCCTCCTTTCATGCAAAATCTTAATGTTCCACCTCATGTCCAAGACACCATAGCCGGCAAAAAATTAATAATCGATAACCAAAACTTGAATTGTACTGCTTCTTACTGGCTATTGCTTCAACTTAGAAGATTTTTCTGTGTTCTACTATGGTGCTTTTAGTGTCTCCGCATACCGCAGCACGCGACATAGCTTTGCAGACGATAAATGTAACCGTCTCAGAGAGAAAAGCGGCCAATGTGACGATCTGGCTTTAAGTCGATTCGATAACAAATGACGAAAACGGACGGATTTCTCAGGTTTTTACTACATATGAACCCTTTTTACATTCCCCCGTGCAACGCGGCTGCTAGTCCTCCTTTCATGCAAAATCTTAAGATTCCACCTTATGTCCAAGACACCAAAGCCGGCAAAAAATTAATAATCGATAACCAAAACTTGAATTGTACTGCTTCTTACTGGCTATTGCTTCAACTTAGAAGCTTCTTCTGTGTTCTACTATGGTGCTCTTAGTGTCTCCGCATACCGCAGCACGCGACATAGCTTTGCTGACGATAAATGTAACCGTCTCAGAGAGAAAAGTGGCCAATGTGACGATCTGGCTTTAAGTCGATTCGATAACAAATGACGAAAACGGACGGATTTCTCAGGTTTTTACTACATATGAACACTTTTCACATTCTGCCGTGCAACGCGGCTGCTAGTCCTCCTTTCATGCAAAATCTTAATGTTCCACCTCATGTCCAAGGCACCAAAGTCGGCTAAAAATCGATAATGGATAACCAAAACTTAAATTGTACTGCTTCTTACTGGCTATTGCTTCAACTTAGAAGATTTTGCTGTGTTCTACTATGGTGCTTTTAGTGTCTCCGCATACCGCAGCATGCGACATAGCTTTGCAGACGATAAATGTAACCGTCTCAGAGAGAAAAGCGGCCAATGTGACGATCTGGCTTTAAGTCGATTCGATAACAAATGACGAAAACGGACTGATTTCTCAGGTTTTTACTACATATGAACCCTTTTTACATTCTCCCGTGCAACGTGGCTGCTAGTCCTCCTTTCATGCAAAATCTTAAGATTCCACCTTATGTCCAAGACACCAAAGCCGGCAAAAAATTAATAATCGATTACCAAAACTTGAATTGTACTGCTTCTTACTGGCTATTGCTTCAACTTAGAAGATTCTTCTGTGTTCTACTATGGTGCATTTGGGGTCTCCGCATACCGCAGCACGCGACATAGCTTTGCAGACGAAAAATGTAACCGTCTCAGAGAGAAAAGCGGCCAATGTGACGATCTGGCTTTAAGTCGATTCGATAACAAATTACGAAAACAGACGGATTTCTCAGGTTTTTACTACATATGAACACTTTACACATTCTCTCGTGCAACGCGGCTGCTAGTCCTCCTTTCATGCAAAATCTTAATGTTCCACCTCATGTCCAAGGCAACAAAGCCGCCTAAAATCAATAATCGATAACAAAAACTTGAATTGTACTGCTTCTTACTGGCTATTGCTTCAACTTAAAAGCTTCATCTGTGTTCTAATATGGTGCTTTTAGTGTCTCCGCATACCGCAGCACGAGACATAGCTATGCAGACGATAAATGTAACCGTCTCAGAGAGAAAAGCGGCCAATGTGACGATCTGGCTTTAAGTCGATTCGATAACAAATGACGAAAACGGACGGATTTCTCAGGTGTTTACTATATATGAACACTTTTCACATTCTGCCGTGCAACGCGGCTGCTAGTCCTCCTTTCATGCAAAATCTTATGTTCCTAGGTCATGTCCAAGCCACCAAAGCCGGCTAAAAAGTGAATACTTGACAACTAAAACTTGAATTGTACTACTTCTTACTGGCTATTACTTCAACTTAGAAGCTTCTTCTGTGTTCTACTATGGTGCTTTTAGTGTTTCCGCATACCGCAGCACGCGACATAGCTTTGCAGACGATAAATGTAACCGTCTCAGAGAGAAAAGCGGCCAATGTGACGATCTGGCTTTAAGTCGAGTCGATAACAAATGACGAAAACGGACGGATTTCTCAGGTTTTTACTACATCTGAACCCTTTTCACATTCTCCCGTGCAACGCGGCTGCTAGTCCTCCTTTCATGCAAAATCTTATGGTTCCACCTCATGCCCATGGCACCAAAGCCGGCTAAAAATCAATTATCGATAAACTAAACAAGAATTTTACTGCTTCTTGCTGACTATTGCTTCAACTTAGAAGTTTCTTCTGTGTTCTACTATGATGCTTTTATTGTTTCCGCGTACCGCAGCACGCGACATATCTTTGCAGACGATAAATGTAACCGTCTCAGAGAGAAAAGCGGCCTACGTGACGATCTGGCTTTAAGTCGATTCGATAACAAATGACGAAAATGGACGGATTTATCAGGTTTTTACTACATATGAACACTTTTTACATTCTCCCGTGCAACGGGGCTGCTAGTCCTCCTTTCATGCACAATCTTAAGGTCCTAGTTCATGTCCAAGCCACCAAAGCCGGCTAAAAAAGTGAATAATTGACAACTAAAACTTCAATTGTACTACTTCTTACTGGCTATTGCTTCAACTTAGAAGCTTCTTCTGTGTTCTACTATGGTGCTTTTAGTGTCTCCGCATACCGCAGCACGCGACATAGCTTTGCCGACTATAAATGTAACCGTCTCAGAGAGAAAAGCGGCCAATGTGACGATCTGGCTTTAAGTCGATTCGATAACAAATGACGAAAATGGACGGATTTTTCAGGTTTTTACTACATATGAACACTTTTCACATTTTCCCGTGCAACTCGGCTGCTAATCCTCTTTTCATGCAGAATCTTAATGTTCCACCTCATGTCCAAGGCACCAGAGCCTCCTAAAAATCAATAATCGATAACCAAAACTTGAATTGTGCTGCTTCTTACTGGCTATTGCTTCAACTTAGAAGCTTCTTCTGTGCTCTACTATGGTGCTTTTAGAGTCTCCGCATACCGCAGCACGCGACATAGCTTTGCAGACGATAAATGTAACCGTCTCAGAGAGAAAAGCGGCCAATGTGACGATCTGGCTTTAAGTCGATTCGATAACAAATGACGAAAACGGACGGATTTCTCAGGTGTTTATTATATTTGAACACTTTTCACTTTCTACCGTGGTACGCGGCTGCTAGTCCTCCTTTCATGCAAAATCTTAAGGTTCCACCTCATGTCCATGGCACTAAAGCCCCCTAAAAATAAATATTCGATAACCAAAACTTGAATTGTGCTGCTTCTTACTGGCTATTGCTTCAACTTAGAAGCTTCTTCTGTGCTCTACTATGGTGCTTTTAGAGTCTCCGCATACCGCAGCACGCGACATAGCTTTGCAGACGATAAATGTAACCGTCTCAGAGAGAAAAGCGGCCAATGTGACGATCTGGCTTTAAGTCGATTCAGTAACAAATGACGAAAACGGACGGATTTCTCAGGTTTTTACTACATATGAACCCTTTATCACATTCTCCCGTGCAACGCGGCTGCTAGTCCTCCTTTCATGCAAAATCTTAAGGTCCTAGGCCATGTCCAAGCCACCAAAGCCGGCTTATAAGTGAATAATCGACAACTAAAACTTGAATTGTACTACTTCTTACTGGCTATTGCTTCCACTTAGAAGCTTCTTCTGTGTTCTACTATGGTGCTTTTAGTGTCTCCGCATACCGCAGCACGAGACATAGCTTTGCAGACGACAAATGTAACCGACTCAGAGAGAAAAGCGGCCAATGTGACGATCTGGCCTTAAGTCGATTCGATAACAAATGACGAAAACGGACGGATTTCTCAGGTTTTTACTACATATCAACACTTTTCACATTCTCCCGTGCAACGCGGCTGCTAGTCCTCCTTTCATGCAAAATCTTAAGGTCCTAGGTCATGTCCAAGCCACCAAACCCGGCTAAAAAGTGAATAATCGACAACTAAAACTTGAGTTGTACTACTTCTTACTGGCTATTACTTCAACTTAGAAACTTCTTCTGTGTTCTACTATGGTGCTTTTAGTGTCTCCCCATACCGCAGCACGCGACGTAGCTTTGCAGACGATAAATGTAACCGTCTCAGAGAGAAAAGCGGCCAATGTGACGATCTGGCTTTAAGTCGATTCGATAACAAATGAGGAAAACGGACGGATTTTTCAGGTTTTTACTACATATGAACCCTTTTCACATTCTCCCGTGCAACGCGGCTGCTAGTCCTCCTTTCATGCAAAATCTTAACGTCCTAGGTCATGTCCAAGCCACCAAAGCCGGCTAAAAATCAATAATCGATAACCAAAACTTGAATTGTATTGCTTCTTACTGACTATTGCTTCAACTTAGAAGCTTCTTATGTGTTCTACTATGGTGCTTTTAGAGTTTACGCATACCGCAGCACGCGACATAGCTTTGCAGACGATAAATGTAACTGTCTCAGAGAGAAATGCGGCCAATGTGACGATCTGGCTTTAAGTCGATTCGATAACATATGACGAAAACGGACGGATTTCTCAGGTTTTTACTTTTCACATTCTCCCGTGCAACGGGGCTGCTAGTCCTCCTTTCATGCAAAATCTTAAGGTTCCACTTTATGTCCAAAGCACCAAGGCCGGCTAAAAATCAATATTCGATAACCAAAACTTGAATTGTACTGCTTCTTACTGGCTATTGCTTCAACTTAGAAGCTTCTTCTGTGTTCTACTATGGTGCTTTTAGAGTCTCCGCATACCGCAGCACGCGACATAGCGTTGCAGACGATAAATGTAACCGTCTCAGAGAGAAAAGCGGCCAATGTGACGATCTGGCTTTAAGTCGATTCGATAACAAATGACGAAAACGGTCGGATTTCTCAGGTTTTTACTACATATGAACCCTTTTCACATTCTTCCCTGCAACGCGGCTGCTAGTCCTCCTTTCATGCAAAATCTTAATGTTCCACCTCATGTCCAAGGCACCAAAGCCGCCTAAAATTAATAATCGATAACCAAAACTTGAATTGTACTGCTTCTTACTGGCTATTGCTTCAACTTAAAAGCTTCATCTGTGTTCTAATATGGTGCTTTTAGTGTCTCCGCATACCGCAGCACGAGACATAGCTATGCAGACGATAAATGTAACCGTCTCAGAGAGAAAAGCGGCCAATGTGACGATCTGGCTTTAAGTCGATTCGATAACAAATGACGAAACCGGACGGATTTCTCAGCTTTTTACTACATATGAACACTTTTCACATTCTCCCTTGCAACGCGGCTGCTAGTCCTCCTTTCATGCAAAATCTTAATGTTCCACCTCATGTCCAAGGCACTAAAGCCGGCAAAAAATTAATAATCGATAACCAAAACTTGAATTGTACTGCTTCTTACTGGCTATTGCTTAATCTTAGAAGCTTCTTATGTGTTCTACTATGGTGCTTTTAGAGTTTCCGCATACCGCAGCACGCGACATATCTTTGCAGACTATAAATGTAACCGTCTCAGAGAGAAAAGCGGCCAATGTGACGATCTGGCTTTAAGTCGATTCGATAACAAATGACGAAACCGGACGGATTTCTCAGCTTTTTACTACATATGAACACTTTTCACATTCTCCCGTGCAACGCTGCTGCTATTCCTCCTTTCATGCAAAATCTTAAGGTTCCACCTAATGTCCAAAGCACTAAGGCCGGCTAAAAATCAATAATCGATAACCAAAACTTGAATTGTACTGCTTCTTACTGGCTATTGCTTAATCTTAGAAGCTTCTTATGTGTTCTACTATGGTGCTTTTAGAGTTTCCGCATACCGCAGCACGCGACATATCTTTGCAGACTATAAATGTAACCGTCTCAGAGAGAAAAGCGGCCAATGTGACGATCTGGCTTTAAGTCGATTCGATAACAAATGACGAAAATGGACGGATTTTTCAGGTTTTTACTACATATGAACACTTTTCACATTTTCCCGTGCAACTGGGCTGCTAATCCTCTTTTCATGCAGAATCTTAATGTTCCACCTCATGTCCAAGGCACCAGAGCCTCCTAAAAATCAATAATCGATAACCAAAACTTGAATTGTGCTGCTTCTTACTGGCTATTGCTTCAACTTAGAAGCTTCTTCTGTGCTCTACTATGGTGCTTTTAGAGTCTCCGCATACCGCAGCACGCGACATAGCTTTGCAGACGATAAATGTAACCGTCTCAGAGAGAAAAGCGGCCAATGTGACGATCTGGCTTTAAGTCGATTCGATAACAAATGACGAAAACGGACGGATTTCTCAGGTGTTTATTATATTTGAACACTTTTCACATTCTACCGTGGTACGCGGCTGCTAGTCCTCCTTTCATGCAAAATCTTAAGGTTCCACCTCATGTCCATGGCACTAAAGCCCACTAAAAATAAATATTCGATAACCAAAACTTGAATTGTGCTGCTTCTTACTGGCTATTGCTTCAACTTAGAAGCTTCTTCTGTGCTCTACTATGGTGCTTTTAGAGTCTCCGCATACCGCAGCACGCGACATAGCTTTGCAGACGATAAATGTAACCGTCTCAGAGAGAAAAGCGGCCAATGTGACGATCTGGCTTTAAGTCGATTCAGTAACAAATGACGAAAACGGACGGATTTCTCAGGTTTTTACTACATATGAACCCTTTATCACATTCTCCCGTGCAACGCGGCTGCTAGTCCTCCTTTCATGCAAAATCTTAAGGTCCTAGGCCATGTCCAAGCCACCAAAGCCGGCTTATAAGTGAATAATCGACAACTAAAACTTGAATTGTACTACTTCTTACTGGCTATTGCTTCCACTTAGAAGCTTCTTCTGTGTTCTACTATGGTGCTTTTAGTGTCTCCGCATACCGCAGCACGTGACATAGCTTTGCAGACGACAAATGTAACCGACTCAGAGAGAAAAGCGGCCAATGTGACGATCTGGCCTTAAGTCGATTCGATAACAAATGACGAAAACGGACGGATTTCTCAGGTTTTTACTACATATCAACACTTTTCACATTCTCCCGTGCAACGCGGCTGCTAGTCCTCCTTTCATGCAAAATCTTAAGGTCCTAGGTCATGTCCAAGCCACCAAACCCGGCTAAAAAGTGAATAATCGACAACTAAAACTTGAGTTGTACTACTTCTTACTGGCTATTACTTCAACTTAGAAACTTCTTCTGTGTTCTACTATGGTGCTTTTAGTGTCTCCCCATACCGCAGCACGCGACGTAGCTTTGCAGACGATAAATGTAACCGTCTCAGAGAGAAAAGCGGCCAATGTGACGATCTGGCTTTAAGTCGATTCGATAACAAATGAGGAAAACGGACGGATTTTTCAGGTTTTTACTACATATGAACCCTTTTCACATTCTCCCGTGCAACGCGGCTGCTAGTCCTCCTTTCATGCAAAATCTTAACGTCCTAGGTCATGTCCAAGCCACCAAAGCCGGCTAAAAATCAATAATCGATAACCAAAACTTGAATTGTATTGCTTCTTACTGACTATTGCTTCAACTTAGAAGCTTCTTCTGTGTTCTACTATGGTGCTTTTAGAGTCTCCGCATACCGCAGCAGGCGACATAGCTTTGGAGACGATAAATGTAACCGTCTCAGAGAGAAAAGCGGCCAATGTGACGATCAGGCTTTAAGTCGATTCGATAACAAATGACGAAAACGGACTGATTTCTTAGGTTTTTACTTTTCACATTCTCCCGTGAAACGGGGCTGCTAGTCCTCCTTTCATGCAAAATCTTAAGGTTCCACCTCATGTCCAAAGCACCAAGGCCGGCTAAAAATCAATAATCGACAACCAAAATTTGAATTGTACAGCTTCTTACTGGCTATTGCTACAACTTAGAAGCTTCTTTTGTGTTCTACTATGGTGCATTTAGTGTCTCCGCATACCGCAGCACGCGACATAGCTTTGCAGACTATAAATGTAACCGTCTCAGAGAGAAAAGCGGCCAATGTGACGATCTGGCTTTAAGTCGATTCGATAACAAATGACGAAAACGGTCGGATTTCTGAGGTTTTTACTACATATGAACCCTTTTCACATTCTTCCCTGCAACGCGGCTGCTAGTCCTCCTTTCATGCAAAATCTTAATGTTCCACCTCATGTCCAAGGCACCAAAGCCGCCTAAAATTAATAATCGATAACCAAAACTTGAATTGTACTGCTTCTTACTGGCTATTGCTTCAACTTAAAAGCTTCATCTGTGTTCTAATATGGTGCTTTTAGTGTCTCCGCATACCGCAGCACGAGACATAGCTATGCAGACGATAAATGTAACCGTCTCAGAGAGAAAAGCGGCCAATGTGACGATCTGGCTTTAAGTCGATTCGATAACAAATGACGAAACCGGACGGATTTCTCAGCTTTTTACTACATATGAACACTTTTCACATTCTCCCTTGCAACGCGGCTGCTAGTCCTCCTTTCATGCAAAATCTTAATGTTCCACCTCATGTCCAAGGCACTAAAGCCGGCAAAAAATTAATAATCGATAACCAAAACTTGAATTGTACTGCTTCTTACTGGCTATTGCTTAATCTTAGAAGCTTCTTATGTGTTCTACTATGGTGCTTTTAGAGTTTCCGCATACCGCAGCACGCGACATATCTTTGCAGACTATAAATGTAACCGTCTCAGAGAGAAAAGCGGCCAATGTGACGATCTGGCTTTAAGTCGATTCGATAACAAATGACGAAACCGGACGGATTTCTCAGCTTTTTACTACATATGAACACTTTTCACATTCTCCCGTGCAACGCTGCTGCTATTCCTCCTTTCATGCAAAATCTTAAGGTTCCACCTAATGTCCAAAGCACTAAGGCCGGCTAAAAATCAATAATCGATAACCAAAACTTGAATTGTACTGCTTCTTACTGGCTATTGCTTAATCTTAGAAGCTTCTTTTGTGTTCTACTATGGTGCATTTAGTGTCTCCGCATACCGCAGCACGCGACATAGCTTTGCAGACTATAAATGTAACCGTCTCAGAGAGAAAAGCGGCCAATGTGACGATCTGGCTTTAAGTCGATTCGGTAACAAATGACGAAAACGGACGGATTTCTCAGGTTTTTACTACATATGAACACTTTTCACATTCTGCCGTGCAACGCGGCTGCTAGTCCTCCTTTCATGCAAAATCTTAATGTTCCACCTCATGTCCAAGGCACCAAAGTCGGCTAAAAAGTGAATACTTGACAACTAAAACTTGAATTGTACTACTTCTTACTGGCTATTACTTCAACTTAGAAGCTTCTTCTGTGTTCTACTATGGTGCATTTAGTGTCTCTGCATACCGCAGCACGAGACATAGCTATGCAGACGATAAATGTAACCGTCTCAGAGAGAAAAGCGGCCAATGTGACGATCTGGCTTTAAGTCGATTCGATAACAAATGACGAAAACGGACGGATTTCTCAGGTGTTTGCTATATATGAACACTTTTCACATTCTCCCGTGCAACGCGGCTGCTAGTCCTCCTTTCATGCAAAATCTTATGTTCCTAGGTCATGTCCAAGCCACCAAAGCCGGCTAAAAAGTGGATACTTGACAACTAAAACTTGAATTGTACTACTTCTTACTGGCTATTACTTCAACTTAGAAGCTTCTTCTGTGTTCTACTATGGTGCTTTTAGTGTTTCCGCATACCGCAGCACGCGACATAGCTTTGCAGACGATAAATGTAACCGTCTCAGAGAGAAAAGCGGCCAATGTGACGATCTGGCTTTAAATCGAGTCGATAACAAATGACGAAAACGGACGGATTTCTCAGGTTTTTACTACATCTGAACCCTTTTCACATTCTCTTTTGCAACGCGGCTGCTAGTCCTCCTTTCATGCAAAATCTTATGGTTCCACCTCATGCCCATGGCACCAAAGCCGGCTAAAAATCAATATTCGAAAACCAAAACTTGAATTGTACTGCTTCATACTGGCTATTGCTTCAACTTAGAAGCTTCTTCTGTGTTCTACTATGGTGCTTTTAGAGTCTCCGCATACCGCAGCAGGCGACATAGCTTTGCAGACGATAAATGTAACCGTCTCAGAGAGAAAAGCGGCCAATGTGACGATCTGGCTTTAAGTCGATTCGATAACAAATGACGAAAACGGACTGATTTCTTAGGTTTTTACTTTTCACATTCTCCCGTGAAACGGTGCTGCTAGTCCTCCTTTCATGCAAAATCTTAAGGTTCCACCTCATGTCCAAAGCACCAAGGCCGGCTAAAAATCAATAATCGACAACCAAAACTTGAATTGTACAGCTTCTTACTGGCTATTGCTTCAACTTAGAAGCTTCTTTTGTGTTCTACTATGGTGCTTTTAGTGTCTCCGCATACCGCAGCACGCGACATAGCTTTGCAGACGATAAATGTAACCGTCTCAGAGAGAAAAGCGGCCAATGTGACGATCTGGCTTTAAGTCGATTCGATAACACATTACGAAAACGGACGGATTTCTCATTTTTTTACTACATATGAACACTTTTCATATTCTCCCGTGCAACGCGGCTGCTAGTCCTCCTTTCATGCAAAATCTTAAGGTCCTAGGTCATGTCCAAGACACCAAAGCCGGCTTAAAAGGGAATAATCGACAACTAAAACTTGAATTGTACTACTCCTTACTGGCTATTACGTCAACTTAGAAGCTTCTTCTGCGTTCTACTATGGTGCTTGTAGTGTCTCCGCATACCGCAGCACGCGACATAGCTTTGCAGACGATAAATGTAACCGTCTCAGAGAGAAAAGCGGCCAATGTGACGATCTGGCTTTAAGTCGATTCGATAACAAATGACGAAAACGGACGGATTTCTCAGGTTTTTACTACATATGAACACTTTTCACATTCTCCCGTGCAACGCGGCTGCCAGTCCTCCTTTCATGCAAAATCTTAAGGTTCCACCTCATGTCCAATACACCAAAGCCGGCTAAAAATCAATTATCGATAAACTAAACAAGAATATTACTGCTTCTTACTGACTATTGCTTCAACTTAGAAGTTTCTTCTGTGTTCTACTATGATGCTTTTATTGTTTCCGCGTACCGCAGCACGCGACATATCTTTGCAGACGATAAATGTAACCGTCTCAGAGAGAAAAGCGGCCAACGTGACGATCTGGCTTTAAGTCGATTCGATAACAAATGACGAAAATGGACGGATTTATCAGGTTTTTACTACATATGAACACTTTTTACATTCTCCCGTGCAACGGGGCTGCTAGTCCTCCTTTCATGCAAAATCTTAAGGTCCTAGGTCATGTCCAAGCCACCAAAGCCGGCTAAAAAAGTGAATAATTGACAACTAAAACTTCAATTGTACTACTTCTTACTGGCTATTGCTTCAACTTAGAAGCTTCTTCTGTGTTCTACTATGGTGCTTTTAGTGTCTCCGCATACCGCAGCACGCGACATAGCTTTGCAGACCATAAATGAAACCGTCTCAGAGAGAAAAGCGGCCAATGTGACGATCTGGCTTTAAGTCGATTCGATAACAAATGACGAAAACGGACGGATTTCTCAGGTTTTTACTACATATGAACACTTTTCACATTCTCCCGTGCAACGCGGCTGCTATTCCTCCTTTCATGCAAAATCGTAAGGTTCCACCTAATGTCCAAAGCACCAAGGCCGGCTAAAAATCAATAATCGATAACCAAAACTTGAATTGTACTGCTTCTTACTGGCTATTGCTTAATCTTAGAAGCTTCTTATGTGTTCTACTATGGTGCTTTTAGAGTTTCCGCATACCGCAGCACGCGACATATCTTTGCAGACTATAAATGTAACCGTCTCAGAGAGAAAAGCGGCCAATGTGACGATCTGGCTTTAAGTCGATTCGATAACAAATGACGAAAATGGACGGATTTCTCAGGTTTTTACTACATGTGAACACTTTTCACATTTTCCCGTGCAACTCGGCTGCTAATCCTCTTTTCATGCAGAATCTTAATGTTCCACCTCATGTCCAAGGCCACAGAGCCTCCTAAAAATCAATAATCGATAACCAAAACTTGAATTGTACTGCTTATTACTGGTTATTGCTTCAACTTAGAAGCTTCTTCTGTGTTCTACTATGGTGCTTTTAGTGTCTCCGCATACCGCAGCACGCGACATAGCTTTGCAGACGATAAATGTAACCGATTCAGAAAGAAGAGTGGCCAATGTGACGATCTGGCTTTAAGTCGACTCGATAACAAATGACGAAAACGGACGGATTTCTTAGGTTTTTACTACATATGAACCCTTTTCTCATTCTCCCGTGCAACGCGGCTGCTAGTCCTCCTTTCATGCAAAATCTTAAGGTTCCACCTCATGTCCAAGGCACCAAAGCCGGCTAAAAATCAAGAATCGATAACCAAAACTTGAATTGTACTGCTTCTTACTGACTATTGCTTCAACTTAGAAGATTCTTCTGTGTTCTACTATGGTGCTTTTATTGTTTCCGCATTCCGCAGCATGCGACATAGCTTTGCAGACGAAAAATGTAACCGTCTCAGAGAGAAAAGCGGCCAATGTGACTATCTGGCTTTAAGTCGATTCGATAACAAATGACGAAAACGGACGGATTTCTCAGGTGTTTATTATATTTGAACACTTTTCACATTCTACCGTGGTACGCGGCTGCTAGTCCTCCTTTCATGCAAAATCTTAAGGTTCCACCTCATGTCCATGGCACTAAAGCCCCCTAAAAATCAATATTCGATAACCAAAACTTGAATTGTGCTGCTTCTTACTGGCTATTGCTTCAACTTAGAAGCTTCTTCTGTGCTCTACTATGGTGCTTTTAGAGTCTCCGCATACCGCAGCACGTGACATAGCTTTGCAGACGATAAATGTAACCGTCTCAGAGAGAAAAGCGGCCAATGTGACGATCTGGCTTTAAGTCGATTCAGTAACAAATGACGAAAACGGACGGATTTCTCAGGTTTTTACTACATATGAACCCTTTATCACATTCTCCCGTGCAACGCGGCTGCTAGTCCTCCTTTCATGCAAAATCTTAAGGTCCTAGGCCATGTCCAAGCCACCAAAGCTGGCTTATAAGTGAATAATCGACAACTAAAACTTGAATTGTACTACTTCTTACTGGCTATTGCTTCAACTTAGAAGCTTCTTCTGTGTTCTACTATGGTGCTTTTAGAGTCTCCGCATACCGCAGCACGAGACATAGCTTTGCAGACGACAAATGTAACCGTCTCAGAGAGAAAAGCGGCCAATGTGACGATCTGGCTTTAAGTCGATTCGATAACAAATGACGAAAACGAACGGATTTCTCAGGTTTTTACTACATATCAACACTTTTCACATTCTCCCGTGCAACGCGGCTGCTAGTCCTCCTTTCATGCAAAATCTTAAGGTCCTAGGTCATGTCCAAGCCACCAAACCCGGCTAAAAAGTGAATAATCGACAACTAAAACTTGAGTTGTACTACTTCTTACTGGCTATTACTTAAACTTAGAAACTTCTTCTGTGTTCTACTATGGTGCTTTTAGTGTCTCCGCATACCGCAGCACGCGACGTAGCTTTGCAGACGATAAATGTAACCGTCTCAGAGAGAAAAGCGGCCAATGTGACGATCTGGCTTTAAGTCGATTCGATAACATATGACGAAAACGGACTGATTTCTCAGGTTTTTACTTTTCACATTCTCCCGTGCAACGGGGCTGCTAGTCCTCCTTTCATGCAAAATCTTAAGGTTCCACTTTATGTCCAGAGCACCAAGGCAGGCTAAAAATTAATAATCGATAAACAAAACTTGAATTGTACTGCTTCTTACTGGCTATTGCTTCAACTTAGAAGCTTCTTCTGTGATCTACTATGGTGCTTTTAGTGTCTCCGCATACCGCAGCACGCGACATAGCTTTGCAGACGAAAAATGTAACCGTCTCAGAGAGAAAAGCGGCCAATGTGACGATCTGGCTTTATGTCGATTCGATAACAAAAGACGATAACGGACGGATTTCTCATGTTTTTACTACATATGAACCCTTTATCACATTCTCCCGTGCAACGCGGCTGCTAGTCATCCTTTCATGCAAAATCTTAAGGTCCTAGGTCATGTCCAAGCCACCAAAGCCGGCTAAAAAGTGAATAATCGACAACTAAAACTTGAATTGTACTACTTCTTACTGGCTATTGCTTCAACTTAGAAGCTTCTTCTGTGTTCTACTATGGTGCTTTTAGTGTCTCCGCATACCGCACCACGCGACATAGCTTTGCAGACGATAAATGTAACCGTCTCAGAGAGAAAAGCGGCCAATGTGACGATCTGGCTTTAAGTCGATTCGATAACAAATGACGAAAATGGACGGATTTCTCAGGTTTTTACTACATATGAACACTTTTCACATTTTCCCGTGCAACTCGGCTGCTAATCCTCTTTTCATGCAGAATCTTAATGTTCCACCTCATGTCCAAGGCACCAGAGCCTCCTAAAAATCAATAATCGATAACCAAAACTTGAATTGTACTGCTTATTACTGGTTATTGCTTCAACTTAGAAGCTTCTTCTGTGTTCTACTATGGTGCTTTTAGTGTCTCCGCATACCGCAGCACGCGACATAGCTTTGCAGACGATAAATGTAACCGATTCAGAAAGAAGAGTGGCCAATGTGACGATCTGGCTTTAAGTCGTTTCGATAACAAATGACGAAAACGGACGGATTTCTTAGGTTTTTACTACATATGAACCCTTTTCTCATTCTCCCGTGCAACACGGCTGCTAGTCCTCCTTTCATGCAAAATCTTAAGGTCCTAGGCCATGTCCAAGCCACCAAAGCCGGCTTATAAGTGAATAATCGACAACTAAAACTTGAATTGTACTACTTCTTACTGGCTATTGCTTCAACTTAGAAGCTTCTTCTGTGTTCTACTATGGTGCTTTTAGTGTCTCCGCATACCGCAGCACGAGACATAGCTTTGCAGACGACAAATGTAACCGTCTCAGAGAGAAAAGCGGCCAATGTGACGATCTGGCTTTAAGTCGATTCGATAACATATGACGAAAACGGACGGATTTCTCAGGTTTTTACTACATATCAACACTTTTCACATTCTCCCGTGCAACGCGGCTGCTAGTCCTCCTTTCATGCAAAATCTTAAGGTCCTAGGTCATGTCCAAACCACCAAACCCGGCTAAAAAGTGAATAATCGACAACTAAAACTTGAGTTGTACTACTTCTTACTGGCTATTACTTCAACTTAGAAACTTCTTCTGTGTTCTACTATGGTGCTTTTAGTGTCTCCGCATACCGCAGCACGCGACGTAGCTTTGCAGACGATAAATGTAACCGTCTCAGAGAGAAAAGCGGCCAATGTGACGATCTGGCTTTAAGTCGATTCGATAACAAATGACGAAAACGGACGGATTTCTCAGGTTTTTACTACATATGAACCCTTTTCACATTCTCCCGTGCAACGCGGCTGCTAGTCCTCCTTTCATGCAAAATCTTAACGTCCTAGGTCATGTCCAAGCCACCAAAGCCGGCTAAAAATCAATAATCGATAACCAAAACTTGAATTGTAATGCTTCTTACTGACTATTGCTTCAACTTAGAAGCTTCTTATGTGTTCTACTATGGTGCTTTTAGAGTTTCCGCATACCGCAGCACGCAACATAGCTTTGCAGACGATAAATGTAACCGTCTCAGAGAGAAAAGCGGCCAATGTGACGATCTGGCTTTAAGTCGATTCGATAACAAATGACGAAAACGGACGGATTTCTCAGGTTTTTACTACACATGAAACCTTTTCTCATTCTCCCGTGCAACGCGGCTGCTAGTCCTCCTTTCATGCAAAATCTTAAGGATTCTACCTCATGTCCAAGGCACCAAAGTCGGCTAAAAATCAATAATCGATAACCAAAACTTGAATTGTACTGCTTCTTACTGGCGATTCCTTCAACTTAGAAGCTTCTTCTGTGTTCTACTATGATGCTTTTAGAGTCTCCGCATACCGCAGAACGGGACATAGCTTTGCAGACGATAAATGTAACCGTCTCAGAGAGAAAAGCGGCCAATGTGACGATCTGGCTTTAAGTCGATTCGATAACAAATGACGAAAACGGACTGATTTCTCAGGTTTTTACTTTTCACATTCTCCCGTGCAACGGGGCTGCTAGTCCTCCTTTCATGCAAAATCTTAAGGTCCTAGGTCATGTCCAAGCCACCAAAGCCGGCTAAAAAGTGAATAATCGACAACTAAAACTTGAATTGTACTACTTCTTACTGGCTATTGCTTCAACTTAGAAGCTTCTTCTGTGTTCTACTATGGTGCTTTTAGTGTCTCCGCATACCGCAGCACGCAACGTAGCTTTGCAGACGATAAATGTAACCGTCTCAGAGAGAAAAGCGGCCAATGTGACGATCTGGCTCTAAGTCGATTCGATAACAAATGACGAAAACGGACGGATTTCTCAGGTGTTTATTATATTTGAACACTTTTCACATTCTACCGTGGTACGCGGCTGCTAGTCCTCCTTTCATGCAAAATCTTAAGGTTCCACCTCATGTCCATGGCACTAAAGCCCCCTAAAAATCAATATTCGATAACCAAAACTTGAATTGTGCTGCTTCTTACTGGCTATTGCTTCAACTTAGAAGCTTCTTCTGTGCTCTACTATGGTGCCTTTAGAGTCTCCGCATACCGCAGCACGTGACATAGCTTTGCAGACGATAAATGTAACCGTCTCAGAGAGAAAAGCGGCCAATGTGACGATCTGGCTTTAAGTCGATTCAGTAACAAATGACGAAAACGGACGGATTTTTCAGGTTTTTACTACATATGAACCCTTTATCACATTCTCCCGTGCAACGCGGCTGCTAGTCCTCCTTTCATGCAAAATCTTAAGGTCCTAGGCCATGTCCAAGCCACCAAAGCCGGCTTATAAGTGAATAATCGACAACTAAAACTTGAATTGTACTACTTCTTACTGGCTATTGCTTCAACTTAGAAGCTTCTTCTGTGTTCTACTATGGTGCTTTTAGTGTCTCCGCATACCACAGCACGAGACATAGCTTTGCAGACGACAAATGTAACCGTCTCAGAGAGAAAAGCGGCCAATGTGACGATCTGGCTTTAAGTCGATTCGATAACAAATGACGAAAACGAACGGATTTCTCAGGTTTTTACTACATATCAACACTTTTCACATTCTCCCGTGCAACGCGGCTGCTAGTCCTCCTTTCATGCAAAATCTTAAGGTCCTAGGTCATGACCAAGCCACCAAACCCGGCTAAAAAGTGAATAATCGACAACTAAAACTTGAGTTTTACTACTTCTTACTGGCTATTACTTCAACTTAGAAACTTCTTCTGTGTTCTACTATGGTGCTTTTAGTGTCTCCGCATACCGCAGCACGCGACGTAGCTTTGCAGACGATAAATGTAACCGTCTCAGAGAGAAAAGCGGCCAATGTGACGATCTGGCTTTAAGTCGATTCGATAACATATGACGAAAACGGACTGATTTCTCAGGTTTTTACTTTTCACATTCTCCCGTGCAACGGGGCTGCTAGTCCTCCTTTCATGCAAAATCTTAAGGTTCCACTTTATGTCCAAAGCACCAAGGCCGGCTAAAAATCAATAATCGATAAACAAAACTTGAATTGTACTGCTTCTTACTGGCTATTGCTTCAACTTAGAAGCTTCTTCTGTAATCTACTATGGTGCTTTTAGTGTCTCCGCATACCGCAGCACGCGACATAGCTTTGCAGACGAAAAATGTAACCGTCTCAGAGAGAAAAGCGGCCAATGTGACGATCTTTCTTTAAGTCGATTGATAACAAAAGACGATAACGGACGGATTTCTCATGTTTTTACTACATATGAACCCTTTATCACATTCTCCCGTGCAACGCGGCTGCTAGTCATCCTTTCATGCAAAATCTTAAGGTCGTAGGTCATGTCCAAGCCACCAAAGCCGGCTAAAAAGTGAATAATCGACAACTAAAACTTGAATTGTACTACTTCTTACTGGCTATTGCTTCAACTTAGAAGCTTCTTCTGTGTTCTACTATGGTGCTTTTAGTGTCTCCGCATACCGCACCACGCGACATAGCTTTGCAGACGATAAATGTAACCGTCTCAGAGAGAAAAGCGGCCAATGTGACGATCTGGCTTTAAGTCGATTCGGTAACAAATGACGAAAACGGACGGATTTCTCAGGTTTTTACTACATATGAACACTTTTCACATTCTCCCGTGCAACACGGCTGCTAGTCCTCCTTTCATGTAAAATCTTAAGGTCCTAGGTCATGTCCAAGCCACCAAAGCCGGCTAAAAAGTGAGTAATCGACCATTAAAACTTGAATTGTACTACTTCTTACTGGCTATTACTTCAACTTAGAAGCTTCTTCTGTGTTCTACTATGGTGCATTTAGTGTCTCTGCATACCGCAGCACGCGACATAGCTTTGCAGACGATAAATGTAATGGTCTCAGAGAGAAAAGCGGCCAATGTGACGATCTGGCTTTAAGTCGATTCGATAACAAATGACGATAACGGACGGATTTCTCAGGTTTTTACTACATATGAACCCTTTATCACATTCTCCCGTGCAACGCGGCTGCTGGTCCTCCTTTCATGCAAAATCTTAAGGTCCTAGGTTATGTCCAAGCCACCAAAGCTGGCTAAAAAGTGAATAATCGACAACTAAAACTTGAATTGTACTACTCTGTTAGAATATTGCTGCGCGGTGTGGGATCCTTACCAGGTGGGATTGACGGAGGACATCGAGAGGGTGCAAAGAAGGGCAGCTCGTTTTGTATTATCGCGTTATAGAGGAGAGAGTGTGGGAGATATGATACACGAGTTGGGATGGAAGTCATTACAGCATAGACGTTTTTCGTCGCGGCGAGACCTTTTTACAAAATTTCAGTCACCAACTTTCTCTTCCGAATGCGAAAATATTTTGTTGAGCCCAACCTACATAGGTAGGAATGATCATCAAAATAAAATAAGAGAAATCAGAGCTCGAACAGAAAGGTTTAGGTGTTCGTTTCTCCCGCTCGCTGTTCGGGAGTGGAATAGTAGAGAGATAGTATGATTGTGGTTCGATGAACCCTCTGCCAAGCACTTAAATGTGAATTGCAGAGTAGTCATGTAGATGTAGACTTCTTACTGGCTATTGCTTCAACTTAGAAGCTTCTTCTGTGTTCTACTATGGTGCTTTTAGTGTCTCCGTATACCGCAGCACGCGACATAGCTTTGCAGACGATAAATGTAACCGATTCAGAGAGAAGAGCGGCCAATGTGACGATTTGGCTTTAAGTCGATTCCATAACAAATGACGAAAACGGACGGATTTCTCAGGTTTTTACTACATATGAACCCTTTTCACATTCTCCCGTGCAACGCGGCTGCTAGTCCTCCTTTCATGCAAAATCTTAAGATTCCACCTTATGTCCAAGACACCAAAGCCGGCCAAAAATCAATAATCGATAACCAAAACTTGAATTGTACTGCTTCTTACTGGCTATTGCTTCAACTTAGAAGCTTCTTCTGTGTTCTACTATAGTGCTTTTAGTGTCTCCGCATACCGCAGCACGCGACATAGCTTTGCAGACGATAAATGTAACCGTCTCAGAGAGAAAAGCGGCCAATGTGACGATCTGGCTTTAAGTCGATTCGATAACAAATGACGAAAACGGACGGATTTCTCAGGTTTTTACTAGATATGAACCCTCTTCGCATTCTCCCGTGCAACGCGGCTGCTAGTCCTCCTTTCATGCATAATCTTAAGGTTCCACCTCATGTCCATGGCACCAAAGCCGGCTAAAAATCAATTTTCGATAACCAAAACTTGAATTGCACGGCTTCTTACTGGCTATTGCTCCAAATTAGAAGCTTCTTCTGTGTTCTGCTATGGTGCTTTTAGAATCTCCGCATACCGCAGCACGCGACATAGCTTTGCAGACGATAAATGTAACCGTCTCAGAGAGAAAAGCGGCCAATGTGACGATCTGGCTTTAAGTCGATTCGATAACAAATGACGAAAACGGACTGATTTCTCAGGTTTTTACTTTTCACATTCTCCCGTGCAACGGGGCTGCTAGTCCTCCTTTCATGCAAAATCTTAACGTTCTACCTCATGTCCAAGGCACCAAAACCCCCTAAAAATCAATAATCGATAACCAAAACTTGAATTGTACTGCTTCTTACTGGCTATTGCTTCAACTTAGAAGATTCTTCTGTGTTCTACTATGGTGCTTTTAGTGTCTCCGCATACCGCAGCACGCGACATAGCTTTGAAGACGAAAAATGTATCCGTCTCAGAGAGAAAAGCGGCCAATGTGACGATCTGGCTTTAAGTCGATTCGATAACAAATGACGAAAACGGACGGATTTCTCAGGCTTTTACTACATATGAACCCTTTTCATATTCTCCCGTGCAACGCGGCTTCTAGTCCTACTTTCAGGGATAATCCTAAGGTCCTAGGTCATGTCCAAGCCACCAAAGCCGGCTGAAATGTAAATACTCGTCAACTAAAACTTGAATTGTACTACTTCTTACTCGCTATTGCTTCAACTTAGAAGCTTCTTCTGTGTTCTACTATGGTGCTTTTAGTGTCTCCGCATACCGCACCACGCGACATAGCTTTGCAGACGATAAATGTAACCGTCTCAGAGAGAAAAGCGGCCAATGTGACGATCTGGCTTTAAGTCGATTCGGTAACAAATGACGAAAACGGACGGATTTCTCAGGTTTTTACTACATATGAACACTTTTCACATTCTCCCGTGCAACACGGCTGCAAGTCCTCCTTTCATGTAAAATCTTAAGGTCCTAGGTCATGTCCAAGCCACCAAAGCCGGCTAAAAAGTGAGTAATCGACAACTAAAACTTGAATTGTACTACTTCTTACTGGCTATTACTTCAACTTAGAAGCTTCTTCTGTGTTCAACTATGGTGCTTTTAGAGTCTCCGCATACCGCAGCACGGGACATAGCTTTGCAGACGAAAAATGTAACCGTCTCAGAGAGAAGAGCGGCCAATGTGACGATCTGGCTTTAAGTCGATTCGATAACAAATGACGAAAACGGACTGATTTCTCTGGTTTTTACTTTTCACATTCTCCCGTTCCACGCGGCTGCTAGTCCTCCTTTCATGCAAAATCTTAACGTTCTACCTCATGTCCAAGGCACCAAAGCCCCCTAAAAATCAATAATCGATAACAGAAACTTGAATTGTACTGACTCTTACTGGCTATTGCTTCAACTTAGAAGATTCTTCTGTGTTCTACTATGGTGCTTTTAGTGTCTCCGCATACCGCAGCACGCGACATAGCTTTGCAGACGAAAAATGTAACCGTCTCAGAGAGAAAAGCGGCCAATGTGACGATCTGGCTTTAAGTCGATTCGATAACAAATGACGAAAACGGACGGATTTCTCAGGTTTTTACTACATATGAACCCTTTTCACATTCTCCCGTGCAACGCGGCTGCTAGTCCTCCTTTCATGCAAAATCTTAAGATTCCACCTTATGTCCAAGACACCAAAGCCGGCCAAAAATCAATAATCGATAACCAAAACTTGAATTGTACTGCTTCTTACTGGCTATTGCTTCAACTTAGAAGCTTCTTCTGTGTTCTACTATAGTGCTTTTAGTGTCTCCGCATACCGCAGCACGCGACATAGCTTTGCAGACGATAAATGTAACCGTCTCAGAGAGAAAAGCGGCCAATGTGACGATCTGGCTTTAAGTCGATTCGATAACAAATGACGAAAACGGACGGATTTCTCAGGTTTTTACTAGATATGAACCCTCTTCGCATTCTCCCGTGCAACGCGGCTGCTAGTCCTCCTTTCATGCATAATCTTAAGGTTCCACCTCATGTCCATGGCACCAAAGCCGGCTAAAAATCAATTTTCGATAACCAAAACTTGAATTGCACGGCTTCTTACTGGCTATTGCTCCAAATTAGAAGCTTCTTCTGTGTTCTGCTATGGTGCTTTTAGAATCTCCGCATACCGCAGCACGCGACATAGCTTTGCAGACGATAAATGTAACCGTCTCAGAGAGAAAAGCGGCCAATGTGACGATCTGGCTTTAAGTCGATTCGATAACAAATGACGAAAACGGACTGATTTCTCAGGTTTTTACTTTTCACATTCTCCCGTGCAACGGGGCTGCTAGTCCTCCTTTCATGCAAAATCTTAACGTTCTACCTCATGTCCAAGGCACCAAAACCCCCTAAAAATCAATAATCGATAACCAAAACTTGAATTGTACTGCTTCTTACTGGCTATTGCTTCAACTTAGAAGATTCTTCTGTGTTCTACTATGGTGCTTTTAGTGTCTCCGCATACCGCAGCACGCGACATAGCTTTGAAGACGAAAAATGTATCCGTCTCAGAGAGAAAAGCGGCCAATGTGACGATCTGGCTTTAAGTCGATTCGATAACAAATGACGAAAACGGACGGATTTCTCAGGCTTTTACTACATATGAACCCTTTTCATATTCTCCCGTGCAACGCGGCTTCTAGTCCTACTTTCAGGGATAATCCTAAGGTCCTAGGTCATGTCCAAGCCACCAAAGCCGGCTGAAATGTAAATACTCGTCAACTAAAACTTGAATTGTACTACTTCTTACTCGCTATTGCTTCAACTTAGAAGCTTCTTCTGTGTTCTACTATGGTGCTTTTAGTGTCTCCGCATACCGCACCACGCGACATAGCTTTGCAGACGATAAATGTAACCGTCTCAGAGAGAAAAGCGGCCAATGTGACGATCTGGCTTTAAGTCGATTCGGTAACAAATGACGAAAACGGACGGATTTCTCAGGTTTTTACTACATATGAACACTTTTCACATTCTCCCGTGCAACACGGCTGCAAGTCCTCCTTTCATGTAAAATCTTAAGGTCCTAGGTCATGTCCAAGCCACCAAAGCCGGCTAAAAAGTGAGTAATCGACAACTAAAACTTGAATTGTACTACTTCTTACTGGCTATTACTTCAACTTAGAAGCTTCTTCTGTGTTCAACTATGGTGCTTTTAGAGTCTCCGCATACCGCAGCACGGGACATAGCTTTGCAGACGAAAAATGTAACCGTCTCAGAGAGAAGAGCGGCCAATGTGACGATCTGGCTTTAAGTCGATTCGATAACAAATGACGAAAACGGACTGATTTCTCTGGTTTTTACTTTTCACATTCTCCCGTTCCACGCGGCTGCTAGTCCTCCTTTCATGCAAAATCTTAACGTTCTACCTCATGTCCAAGGCACCAAAGCCCCCTAAAAATCAATAATCGATAACAGAAACTTGAATTGTACTGACTCTTACTGGCTATTGCTTCAACTTAGAAGATTCTTCTGTGTTCTACTATGGTGCTTTTAGTGTCTCCGCATACCGCAGCACGCGACATAGCTTTGCAGACGAAAAATGTAACCGTCTCAGAGAGAAAAGCGGCCAATGTGACGATCTGGCTTTAAGTCGATTCGATAACAAATGACGAAAACGGACGGATTTCTCAGGTTTTTACTTTTCACATTCTCCCGTGCAACGGGGCTGCTAGTCCCCCTTTCATGCAAAATCTTAACGTTCCACCTCATGTCCAAGGCACCAAAGCCCCCTAAAAATCAATAATCGATAACCAAAACTTGAATTGTACTGCTTCTTACTGGCTATTGCTTCAACTTAGAAGATTCTTCTGTGTTCTACTATGGTGCTTTTAGTGTCTCCGCATACCGCAGCACGCGACATAGCTTTGCAGACGAAAAATGTAACCGTCTCAGAGAGAAATGCGGCCAATGTGACGATCTGGCTTTAAGTCGATTCGATAACAAATGACGAAAACGGACGGATTTCTCAGGTTTTTACTACATATGAACCCTTTTCATATTCTCCCGTGCAACGCGGCTTCTAATCCTCCTTTCAGGCAAAATCTTAACGTCCTAGGTCATGTCCAAGCCACCAAAGCCGGCTAAAAATCAATAATCGATAACCAAAACTTGAATTGTACTGCTTCTTACTGACTATTGCTTCAGCTTAAAAGCTTCTTATGTGTTCTACTATGGTGCTTTTAGAGTTTCCGCATACCGCAGCACGCGACATAGCTTTGCAGACGATAAATGTAACCGTCTCAGAGAGGAAAGCGGCCAATGTAGCGATCTGGCTTTAAGTCGATTCGATAACAAATGACGAAAACGGACGGATTTCTCAGGTTTTTACTACACATGAAACCTTTTCTCATTCTCCCGTGCAACGCGGCTGCTAGTCCTCCTTTCATGCAAAATCTTAAGGATTCCACCTCATGTCCAAGGCACCAAAGACGGCTAAAAATCAATAATCGATAACCAAAACTTGAATTGTACTGCTTCTTACTGGCGATTCCTTCAACTTAGAAGCTTCTTCTGTGTTCTACTATGATGCTTTTAGAGTCTCCGCATACCGCAGCACGGGACATAGCTTTGCAGACGATAAATGTAACCGTCTCAGAGAGAAAAGCGGCCAATGTGACGATCTGGCTTTAAGTCGATTCGATAACAAATGACGAAAACGGACTGATTTCTCAGGTTTTTACTTTTCACATTCTCCCGTGCAACGGGGCTGCTAGTCCTCCTTTCATGCAAAATCTTAAGTTTCCACCTTATGTCCAAAGCACCAAGGCCGGCTACAAATCAATAATCGATAAACAAAACTTGAATTGTACTGCTTCTTACTGGCTATTGCTTCAACTTAGAAGCTTCTTCTGTGTTCTACTATGGTGCTTTTAATGTCTCCGCATACCGCAGCACGCGACATAGCTTTGCAGACGATAAATGTAACCGTCTCAGAGAATAAAGCGGCCAATGTGACGATCTGGCTTTAAGTCGATTCGATAACAAATGACGATAACGGACGGATTTCTCATGTTTTTACTACATATGAACCCTTTATCACATTCTCCCGTGCAACGCGGCTGCTAGTCATCCTTTCATGCAAAATCTTACGGTCCTAGGTCATGTCCAAGCCACCAAAGCCGTCTAAAAAGTGAATAATCGACAACTAAAACTTGAATTGTACTACTTCTTACTGGCTATTGCTTCAACTTAGAAGCTTCTTCTGTGTTCTACTATGGTGCTTTTAGGGTCTCCGCATACCGCACCACGCGACATAGCTTTGCAGACGATAAATGTATCCGTCTCAGAGAGAAAAGCGGCCAATGTGACGATCTGGCTTTAAGTCGATTCGATAACGAATGACGATAACGGACGGATTTCTCAGGTTTTTACTACATATGAACCCTTTATCACATTCTCCCGTGCAACGCGGCTGCTAGACCTCCTTTCATGCAAAATCTTATGGTCCTAGGTTATGTCCAAGCCACCAAAGCTGGCTAAAAAGTGAATAATCGACAACTAAAACTTGAATTGTACTACTTCTTACTGGCTATTGCTTCAACTTAGAAGCTTATTCTGTGTTCTACTATGGTGCTATTAGTGTCTCCGTATACCGCAGCACGCGACATAGCTTTGCATACGATAAATGTAACCGATTCAGAGAGAAGAGCGGCCAATGTGACGATCTGGCTTTAAGTCGATTCCAAAACAAATGACGAAAACGGACGGATTTCTCAGATTTTTACTACATATGAACCCTTTTCACATTCTCCCGTGCAACGCGGCTGCTAGTCCTCCTTTCATGCATAATCTTAAGGTTCCACCTCATGTCTATGGCACCAAAGCCGGCTAAAAATCAATTTTCGATAACCAAAACTTGAATTGTACGGCTTCTTACTGGCTATTGCTTCAAATTAGAAGCTTCTTCTGTGTTCTGCTGTGGTGCTTTTAGAATCTCCGCATACCGCAGCACGCGACATAGCTTTGCAGACGATAAATGTAACCGTCTCAGAGAGAAAAGCGGCCAATGTGACGATCTGGCTTTAAGTCGATTCGATAACGAATGACGAAAACGGACTGATTTCTCAGGTTTTTACTTTTCACATTCTCCCGTGCAACCGGACTGCTAGTCCTCCTTTCATGCAAAATCTTAACGTTCCACCTCATGTCCAAGGCACCAAAGCCCCCTAAAAATCAATAATCGATAACCTAAACTTGAATTGTACTGCTTCTTACTTACTATTGCTTCAACTTAGAAGATTCTTCTGTGTTCTACTATGGTGCTTTTAGAGTCTCCGCATACCGCAGCACGGGACATAGCTTTGCAGACGAAAAATGTAACCGTCTCAGAGAGAAGAGCGGCCAATGTGACGATCTGGCTTTAAGTCGATTCGATAACAAATGACGAAAACGGACTGATTTCTCTGGTTTTTACTTTTCACATTCTCCCGTTCCACGCGGCTGCTAGTCCTCCTTTCATGCAAAATCTTAACGTTCTACCTCATGTCCAAGGCACCAAAGCCCCCTAAAAATCAATAATCGATAACAGAAACTTGAATTGTACTGCTTCTTACTGGCTATTGCTTCAACTTAGAAGCTTCTTCTGTGTTTTACTATGGTGCTTTTAGTGTCTCCGCATACCGCAGCACGCGACATAGCTTTGCAACGATAAAAGTAACCGTCTCAGAGAGAAGAGCGGCCAATGTGACGATCTGGCTTTAAGTCGATTCGATAACAAATGACGAAAACGGACGGATTTGTCAGGTTCTTACTACATATGAACGCTTTTCACATTCTCCCGTTCCACGCGGCTGCTAGTCCTCCTTTCATGCAAAATCTTAAGATTCCACCTTATGCCTAAGGCACCAAAGCCGGCCAAAAATCAATAATCGATAACCAAAACTAGAATTGTACTGCTTCTTACTGGCTATTGCTTCAACTTAGAAGCTTCTTCTGTGTTCTAATATTGTGCTTTTAGTGTCTCCGCATACCGCAGCACGCGACATAGCTTTGCAGACGATAAATGTAACCGTCTCAGAGAGAAAAGCGGCCAATGTGACGATCTGACTTTAAGTCGATTCGATAACAAATGACGAAAACGGACGGAGTTCTCAGGTTTTTACTACATATGAACACTTTTCACATTCTCCCGTGCAACACGGCTGCAAGTCCTCCTTTGATGCAAAATTTTAAGGTCCTAGGTCATGTCCAAGCCACCAAAGCCGGCTAAAAAGTGAGTAATCGACAACTAAAACTTGAATTGTACTACTTCTTACTGGCTATTACTTCAACTTAGAAGCTTCTTCTGTGTTCTACTATGGTGCATTTAGTGTCTCTGCATACCGCAGCACGCGACATAGCTTTGCAGACGATAAATGTAATGGCCTCAGAGAGAAAACCGGCCAATGTGACGATCTGGCTTTAAGTCGATTCGATAACAAATGACAATAACGGACGGATTTCTCAGGTTTTTACTACATATGAACCCTTTATCACATTCTCCCGTGCAACGCGGCTGCTAGTCCTCCTTTTATGCGAAATCTTAACGTTCAACCTCATGTCCAAGGCACCAAAGCCCCCTAAAAATCAATAATCGATAACCAAAACTTGAATTGTACTGCTTCTTACTGGCTATTTCTTCAACTTAGAAGAATCTTCTGTGTTCTACTATGGTGCTTTTAGTGTCTCCGCATACCGCAGCACGCGACATAGCTTTGCAGACGAAAAATGTAAACGTCTCAGAGAGAAAAGCGGCCAATGTGACGATCTGGCTTTAAGTCGATTCAATAACAAATGACGAAAACGGACGGATTTCTCAGGTTTTTACTACATATGAAACCTTTTCATATTCTCCCGTGCAACGCGGCTTCTAGTCCTACTTTCAGGCATAATCATAAGGTCCTTGGTCATGTCCAAGCCACCAAAGCCGGCTAAAAATCAATAATCGATAACCAAAACTTGAACTGTACTGCTTCTTACTGACTATTGCTTCAACTTAGAAGATTCTTATGTGTTCTACTATGGTTCTTTTAGAGTTTCCGCATACCGCAGCACGCGACATAGCTTTGCAGACTATAAATGTAACCGTCTCAGAGAGAAAAGCGGCCAATGTGACGATCTGGCTTTAAGTCGATTCGATAACAAATGACGAAAACGGACGGATTTCTCAGGTTTTTACTTTTCACATTCTCCCGTGCAGCACGGCTGCAAGTCCTCCTTTCATGCAAAATTTTAAGGTCCTAGGTCATGTCCAAGCCACCAAAGCCGGCTAAAAATCAATAATCGATTACCAAAACTTGAATGGTACTGCTTCTTACTGACTATTGCTTCAACATAGAAGCTTCTTATGTGTTCTACTATGGTGCTTTTAGTGTCTCCGCATACCGCAGCACGCGACATAGCTTTGCAGATGATAAATGTAACCGTCTCTGAGAGAAAAGCGGCCAATGGGACGATCTGGCTTTAAGTCGATTCGATAACAAATGACGAAAACGGACGGATTTCTCAGGTTTTTTTTACATATGAACACTTTTCACATTCTCCCGTGCAACACGGCTGCAAGTCCTCCTTTCAGGCAAAATCTTAAGGTCATAGGTCATGTCCAAGCCACCAAAGCCGGCTAAAAAGTGAATAATCGACGCCTAAAACTTGAATTGTACTACTTCTTACTGGCTATTAGTTCAACTTAGAAGTTCTCCTGTGTTCTACTATGGTGCTTTTAGTGCCTCCGCATACCGCAGCACCCGACATAGCTTTGCACACGATAAATGTAACCGATTCAGAGAGAAGAGCGCCCAATGTGACGATCTGGCTTTAAGTCGATTCGATAAAAAATGACGGAAACGGACGGATTTCTCAGGTTTTTACTACATATGAACCCTTTTCACATTCTCCCGTGCAACGCGGCTGCTAGTCCTCCTTTCATGCAAAATCTTAAGGTCTTAGGTCATGTCCAAGCCACCAAAGCCGGCTAAAAAGTGAATAATCGACAACTAAAACTCCAATTGTACTACTTCTTACTGGCTATTAGTTCAACTTAGAAGTTCTCCTGTGTTCTACTATGGTGCTTTTAGTGCCTCCGCATACCGCAGCACCCGACATAGCTTTGCACACGATAAATGTAACCGATTCAGAGAGAAGAGCGCCCAATGTGACGATCTGGCTTTAAGTCGATTCGATAAAAAATGACGGAAACGGACGGATTTCTCAGGTTTTTACTACATATGAACCCTTTTCACATTCTCCCGTGCAACGCGGCTGCTAGTCCTCCTATAATGCAAAATCTTAAGATTCCACCTTATGTCCAAGGCACCAAAGACGGCCAAAGTTCAATAATCGATAACCAAAACTTGAATTGGACTGCTTCTTACTGCCTATTGCTTCAACTTAGAAGCTTCTTCTGTGTTCTACTATGGTGCTTTTAGTGTCTCCGCATACCGCAGCACGCGACATAGCTTTGCAGACGAAAAATGTAACCGTCTCAGAGAGAAAAGCGGCCAATGTGACGATCTGGCTTTATGTCGATTCGATAACAAATGACGAAAACGGACGGATTTCTCAGGTTTTTACTACATATTAACCCTTTTCATATTCTCCCGTGCAACGCGGCTTCTAGTCCTCCTTTCAGGCAAAATCTTAAGGTCCTAGGTCATGTCCAAGCCACCAAAGCCGGGTAAAAATCAATAATTGATAACCAAAAATTGAATTGTACTGCTTCTTACTGACTATTGCTTCAACTTAGAAGCTTCTTCTGTGTTCAACTATGGTGCTTTTATTGTTTCCGCATACCGCAGCACGCGACATAGCTTTGCAGACTATAAATGTAACCGTCTCAGAGAGAAAAGCGGCCAATGTGACGATCTGGCTTTAAGTCGATTCGATAACAAGTGACGAAAACAGACGGATTTCTCAGGTTTTTACTACATATGAAACCTTTTCTCATTCTCCCGTGCAACGCGGCTGCTAGTCCTCCTTTCATGCAAAATCTTAAGGTTCCACCTCATGTCCAAGGCACCAAAGCCGACTAAAAATCAATAATCGATAACCAAAACTTAAATTGTACTGCTTCTTACTGGCGATTCCTTCAACTTAGAAGCTTCTTCTGTGTTCTACTATGGTGCTTTTAGAGTCTCCGCATACCGCATCACGCGACATAGCTTTGCAGACGATATATGTAACCGTCTCAGAGAGAAAAGCGGCCAATGTGACGATCTGGCTTTAAGTTGATTCGATAACAAATGACGAAAACGGACGAATTTCTCAGGTTTTTACTACATATGAACCCTTTTCACATTCCCCCGTGCAACGCGGCTGCTAGTCCTCCTTTCATGCAAAATCTTAAGGTCCTATGTCATGTGCAAGCCACCAAAGCCGGGTAAAAGTCAATAATCGATAACCAAAACTTGAATTGTACTGCTTCTTACTGACTATTGCTTCAACTTAGAAGCTTCTTATGTCTTCTACTATGGTGCTTTTAGTGTTTCCGCATACCGCAGCACGCGACATAGCTTTGCAGACTATAAATGTAACCGTCTCAGAGAGAAAAGCGGCCAGTGTGTCGATCTGGCTTTAAGTCGAATCGATAACAAATGACGATAACGGACGGATTTCTCAGGTGTTTTCTATATATGTACACTTTTCACATTCTCCCGTGCAACGCGGCTGCTAGTCCTCCTTTCATGCAAAATCTTAAGGTCCTAGGTCATGTCCAAGCCACCGAAGCCGGCTAAAGTGTGAATAATCGACAACTAAAACTTGAATTCTACTACATCTTACTGGCTATTGCCTCAACTTAGAAGCTTCTTCTGTGTTCTACTATGGTGCATTTAGTGTCTCAGCATACCGCAGCACGCGACATCGCTTTGCAGACGATAAATGTAACCGATTCAGAGAGAAGAGCGGCCAATGTGACGATCTGGCTTTAAGTCGATTCGATAAAAAATGACGGAAACGGACGGATTTCTCAGGTTTTTACTACATATGAACAATTTTCACATTCTCCCGTGCAACGCGGCTGCTAGTCCTCCTATAATGCAAAATCTTAAGATTCCACCTTGTGTCCAAGGCACCAAAGACGGCCAAAGTTCAATAATCGATAACCAAAACTTGAATTGGACTGCTTCTTACTGGCTATTGGTTCAACTCAGAAGCTTCTTCTGTGTTCAACTATGGTGCTTTTAGTGTCTCCGCATACCGCAGCACGCGACATAGCTTTGCAGACGATAAATGTAACCGACTCAGAGAGAAGAGCGGCCAATGTGACGATCTGGCTTTAAGTCGTTTCGATAACAAATGACGAAAACGGACGGATATCTCAGGTTTTTACTACATATGAACCCTTTTCACATTCTCCCGTGCAACGCGGCTGCTAGTCCTCCTTTCATGCTAAATCTTAGGGTCCTAGGTCATGTCCTAGCCACCAAAGCCGGCTAAAAAGTGAACAATCTACAACTAAAACTTGAATTGTACTACCTCTTACTGGCTATTACTTCAACTTAGAAGCTTCTTCTGTGTTCTACTATGGTGCTTTTAGTGTCTCCGCATACCGCAGCACGCGACATAGCTTTGCAGATGATAAATGTAACCGTCTCTGAGAGAAAAGCGGCCAATGGGACGATCTGGCTTTAAGTCGATTCGATAACAAATGACGAAAACGGACGGATTTCTCAGGTTTTTTTACATATGAACACTTTTCACATTCTCCCGTGCAACACGGCTGCAAGTCCTCCTTTCAGGCAAAATCTTAAGGTCATAGGTCATGTCCAAGCCACCAAAGCCGGCTAAAAAGTGAATAATCGACGCCTAAAACTTGAATTGTACTACTTCTTACTGGCTATTACTTCAACTTAGAAGCTTCTTCTGTGTTCTACTATGGTGCTTTTAGTGTCTCCGCATACCGCAGCACGCGACATAGCTTTGCAGACGATAAATGTGACCGTCTCAGAGAGAAAAGCGGCCAATGTGACGATCTGGCTTTAAGTCGATTCGATAACAAATGACGAAAACGGACGGATTTCTCAGGTTTTTACTACATATGAACCCTTTTCACATACTCCCGTGCAACGCAGCTGCTATTCCTCCTTTCATGCAATATCTTAAGGTTCCACCTCATGTCCAAGGCACCAAAGCTGGCTAAAAATCAATAATCGATAACCAAAACTTGAATTGTACTGCTTGTTAAGGCTATTGCTTCAACTTAGAAGCTTCTTCTGTGTTCTACTATGGTGCTTTTAGTGTCTCCGCATACCGCAGCACGCGACATTGCTTTGCAGACGATAAAAGTAACCGTCTCAGAGAGAAAAGCGGCCAATGTGACGATCTGGCTTTAAGTCGAATCGATAACAAATGACGAAAACGGACTCATTTCTCAGGTGTTTACTATATATGATCACTTTTCACATTCTCCCTTGCAACGCGGCTGCTAGTCCTCCTTTCATGCATAATCTTAAGGTCTTAGGTCATGTCCAAGCCACCAAAGCCGGCTAAAAAGTGAATAATCGACAACTAAAACTCCAATTGTACTACTTCTTACTGGCTATTAGTTCAACTTAGAAGTTCTCCTGTGTTCTACTATGGTGCTTTTAGTGCCTCCGCATACCGCAGCACCCGACATAGCTTTGCACACGATAAATGTAACCGATTCAGAGAGAAGAGCGCCCAATGTGACGATCTGGCTTTAAGTCGATTCGATAAAAAATGACGGAAACGGACGGATTTCTCAGGTTTTTACTACATATGAACCCTTTTCACATTCTCCCGTGCAACGCGGCTGCTAGTCCTCCTATAATGCAAAATCTTAAGATTCCACCTTATGTCCAAGGCACCAAAGACGGCCAAAGTTCAATAATCGATAACCAAAACTTGAATTGGACTGCTTCTTACTGCCTATTGCTTCAACTTAGAAGCTTCTTCTGTGTTCTACTATGGTGCTTTTAGTGTCTCCGCATACCGCAGCACGCGACATAGCTTTGCAGACGAAAAATGTAACCGTCTCAGAGAGAAAAGCGGCCAATGTGACGATCTGGCTTTATGTCGATTCGATAACAAATGACGAAAACGGACGGATTTCTCAGGTTTTTACTACATATTAACCCTTTTCATATTCTCCCGTGCAACGCGGCTTCTAGTCCTCCTTTCAGGCAAAATCATAAGGTCCTAGGTCATGTCCAAGCCACCAAAGCCGGGTAAAAATCAATAATTGATAACCAAAAATTGAATTGTACTGCTTCTTACTGACTATTGCTTCAACTTAGAAGCTTCTTCTGTGTTCAACTATGGTGCTTTTAGTGTTTCCGCATACCGCAGCACGCGACATAGCTTTGCAGACTATAAATGTAACCGTCTCAGAGAGAAAAGCGGCCAGTGTGTCGATCTGGCTTTAAGTCGAATCGATAACAAATGACGATAACGGACGGATTTCTCAGGTGTTTTCTATATATGTACACTTTTCACATTCTCCCGTGCAACGCGGCTGCTAGTCCTCCTTTCATGCAAAATCTTAAGGTCCTAGGTCATGTCCAAGCCACCGAAACCGGCTAAAGAGTGAATAATCGACAACTAAAACTTGAATTCTACTACATCTTACTGGCTATTGCCTCAACTTAGAAGCTTCTTCTGTGTTCTACTATGGTGCATTTAGTGTCTCAGCATACCGCAGCACGCGACATCGCTTTGCAGACGATAAATGTAACCGATTCAGAGAGAAGAGCGGCCAATGTGACGATCTGGCTTTAAGTCGATTCGATAAAAAATGACGGAAACGGACGGATTTCTCAGGTTTTTACTACATATGAACCCTTTTCACATTCTCCCGTGCAACGCGGCTGCTAGTCCTCCTATAATGCAAAATCTTAAGATTCCACCTTATGTCCAAGGCACCAAAGACGGCCAAAGTTCAATAATCGATAACCAAAACTTGAATTGGACTGCTTCTTACTGGCTATTGGTTCAACTTAGAAGCTTCTTCTGTGTTCAACTATGGTGCTTTTAGTGTCTCCGCATACCGCAGCACGCGACATAGCTTTGCAGACGATAAATGTAACCGACTCAGAGAGAAGAGCGGCCAATGTGACGATCTGGCTTTAAGTCGTTTCGATAACAAATGACGAAAACGGACGGATATCTCAGGTTTTTACTACATATGAACCCTTTTCACATTCTCCCGTGCAACGCGGCTGCTAGTCCTCCTTTCATGCTAAATCTTAGGGTCCTAGGTCATGTCCTAGCCACCAAAGCCGGCTAAAAAGTGAACAATCTACAACTAAAACTTGAATTGTACTACCTCTTACTGGCTATTACTTCAACTTAGAAGCTTCTTCTGTGTTCTACTATGGTGCTTTTAGAGTCTCCGCATACCGCATCACGCGACATAGCTTTGCAGACGATATATGTAACCGTCTCAGAGAGAAAAGCGGCGAATGTGACGATCTGGCTTTAAGTCGATTCGATAACAAATGACGATAACGGACGGATTTCTCAGGTTTTTACTACATATGAACCCTTTTCACATACTCCCGTGCAACGCGGCTGCTAGTCCTCCTTTCATGCAAAATCTTAAGGTCCTAGGTCATGTCCAAGCCACCGAAGCCGGCTAAAGAGTGAATAATCGACAACTAAAACTTGAATTCTACTACATCTTACTGGCTATTGCCTCAACTTAGAAGCTTCCTCTGTGTTCTACTATGGTGCATTTAGTGTCTCAGCATACCGCAGCACGCGACATCGCTTTGCAGACGATAAATGTAACCGATTCAGAGAGAAGAGCGGCCAATGTGACGATCTGGCTTTAAGTCGATTCGATAAAAAATGACGGAAACGGACGGATTTCTCAGGTTTTTACTACATATGAACCCTTTTCACATTCTCCCGTGCAACGCGGCTGCTAGTCCTCCTATAATGCAAAATCTTAAGATTCCACCTTATGTCCAAGGCACCAATGGCGGCCAAAGTTCAATAATCGATAACCAAAACTTGAATTGGACTGCTTCTTACTGGCTATTGGTTCAACTTAGAAGCTTCTTCTGTGTTCTACTATGGTGCTTTTAGTGTCTCCCCATACCGCAGCACGCGACATAGCTTTGCAGACGATAAATGTAACCGACTCAGAGAGAAGAGCGGCCAATGTGACGATCTGGCTTTAAGTCGTTTCGATAACAAATGACGAAAACGGACGGATATCTCAGGTTTTTACTACATATGAACCCTTTTCACATTCTCCCGTGCAACGCGGCTGCTAGTCCTCCTTTCATGCAAAATCTTAAGATTCCACCTTATGTCCAAGGCACCAAAGCCGGCCAAAAATCAATAATCGATAACCAAAACTTGAATTGTACTGCTTCTTACTGGCTATTGCTTCAACTTAGAAGCTTCTTCTGTGTTCTACTATGGTGCTTTTAGAGTCTCCGCTTACCGCAGCACGCGACATAGCTTTGCAGACGATAAATGTAACCGTCTCAGAGAGAAAAGCGGCCAATGTGACGATCTGGCTTTAAGTCGATTCGATAACAAATGACGAAAACGGACGGATTTCTCAGGTTTTTACTACATATGAACCCTTTTTACATTCTCCCGTGCAACGCGGCTGCTAGTCCTCCTTTCATGCAAAATCTTAAGGTCCTAGGTCATGTCCAAGCCACCAAAGCCGGCTAACGAGTGAATAATCGACAACTAAAACTTGAATTCTACTACTTCTTACTGGCTATTGCTTCAACTTAGAAGCATCTTCTGTGTTCTACTATGGTGCTTTTAGTGTCTTCGCACACCGCAGCACGCGACATAGCTTTGCAGACGATAAATGTAACCGTCTCAGAGAGAAAAGCGGCCAATGTGACGATCTGGCTTTAAGTCGATTCGATAACAAATGACGAAAACGGACGGATTTCCCAGGTTTTTACTACATATGAACACTTTTCACATTCTCCCGTGCAACGCGGCTGCTAGTCCTCCTTTCAAGCAATATCTTAAGATTCCACCTTATGTCCAAGACACCAAAGCCCCCTAAAAATCAATAATCGATAACCAAAACTTGAATTGTACTGCTTCTTACTGGCTATTGCTTCAACTTAGAAGTTCTTCTGTGTTCTACTATGGTGCTTTTAGTGTCTCCGCATACCGCAGCACGCGACGTAGCTTTGCAGACGAAAAATGTAACCGTCTCAGAGAGAAAAGCGGCCAATGTGACGATCTGGCTTTAAGTCGATTCGATAACAAATGACGAAAACGGACGGATTTCTCAGGTGTTTACTATATATGAACACTTTTCACATTCTGCCGTGCAACGGGGCTGCTAGTCCCCCTTTCATGCAAAATCCTAAGGTCCTAGGTCATGTCCAAGCCACCAAAGCCGGCTAAAAAGTGAATAATCGACAACTAAAACTTCAATTGTACTACTTCTTACTGGCTATTACTTCAACTTAGAAGCTTCTTCTGTGTTCTACTATGGTGCTTTTAGTGTCTCTGCATACCGCAGCATTCGACATAGCTCTGCAGACGATAAATGTAACCGTCTCATAGAGAAAAGCGGCCAATGGGACGATCTGGCTTTAAGTCGATTCGATAACAAATGACGAAAACGGACGGATTTCTCAGGTTTTTACTACATATAAACCCTTTTCACATACTCCCGTGCAACGCGGCTGCTAGTCCTCCTTTCATGCAAAATCTTAAGGTCCTAGGTCGTGTCCATGCCACTAAAGCCGGCTAAAGAGTGAATAATCGAACACTAAAACTTGAATTGTACTACTTCTTGCTGGCTATTGCTTGAACTTAGAAGCTTCTTCTGTGTTCTACTATTGTGCTTTTAGTGTCTCCGCATACCGCAGCACGCGACATAGCTTTGCAGACGATAAATGTAACCGATTCAGAGAGAAGAGCGGCCAATGTGACGATCTGGCTGTAAGTCGATTCGATAACAAATGTCGAAAACGGACGGATTTCTCAGGTTTTTACTACATATGAACCCTTTTTACATTCTCCCGTGCAACGCGGCTGCTAGTCCTCCTTTCATGCAAAATCTTAAGGTCCTATGTCATATGCAAGCCACCAAAGCCGGGTAAAAGTCAATAATCGATAACCAAAACTTGAAATGTACTGCTTATTACTGGCTATTGCTTCAACTTAGAAGCTTCTTCTGTGTTCTACTATGGTGCTTTTAGAGTCTCCGCATACCGCAGCACGCGACATAGCTTTGCAGACGATAAATGTAACCGTCTCAGAGAGAAAAGCGGCCAATCTGACGATCTGGCTTTGATTCGATAACATATGACGAAAACGGACGGATTTCTCAGGTTTTTACTACATATGAACACATTTCACATTCTCCCGTGCAACGCGGCTGCTAGTCATCCTTTCATGCAAAATCTTAAGGTCCTATGTCATGTCCAAGCCACCAAAGCCGGCTAAAAAGTGAATAATCGACAACTAAAAATTGAATTGTACTACTTCTTACTGGCTATTACATCAACTTAGAAGCTTCTTCTGTGTTCTACTATGGTGCTTTTAGTGTCTCTGCATACCGCAGCCGGCGACATAGCTTTGCAGACGATAAATGTAACCGTCTCATAGAGAAAAGCGGCCAAAGTGACGATCTGGCTTTAAGTTGATTCGATAACAAATTACGGTAACGGACGGATTTCTCAGGTTTTTACTACATATGAACCCTTTACACATTCTCCCGGGCAACGCGGCTGCTAGTCCTCCTTTCATGCAAAATGTTAAGGTCCTAGGTCATGTCCAAGCCACCAAAGCCGGCTAAAAAGTGAACAATCGACAACTAAAACTTGAATTGTACTACTTCTTACTGGCTATTACTTCAACTTAGAAGCTTCTTCTGTATTCCACTATGGTGCTTTTAGAGTCTATGCATACCGCAGCAGGCGACATAGCTTTGCAGACGATAAATGTAACCGTCTCATAGAGAAAAGCGGCCAATGTGACTATCTGGCTTTAAGTCGATTCGATAACAAATGACGATAACGGGCGGATTTCTCTGGTTTTTACTACATATGAACCCTTTTCACATACTCCCGTGCAACGCGGCTGCTAGTCCTCCTTTCATGCAAAATCTTAAGGTCCTAGGTCATGTCCAAGCCACCAAAGCCGGCTAAAGAGTGAATAATCGACAACTAAAACTTGAATTCTACTACATCTTACTGGCTATTGCTTCAACTTAGAAGCTTCTTCTGTGTTATACTATGGTGCTTTTAGTGTCTCAGCATACCGCAGCACGCGACATAGCTTTGCAGACGATAAATGTAACCGATTCAGAGAGAAGAGCGGCCAATGTTACGATCTGGCTTTAAGTCGATTCGATAACAAATGACGAAAACGGACGGATTTCTCAGGTTTTTACTACATATGAACCCTTTTTACATTCTCCCGTGCAACGCGGCTGCTAGTCCTCCTATCATGCAAAATCTTAAGATTACACCTTATGTCTAAGGCACCAAAGACGGCCAAAAATCAATAATCGATAACCAAAACTTGAATTGGACTGCTTCTTACTGGCTATTGGTTCAACTTAGAAGCTTCTTCTGTGTTCTACTATGGTGCTTTTAGTTGTCTCCGCATACCGCAGCACGCGACATAGCTTTGCAGACGACAAATGTAACCGTCTCGGAGAGAAAAGCGGCCAATGTGACGATCTGGCTTTAAGTCGATTCGATAACAAATGACGAAAACAGACGGATTTCTCAGGTTTTTACTACATATGAACCCTTTTTACATTCTCCCGTGCAACGCGGCTGCTAGTCCTCCTATCATGCAAAATCTTAAGATTACACCTTATGTCCAAGCCACCAAAGCCGGCTAAAAAGTGAATAATCGACAACTAAAAATTGAATTGTACTACTTCTTACTGGCTATTACATCAACTTAGAAGCTTCTTCTGTGTTCTACTATGGTGCCTTTAGTGTCTCTGCATACCGCAGCAGGCGACATAGCTTTGCAGACGATAAATGTTACCGTCTCATAGAGAAAAGCGGCCAAAGTGACGATCTGGCTTTAAGTTGATTCGATAACAAATGACGATAACGGACGGATTTCTCAGGTTTTTACTACATATGAACCCTTTTCACATTCTCCCGTGCAACGCGGCTGCTAGTCCTCCTTTCATGAGAAATCTTAAGATTCCACCTTATGTCCAAGGCACCAAAGCCGGCCAAAAATCAATAATCGATAACCAAAACTTGAATTGGACAGCTTCTTACTGGCTATTGCTTCAACTTCGAAGCTTCTTCTGCGTTCTACTATGGTGCTTTTAGTGTCTCCGCATACCGCAGCACGCGACATAGCTTTGCAGACGATAAATGTAACCGTCTCAGAGAGAAAAGCAGCCAATGTGACGATCTGGCTTTAAGTCGATTCGATAACAAATGACGAAAACGGACGGATTTCTCAGGTTTTTACTACATATGAACACTTTTCACATTCTCCCGTGCAACGCGGCTGCTAGTCCTACTTTCATGCAAAATGTTAAGGTTCCACCTCATGTCCAACGCACCAAAGCCGGCTAAAAATCAATAATCGATAACCAAAACTTGAATTGTACTGCTTCTTACTGGCTATTGCTTCAACTTAGAAGCTTCTTCTGTGTTCTACTATGGTGCTTTTAGTGTCTCCTCATACCGCAGCACGCGACATAGCTTTGCAGACGAAAAATGTAACCGTCTCAGAGAGAAAAGCGGCTAATGTGACGATCTGGCTTAAAGTCGATTCGATAACAAATGACGAAAACGGACGGATTTCTCAGGTTTTTACAACATATGAACACTTTTCACATTCTCGTGTGTTTCGTGGCTGCTAGTTTTCTTTCATGCAAAATCTTAATGTTCCACCTCATGTCCACGTCACCAAAGCCGTCTAAAAATCAATAATCGATAACCAAAACTAGAATTGTACTGCTTCTTACTGACTATTGCTTCAACTTAGAAGTGTCTTCTGTGTTCTACTATGGTGCTTTTAGTGTTTCCGCATACCGCAGCCCGCGACATAGCTTTGCAGACGATAAATGTAACCGTCTCAGAGAGAAAATCGGCCAATGTGACGATCTGGCTTTAAGTCGATTCGATAACAAATGACGAAAACGGACAGATTTCTCAGGTTTTTACTACATATGAACACTTTTCACAATCTCCCGTGCAACGCGGCTGCTAGTCCTCCTTTCATGCAAAATCTGAAGGTCCTAGGTCATGTCCAAGCCACCAAAGCCGGCTAAAAAGTGAACAATCGACAACTAAAACTTGAATTGTACTACTTCTTACTGGCTATTACTTCAACTTAGAAGCTTCTTCTGTATTCCACTATGGTGCTTTTAGAGTCTATGCATACCGCAGCAGGCGACATAGCTTTGCAGACGATAAATGTAACCGTCTCATAGAGAAAAGCGGCCAATGTGACTATCTGGCTTTAAGTCGATTCGATAACAAATGACGATAACGGGCGGATTTCTCTGGTTTTTACTACATATGAACCCTTTTCACATACTCCCGTGCAACGCGGCTGCTAGTCCTCCTTTCATGCAAAATCTTAAGGTCCTAGGTCATGTCCAAGCCACCAAAGCCGGCTAAAGAGTGAATAATCGACAACTAAAACTTGAATTCTACTACATCTTACTGGCTATTGCTTCAACTTAGAAGCTTCTTCTGTGTTATACTATGGTGCTTTTAGTGTCTCAGCATACCGCAGCACGCGACATAGCTTTGCAGACGATAAATGTAACCGATTCAGAGAGAAGAGCGGCCAATGTTACGATCTGGCTTTAAGTCGATTCGATAACAAATGACGAAAACGGACGGATTTCTCAGGTTTTTACTACATATGAACCCTTTTTACATTCTCCCGTGCAACGCGGCTGCTAGTCCTCCTATCATGCAAAATCTTAAGATTACACCTTATGTCTAAGGCACCAAAGACGGCCAAAAATCAATAATCGATAACCAAAACTTGAATTGGACTGCTTCTTACTGGCTATTGGTTCAACTTAGAAGCTTCTTCTGTGTTCTACTATGGTGCTTTTAGTTGTCTCCGCATACCGCAGCACGCGACATAGCTTTGCAGACGATAAATGTAACCGTCTCAGAGAGAAAAGCAGCCAATGTGACGATCTGGCTTTAAGTCGATTCGATAACAAATGACGAAAACGGACGGATTTCTCAGGTTTTTACTACATATGAACACTTTTCACATTCTCCCGTGCAACGCGGCTGCTAGTCCTACTTTCATGCAAAATGTTAAGGTTCCACCTCATGTCCAACGCACCAAAGCCGGCTAAAAATCAATAATCGATAACCAAAACTTGAATTGTACTGCTTCTTACTGGCTATTGCTTCAACTTAGAAGCTTCTTCTGTGTTCTACTATGGTGCTTTTAGTGTCTCCTCATACCGCAGCACGCGACATAGCTTTGCAGACGAAAAATGTAACCGTCTCAGAGAGAAAAGCGGCTAATGTGACGATCTGGCTTAAAGTCGATTCGATAACAAATGACGAAAACGGACGGATTTCTCAGGTTTTTACAACATATGAACACTTTTCACATTCTCGTGTGTTTCGTGGCTGCTAGTTTTCTTTCATCCAAAATCTTAATGTTCCACCTCATGTCCACGTCACCAAAGCCGTCTAAAAATCAATAATCGATAACCAAAACTAGAATTGTACTGCTTCTTACTGACTATTGCTTCAACTTAGAAGTGTCTTCTGTGTTCTACTATGGTGCTTTTAGTGTTTCCGCATACCGCAGCCCGCGACATAGCTTTGCAGACGATAAATGTAACCGTCTCAGAGAGAAAATCGGCCAATGTGACGATCTGGCTTTAAGTCGATTCGATAACAAATGACGAAAACGGACAGATTTCTCAGGTTTTTACTACATATGAACACTTTTCACAATCTCCCGTGCAACGCGGCTGCTAGTCCTCCTTTCATGCAAAATCTGAAGGTCCTAGGTCATGTCCAAGCCACCAAAGCCGGCTAAAAAGTGAACAATCGACAACTAAAACTTGAATTGTACTACTTCTTACTGGCTATTACTTCAACTTAGAAGCTTCTTCTGTATTCCACTATGGTGCTTTTAGAGTCTATGCATACCGCAGCAGGCGACATAGCTTTGCAGACGATAAATGTAACCGTCTCATAGAGAAAAGCGGCCAATGTGACTATCTGGCTTTAAGTCGATTCGATAACAAATGACGATAACGGGCGGATTTCTCTGGTTTTTACTACATATGAACCCTTTTCACATACTCCCGTGCAACGCGGCTGCTAGTCCTCCTTTCATGCAAAATCTTAAGGTCCTAGGTCATGTCCAAGCCACCAAAGCCGGCTAAAGAGTGAATAATCGACAACTAAAACTTGAATTCTACTACATCTTACTGGCTATTGCTTCAACTTAGAAGCTTCTTCTGTGTTATACTATGGTGCTTTTAGTGTCTCAGCATACCGCAGCACGCGACATAGCTTTGCAGACGATAAATGTAACCGATTCAGAGAGAAGAGCGGCCAATGTTACGATCTGGCTTTAAGTCGATTCGATAACAAATGACGAAAACGGACGGATTTCTCAGGTTTTTACTACATATGAACCCTTTTTACATTCTCCCGTGCAACGCGGCTGCTAGTCCTCCTATCATGCAAAATCTTAAGATTACACCTTATGTCTAAGGCACCAAAGACGGCCAAAAATCAATAATCGATAACCAAAACTTGAATTGGACTGCTTCTTACTGGCTATTGGTTCAACTTAGAAGCTTCTTCTGTGTTCTACTATGGTGCTTTTAGTTGTCTCCGCATACCGCAGCACGCGACATAGCTTTGCAGACGACAAATGTAACCGTCTCGGAGAGAAAAGCGGCCAATGTGACGATCTGGCTTTAAGTCGATTCGATAACAAATGACGAAAACAGACGGATTTCTCAGGTTTTTACTACATATGAACCCTTTTTACATTCTCCCGTGCAACGCGGCTGCTAGTCCTCCTATCATGCAAAATCTTAAGATTACACCTTATGTCCAAGCCACCAAAGCCGGCTAAAAAGTGAATAATCGACAACTAAAAATTGAATTGTACTACTTCTTACTGGCTATTACATCAACTTAGAAGCTTCTTCTGTGTTCTACTATGGTGCCTTTAGTGTCTCTGCATACCGCAGCAGGCGACATAGCTTTGCAGACGATAAATGTTACCGTCTCATAGAGAAAAGCGGCCAAAGTGACGATCTGGCTTTAAGTTGATTCGATAACAAATGACGATAACGGACGGATTTCTCAGGTTTTTACTACATATGAACCCTTTTCACATTCTCCCGTGCAACGCGGCTGCTAGTCCTCCTTTCATGAGAAATCTTAAGATTCCACCTTATGTCCAAGGCACCAAAGCCGGCCAAAAATCAATAATCGATAACCAAAACTTGAATTGGACAGCTTCTTACTGGCTATTGCTTCAACTTCGAAGCTTCTTCTGCGTTCTACTATGGTGCTTTTAGTGTCTCCGCATACCGCAGCACGCGACATAGCTTTGCAGACGATAAATGTAACCGTCTCAGAGAGAAAAGCAGCCAATGTGACGATCTGGCTTTAAGTCGATTCGATAACAAATGACGAAAACGGACGGATTTCTCAGGTTTTTACTACATATGAACACTTTTCACATTCTCCCGTGCAACGCGGCTGCTAGTCCTACTTTCATGCAAAATGTTAAGGTTCCACCTCATGTCCAACGCACCAAAGCCGGCTAAAAATCAATAATCGATAACCAAAACTTGAATTGTACTGCTTCTTACTGGCTATTGCTTCAACTTAGAAGCTTCTTCTGTGTTCTACTATGGTGCTTTTAGTGTCTCCTCATACCGCAGCACGCGACATAGCTTTGCAGACGAAAAATGTAACCGTCTCAGAGAGAAAAGCGGCTAATGTGACGATCTGGCTTAAAGTCGATTCGATAACAAATGACGAAAACGGACGGATTTCTCAGGTTTTTACAACATATGAACACTTTTCACATTCTCGTGTGTTTCGTGGCTGCTAGTTTTCTTTCATGCAAAATCTTAATGTTCCACCTCATGTCCACGTCACCAAAGCCGTCTAAAAATCAATAATCGATAACCAAAACTAGAATTGTACTGCTTCTTACTGACTATTGCTTCAACTTAGAAGTGTCTTCTGTGTTCTACTATGGTGCTTTTAGTGTTTCCGCATACCGCAGCCCGCGACATAGCTTTGCAGACGATAAATGTAACCGTCTCAGAGAGAAAATCGGCCAATGTGACGATCTGGCTTTAAGTCGATTCGATAACAAATGACGAAAACGGACAGATTTCTCAGGTTTTTACTACATATGAACACTTTTCACAATCTCCCGTGCAACGCGGCTGCTAGTCCTCCTTTCATGCAAAATCTGAAGGTCCTAGGTCATGTCCAAGCCACCAAAGCCGGCTAAAAAGTGAATAATCGACAACTAAAACTTCAATTGTACTATTTCTTACTGGCTATTACTTCAACTTAGAAGCTTCCTCTGTGTTCTACTATGGTGCTTTTAGTGTCTCCGCATACCGCAGCACGCGACATAGCTTTGCAGACGATAAATGTAACCGATTCAGAAAGAAGCGTGCCCAATGTGACGACCTGGCTTTAAGTCGATTCGGTAACAAATGACGAAAACGGACGGATTTCTCAGGTTTTTACTTCTCTCATTCTCCCGTGCAACGGGACTGCTAGTCCTCCTTTCATGCAAAATCTTAAGGTTCCACCTCATGTCCAAGGCACCAAAGCCGTCTAAAAATCAGTAATCGATAACCAAAACGTGAATTGTACTGCTTCTTACTGGCTATTGCTTCAACTTAGAAGATTCTTCTGGGTTCTACTATGGTGCCTTTAGTGTCTCCGCATACTGCAGCACGCGACATAGCTTTGCTGACGATAAATGTAACCGTCTCAGAGAGAAAAGTGGCCAATGTGACGATCTGGCTTTAAGTCGATTCGATAACAAATGACGAAAACGGACGGATTTCTCAGGTTTTTACTTCTCTCATTCTCCCGTGCAACGGGACTGCTAGTCCTCCTTTCATGCAAAATCTTAATGTTCCACCTCATGTCCAAGGCACCAAAGCCGCCTAAAAATCAATAATCGATAACCAAAACTTGAATTGTACTCCTCCTTACTGGGTATTGCTTCAACTTCGAAGCTTCTTCTGTGTTCTACTATGGTGCTTTTGATGTCTCCGCATTCCGCAGCACGCGACATAGCTGTCCACACAATAAAAGTAACCGTTTCAGAGAGAAGAGCAGCCAATGAGACGATCTGGCTTTAAATCGATTCGATAACAAATGACGAAAACGGACGGATTTCTCAGGTTTTTACTTTATATGAACACTTTTCACATTCTCGCGTGCAACGCGGCTGCTAGTTTTCCTTTCATGCAAAATCTTAATGTTCCACCTCATGTCCAAGGCACCAAAGCCGTCTAAAAATCAATAATCGATAACCAAAACGTGAATTGTACTGCTTCTTACTGGCTATTGCTTCAACTTAGAAGCTTCCTCTGTGTTCTACTATGGTGCTTTTAGTGTCTCCGCATACCGCAGCACGCGACATAGCTTTGCAGACGATAAATGTAACCGTCTCAGAGAGAAAAGCGGCCAATGTGACGATCTGGCTTTAAGTCGATTCGATAACAAATGACGAAAACGGACGGATTTCTCAGGTTTTTACTACATATGAACACTTTTCACATACTCCCGTGCAACGCGGCTGCTAGTCCTCCTTTCATGCAAAATCGCGAGGTCTTAGGTCATGTCCAAGCCACCAAAGCCGGCTAAAAAGTGAATAATCGACAACTAAAACTTCAATTGTACTACTTCTTACTGGCTATTACTTCAACTTAGAAGCTTCTTCTGTGTTCTACTATGGTGCTTTTAGTGTCTCCGCATACCGCAGCACGCGACGTAGCTTTGCAGACGATAAATGTAACCGTCTCAGAGAGAAAAGCGGCCAATGTGACGATCTTGCTTTAAGTCGATTCGATAACAAATGACGAAAACGGACGGATTTCTCAGGTTTTTACTTTATATGAACACTTTTCACATTCTCGCGTGCAACGCGGCTGCTAGTTTTCCTTTCATGCAAAATCTTAATGTTCCACCTCATGTCCAAGGCACCAAAGCCGTCTAAAAATCAATAATCGATATCCAAAACGTGAATTGTACTGCTTCTTACTGGCTATTGCTTCAACTTAGAAGCTTCCTCTGTGTTCTACTATGGTGCTTTTAGTGTCTCCGCATACCGCAGCACGCGACATAGCTTTGCAGACGATAAATGTAACCGTCTCAGAGAGAAAAGCGGCCAATGTGACGATCTGGCTTTAAGTCGATTCGATAACAAATGACGAAAACGGACGGATTTCTCAGGTTTTTACTACATATGAACACTTTTCACATTCTCCCGTGCAACGCGGCTGCTAGTCCTCCTTTCATGCAAAATCGCGAGGTCTTAGGTCATGTCCAAGCCACCAAAGCCGGCTAAAAAGTGAATAATCGACAACTAAAACTTCAATTGTACTACTTCTTACTGGCTATTACTTCAACTTAGAAGCTTCTTCTGTGTTCTACTATGGTGCTTTTAGTGTCTCCGCATACCGCAGAACGCGACGTAGCTTTGCAGACGATAAATGTAACCGTCTCAGAGAGAAAAGCGGCCAATGTGACGATCTTGCTTTAAGTCGATTCGATAACAAATGACGAAAACGGACGGATTTCTCAGGTTTTTACTACATATGAACCCTTTTTACATTCTCCCGTGCAACGCGGCTGCTAGTCCTCCCTTCATGCAAAATCTTAAGGTTCCACCTCATGTCCAAGGCACCAAGGCCGGCGAAAAATCAATAATAGATAACCAAAACTTGAATTGTACTGCTTCTTACTGGCTATTGCTTCAAATTAGAAGATTCTTCTGTGTTCTACTATGGTCCTTTTCAGTGTCTCCGCATACCGCAGCACGCGACATAGCTTTGCAGACGAAAAATGTAACCGTCTCAGAGAGAAAAGCGGCCAATGTGACGATCTGGCTTTAAGTCGATTCGATAACAAATTACGAAAACGGACGGATTTCTCAGGCTTTTACTACATATGAACCCTTTTCACATTCTCCCGTGCAACGCGGCTGCTAGTCCTCCTTTCATGCAAAATCTTAAGGTCCTAGGTCATATCCAAGCCACAAAAGCCGGCTAAAAAGTGAATAATCCACAACTAAAACTTGAATTGTACTACTTCTTATTGGCTATTGCTTCAACTTAGAAGCTTCTTCTGTGTTCTGCTATGGTGCTTTTAGTGTCCCCGCATACTGCAGCACGCGACATAGCTTTGCAGACGATAAATGTTACCGTTTCAGAGAGAAGAGCGGCCAATGTAACGGTCTGGCTTTAAATCGATTCGATAGCAAATGACGAAAATGTGCGGATTTATCAGGTTTTTACTACATATGAACACTTTTCACATTCTCCCGTGCAACGCCGATGCTAGTCGTCCTTTCATGCAAAATCTTAAGGTCCTAGCCAATGTCCAAGGCACCACAGTCTTGTAAAAAGTCAATAATCGATAACTAAGACGTGAATTGTACTACTTCTTACTGGCTATTACATCAACATAGAAGCTTCTTCTGGGTTCTACTATGGTGCTTTTAGTGTCTCCGCATACCGCAGCACGCGACATAGCTTTGCAGACGATAAATGTAACCGTTTCAGACCGAAGAGCGGCCAATGTGACGATCTGGCTCGAAGTCGATATGATAACAAATGACGAAAACAGACGGATATCTCAGGTTTTTACTACATATGAACACATTTCACATTCTCCAGTGCAACGCGGGTGCTAGTCCTCCTTTCATGCAAAATCTTAAGGTCCTAGGTCATATCCAAGCCACCAAAGCCGGCTAAAAAGTGAATAATCCACAACTGAAACTTGAATTTTACTACTTCTTACTGGCTATTGCTTCAACTTAGAAGCTTCTTCTGTGTTCCAGTATCGTGCTTTTAGTGTCTCCGCATACCGCAAAACGCGACATAGCTTTGCAGACGATAAAAGTAACCGTCTCAGAGACAAAAGCGGCCAATGTGACTATCTGGCTTTAAGTCGATTCGATAACAAGTGACGAAAACGGACGGATTTATCAGGTTTGTACTACATATGAACACTTTTCACATTCTCCCGTGCAACGCGGCTGCTAGTCGCCCTTTCATGCAAAATCTTAAGGTCCTAGCTCATGGCCAAGGCACGAAAGCTGGCAAAAAGGTCAATAATCGATAACTAAAACTTGAATAGTACTACTTCTAACTTACTATTACATTCTCTTAGAAGCTTCTTCTGTGTTCTACTATGGTGCTTTTAGTGTCTCCGCATACCGCAGCACGCGACATAGCTTTACAGGCGATAAATGTTACCGTTTCAGAGAGAAGAGCATCCAATGTAACGGTCTGGCTTTAAATCGATTCGATAGCAAATGACGAAAACGTGGGGATTTATCAGGTTTTTACTATATATGAACACTTTTCACATACTCCCGTGCAACGCGGCTGCTAGTCGCCCTTTCATGCAAAATCTTAAGGTCCTAGCTCATGGCCAAGGCACCAAAGCCGGCAAAATTCAATAATCGATAACTAAAACTTGAATAGTACTACTTCTATCTTACTATTACATTCTCTTAGAAGCTTCTTCTGTGTTCTACTATGGTGCTTTAGGGGGCTCCGCATACCGCAGCACGCGACATAGCTTTGCAGACGATAAATGTAACCATTTCAGAGAGAAGAGCGTCCAATGTGACGATCTGGGTTTAAGTCGATTCGATAACAAATGACGAAAACGTACGGATTTCTCAAGTTTTTACTACATATGAAATCTTTTCACATTCTTCCGTGCAACGCGGCTGCTAGACCTTCTATCATGCAAAATCTTAAGATCATAGGTCATGTCCAAGCCACCAAAGCCGGCTAAAAAGTGAATAATCGAAAACAAAAACTTGAATTGTACTACTTCTTACTGGCTATTGCTTCGCCTTAGGAGCTTCTTCTGTGTTCTACTATTGTGCTTTTAGTGTCTCCGCATACCGCAGCACGCGACATAGCTTTGCAGACGATACATGTAACCGTTTCAGAGAGAAGAGCGGCCAATGTGACGATCTGGCTTAATGTCGATTCGATAACAAATGACGAAAACGGACGGATTTATCTGGTTTGTACTACATATGAACACTTTTCACAGTCTCCCGTGCAACGCGGCTGCTAGTCGCCCTTTCATGCAAAATCTTAAGGTCCTAGCCAATGTCCAAGGCACCAAAGCCTTCTAAAAAGTCAATAATCGATAACTAAGACGTTAATTGTACTACTTCTTACTGGCTATTACATCAACATAGAAGCTTCTTCTGTGTTCTACTATGGTGCTTTTAGTGTCTCCGCATACCGCAGCACGCGACATAGCTTTGCAGACGATAAATGTTACCGTTTCAGAGAGAAGAGCGGCCAATGTAACGGTCTGGCTTTAAATCGATTCGATAGCAAATGACGAAAACGTGCGGATTTATCAGGTATTCTACTACATATGAACACTTTTCACATTCTCCCGTGGAACGCGGCTGCTAGTCGCCGTTTCATGCAAAATCGTAAAGTCATAGGTCATGTCCAAGCCACCAAGGCCGGCTAAAAAGTGTATAATCGACAACTAAAAGTTAAATTGTACTACTTCTTACTGGCTATTGCTTCGCCTTAGGAGCATCTTCTGTGTTCTACTATTGTGCTTTTAGTGTCTCCGCATACCACAGCACACGACATAGCTTTGCAGACGATAAATGTAACCGTTTCAGAGAGAAGAGCGGCCAATGTAACGGTCTGGCTTTAAATCGATTCGATAGCAAATGACGAAAACGTGCGAATTTATCAGGTTTTTACTACATATGAACACTTTTCACATTCTCCCGGGCAACGCTGCTGCTAGTCGCCCTTTCATGCAAAATCTTAAGGTCCTAGCCAATGTCCAAGGCACCAAAGCCTTCTAAAAAGTCAATAATCGATAACTAAGACGTGAATTGTACTACTTCTTACTGGCTATTACATCAACATAGAAGCTTCTTCTGTGTTCTACTATGGTGCTTTTAGTGTCTCCGCATACTGCAGCACGCGACATAGCTTTGCAGACGATAAATGTAACGGTTTCAGAGCGAAGAGCGGCCAATGTGACGATCTGGCTCGAAGTCGATATGATAACAAATGACGAAAACAGACGGATTTCTCAGGTTTTTACTACATATGAACACTTTTTACATTCTCCCGTGCAACGCGGCTGCTAGTCCTCCTTTCATGCAAAATCTTAAGGTCCTAGGTCATATCCAAGCCACCAAAGCCGGCTAAAAAGTGAATAATCGACAACTAAAACTTGTTTTGTACTACATCTTACTGGATATTACTTCAACTTAGAAGCTTCTTCTGCGTTCTACTATGGTGCTTTTAGTGTCTCCGCATACCGCAGCACGCGACATAGCTTTGCAGACGATAAATGTAACTGTCTCAGAGAGAAGAGCGGCCTTTGTGACGATCTGGCTCTAAGTCGATATGATAACAAATGACGAAAACAGACGGATTTCTCAGGTTTTTACTACATATGAACACTTTTCACATTCTCCCGTGCAACGCGGCTGCTAGTCGCCCTTTCATGCAAAATTTTAAGGTCCTAGCTCATGGCCAAGGCACAAAAGCTGGCAAAAAGGTCAATAATCGATAACTAAAACTTGAATAGTACTACTTCTAACTTACTATTACATTCTCTTAGAAGCTTCTTCTGTGTTCTACTATGGTGCTTTAGGGGGCTCCGCATACCGCAGCACGCGACATAGCTTTGCAGACGATACATGTAACCGTTTCAGAGAGAAGAGCGGCCAATGTGACGATCTGGCTTAAAGCCGATTCGATAACAAATGACGAAAACGGACGGATTTATCTGGTTTGTACTACATATGAACACTTTTCACATTCTCCCGTGCAACGCGGCTGCTAGTCGCCCTTTCATGCAAAATCTTAAGGTCCTAGCTCATGGCCAAAACACCAAAGCCGGCAAAAAAGTCAATAATCGATAACTAAAACTTGAATAGTACTTCTTCTAACTTACTATTACATTCTCTTAGAAGCTTCTTCTGTGTTCTACTATGGTGCTTTTAGTGTCTCCGCATACCGCAGCACGCGACATAGCTTTGCAGACGATAAATGTTACCGTTTCAGAGAGAAGAGCGGCCAATGTAACGGTCTGGCTTTAAATCGATTCGATAGCAATTGACGAAAACGTGCGGATTTATCAGGTTTTCTACTACATATGAACACTTTTTACATTCTCCCGTGCAACGCGGCTGCTAGTCCTACTTTCATGCAAAATCTTAAGGTCCTAGGTCATATCCAAGCCACCAAAGCCGGCTAAAAAGTGAATAATCGACAACTAAAACTTGATTTGTACTACATCTTACTGGATATTACTTCAACTTAGAAGCTTCTTCTGCGTTCTACTATGGTGCTTTTAGTGTCTCCGCATACCGCAGCACGCGACATAGCTTTGCAGACGATAAATGTAACTGTCTCAGAGAGAAGAGCGGCCTTTGTGACGATCTGGCTCTAAGTCGATATGATAACAAATGACGAAAACAGACGGATTTCTCAGGTTTTTACTATATATGAACACTTTTCACATTCTCCCGTGCAACGCGGCTGCTAGTCGCCCTTTCATGCAAAATCTTAAGGTCCTAGCCAATGTCCAAGGCACGAAAGCTTTCTAAAAAGTCAATAATCGATAAATAAGACGTTAATTGTACTACTTCTTACTGGCTATTACATCAACATAGAAGCTTCTTCTGTGTTCTACTATGGTGCTTTTAGTGTCTCCGCATACCGCAGCACGCGACATAGCTTTGCAGACGATAAATGTAACCGTTTCAGAGCGAAGAGCGGCCAATGTGACGATCTTGCTCTAAGTCCATATGATAACAAATGACGAAAACAGACGGATTTCTCATGTTTTTACTACATATGAACACTTTTCACATTCTCCCGTGCAACGCGGCAGCTAGTCCTCCTTTCATGCAAAATCTTAAGGTCCTAGGTCATGTCCAAGCCACCAAAGCCGGCTAAAAAGTGAATAATCGACAACTAAAACTTGAATTGTACTACTTCTTACTGGATATTGCTTCAACTTAGAAGCTTCTTCTATGTTCTACTATGGTGCTTTTAGTGTCTCCGCATACCGCAGCACGCGACATAGCTTTGCAGACGATAAATGTAACCGTCTCAGAGAGAAAAGTGTATAATTTGACGATCTGGCTTTAAGTCGATTCGGTAACAAATGACGAAAACGGAGTGATTTCTCAGGTTTTTACTACATATGAACATTTTTCACATTCTCCCGTGCAGCGCGGCTAATAGTCCTCCTTTCATGCAAAATCTTAAGGTCCTAGCTCATGTAAAGGGCACCAAAGCCGGCTAAAAAGTGAATAATCGATAACTAGAATGTGAATTGTATTACTTATTACTGGCTATTACATCAACTTAGAAGCTTCTTCTGTGTTGTACTATGGTGCTTTAAGTGTCTCCGCATACTGCACCTAGCGACATAGCTTTGCAGACGATAAATAACACCGTTTCAGAGGGAAGGGCGGCCAATGTGACGATCTGGCTTTAAGTCGATTCGATAACAAATGACGAAAACGGCCGGATATCTCATGTTTTTACTACATATGAACACTTTTCACATTCGCCCGTGCAATGCGGCTAATATTCCGCCTTTCATGCAAAATCTTAAGGTCCTAGCTGCTGTACAAAGCACCAAACTCGGCTAAAAATCAATAATCGATAAACAATACTTGAATTGTACTGCTTCTTACTGGCTATTGCTTCAACTTAGAAGATTTTTCTGTGTTCTACTATGGTGCTTTTAGTGTCTCCGCGTACCGCAGCACGCGACATAGCTTTGCAGACGATAAATGTAACCGTCTCAGAGAGAAGAGCGGCCAATGTGGCGATCTGGCTTTAAGTCGATTCGATAACAAATGACGAAAACGGCCGGATATCTCAGGTTTTTACTACATATGAACACTTTTTACATTCTCCCGTGCAACGCGGCTAATAATCCGCCTTTCATGCGAAATCTTAAGATCCTAGCTCATGCCCTAGGCCCCAAAAAATTATAAAAAGTCAATAATCGATAACTAAAACATGAATTGTACTGCATCTTACTGGGTATTACATCAACTTATAACCTGCTTTTGTGTTCTACTATGGTGCTTTTAGTGTCTCCGCATACCGCAACACGCGACATAGTTCTGCAGACGATAAATGTTACCGTTTCAGAGAGAAGAGCGGCAAAAGTGACGATCTGGCTTAAAGTCGGTTTGATAACAAATGAGGAAAACGGGCGAATATCTTAGGTTTTTACTACATATCAACACTTTTCACATTCTCCCGTGCAACGCAGCTCCTAGTTATCCTTTCATGCAAAATCGTAAGGTCATAGCTCATGTCCAAGGTACCAAAGCCGGCTAAAAAGTCTATAATCGATAACTAAAATTTGAATTGTAATACTTCTTACTGGCTATTACATCAACTTAGAAGTTCTTCTGTGTTCTACTATGGTGCTTTTAGTGACTCCGAATACTGCAGCACGCGTCATAGCTTCGCTGACGATAAATGTAATCGTTTCAGAGAGAAGAGCGGCCAATGTGACCATGTGGCTTTAAGTCGATTCGATAACAAATGACGAAAACGGTCGGATTTTTCAGGTTTTTACTACATATGAAACACTTTTCCCATTTTCCCGTGCAACGCGGCTGCTAGTCCTCCTTTCATGCAAAATCTTAAGGTCCTAAGTCATATCCAAGCCACCAAAGCCGGCTAAAATGTGAATAATCGACAACTAAAACTTGAATTGTACTACTTCTTACTGGCTATTGCTTCAACTTAGAAGCTTCTTCTGTGTTCTACAATGGTGCTTTTAGTGTCTCGGCATACCGCACCCAGCGACATAGCTTTCCAGACTATAAATGTAACCGTTTCAGTGAGAAGAGCGACCAATGTGACGATCTGGCTTTAAGTCGATTTGATAACAAATGACGAAACCGAACGGATTTCTAAGGTTTTTACTACAAATGAACACTTAACACATTCTCCCGTGCAACGCGGCTGCTAGTGGTCCTTTCATACAAAGTCTTAAGGTCCTAGATCACGTCCAACGCACCCAGGAAGGGTAAAAGGTCAATAATCGATAACTAAAACTTTAATTGTAATGTTTCTTACTGACTATTACATGAACTTAGAAGCTTCTTCTGTGTTCAACTGCGGTGCTTTTAGTGTCTTGCGCATACGGCAGCACGCGACATAGCTTTGCAGACGATAAATGTAACCGTTTCAGACAGAAGAGTGGCCAATGTAACGATTTGGCTTTAAATTGATTTGTTAACAAATGACGAAAATGGACGGATATCTCAGGTTTTACTACACATGAACACTTTTCACATTCTCCCGTGCAACGCAGCTACTAGTCCTCCATTCATGCAAAATCGTAACGTCCTAGCTCATGTCCAAGGTACCAAAGCCGGCTAAAAAGTCAGTAATCGATAACTAAAACTTGCATTGTACTACTTCTTACTGGCTATTATTTCAACTTAGAAGGTTCTTTGTGTTCTACTATGGTGCTTGTAGTGTCTCCGCATACTGCAGCACTCGACACAGCTTTGCAGATGATAAATGTAACTGTTTCAGAGAGAAGAGCGACCAATGTGACGATATGGCTTTAAGTCGATTTGATAAGAAATGACGAAAACGGCCCAATTTCTCAGGTTTTTACTACATATGAACTTTTTTCCCATTCTCCCGTGCAACGCGGCTGCTGGTCCTCATTTCATGCAAAATCTTAAGGTACTACCTCATGCCAATGCACCAAAGAAGGGTAAAAGGTCAATATTCGATAAGTAAAACTTGAATTGTAGTGTTTCTTACTGGCTATTACATCAACTTAGAAGCTTCTTCTGTGTGCTACTATGGTGCTTTTTGTGTCTCCGCATACCACAGCACGTGACATAGCTTTGCAGACGATAAATGTAACCGTTTCAGAGAGAAGTGCGGCCAGTGTGACGATCTGGTTTTAAGTCGAACAGATAACAAATAACGAAAACGGCCGGATTTTTCAGGTTTTTTCTACATATAAACACTTTTCAGATTCTCCTGTGCAACGCGGCTGCTAGACTTCCCATCAAGCAAAATCGTAGGGTTCTAGCTTATGTCCAAGGCACCAAAGGAAGGTAAAAGGTAAATAATCAATAACTAAAACTTGAATTTTACTGTCTCTTACTGGCTATTACGTCAACATAGAAGCTTTTTCTGTGTTCTCCCATGGTGCTTTTAATGTCTGGCCCATACCGCAGCACGCGACATAGCTTTGCAGACGATAAATGTAACCGTTTCAGAGAGAAGAGCGGCCAATGTAACGTCCTTGCTTTAAGTCGATTCGATAACAAATGAAGAAAACTGACGGATTTCTAAGGTTGTTACTACATATGAACACTTTTCACATTGTCTCGAGCAACGCGGCTGCTAATCCTCCTTTCATACAAAATCGTAAGGTCCTAGCTCATGTCCAAGGCACCAAAGAAGGCTAGAAATTCAATAATCGATAGTTAAAACTTGAATTGTACTAAATCTTACTGGCTATTACAAAACCGAATAAAAAGTCAAAAACCGATAACTAAAACTTGAATTGTACCACTTCTTACTGGCTATTACATCAACTTAGAAGCTTCTACTGTGGTGCCTTTAGTGTCTCCGCATACCGCACCCAGCGACATAGCTTTGCAGGCGAAAAATTTAACCGTTTCAGAGGGAAGTGCGGCTAATGTGACGATCTGGGTTTAAGTCGACTCGATAACAAATGACGAAAACGGCCGGAATTCTCAGGTTTTTACTACATATTAACACTTTTCACGTTCCCTCGTGCAACGCGGCTGCTAGTCCTCCTTTCATGCAAAATCTTAAGGTCCTAGCTCATGTCCAATGCACCAAAGCCGGCTAAAAAGTCAATAAACGACAACTAGAACTTTAGTTGTACTACTTCTTACTGGGTATTACATCAACTTAGAAGCTTCTTCTGTGTTCTACTATGGTGTTTTTAGTGTCTCCGCATACCGCACCCAGCGACATAGCTTAGCAGCCGATAAATGTAACCGTTTCAGAGGGAAGTGCGTCCAATAAGACGATCTGGCTTTAAGTCGATTCGATAACAAATGACGAAAACGGACGAATTTCTCAGGTTTTTAATACATATGAACACTTTTCACATTCTCCCGTGCAACGCGGCTAATAGTCCTCCTTTCACGCAAGATCTTAAGGTCCTAGCTCATGTCCAATGCACCAAAGCCGGCTAAATAGTCAATAATCGATAACTAAAACGTGAATTGTACTACTTCTTAATGCCTATTACATAAACGTAGAAGCTTTATCAGTGTTCTACTATGGTGCTTTTACTGTCTCCGCATACGGCATCACGCGACACAGCTTTGCAGACGATAAATGTAACCGTTTCTGAGAGAAGAGCGGCCAACGTGACGATCTGGGTTTAAGTCCATTCGATAACAAATGACGATAACGGACGGATTTCTCAGGTTTTTACTATATATGAACACTTTTCACATTCTCCCGCGCAAAGCGGCTGGTACACTTCGATTCATGCAATATCTTAAGGTAATAGATCATGTCCAAGGCAACAAAGAAGGGTAAAAGATCAATAATCGATAACGAAAACTTGAATTGTACTGTTTCTTACTGGCAATTACATCAACTTGGAAGTTTCTTCTGTGTTCTACTATGGTGCTTTTAGTGTCTCCGCATACTGGAGCACGCGACATTGCTTTGCAGATGATAAGTGTAACCGTTTCAGAGAGAAGAGCGGCCAATGTAATGTCCTTGCCTTAAGTCGATTCGATAACGAATGACGAAAACGGACGGACTTCTCAGTTTGTTACTACATATGAATTCTTTTCACATTGTCCCGAGCAACACGGCTGCTAATCCTCCTTTCATACAAAATCGTAAGGTCCTAGCTCATGTCCAAGGCACCAAAAAAGGCTAAAAATTCAATAATCGATAATTAAAACTTGAATTGTAATACATCTTACTGGCTATTACATAGCAAAATAAAAAGTCAAAAACCAACAACTAAAACTTGATTGTACTACTGCTTACTGGCTGTTACATCAACTTAGAAGGTTCTTCTGTGTTCTACTATGGTGCTTTTAGTGTCTCCGCATACCTTAGCACGCGACATAGCTATACAGACGATAAATGTAACCGTTTCAGAGACAAGAGCTGCCAATGTAACGATCTGGCTTTAAGTCGATTTGATAACAAATGAGGAAAAGGGACGGATATCTCAGGTGTTTATTACATAAGAAAAATATTCAAATTCTCCCATGCAACGCAGCTGCTAGTCGTCCATTTTTGAAATATCTAAGGTCCTAGCTCCTGTCCAAGGTACCAAAGCAGGCTAAAAAGTCAATAATCGATAACTAAAACTTGCATTGTACTACTTATTACTGGCTATTACTTCAACTTAGAATCTTCTTCTGTGTTCTGCTATGGTGCTTTTAGTGTCTCTGCATACCGCATCACGCGACATAGCTTTCCAGACGATAAATGTAACCGTTTCAGAGACAAGCGCTGCCAATGTAACGATCTGGCTTTAAGTCGATTTGATAACAAATGACGAAAAGGGACGGATATCTCAGGTGTTTCCTACATAAGAACAATTTTCACATTCTCCCATGCAATGCGGCTGCTAGTCCTCCTTTCATGCAAAATCTTAAGGTCCTAGAGCATGTACAAGGCACCTAAGCCGGCTGAAAAGTGAATAATCGTTAACGAAAACTTGAATTGTACTACTTCTTACTGGCTATTACATCAACTTAGAAGCTTCTTCTGTGTTCTAGTATGGTGCTTTTAGTGTCTCCGCATACCGCACCCTGCGACATAGCTTAGCAGCCGATAAATGTAACCGTTTCAGAGGGAGGACCGGTCAATAAGGCGATCTGGCTGTAAGTCGATTCGATAACAAATGACGAAAACGGAAGGATTTCTCAGGTTTTTACCACGTATGAACAGTTTTCACATTCTCCCGTGCAATTCGGCTGCTAGTCCTCCTTTCATGCAAAATCTTAAGGTCCTAGCTCATGACCAAAGCACCAAAGCCGGCTAAAAAGTCAATAATCGATAACTAAAACTTGAATTGCACTGTTTCTTACTGGCTAATACATGAACTTAGAAACTTCTGCTGTGTTGTACTATGGTGCTTTTAGAGTCTCTGCATACCGCAACACTCGACATAGCTTTGCAGACGATAAATGTAACCGTTTCAGAGAGAAGAGCGGGCAATGTGACGAACTGGCTTTAAGTCGATTTGACAACAAATGACGAAAACGGGCGGATTTCTTAGGTTTTTACTACAAATGAGCACTTTTCTCAGTCTCCCGTGCAACGCGGCTGCTAGTCCTCCTTTCATGCAAAATCTTAAGGTCCTAGCTTATGCCCAAGGCACGAAAGCCGAATAAAAAGTCAATAATCGATAACTAAAACTTGAATTGTACTACTTCTTACTGTCTATTACAACAACTTAGAAGCTTCTTCTGTGTTCTACTATGCTGCTTTTAGTGTCTCGCCCATACCGCAGCACGCGACATAGCTTTGCAGACGATAAATGTAACTGTTTCAGAGAGAAGAGCCACCAATGAGACGATCTGGCTTTAAGTCGATTCGATAACAAATGACGGAAACGGAGGGAATTCTCAGGTTTTTACTATATATGAACATTTTCCACATTCTCCCGTGCAAAGCGGCTGCTACAGTTCCCTTCATGCAAAATCGTAACGTCCTAGCTCATGTCCAAGGTACCAAAGCCGGCTAAAAAGTCAGTAATCGATAACTAAAACTTGCATTGTACTACTTATTACTGGCTATTACTTCAACTTAGAAGCTTCTTCTGTGTTCTGCTATGGTGCTTTTAGTGTCTCTGCATACCGCATCACGCGACATAGCTTTCCAGACTATAAATGTAACCGTTTCAGTGAGAAGAGCGACCAATGTGACGATCTGGCTTTAAGTCGATTTGATAACAAATGACGAAACCGAACGGATTTCTAAGGTTTTTACTACAAATGAAGACTTAACATATTCTCCCGTGCAACGCGGCTGCTAGTGCTCCTTTCATGCAAAGTCTTATGGTCTTAGCTTATGTCCAAGGCACCCAGGAAGGGTAAAAGGTCAATAATCGATAACTAAAACTTGAATTGTAATGTTTCTTACTGGCTATTACATGAACTCAGAAGCTTCTTCTGTGTTCAACTATGGTACTTTTAGTGTCTTGCGCATAACGCAGCACGCGACATAGCCTTTCAGACTATAAATGTAACCGTTTCAGAGGGAAGAGCGGATAATGTGACGATCTAACTTTAAGTCGACTCCATAACAAATGACGAAAACGGCAGGATTTCTCAGGTTTTATCTAGATATGAACACTTTCCTCCCGTGCAACGCGGCTGCTAGTCCTCCTTTCATGCAGAATCGTAAGGTCCTAGCTCATGTACAAGGCACCAAAGCCGGCTGAAAAGTGAATAATCGATAACGAAAAGTTGATTTGTACTACTTCTTACTGGCTATTACATGAACTTAGAAGCATCTTCTGTGCTCTACTATGGTGCTTTTAGTGTCTCCGCATACCGCAGCACGCGACATAGCTTTCCAGACGATAAATGTAACCGTTTCAGAGACAAGAGCGGCCAATGTGACTAACTGGCTTAAAGTCGATTTGATAACAAATGACGAAAACGGACGGATTTCTCAGGTTTTTACTACAAATGAACACTTTTCACATTGTCCCGAGCATCGCGGCTGCTAATCCTCCTTTCATACAAAATCGTAAGGTCCTACCTCATGTCCAAGGCACCAAAAAGCTAAAAATTCGATAATCGATAATTAAAACTTGAATTGTAATACATCTTACTGGCTATTACATAGCAAAATAAAAAGTCAAAAACCAACAACTAAAACTTGATTGTACTACTGCTTACTGGCTGTTACATCAACTTAGAAGGTTCTTCTGTGTTCTACTATGGTGTTTTTAGTGTCTCCGCATACTTTAGCACGCGACATAGCCATGCAGACGATAAATGTAACCGTTTCAGAGACAAGTGCTGCCAATGTAACGATCTGGCTTTACGTCGATTTGGTAACAAATGACGAAAAGGGACGGATATCTCAGGTGTTTATTACATAAGAAAAATATTCAAATTCTCCCATGCAACGCAGCTGCTAGTCGTCCATTCTTGCAATATCGTAAGGTCCTAGCTCCTGTCCAAGGTACCAAAGCAGGCTAAAAAGTCAATAATCGATAACTAAAACTTGCATTGTACTACTTATTACTGGCTATTACTTCAACTTAGAATCTTCTTCTGTGTTCTGCTATGGTGCTTTTAGTGTCTCTGCATACCGCATCACGCGACATAGCTTTCCAGACGATAAATGTAACCGTTTTAAGAGAAGAGCGACCAATGTGACGATCTGGCTTTAAGTCGATTTGATAACAAATGACGAAAACAAACGGATTTCTAAGGTTTTTACTACAAATGAACACTTAACACATTCTCCCGTGCAACGCGGCTGCTAGTGCTCCTTTCATGCAAAATCGTAAGGTCCTAGCTCATGTACAAGGCACCAATGCCGGCTAAAAAGTGAATAATCGATAACAAAAAAACTTGATTTGTACTACTTCTTACTGGCTATTACATGAACTTAGAAGCATCTTCTGTGTTCTACTATGGTGCTTTTAGTGTCTCCGTATACCGCAGCACGCGACATAGCTTTGCAGACGATAAATGTAACCGCTTCAGAGAGAAGAGCGGCCAATGTAACGTCCTTGCTTTAAGTCGATTCAATAACAAATGACGAAAACGGACGGATTTCTCAGGTTGTTACTACATATGAGCACTTTTCACATTGTCCCGAGCAACGCGACTGCTAATCCTCTTTTCATGCAAAATCGTAAGGTCCTAGCTCATATCCAAGGCACCAAGGAAGGCTAAAAATTCAATAATCGATAATTAAAACTTGAATTGTACTACATCTTACTGGCTATTACATAGCCGAATAAAGAGTCAAGAACCAATAACTAAAACTTCAATTGTACTACCTCTTACTGGCTATTACATCAACTTAGAAGCTTCTTCTGTGTTCTAGTGTAGTGCTTCTAGTGTCTCCGCATACCGCAGCGCGCGACATAGCTTTGCAGACGATAAATGTAACCGTTTCAGAGAGAAGAGCGCCCAATGTATCGATATGGCTTTAAGTCGATTCAATAACAAATGGCGAAAACGGACGGATTTCTCAGGTTTTTACTACATATGAACACTTTTCACATTCTCCCGTGCAAGGCGGCTGCTAGACTTAGCTTCATGTAAAATCTTCAGGTCCTAGCTCATGTCCAAGGCACCAAAGAAGGGTAAAAGGTCAATAATCGATAACTAAAACTTTAATTGCACCGTTTGTTACTGGCTATTACATCAACTTAGAAGCTTCCTCTGTGTTCTACTATGGTGCTTTTAGTGTCTCGCGCATACCGCAGCACGCGACATAGCTTTCCAGACGATAAATGTAACCGTTTCAAAGAGAAGAGCGGCCAATGTGACTATCTGGCTATATGTCGGTTCGATAACAAATGACGAAAACGGACGGATTTCTCAGGTTTTTACTACATATGAACACTTTTCACATTCTCTCGTGCAATGCGGCTTCTAGACTTCCCTTCATGCAAAATCCTAAGGTCGTAGCCCATGTCCAAGGCACCAAAGCCGGCTAAAAATCAATAATCGATAACCAAAACTTGAGTTGTACTGCTCCTTAGTGGCTGTTACATCAAATTAAAAGCTTCTTCTGTGTTCTACTATGGTGCTTCCAGTGTCTCCGCATACCGCAGCACGCGACAAAGCTTTGCACATGATATATGTAACCGTTTCAGGTTGAAAACGGCCAATGTGATGATCTGGCATTACGTCGATTCGAAAGCAGATGACGAAAACGGGCGGGTTTCTTAGGTTTTTACTGCACATGAAAACTTTTCACATTCTCCCTTGTTTAATGCCAAATCTTAAGGTAGTAGGTCATTTTACTGGCAAAGCCGGCTAATAAATCAATAATCGATAACTAAAACCTGAATTGTACTGTTTCCTACGGGCTACTTACGTAAACCTAGAAGCTTCTTCTATGTTCTACTGTGTTGCTATTAGTGCCTCCGCATACCGCAGCACACAACATAAGTTTGCAGACGATGAAGGTAACCGCTTCACAGAGAAATTTCAAATTCTGTGTCTGTGTCTATTGCCTGCTCATATTGTTTAAAGCAGGTTGCTCTAAATGCCCAGTGGATCTGATTCCCGTGATACCCATTCTAAACAATCTCGGATTGGGAAAGACCAAGCTCAGCTTATACTTATAGTCTGGGAAGTTGACATATCTTAGACAGTAAAATATGATGGTTAAAGATGTCCACTGAGTATTCCCATATACACTGAAGTTAGCTTTGAACAACAAATTATTAATTGGCCACCTACTCTTGACTCAATAGCTACTAAGATCTTTCACTGGTGAAGGAGTTGACGACGTTGTTACGTCCATTAGAGGCTTCTGTAGTTTTCTGAGAATGATGTGATATAATTGTGCCTTGTGATTTTCTGTGGAGTTCCAGAATAAGTTCTACACTGGTGCAGGACATTCATTCCTGCTGTTCTTATTCGAGGCAATCCTGGATTCTGAATCTCAAGCACCAGTGGATTAGAAACAGCAATGCAACCTCTGTCTTCCTGGCTGTCCACTATTTCAAAGTGCTGTGGTTGACAGTCTCTTCTCATTGTGCAGTGCTTGTAGATTATTGTAAATGGATAAACTGCAATATTTAAAACATCTCATTCTAAACTTTCTAAAGAACGAGACTTTTCTGTCGCGACCACTTTTTGTGTGAGGTGATAAATACCAGGAATTTTGTTGCATTTTGAGAACCTAATGGTGACATACATTAGTGTCTGTGTAAATTAATGGAACTGGATTTTTTCTGAGGTCGGCAGTTTTCCGAAGTTCGGCGTTTTCCCACGATATCGTCGTTTTTCCCCGAGGCTGGCGGTTTACCCCGAGGTCGGCGTTTTTCCCCCGAGGTCGGCGTTTTACCCCGACGTCGGCGTTTTTCCCTCGACGTCTGCGTTTTTCCCCGAGGTCGGCGTTTTTTCCCTAGGTCTGCGTTTTTGCACCGAGGTCGGATCGGCGATTTTTTCCCCGAGGTCCAGAAATCTACGAATATATTGAAAATCCAAAGTATTTTCATGTATATCGAACTATACTGATATGTCATGTCATCTTGAAACATATATCCGACCACTAGATATCGGTATTTATCGAGATAGCGATATATTTCGATATATCTATTTATTTCGAGAATCGTTTTCTTAGGGGTACAGATTTATTTCGAGACGTCCAGTTTTTTCCCATTATCGATTTATTTCGGTATATTGACTTATTTCGAGGCACACATTATATCGAGATGTCGATTTATTTCGAGATATCTATCTATACTGAGGAGTCCATTTATTTCGAGGTATCGATTGGTTTCGAAGTACACGTTTACGTCGAGTTATCGATTTATTTTGATATACCGACGCAATCGGGTTGTCTATATATTTCGAGGTATCGATATATTTCAATGTATCGGTGTACTTCAGATATCAATTAATATCGAGACATCGATATATTTCAAGGAACCTCTATATCTCAAGTAATCCATAAATTTCTAGATATCGTATTTTTAGAGATATCTTTATATTACGAGGTACCATTATATTTCAAGATATCGATATGTTTCTATACCTCGATTTATCTCGAGAGCTCCTTGAGTTTCGAGATATCGTTCTATATGGTAAGCTTAATGCATCTAGATGTCGATATATTTCGGGATATCGAATCATTTCGATGTAGCAGTCTTTTGGAGGTGTCGATTTATTTCGAAGTTTCGATTTTTCTCATTGTGTCGATTTATTTCGAGGTTGCGATTTATTTCGGGGTGGCCTTTTATTTCTAGGTGTTGATTTATTTCGAGGTGTCGATATATTTCGATGTGACGATATATTTCGACGTTACTTGTCGACTGCATCAGCTTAGAACCTATTTCGTACAGAGTGGTGCGACTGCATACCTCAGAAGGCGACATTGATATCCAGACGATGAATGTAAACGTTTCCGAGAGAAAAGCGTCCAATGTGACGAATTGGCACTACGTCATTATGAAAACAAATGACGGAAACGTGAGGTTTCTGCCACTCAAAGTGCTGCCAACTTTCACCCCAACCCCTCCTCACTCTCCCCAGTCGTGGCGATCAGCTGGTGTGATAGAAATGGACACAGGAAAGTAATAACGTTCCATGAAATCCCATTCTAGGGAGGTTCAAGGGTAAATGTTCCAGACGGTTTATTTGCATTAAGACACGCACACTGGACATCTACAATGTCACATCTGCCAGATCGTTTCTATTGTCAGCAGTGGAAAACAAAACAGCGTACTGAAAAAGCCATAGTGAAACGCGGTTTTTGGTAGACGAAATAATAGGAATACTCTAGCCACTGATAATGATGATCTAATGAGAATTCTGGTATTGTTTTGAAAGATGCATTTAAATATGCATTGAACGTAGCTCCAAATTATTTTGAGAATTATAATTGCGGTATGATGAATCTACACTGGAGATTTGGTAATGCAAAACATTTCGATCTGAGAATACTTTACGTGATAGAACGGCATTGACCTTGTGTGTCATTAGGGTAAAGTTAATTTGCCGCCATTAACAAAAAATTTATCCGCCATTAACATAAAATCTATTTTTCAGCGCACTTCAATAAGGACTCACTTCAGATGATTGGACAATTAAAGAGAACTCAAACCGTTATTTTAATAGTATTCGTAGGTCCAATGCAGCATTTACCGTGGACAGTCCCTGAGCCAAGACTGTCAATTTTATGTAGGGAGCACTACTTTAAGAAAGCACTCCGTGTTCAGGCCACAAGTGGCCAATCAGGACCATCCGACCGCCACGTCATTCGCACTGAGGGTGGAGGAGGAGCTGGCTCTCCCACTCGTTGTGGTAGTTTCCTTTGACTTGAGCCGCTACTATTCGGTCGAGTAGTTTCTCAATTGGCATCGCAAGGCTGAGTGCAACCCGAAAAATGGAAACAGCGCATAGCGGATCGGATGGTCACCCATCCAAGTGCCGACCACGCCCGAAAGTGCTAAACTTCAGTGATCTGACGGGAACCGGTGTATCCACTGCGGCAAGGCCGTTGCCCCTCCAACTTTTACATGATATTTTTGATCGTAGATCAGGTCTGATGGCTGGAAAGAATGGACGTTTACCATGTTATGCACATTTATATTTTCACTACGTCGACACAGCTGGTCCAATTTCGACCACAGGTGATGGTAGCCATAATGATGGAGCCAAGCATCCTGTGTACATTAGTTGCACCCATGTGTGTGGGGATCACAGCATTCGTGACATTTAAATTTGTTACTTCTTTGGTACTATATTCGCAATAAATTTTGCAGACAGTATCCGCATATGACGCTGAATGTACCTACAAAATTATATCATTGTACGACACATGTTTCAGGAGATACGTCGTAAAAACTCAGGACAAGGCCAGACGCTGCATAGTACGGACGTGGACGCACAGCTGTAAATAAATGCCTGGTCAACACCAAGCTTTTCCGCTAGTCATCTATACAGATAAAAAAATCCCCAATATTGCCCACCAGCGTATTTTTGAAAAACCTTTATTTTGTCATCCATTTTTTTCCTGTAAAAATCGTAAAAGCCGAGCATCATTGTGTTTTTAAAAATCGTTTCCTATTGTCATCTCTTTTTATGTATTTTAAACCATCTATCGCTTGTGTAACCTGTGGCTACGAGTCCATTCCCTTTATGGGGTAATCGAAATAATGAACAACGGAAAAAAGTGTGGGTCAATTTCTTCCTCATTTTTCGGAACTTCTGATAATAGTAAATCGTTGGCCCTTTGAGGGCGTGGTAGGTACATACAAGAGATTAGTGTAAGATTAGAATTTGGGTTAGATACAGTGCCAGGAGGTTTTGTTTCTATCTGGCTAGCTTCAGAGTACTTCACCGTCTACTAAGTGATGCGTTTCATTGGGAATGGTGTGTTCTGTGCTAGGTCTACCCTTACTCCACAATGCTGTTCCCTCGATGCTATTAAAACCAGGATGTTATCAAAATATATGCACAGTGGCAGACTGGAGTCTGCAGAAATATTTCCAGTGGTGGGGAGGGGGGAAGGCGCGTCGGGGCTGGAATGCATGATTCTGAAACTGGCACTCTGTGTACAAATCAGCTGGTCAGTTACGAGGTGCATCAAGCTACAAGACCCTAACTGTATAAGCGCTACAACTGGTCAAAGCTAAGGTTTAGCAGTATTGTGGAGAATTCTTATCTGGAAGAGTATGAGTATACTGTAACGAATAAAAACTCTTTACTCCAGATTCCAAGGATGGTTAGGGGCGACGGGTGAAAGTGCCCTTTTGCCAATCCTCCCCTCCCCACCTCCTCCCCTCCCCCTCCCCTACCCCCTCGCGGACGCCAATGGCTGGCCCGTTCATTTTGAGAACATCAGAGTTGCAGTAACCTTTCTGAGAAACTGTTCTAGATGTCCTTGCGCGTCAATCTTACCACTCAGAACAGCAGTGGGAATGTCGGTTATCGCTGAAACAACTGGTTTTCGGCTCTTATCAGTTTCCCAGCCTCACTTTAACCTAATTGTTAAAGCCCGTCACAATACCAGTTCTTGTAATAACCGATTTTCAGTCTTTTATTTACATTATTTCCTCTAGTAAACGTAGAAATCAAACAAAGATTAAAAAAATTTTACTTTCTCAGTTTATTGATAAATGGAATCAAAACGTCAAATACATTTATGACGACCTGCAGCCGTCCAGAACGAAATTAGAATTATATTAATACCGTCAGCTGCTCACGGGTGTCGATAAATATCAACGGGGACAGGTGACAATGTGTGCACGTCTGGGACTCGAACCGGGATATCCTGCTTACGTGGCAGGCGCTCTGCCCATCTGAGCCACCGAGGGCACAGACGATAGTGTGACTGCAGGTACTATCTCGCGCACGCCTCCCGCGAGACTCACATTCTCACCTTGCATATGCACACACTACATTCGTAGTGTCCCACACCAACACACTCATTACTCGTGGAACACATTCTTACCAAGTCCCGTAGCAGTTCGGGGAATACTTGTGCATCTTCACAGAAGAAGGTCATGGCTGGTATTGCCAGAACCATATACTTATATGGATATGGACATGTCTTCCACGAGGAATGAGTGTGTTGGAGTGGGACTCTACGACTGTAGTGTATGGACATTCAAGGTGAGAATGTGAGTCTCGCAGGAGGCGTGCGCGAGATAGTCCCTGCAGTCGAACCATACACTGTGCCCTCGGTGGCCTAGATGGATAGAGCGTCTGTCATTTTAGCAAGAGATCCCGGGTTCGAGTCCCGATCGCGGCACACATTTTCACTTGTCCACGTTGATATTTATCAACGCCCTTGAGCAACTGACGGTATTAATATAATTCTAATTTCTTTCAATTAAATAGTTCAATAAAACTTTGTCCGATGTTCGCTGCTTCTCTCAAAATATAGCGAGTGCTTCTATACTACAGAAAACTGCCAGTATTATCCTACTGATTTTAGTTTTTAGAACTCTGATCAAAAATTATATTGAAATCGGTTATCACAGCACTATGCGGGCATTACGTATAGTCCAGCGATAAAGAGTGAAAACTGCGGCAGGAGAACTCTCTTTTTCGTTTTAATTTCTCTGTTAAAGGCTAAAAGCAGATAACGGCATACTACGTAGACACAGGCAGCAGATCACGCACTTTCTATTTTTATCCCGAACTATGAATGATTTGTAAAATTTTAATTTTTTTCCTTGTATGATGTCGCAAGTGACCAAATCGACCATTGTGCTTCACTCGTACTGCATATCGTAAAATACTTCCAGGCTTTCAGATGGTGCCATTCTGTGTTACAACTGACGTTCGACAACAGCGAGAAACTGCGTCCATTCTCGCGAACTGCTTGTATAACAGGCACGCACAGTATTGTCTCGGCAATGTTGGACCAATTCATTTGTTGCTCGTTTCTATCAGCAGTGTTATTAAAGCGGCATACATCACTTTACCCATTTTTTCTGTAATAACGCAGTATTTTAGAACTATGGAAATCTTACGAATAAAAATTACTCGTCTTTTTTAAAAAAGGTTTATTTGAAAACTAAAAATTTTACTACGACAGCTGTGGCTAATTGGTATATCTGTTTTTACGTGGTTATCAGGAAAAAATAAAAAGATACTTGTTATAACCGAGAGCAAACAAATACCGAAAGACATCGGTTATTCAGAACTAAAATACCCATGTCGTTATAACTGATCGGTTTTTCTATCTCTAAACTGCAATGTCGCCACAGAAAAGTGTGTCGTTCCATCAATGTCCATAGCAACTTTGAGATATGTAAGTGTTTATGCGCAATATCGGCAAATGGAAACACGAAGTGGTAATAAGCACCTGAGCGATAGAATTTATTTCACAGTCAGAAAAGTCGAGTGAGAGACAAGACTGAATCACTGTAATAGAAATTATATGGAAAGCTGTGTAAAGGAAAATTTCCAGTTCTTTCGTGGATTCCAAAATTGAAGCCAAGTCCGGGACATCAAGGTGACATAGTCTTATACGGATAGTATTCCATGACTAACGTAATTGGCCCACATACTGTACTGGTATACTGATAATATTACACTACTAAGGTAATTTACCTGAAGTAATTTACAAACATGTAACTATAACATTCGCTACTACTCATTACGCTAATTGACCTTCAGCCATTAAGCGCAAGCGCAGATCTCAGTTATGATACGTGCGCCATCCAAAAATTTATCAAGGTGGTAACTCAACACAACTACAAACGATCATTGTGTGCAAAATAAATAGAACACCTCATAAGAAGAACATGACGGGTTTGAATCATTCCCACCGCAAAGGATGAAATATTCAGGCTTGCACATAAGACCACTTGATAACTAACCAGAAATTCAGATTAGTTGTAGCTTCGGTGACAATCGCCTTTTTTACATTTTCCCCGTAAACTAGATAATTATGAAACGTAACAACTACTCTAAAATATCTGCAGCAACGGACTTGCCGCGGAGGTTACATCGGTTCACGTGAGATCACCGAAGTTAAGTGCGTTGTCGGGCGTTGAAGGCAATTGGATGGGTGATCATCCAGTCCGCCATGCGCTCTTGCCATTTTTCGGGGTGCACTAAGCCTCATGATGCCAATCGAGGAGTTACTCGACCCAATAGTAGCGGCTCCGGTCAAAGAAAACCATCATAACGACTGGGAGAACAGTGTGCTGACCCCCGCCCCTCCTGTTCGCATCCTCCACGGATGATGACACGGCGGTCGGATGGTCCCGTCCCAGCAGGCCACTCGTGGCCTGAAGACGGAGTGCTTACAAAGCAAACTACTCTCCAGTGGATGGTCGTACTACTGAGACCTTGATTCCTGGCATCAATAACAGATGGCAGCACAAGAGGTTGCCTTACGCCTACTGCCGAATTTTGCGATCTGTCGTAAGCCTGCGTAAGCACGTGGGGCCTTCCGTCTTAAGTGCAAGCATATCCATTGCGTTTTCTGCCGCGCGACTTGAGTGGAATGTTTCATTATTTCTGAAATATTATAGAAATGTTTTTCGTTGTATATCCTCACAATCGGTACTGAATTCACTGTAAAATTACTTGCTCACTTTTCGGAACTTCCGTTCATAGTAAATCGATACTATTTGAAGCCGTGGTAGACACGAGTCTAGTGTGCTTCACCTACAGCACCTTCTGTGTCAGTCTCGGTTCCTATGTCGCTGATTTCACAACTAACAGTTCGTTGTCTACTGAGTATACTGTCTGTTGCACGACACTATCCCTCCCACGCTGCTAAATGTAGGTCGTCGGCAAAATATGACTGCAGTGGAACAAGGTCGTCTGCAGAAATTTCCCCAGGAGGTGGTGGTGGCATTGTTAGTGGTGTGTGTGTGTGTGTGTGTGTGTGTGTGTGTGTGTGTGTGTGTGTGTGTGCGTGTGTGTGTGGAGGCCATTACTATGAAATTCACGCAGTCCAGACCGCCAAGGAAAATAAACCTTGAGATTTGGAAAGGGTGTTGATCTTATACCGCTTATGCTGCATATTTCGAAATTCCACCTCTAAGGGGGATACACAGGAAATGAAAGGATTTTTGAAACATGTAGCTATTAAGGTAATTTTGAAGCTTGGCAGACGAAAACTTGTATCTGGTTTCTAGGTCAGAAATAAAGAAATATGTGTTCCAGTATTATTGGGAATTTAACCTCTATGAGGTGAAATAGTGGATGAACATTTTATTTTGAGATAAAAAATTATGGAAGAACTATGGAAGTATTTTTAAGGCTACATCTACGAAAATTGGTATTTGACTTCAAGGTTACAAATAAGAAAATACGTATTTTCGTGTTTTTGGAAGTTCAACCTCTAAGGGGATGAAATAGAGTGAGCTGGTGCGTTTCTGGCGCCAGTTTCCGTCGATCGTTGTTTCGATCTTTGAGTCGCGGTCCAGAGGACACTGCTCCCTAAGCGACTGTAGTAGTTCCCTGTGCGGCCCAACATCGGGCTTACCGCGCTTACACTGGACACAGTTGCCAACAAATCGCCTGCCATCACCATATAGGTTGGGCCAAAACGTGTGTTCCCGAACTCGGTTCAAGGACTTGTAGAACCCCAAATGATCCCCTACCGCCGAATAGTGGAAATATCTGAGTGCCATGCTAACTCGTTCCTGTGGAATACAGACCTTCCCTTCACCACGGTTGTCTTCCCCTTTACACAAGACCCCCGCCCCCCCCCCACCCCACCCCCCGAAGACCTCGCCATCCGCCAACTGCTGCCGAATCAGTCCCCACCCGGGGTCCTCAACCTGTTTGCCGGCTAAGTCGCAGAAGAAGCCGGGTGTCTCGGAGAGAAGGAAATTCTCCCCAAGATCCGGCTCCACGTGGCCCTTGCCTTCCCTAGACTCTACCGCGAACATACGGCTGAGAGCGTCGCCAATTCATTGTCTCTTCCACTAATATGCCGAACCTGGAGATAAGTCTTGTCATCTTAACTTCGGTATGATTTTTAGCGATCTTATTAATCAAAGTTTAAGGGCTGGCACTGGCCAAGTAACTCACGGAGGCTCATTGGTTTCAGTCCAGTTGTATTGCTCACCTGTTCTCCAGATAAGGTTGTGTAGTTTATGTCTCAGAGAAGTGTCTGCCCTTGATGTGTGTTTTGTTAGAGATAATTGGCAGCGGTCGACGCTAACATACTGCGAGCAGAGCACCACGGCGGCAGAGAGATATTTAAGGCCATGTCCTCTCCTTTACATCCTGGGTTATGTTGTCACTTTTGCGTGATTCCATCTTTCCGGTGCTGAACTATAGCATCCAAAGTTCAATTGCATTGCCAAGTTGAGTATATTTCTATGTCATTCTCTGCCTCGTGGATCTCTTGTATTGATTAGAATCCTTAGTCTGCTCGCGTCTATCGCCAATTCACGCGAAATATTGAAGCAACCTTATTTTAAGGGTATTGTCATATAGTCATGTTCTAGTTGTAATCATTCTAAGAATATTGTTGATTAATCAACTGAGTAAGTAAATTTGAAGGTCCGTTTGGTCAAAATTAAAGGACCCCCTTAATTGTTTTACTCATTTTTATACAGTTTTGTTTAGGAAAGCTGGCTAGCCGAACGTTAAATATCTGTATTCTTACGCTTAATCTGTTTCTCCCCTGATTGCAAGTAGTGAGAGTTCTGCTATGAATTTTATGGACATTTGTGCTATTTTAGTAAAGCTTTACCTAAGTATATTTACATAGTCATATTCAAATTTCAAGTTTTACGGGTCTCGTTCCACTTATTTATTATTTGTCCAACTGATCTGGCCTTGTAAGGCAGTCTCCTCTATTATTGTGATTGTGATTTTATAATGCTTTTGATTGTAATAAAATATGTAGCAACTACAACGGATTACTATTGTGATTTTGGTGTGTCACTACCATACCCCATTTCATAGAGGATGAAATGTTTCATGAAATATATGAAAACCTGTTTTTGATACATTCAACCATTAAGAGGGGTGGAATATAGGATGTAATGTTTTATGAAAGTATATCAGTGCGAAAGAATTTTTAAAGCGAAATCTATGAAAATTGTGTTCTTGAAAAATACGTGTTTCACTGTTTTTGGAACTACAACCTCCAAGAAGGTGCAATAGGAGCACAGGTTTCACTGACCCATAGCCTTCCAGCCCAACCTGCAAAGTATATGGACTTGAAATTTGATGAAGGTGTAAATCTTACGCTGAAAGCATCATTTAAGAAGAGATTGTTCGAAATTTCACTCCTAAGGGGGTGAAATATGGGTTGAAAGTTTTTTTTAATATATGTCCCTATGTCCCTATTGAAGCTATAACTACAAAACTACGAAAATTGATATTTGGTGTCTCAGTCAGAAACAAAAAAGAAACAAGTTTTTAGCATTTTCCGAAATTCTTCCATTGGGGGATAAAATAATTAGTGAAGGTTTTTTTAAAATAAATAATTATTAAAGAACTACTGAAGCATTTCTATAGCTACATCTATGAAAATAGGTATTTGACATCTCGGTTGGATGTAAAATAAATGTGTTTCGTTGCTTTTGGAAATTTAACTCACTAACAGAGTGAAATAGGGGATGAAATGTTTTATGAAATATTTCACTATGAAAGAATTTTTAGAATTAAATGGATGAAGATTTGAATTTGGCTCCTCGGCTCTAAATAGAAGAATATGTGTTTAATTGTTTTTGAAAACCCAACCCCTAAAGGGTGTGAGATGTTTCAGAAAATGGTTCATTATGAAAGGATTGCTAAATATATCTGACAATTCGTATTCGGCTAATGTGTTACAATTTTTAAAAACTACGTGTTTTTCTGGTTTTGGAACTTCGAGCATAAGGGGATGAAAATTTTAATGAAATATTTATTGCGTTATATTAAAATATTTTAAATCTGCATCTATGAAAACCGGTATTTCACTTCTCAATGAGATATAAAGAAATATGCGTTAGGGAATGAAAGACTCTACGGAGATATCACCACAAGAATACAAACGGCTTGATTAACAAAAACCTTGGACTCCAGCTGTCAGCATTGCTTTTTGATCATTCAGTAAAAGACCATGCTTCAACGGTGCTAAGTTTAGAAAGTTTAGAAAGTGTTGCAGTTTATAAAAGACATAAAAAAACGATTAAAGAAAAAAATTCTTTGCAGACCATGAACGGTCTACGCAAGTAGAGAAGCGGATGATAAGCTAGCTCTTTATGCAAATGAGTTGGTCAGTGTACGTTCCGAGACATGTCATGCAGCAGGAACGGAATCCTATAGTTGCTACGATTGGCTAAAGGAAAAGTTTTGCAGAATCACTCGAAATCACTTCTGCAAGTGGCTAAGAATCTCGTAATGAATAAAAATTCTGTACTGAGAATTCCAAGGTGGGAGATGCAAGATTCCTCCCTCCCCCTTCCCCCTCCTCACAATGCTATCCTTCTTTACCTACAGCAAAAAATAAATAAATTAATTAATAAACAAAACTAGAGAAATTTCTACTGTGAAACTATTTGCATACAAGAGAACGGCCCTTGAAATTTAACTCTTCAAAGTTTTAAGCCCTGCTCATTCCGGATATTGATTAGAAAGTGTTAATCCACAGGTGAAACCTGAGTATATAATCCCTGTGACATTTGATCAACGGTGTTCCATAAGGACAGGTTCTCATTCAAAACGTTCGAAAATTCAATTTCTTTGTAGTTGCATTTTTTAAAGGTGTACTTGTCTAGACTCTTGGAACGGAAAGGTTTTTTTTTAATCCGTGCTTTACACAAGTTTCTACAGTCCATTGTTTGAAGCAGTGTCACGGCTGCATGAGCCGCGCGGGGTACCCGCCATGTCTCCAACGCCTTGTCACGGTTCGCGCGGCTCCCCCCGTTGGAGGTTCGAGTCCTCCCTCGGGCATGGTTGTGTGTGTGTGTTGTCCTTAGCATAAGTTACTGTAAGTAGTGTGTAAACATAGGGACTGATGGTTCAAATGGTTCTGAGCACTTTGGGACTTAACATCTGAGGTCATCAGTTTCCTAGAACTTAGAACGACTTAAACCTAACTAAATTAAGGACATCACACACATCCATGCTCGAGGCAGGATTTGAACCTGCGACCGTAGCGGGCGCGTGGCTCCCGACTGAAGCTTCTACAACCGCTCGGCCACATCGGCCGGTCTGTCATGTATTCTAGAAGAGCTGCACGGTCGTCGGTGGCGCCTGTTCTTTCGAGAAGAGTTACTATCTTCATATCTATGGTTAAACGTTACCCAGCCATTGACCTTCGTCTGTGCGAATGCGCACAGGTTGCCGGAACTCACCTTAGTGTGAGCCAGTAATGAGTGGATAGACAAATACCTATTAAGTACATTACGTAATCGGATTGTGGACGTTTGAGGATGTGAGTCTCACGGGAAGCGTGCGAGGGATAAATTCCTGCAGTCCTGATGTTCATTTGTGCCCTCGATGGCTCAGATGGATTGGGCGTCTGCCATGTAAGCAGGAGATCTTGGGTTCGAGTCCCAGTAGGGGCACACTTTTCAGCTGTCCCCATCGAAGTATATCAACAACACCTGTTGGCAGCTGAGGGTTTCAATTAATTATCAGTTGTGAAGGTGATTCGATGAACCCTTTGCCAGGAACTTTAATGTGTTTTGCAGGGTATCCATATAGATGTAGATGATAACTCGTCCCGTGTCGCACGTGCTCAAAATGATTCATACTGCAGAATGCATGCAAACATACTCACCGAAAATACGGACGAATATCAAGTGCAGGCTGCCGAGTGCTGCATATCCAGCTTAGACAGATCGGCTTTTCATCTACATCTACATGACTACATCTACATGACTACTCTGCAATTCACATTTAAGTGCTTGGCAGAGGGTTCATCGAACCACAATCATACTATCCCTCTACTATTCCACTCCCGAACAGCGAGCGGGAAAAACGAACACCTAAACCTTTCTGTTCGAGCTCTGATTTCTCTTATTTTATTTTGATGATCATTCCTACCTATGTAGGTTGGGCTCAACAAAATATTTTCGCATTCGGAACAGAAAGTTGGTGACTGAAATTTCGTAAAAAGGTCTCGCCGCGACGAAAAACGTCTATGCTGTAATGACTTCCATCCCAACTCGTGTATCATATCTGCCACACTCTCTCCCCTATAACGCGATAATACAAAACGAGCTGCCCTTCTTTGCACCCTCTCGATGTCCTCCGTCAATCCCACCTGGTAAGGATCCCACACCGCGCAGCAATATTCTAACAGAGGACGAACGAGTGTAGTGTAAGCTGTCTCTTTAGTGGACTTGTTGCATCTTCTAAGTGTCCTGCCAATGAAACGCAACCTTTGGCTCGCCTTCCCGACAATATTATCTATGTGGTCCTTCCAACTGAAGTTGTTTGTAATTTTAACACCCAGGTACTTAGTTGAATTGACTGCCTTGAGAATTGTACTATTTATCGAGTAATCGAATTCCAACGGATTTCTTTTGGAACTCATGTGGATCATCTCACACTTTTCGTTATTTAGCGTCAACTGCCACCTGACACACCATACAGCAATCTTTTCTAAATCGCTTTGCAGCTGATACTGGTCTTCGGATGACCTTACTAGACGGTAAATTACAGCATCATCTGCGAACAACCTAAGAGAACTGCTCAGATTGTCACCCAGGTCATTTATATAGATCAGGAACAGTAGAGGTCCCAGGATGCTTCCCTGGGGAACACCTGATATCACTTCAGTTTTACTCGATGATTTGCCGTCTATTACTGCGAACTGCGACCTTCCTGCCAAGAAGAACAGGAAGTTGCTGTCTAGGAACAATCAGAGGTAGAGGAAGGGTTGATAAATACTCCTTGAATTGCAGACTAAACGTAAATAACGAAAATACATTTTTGGTAAAAATTTGTCAAAAATAATCGTTTGCCCTCCGTATTGGATTAGCTGTTTTGAATATTGAAAATCTGACTTCAGATTCGTTTTCAGCGACATTAAGAATATATATGTAACACTCAGTTCATGCAAATCGAAGTAATAATATAACTAAATGTTTTCCCTAAACTTTGAACACTTTTTTTTCGAGTAACGATTTTCTCAGAACGGCATGCAGTATAAATTAAAAGTGGTTCGATCTCTTAACTTCTACCTCTGACCCCTAAAAGTAAACACTTTTCTTAGGAACTTATAGCTATAATATGACATTTGTTAATATTAACTAATTTTTGTGTAGGCATAAGGAGTGAAACAAACCCCCCAAAATCGAACTCAAAGTTCGAATTAGCACTGTATCGTTAAATTTAAGGTTGTTTCATTGCGGTTAGGTATGCGCTCCCATAAATTTTATGTATTATCGACTGATGTTATCCATTTTCAATTTCAAAGAAATAAAGTAGTATCAACTGATGTTACCCATTTTTGAATTCAGGTAACATCTCAGGTGCCACACTGCACGCACTCTACGTACTCCAGTCTCGCAGGCCCTTGATCAAATCATAATTACGGGCGCCATTTTTTGTTGAAAATCTAAAATTAAGCTCATAGTATTATCACTCGTAATTCCCAAACAGATCCTTCGAATGTATTTTCATTGTCTCAAAAAAAATTTCAAATGTACCCTTTTTTGCTCATTTGTATGAGAACCTGGCCGTAACGCCGGAATATAGTCACGAGATTTTTTTTCAGAGATGCTGTACGTTCGCGAGAAGACTTTCGTTCTGCGCGTGTCGAAGGACATTCCTCAGATATTACTGTGTGTGTGCTACTCAGTCGTGCCATTTAAGTGTACATCTTTGCATAGTTTTCCTTTCACGATGTAAACAGTGTTCCGCTCAGTTGCTAACTGGCCAGTGAGTGGTTCCGAAGGTATCGGATGTGCGGTGCGTTCGGTCTGCTAGGACAACAGCAGACTAGCGTGGTGCGATGGCAGAAGCAGACACTGAGGGAGCTAGCTGCTGGGACACCAGCGAACAATTTATGCCAAGTAAGACGAAGAGGACTATTCTAAAATTACGAGCCGTCTCAAAAGTGTTTACCATTGGTAAATCTTGCAGTTGAGTCTGACAAAACTGGCAGTTTTGCCTACAGATACATTACAGAGAGAGATACAGGAAATCCCCCCACCCCCCTCAATGAATTTTTGGTTGTGATGACAGGCCGATTGGTAGTGTAGCCCGAGATCTAAGTTAGGTTGGAAGGTGGTAATTTGATTGAGAGTTGTTTACGCCAACGATTATGAATGCCGACTAAACGTTGTGCGAGCAGATTGCCCTGTAGCGTAGCCTAGTGTTTCCGCCCGCGCCACATTTAACACACATTCTCTAACTGTGTACAAAAGTCTCACAACAGCAACGATAACTACGTTTCTTGTGGGGGGAGGGTAGAGTCCACTATGTAACTTTCACTGCAAATTTTAGTAACCGCCGAAACTAACCGAAATAGAAGCGTAATTTTAACTATATTTCCTTTTGTGGGAAAATAATGGTTCTCCTCTTTCGGCAGCAACTGTAATATGTAGGCGACTTATTAGTTTTTTTTAAAACTATGAATCATGATTTCAATAGACGCAGTGCTTTTTTTACGTTACTTGATTTGTGGTCTATAGTAAACAATGCAACGAACTGGTAAATTCTTTAAAGTTTGACGTGTGTTACATAGACGACGTCTGCAATGTTCGTAAAGCCAAGTTTGCATATATTCTGTGTCTGTTTTTTTGGCCATGTACTGTATAATTAAGGGGAGGAGGATTATGTTCAAGGAGCAGTGTATTAGCAGTCTATGGAGAAATTGAGAATTTGGATCTAACGAACGGCATGCTCGGGCAGTTCGTGCTATTCTGTTGACCACTGTGTAATTGGGACACAGTGATTATGGCCTCTCCCTAGTAACCAGGGGACTCGGGTGCTAATCCTGGTCTGGCACAAATTTTCAAGTGCCCATTGACTAAAGTCTGTGCCCATTGTCAGCTAATGTCATTGTTTCGGTGTTAAATTGTATTTTGTTTACGATACGTAGTTTAGCTTTTTCATGGATAACAGCTTTGAAAAGCGTATAGGTTATATTGATATTCTCTCGTCGTTAGTCCAAGGCAACTATAGCGATTTATAAACACAGCTGTAGTTCGTATTAAGCCTACATACGTAATTGTGTCCTGTTTTTCTTTACCAAGAATTACTTCGTAAGTAATTCCCCTGTAGTGGTATTTTGTTTTAGTATTTTGTTTAAATATTTATAGACTGCAGGCTTGGATGAAATATGAAACACATGTCCGAAGTTCTTGTTGATTCTGCAGATACTGTTTCATCCGTACTAGGGGCCAAAACATTTCATCTAATACAGAAGGACACAATTTGTCTCGAGATTTAGCAATTTTTCGTAATAGTTGCCTTGCTTCGATATATTTTTCTCTAATTCTTGTTTGGATTTAATCTTAAAACACACTAACTCTTCCACCAGTTATTCGATATGTGGTTTCATACCTTTCGTAGCCTAGAGTTCCTAAACGGTCGATAATATTAATAATTTCCTTTCTCAATTTTATTTTCTGTAAAATCTCTTGTTTATGGTTATTGCTAACGTGTTTCACCTTCTCACTTTTATTATTTTTATTTTTCTAGTTTTGTGACTGGTAGCCAAATGTTCTTTGAATCTGGTTTTTAATTCTGAAATAGTAACAGATGTAGGTCAAGAGAAGATTGCGATATATTTGAGGAGAGTGGCTTGGAGATTTTCTATAATAGACGTACACAGGTCATGGGGATCCTTACCTATATAAATTTACTTCGAGTGTGATGTAGCCCATTCTCTTGTCATGATCTCGGCCGTATCGTAGCACATTGTCTCGGTTAGGTTGGAGATTTCTGTTGAGAGTTGCCGAAGTCAACGAAAGTGATTACAAAGTAAAGACTGTGCTAACAGAACGATCTGTAGCGTAGTCCAACACGTTCTTTCTGTCCTTTTAAAGCCTCTTTTAATTAAAAATAACTAAAGCTGCAAGATACAATCACAAAAACTGTGTTACGTAATAGAGTAATCCCAGACTATTGTTGTGTAAGTTGTGTGCGTACAGTATTTTTTTTTGTCAGTGAATATACATTTTTTTACTCATTTGCTGGGTTTCAGTTTTCCCCTTTAACGGCAAAAAACCTTTTCCTGTGAAGGGCCCATTAGCTTGTCGGTTATATTTGTGACTTTCTCGACGGTCAGTAATTTCGTGATAGTCCATCCACCGGCGTCATTGTTAACATCGAATATAGATTTAAGTATTAGGAAGGCTAATATGAAGCTAATGCATGAGTAGGTCTAACAATTAATAAAAATAGAAATGTGGGTAAGATACTACAAACATCATAGTGAACGCATTGTTGTGGCCAAGATAGCCACGAATCCCACGCCTACCAAAGTCGTAAAAGTAGTCCGCAGATGATTATGAAACTGATGGAATGTGTGATGAGATAAAAGAAATCATTCAGATAGTGATGGGAGATGAAAATTTAATATTAATGGGTGACTGGAATTCGACAGTAGGAAATGGAAGAAAAGGAAACGTAGTAGGTGAATATGGAATGGGGGTAAAAAATGAAAGAGGAAGCCGCCTGGTAGGTTTTTTCCCAGAGCATAACTTAATCATAGCTAACACTTGGTTCAAAAATCATAAAAGACCTGGAGATACTGCAATATTTCATATAGATTATATAATGGTAAGACAGAGATTTAGGAACCAGATTTTAAATTGTATGACATTTCCAGGGGCAAATGTGGTCTCTGATCACAGTATATTGATTATGAACTGTAGATAAAAACTGAAGAAACTGGAAAAAGGTGGGAATTTAAGGAGATGGGACCCGAAAGAACTGACAGAATCAGAAGTTGTACAGTGTTTCAGGAAGAGCATTAGGGAACGATCTACAGGAATGGGGGAAAGTAATACAGTGTGATGGGGGATCTGAGTGGTGTACTGTCAAGGGGGAGGGGGTTCCTCAGGGATCAGTGTTGGGGCCGCTCCTGTTCCTTATTTATATAAATGATATGCCCTCAAGTATTACGGGTAACTCAAAAATATTTCTGTTTGCTGATGACACTAGCTTGGTAGTAAAGGATGTTGTGTGCAACATTGACTCCGTTTCAAGTAGTGCAGTACATGACCTCAGTCAATGGCTTATAGAAAATAAACTAACGTTAAATCACAGTAAGATTCAGTTTTTACAGTTTCTAACACACAATTCAACAAAACCTGACGTTTTAATCTCACAGCATGGGCATATGATTAGTGATACTAAACGGTTCAAATTCCTAGGTGTTCAAATAAATAGTAAGGTGTTGTGGAAAGCCCACGTTCAGGATCTTGCTCAAAGACTTAATACTGCCATTTTCACTATTCGAACGGTACCGAAAGTGAGTGATACTTCGACAAGTAAATTAGTCTACTTTGCCTATTTCCATTCACTTATGTCATATGGTATTATGTTTTTGGGTAACTCTTCCCATTCTAGAAGGATATTTTTGGCTCAGAAACTGGAGGTTCGGGCAAAAAGTGGTGTGAGTTCACGAACCACTTATCGACCTCTGTTCAGGGAGTCTGGGTATTTTGACCTTGGCCTCTCAATATGTATATTCCTTATTGTCGTTTCTTGTTACCAATATTAGTTTATTTCCAACAATAAGCAGCTTTCACTCGGTTAATACTCGGCAGAAGTCAAACTCCCATTTGGTTCGGACTTCCTTAATTCTTGTGCAAAAATGTGTGCAGTATACTGCTGCATCCATTTTCAATAAGCTGCCACTCGAATTCAAAAATCTTTGCAGTAATCCACGCGCTTTCAAATCGAAACTGGAGTGTTTCCTCATGGGTCACTCCTTTTATCCTGTCAAGGAGTTAATTGAAAAATTAAGCTGATTCTCATTGTACTGCTGATAGCGTTTGCTTAAACTTATGGACTGATTTTCTCTCAGGTTCATGAACATGTATTTTTATCTGTTATTACTTTTATGTTGTAAGTTCATGTGTCGCCCTAACCGCCGTCTGCTTCACGTCTGCTGTTCAGCGAGCTACCTTAATTTAAGTATTAACTGTATTTTTCTTACTTGTCACTTCTTCTTCCGTGTGTTTTTGCTTTTAGGAAGCTTTAATTGTCGAGTGCTAGTAATAGAGTTACATAGATTTCGTGTTTGTTTTGAATACAGTCAGAGAGAGTCCTTGTAGTCTGCCATAGTGCCAGTAATGCTAGTGTTTGTTTTGAATACAGTCCAGAGACAGGTAGTACTATTTTCATTGTTTTCTACAAGAAGTCGTTAGCAATCACAGTTTAGTCAGTAATCAGCCACCTTTAGTGAATTAGCAGTCTACTTAAAAGTTGAAACTTCCTGGCAGATTAAAACTGTGTGCCCGACCGAGACTCGAACTCGGGACCTTTGCCTTTCGCGGGCAAGTGCTCTACCAACTGAGCTACCGAAGCACGACTCACGTCCGGTACTCACAGCTTTACTTCTGCCAGTATCCGTCTCCTACCTTCCAAACTTTACAGAAGCTCTTCTGCGAAACGTGCAGAACTAGCACTCCTGAAAGAAAGGATACGGCGGAGACATGGCTTAGCCACAGCCTGGGGGATGTTTCCAGAATGAGATTTTCACTCTGCAGCGGAGTGTGCGCTGATATGAAACTTCCTGGCAGATTAAAACTGTGTGCCCGACCGAGACTCGAACTCGGGACCTTTGCCTTTCGCGGGCAAGTGCTCTACCAACTGAGCTACCGAAGCACGACTCACGTCCGGTACTCACAGCTTTACTTCTGCCAGTATCCGTCTCCTACCTTCCAAACTTTACAGAAGCTCTTCTGCGAAACGTGCAGAACTAGCACTCCTGAAAGAAAGGATACTGCGGAGACATGGCTTAGCCACAGCCTGGGGGATGTTTCCAGAATGAGATTTTCGTTTCGCAGAAGAGCTTCTGTAAAGTTTGGAAGGTAGGAGACGGATACTGGCAGAAGTAAAGCTGTGAGTACCGGACGTGAGTCGTGCTTCGGTAGCTCAGTTGGTAGAGCACTTGCCCGCGAAAGGCAAAGGTCCCGAGTTCGAGTCTCGGTCGGGCACACAGTTTTAATCTGCCAGGAAGTTTCATATCAGCGCACACTCCGCTGCAGAGTGAAAATCTCATTCTGGAAACATCCCCCAGGCTGTGGCTAAGCCATGTCTCCGCAGTATCCTTTCTTTCAGGAGTGCTAGTTCTGCACGTTTCGCAGAAGAGCTTCTGTAAAGTTTGGAAGGTAGGAGACGGATACTGGCAGAAGTAAAGCTGTGAGTACCGGACGTGAGTCGTGCTTCGGTAGCTCAGTTGGTAGAGCACTTGCCCGCGAAAGGCAAAGGTCCCGAGTTCGAGTCTCGGTCGGGCACACAGTTTTAATCTGCCAGGAAGTTTCATATCAGCGCACACTCCGCTGCAGAGTGAAAATCTCATTCTGGAAACATCCCCCAGGCTGTGGCTAAGCCATGTCTCCGCAGTATCCTTTCTTTCAGGAGTGCTAGTTCTGCATGTTTCGCAGAAGAGCTTCTGTAAGGTTTGGAAGGTAGGAGACGGATACTGGCAGAAGTAAAGCTGTGAGTACCGGACATGAGTCGTGTTTCGGTAGCTCAGTTGGTAGAGCACTTGCCCGCGAAAGGCAAAGGTCCCGAGTTCGAGTCTCGGTCGGGCACACAGTTTTAATCTGCCAGGAAGTTTCATATCAGCGCACACTCCGCTGCAGAGTGAAAATCTCATTCTGGATACTTAAAAGTTGATTAAGTCTCTTCGGTAAATTGATTCCTTAGGATGGATAGGATGTGTGACTGCTGTGTACGGACGCTGGCCACTCTTCGCGAACCGCTGAGTGTGTTGATGGCCGCGGTCAACCATCTTCAGGCTGCTGCCTCGGAGTGTAGCGGCAGTGGGGAGTCTGGTGCGTCGCATGGTGCACCTCAGGTGTTAGATGCTTCACCCACTGTCCCTGCTGTCGAGACATCTTCGCGGGTACCGGGCACAGTTGGGCCAATGTGGAGGCTGGCCGTGTGGCATCGCCCACTCTGCCTGTGAATGGACATATGGCTGCTCCTTCAGCAAGGTCCGAGCAGGCACACAGGGGGAGGAGTTTATTAGTTATTGGGAGCTCCAACGTTAGGCTGGTGATGGAGACCCTTAGGGAAATAGCGGAAAGGTCGGGGAAGAAGGCCAGTGTTCACTCTGTCTGCTTGCCGGGGGGTCTCATTCGAGATGTGGAGGGGGCCCTACTGGCGGCGATAGAGAGCACTGGGTGCACCCGACTGCAAATTGTTGCTGATGTCGGCACCAATGACTCCTGCCGTCTGGGTTCAGAGGTCATCCTCATTTCGTACAGGCGGTTGGCGGATTTTATGAAGGCAGAAAGCCTCGCTCGCGGGGTGGAATCAGAGCTAACTATTTGTAGTATCGTTCCCAGAACCGATCGCGGTCCTCTGGTTTGGAGCCGAGTGGAAGGCTTAAACCAGAGGCTCAGAAGATTCTTCGGAGAGCTGGGGTGCAAATTTCTCGACCTCCGCAATAGGGTGCAGAAATGTAGGGTCCCCCTGAATAGGTCAGGCATGCACTACACGCCGGAAGCGGCTACGAGGGTAGCGGAGTACGTGTGGAGTGCACATGGGGTATTTTTTAGGTTAGAGAATTCCCTCCCTAGACCCGACAAGACGCCTCCTGAGACGCGGCAAGGCAGGAGTAGGCAAAATGCAACAGGGAATAACAATATTAATGTGCTAATAGTAAACTGACTACGAGACAAGAAAAAATGTATTCATAGGTGAAAGCTCAAAGCTACGGGTAAAATGTCCCTAGGCTTATCGTCTCAAAGAAGAGATGGCACAGAGAAACAAGTGGGCATGTCTTACATAGCAAGCAGCCATTTAAACCGACATTTAGGACCTTCAAATAAGTATTTGGACTAAAATACTTTCATATTCGCACTAAGTGTAAATAAAACTGGTACAATCACCAATAAACAAAATTATTTTCATTGTTTTCGGGGTTCCTTTTGCCTTTCGGAATAAATATATTGCGAATCAGTAGTTAACATGCCTGGTTCCCCAAACAGGAGACGAGTAGAAACTTCCGAAATGTGGTGGTGTAGAAGAATGCTAAAAAAGCTTTGATCGAATAGCTGAAGGGGAGATACGAAATCAGATTAGGGAGCAGAGAAATTAATGGCACAAATTGACAAAAAGAAGCGATCGTGGGTAAATGTCATATTTCGATTCCACCCATCCACTGTGACCCATGACGTTCTGCATGACGTTGATTAGTTGCATTTCGAAGGATACCAGTGGCCTTATTAAATGTTAACTGTGATTGCCTTCGTTTCTAGAACAATTTATAATGTTCGTTAACTATGATTTTTTTTCGGAATATATCGTGATGAACTCTGGGAGGAACCACTGAACACAGCTTAAATTGTCGTTGAAGAAACGAGTAGTGATTGTATTTTTATCTTTCTTATCCGACACGTTGGGGTATCCAAGGTATAATGGGGTACACAGTTGAAAACTTTGATTAAATGTACAAAATTGATAAATAAGAGAGCTACAAATTTTTATATGAACACATTATGATGTATTAATCAGAAAAATACAAGAACATTGCCATAAAATAAAACAACAATATTTTCTGACTCAAAAACAGAAATTTATATCATTTGCACGCGGTAGAATGGGGTGGTAAATACAAGTGATTACAAAAACGTATAAAATTATCGGAAATGCAGAAAATATTGGCTTGCTCGGAATTTTTTTTAGTTCAAAGTGAGTATTAATGTCAAACTACAGTTTTCATGTATCGTATCCTTTTCTTGAGGCTGTTTACAAAATTCACACACGGGGAGACACTCATCATCTTCGCTATCTATTCCTGCACAAGAATCGTGTGTCCATTTTTTGCACGTGGAACAAGCTACCCAACCTCCAACTGATTTTGAATATAACCCACCACAATATACACATTGACAGTCAGAACTTTCCTCGTAATCACTCTCGTTAGTATTGTATTCTCTCTCCTTTTTTCCATTTACCTTCAGATTCTTTCTCTCTTTTTTGAGTTCTTAACTTTATTCTCTTTCGCAAAAAGTTTTCTGTTTGCTCTTTCTTCTTTGTCAAAGTTCTTTTTTCTGTTTCTCCCATTAATGACTTTTAACTCTTTTTTTGTACGGCGAATCAGTTAAAACAACGTTCTTCCCCATTTTCAGTCTCGCTCTTTTCTTGCTTTCGTTAACTTTTGACAAGAAAATCAGAATCTCAGGTGAAATATGAAATGAGGAGGTTGTGTTGTCAGTTGTCATCCAAGAGCACCCAAGATTAGAACAATTAGCCCCAATAACTTTGTTATTCTTAGGCGGCAGTTCATTGTAACAAATAGCTGAAACCTCGTCCGCTTGATTATCCAGCCCGTTTGAGTCGTCTTTTTCAGCTGGTGTGCTAGGTGGAGGCAATTACAATTGTTCAGATATAATAACCCCTTTATCTGACGGCCTATCACGTCCGCTGTCAGTTGTGTGTGCCGGGAGGAAGTGTGCGTCGTGAATATGGATGGGTCCGTGGGCCATATTGCAGTAGCTTCGAAACCTTTAATAGCGGTTTTCATTTTTGCGCTTTAGACGAAAGCTGAACCAAAAAGCGTTGAAATTTGAAAGACAGTTACGACTTTCCCTGCGTGGCTTCGCAGCCATTTTCGAAGCTGATCACTATAACGAGGATTTATAAAACAAACATCAAGCGGCTGAAGTCTGTGAGAGCAATGTGGTGGTGAAGAAACGCCACTCTCCCTCGCGTTGTCCATAACGTCATTGTTCGTGGTATGAGCTGAGTGGCCATCTGATATAAGGAGAACTGGGACGTGCTTTGATGCCTTAGAAAATACCACAAATTGTGGAAACCATACAAAGAATGACTCTGTGGCCATCCATGCGGTGCTGTGGACCTCAGCGCAACCTCCTGCTGCCAGTCCTAACTCAAATTCTTTCTGCTTCTTCTTTCGTGGAAAAATAATCGTAGGAGGAATGTCAGCTCCGCTTGCTGAAGTACTAATGAGGCTGGTTGCAGTTTCGCCCCTTTTTGCAGAGGTTAACGATCGCACTGGACGGTTCCCTTTGCAAGCTGCGATGTTCGATTGGTTTTTAGCATTAACCGAGACGCCTGTTCCATCACAATTAGTTATTTGAGAAGTCATTAGTTTGTGATTGTCAGTTACATTTGTTAGCAACGAAAAAAACCTATCGACAGCTACTTTGTTAAAATCAATGATTCTTGTACTAGATTTTGCTTCGGGCTTGCGAACAAATCCGAATTTGCTTCTTCATTGTTTCATGATGTAATAAAGATTTCTATTTGTTTTGCTCGAAATTTTCGAAAAGGTATCTGGGGAACGTGCAAAAATTGAAATGGCAAAACTGTGCACCTGCCGAAATACGAGTGCGTATACTCATTTGAAAAAATGTTCCTAAACTGCTTCTGATACGCTAGAGGTTACCGCACAGTAAACAGCAATTGTAGTTGACCGTTTGCCTGCACCGTATAGAGTACGGCCAATAAAATATTTTTGTAGGGAGGACACATCATCTCATCCTGAATGAAGAGTTCATCTATACGTGTAAATGTAACCACTTGTGCCAGAGGGAGTGTGTTGGTAGCCTTACTGTTCATGTTGTATATTAACATTACAGATAATATAAGTAAGCTCACATATTTCGAAAATGATGCAGATATCGACATAGAGGTAACAAAGTCCGTGTGAAGCGATATACACATACAGGGGATAATAAAAATGTGACCACCTATACTTGCATCTACATGGATACTCTGCAAATCACATTTAAGTGCCTGGCAGATTGTTCATCGAACCACCTTCACAAGTCTCTATTATTCCAATCTCGCATAGCACCCGGAAAGAATGATCACCTGTGTCTTTCCATACGAGCTCTGACTTCCCTTATTTTATCGTTGTGGTCGTTTCTCCCTACGTAGGTCGGTGTCAACAAAATATTTTCGCATTCGGAGGAAAAAGTTGGTGATTGGAATTTCGTGAGAAGATTCCGTCGCAAAGAAAAACGCTTTTCTTTTAATGATGTCCAGCCAAAATCCTGTATCATTTGTGTGACACACTCTCTCATATTTCGCGATAATAGGAGGACGTGCTGCCTTTCATTGGACTTTTTAGATCTACCTCGTCAGTCCTATCTTGTAAGGATCCCACATTTCCCAGCAGTATTCTAAAAGAGGACGGACAAGCGTAGTGTAGGCAGTGTCCTTTCTAGGTCTGTTACGTTTTCTAAGTGTTGTGCCAATAAAACGCAGTCTTTGGTTAGCCTTAACCGCAACATTTTCTATGTGTTCTTTCCAATTTAAGTTGTTCGTTATTGTATAATAATAATGGCGTGTGACGAGGGCCTCCCATCGGGTAGACCGTTCGCCTGGTGCAAGTCTTTCGATTTGACGCCACTTCGGCGACTTGCGCGTCGATGGGGATGAAATGATGATTAGTACAACACAACACCCAGTCCCTGGGCGGAGAAAATCTCCGACCCAGCCGGGAATCGAAGGAATCTTAGGATTGACAGTCTGTCGTGCTGACCACTCAGCTACCGGGGGCGGACGTTAGTTATTGTAATACCTTGTTATTTAGTTGACTTTACGGCTTTTAGATTAGACTGCAACTTCTCTCATAGTGATTAGTCCATTCTGCTTCACCAGCAATATTGCGGGATCAGTAACGACCTGATTTGTTGATATTGCGGGCGTACCTTAACTGGCTTCTGTCTTCATTGATTAGCGGCTACCTTTGAAATGGTTGTACCACTCCTTTAGCCCTGCAGTACCCATTACTTTGTCCACAAACACACGATGGTTTCAACTTGAGAATCGCCAAGCTTGGAGCCAAATGTGATGTAAAGACGTCATTTTGCTCAGAATACTAAATCCAACGTGTACGACTTGCAAGTGTTCCGAAGTAGTGGAGAAAATCAGGTATGTGTGCTAAATATGCCTGAAAACATGAGCCCATGCGCGCCCTGATACCATTGTTGATTTCAACAATTAAAAAAGGTCGGATATTTTTTGAACAGCTCATGTATATAAGCCAACGCCAGTGATGTCGAAAGAGCAAGATACCCCTAACTACGCCAGTTGATTAGGTAGTTCGAATGGAGCGGTCTATTGTCTGACGTATCTCCGTAACAGCTCCGAACCGAATACCCCAAAGTTCGACAAATGGTTCAAATGGCTCTGAGCACTATGGGTCTTAACATCTATGGTCATCAGTCTCCTAGAACTTAGAACTACGTAAACCTAACTAACCTAAGGACATCACACAACACCCAGCCATCACGAGGCAGACAAAATCCCTGACCCCGCCGTGAATCGAACCCGGGAACCCAGACGCGGAAAGCGAGAACGCTACCTTCACGTCAGGAATCAAGCTGAGCTCAGAAGGGCGCAAGTCCGGGTCTGTCTCAGGCCGATACTGATCTTCGGCCTGACGTGGCTGCTTGTCCTGTTCCAGGTGTTGCCCCTCAGTCTGCAAGATCCGAGCAGTCGCAGAGGGTGGTCTTACTGGTAGTTGGGAGCTCCAACGTCAGGCGCGTAATGGGGCAGAGAGGGGAAGAGAGGGGAAGAAAACCAATGTGCAATCCGTGTGCATACCGGGGTGAGTCATTCCAGATGTGAAAAAGGGTCCTTCCGGATGCCATGAAGGGTACAGGTTGCACCCATTTGCAGGTGGTCGCTCATGTCGGCACCAATGATGTGTGTCGCTATGGATCGGAGGAAACCCTCCCTGGCTATCTGATTTGGTGAAGACTGCCAGTCTCGCTAGCCGGATGAAAGCAGAGCTCACCGCTCACCATCTGTAGCATCGTCGACAGGACTGACTGCGGGCCTTTGGTAAAGAGCTGAGTAAAGGGTCTGAATCAGAGGCTGAGATTGTTCTGCGACCGTGTGGGCTGCAGATTCCTCGACTTGAGCCATAGGGTGGTGGGGTTTCGGGTTCCGCTGGATAGGTCAGGAGTCCACTACACGCAACAAGCGGCTACACGGGTAGCAGGGGTTGTGTGGCGTGAGCTGGGCGGTTTTTTAGGTTAGATGGCATTGGGCAAGTACAGAAAGGGCGGCAGCTTCAACGAGTTTGGGGCAAAGCAGGACATGCGGGGACCAAGCAGCAATCGGTATTGTAATGGTAAACTGTGGAAGCTGCGTTGGTAAAGTACCGGAACTTCAAGCGCTGATAGAAAGTACCGAAGCTGAAATCGTTATAGGTACAGAAAGCTGGCTGAAACCAGAGAGAAATTCTGCCGAAATTTTTACAAAGGTACAGACAGGTAGAAATGATAGATTGCATGCAACCGGTGGTGGAGAGTTAGTCGCTGTTAGTAGAAGTTTATCCTGTAGTTAAGTAGAAGTGGATAGTTCCTGTGAATTATTATGGGTGGAGGTTACACGCAACAGCCGAGCTAGGTTAATAATTGGCTCCTTTTACTGACCTCCCGACCCAGCTGCATTAGTGGCAGAACAACTGAGAGAAAATTTGGAATACATTTCAAATCAATTTTCTCAGCATGTTATAGTCTTAGGTAGAGATTTCAATTTACCAGATATAGACTGGGACACTCAGATGTTTAGGATGGGTCGTAGGGACAGAGCGTCGAGTGACAATATACTGAGTGCGCTATCCGAAAATTACCTCAGGCAATTAAACAGAGAACCGACTCGTGGAGATAACATCTTGGACCTACTGATAACAAACAGACCCGAACTTTTCGACTCTGTATGTGCAGAACAGGGATTAGTGATCATAAGGCTGTTGCAACATCCCTGAATATGGAAGTTAATAGGAATATAAAAAGAGGGAGGAAGGCTTACGTGTTTAGCAAGGGTAATAGAAGGCAGATTTCAGTCTACCTAACAGATCAAAACGAAAATTTCTGTTCTGACACTGACAATGTTCAGTATTTATGGAAAAAGTTCAAGGCAATCGTAAAATGCGTTTTATACAGGTACGTGTAGAGTAAAACTGTGAGGGACGGGATAAACCCACCGTGGTTCAACAACAAAGTTAGGAAACTACTGCGAAAGCAAAGACAGCTTCACTCCAAGTATAAACGCAGCCAAAACCTCTCAGACAAACAGAAGCTAAACGATGTCAAACTTAGCGTAAGGAGGGCTATGCGTGAAGCGTTCAGTGAATTCGAAAGTAAAATTCTATGTACCGACTTGACAGAATATCCTAGAAAGTTCTGGTCTCACGTTAAATCAGTTAGTGGTTGGAAACAGCATGTCCAGACACTCCGGGGTGATGATGGCATTGAAACAGAGGATGACAGGCGTAAAGCTGAAATACTAAACACATTTTTCCAAAGATGTTTCATAGAGGAAGACCGCACTGCACTTCCTTCTCTAAATCCTAGCACAAACGAGAAAATGGCTGACATCGAAATAAGTGTCCAAGGAGTAGAAAAGCAACTGGAATCACTCAACAGAGGAAAGTCCACTGAACCTGACGGGGTACCAATTCGATTCTACACAGTACGCGAAAGAACTTGCCCTCCCTTTTAACAGCCGTGTACCGCAAGTCTCTAGGGGAACGGAAGGCTCCAAATGATTGGAAAAGAGCACAGGTAGTCCGAGTCTTCAAGAAGGGTCGTAGAGCAGATGCGCAAAACTATAGACCTATATCTCTGACGTCGATCTGTTGTAGAATTTTAGAACATGTTTTTTGCTCGAGTATCATGTAGTTTTTGGAAACCCAGAATCTACTCTGTAGGAATCAACATGGATTCCGGAAACATCCATCGTGTGAGACCCAACTCACTTTATTTGTTCATGAGACCCAGAAAATATTAGATACAGGCTCCCAGGTAGATGCTATTTTTCTCGACTTCCGGAAGGCGTTCGATACAGTTCCGCACTGTCGCCTGATAAATAAAGTAAGAGCCCACGGAATATCAGATCAGCTCTCTGGTTGGATTGAAGAGTTTTAACAAACAGAACACAGCATGTTGTTATCACTGGAGAGACGTCTACAGACGTTAAAATAATCTCTGGCGTGCCACAGGGGAGTGTTATGGGACCATTACTTTTCACAATATATATAAATGAGGTAGTAGATAGTGTCGGAAGTTCCATGCGGTTTTTCGCGGATGATTCTGTAGCATACACAGAAGTTGCAGCATTAGAAAATTGTAGCGAAATGCCGGAAGATCTGCAGCGGATAGGCCATTGGTGCAGGGAGTGGAAACTGACCCTTAACATATACAAATGTAATGTATTGCGAATACATAGAAAGAAGGATCCTTTATTGTATGATTATATGATAGCGGATCAAACACTGGTAGCAGTTACTTCTGTAAAATATCTCGGAGTATGCGTGCGGAACGATTTGAAGTGGAATGATCATATAAAATTAACTGTTGGTAAGGCGCGTACCACGTTGAGATCCATTGGGAGAGTCCTTAGAAACTGTAGTTCATCAACAAAGGAGGTGGCTTAAAAAACACTCGTTCGACCTATACTTGAGTATTGCTCATCAGTGTGGGATCCGTACCAGATCGGGTTTGCGGAGGAGATAGAGAAGATTCAAAGAAGAGCGGCGCGTTTCGTCACAGGGTTATTTGGTAACCGTGATAGCGTTACGGAGATGTTTGACAAACTCAAGTGCCAGACTCTGCAAGAGAGCCGCTCTTCATCGCGGTGTAGCTTGCTCGCCAGATTTCGAGAGGGTGCGTTTCTGGATGAGGTATCGAATATATTGCTTCCCCCTACTTATACCTCCCGAGGAGTTCACGAATGTAAAATTAGAGAGATTAGAGAGCGCACGGAGGCTTTCAGACAGTCTTTCCTCCCGCGAACCATACGCGACTGGAACAGGAAAGGGAGGTAATGACAGTGGCACGTAAAGTGCCTTCCGCCACACACCTTTGGGTGGCTTGCGGAGTATAAATATAGATGTAGATGAGTGTGGTGCGTGATGCGGCGCTCCCCATCCCTATATACCGATCAAATCAGTCACGACTTGAACCGAGCGTGCCCGAACATTGTCCTACAAAATGATGGCCGCCTCCTGCAGAAACCGACGCCGCTTCTTTCTCTCAGTTGCTTTTCTACTTTGTAACACAGTCTGTTTCGTTTTAGAGTCCAAACAGCTTAACAGATATTGTTCAAATTTGTCATGGAGACAGTTTGAACCCTTAGAAAGAACATAGCCCACTTTAAAAAGCAAGAAATTTTTTTTTGCATCAGTGAACGTAAACTACATTAAAACTTACTTATTTTGGTTGTATAACTTAAGAATTCTATAATGTATAAGTACTTCAGTAGTCGCCGCGCGGGATAGTCTCTCAAACGAAATTGCTCCCACGTCCGAGGCCTTTGAATATCACGTCTTCCATTCCGCTTGTAGTTCAGAATATTTTGGGGAAGTCTGGGACGTAGCATTCTCACCAGTCTTCACGATATTTTTGAATTTTTTAGTTTCTTTTGAAAATACTTAATTTTTCTCTAGTAACTTCATTCCTAATCATTTCTTGTTGTGCAGCTCTTCGAATTTCGTAGGAACCTCATCTCTGCCGTGTGATTTTTTTTGCTTTTTTTTTTAACCATGTTTTCGCTTTCATAGCATAATACAGGAACCGCGACCACGTTATAGAATTTCGGGACAATCTTTTTGTACTTTATTGCCCAATATTCAGATAATAGTGTCACAGACAGCTTAGAATTTGTGTAATTTATTTTAAGTATCAGAGTAAAAATCAGATCTTACAGCGTAGCCTAAATGAAAGATTAAGAGACCAGTTCTAAAGCAGGATTATCCAAAATTAGTTTTAAACTGACTGAGTTTTTTCCTCGGAGTGCACTTATTTTCGTTTTATTACTAGAAATTTTAAAGTTGTATTCATTGCATATTTCGTTCAGGTGGTACATAGATCTTTGGAGGTCATTTCGTGAACTTGAATCATGTCATCTACAAACAGAAGCACAATCAGGTATTTCTCATTCGTTATCCCAATTCCTTTGTCTTGTCGTAGTTCCTGCTTTCATTTATGAAGAACGAAGTCAATGTATATACTAAAAATGCTGACTTAATCTGCTCATTTAAATGTATTCCGAACGAGCTGCCGCAGTGGTTATTCCATGGTATGATGATGATGATGATGATGTTTGGTTTTTGGGGCGCTTAACTGCACGGTTATCAGCGCCTGTACAAAGCCCCAACCTTTACACAGTCCAGTTTCGCCACCTTCACGGATGATGATGAAATGATGACACCACAGACACCTACTTCCCGGGCGGAGAAAGCAACCCAGCCGTGAATCGAACCCGGAATCCCACCACCAGCAACGCTAGCTTCTACACGACGAGCTGTCAACTAGTACACTAGACTCGCATTCGGGAGGATGACGTTTAAATCCGCATCCGGCCATCCTGATACGTTTTCCGTAACTTTCCTGAATCGCTCCAAGCAAATGCTGGGATGGTTCCTTTTAAAGGGAACGGCGGACTTCTTTTACCCTTCCCTGACGCAGTGCCAACTCCTGCTCCGTTTCTAATGACCTCAACATCGATGGCCCCCTGTGGGTTCGGGGGTAAGAGTAGGCCCACGGTATTCCTGCCTGTCGTAAGAGGCGACTAAAAGGAGTCTCAAACGTTTCGGCCTTATGTGATGGTCCCCTACCGGGTTTGACCTCCATCTTCTAAATTCTTCCGAAGAGCGAGCTGATTGGGGAAGGGCGCCTTACAAGGTGCAATGTGTCCATCGCTCATTACCATCTCTAGCTTGGTTGGTCGTCGTCGCATAGCTGTCCCGCCCACTCACCATCTCTAGGGGGTGGCTTTGTTCTTGGGTGCGGTTTTTGCAGTCTGCTCTGCTGTGTCGCTTTATGCGCCAATGACGATCATGGGCTACATTTCGCCTGAAATCCAGCATGGTAGCCAGTCCATTGTGGTGGGGCCGCCATGTACCCTGTCGGTTGTAGCCCCCTGACAACACAGGGATCGCTCTACTGATGCCTGCGCCGTTAACTCCCCGCGTATGCCAAGGAGTAGATGCCTGTCTCCTTGGGGCATCGGGACTCCCGGCAATGGCCATCCCGCCAGGTGGTCGTTGATGAGGCTGGGTGGCGCCCGTGGGGAGGGCCCTTGGTCGGAGTAGGTGGCATCAGGGCGGATGACCCGCGATGAAGCGTGGTACATCATCTCTTGCTGGCGGCCAGCCGCCAGCAGTCTCTAAGCGTTCTCGGCCTCAATACAACGCTCAGGCATATGATCCACAATCGTTCCCCTCCCTGGCCACACCATGGGAGGAACGAAAGGCTACGGTTGGCAGCGAACCTTATTCACCTCGCTATTTAGTCTGTACACGAGTCGATGGGGAATCGTTTATGGCGACCAAGCCTCAGTTTTTTGTTGAGCACTTGGAGGACAAGTTTGGGGAGGTGGAGGGCTTGTCCAAAATGCGCTCTGGGGCAGTATTGATCAAAACGGCATCCTCTGCACAGTCACGGCGGTTACTCGCTTGTGACAAGTTGGGGGATGTTTCCGTCACGATCACACCCCATAAGAGTCTCAACATGGTCCAGGGCATTATATTCCATAGGGACCTACTCTTGCAGTCAGACGACGAGCTACGCGCCAATTTAGAACGGCGGGGTGTTCACTTCGTCCGGCGCGTCCATCGGGGTCCGAGGGATAATCAGGTAGCCACCGGTGCCTTCATCTTGGCCTTCGAGGGTGACGTCCTACCCGAAAAGGTCAAGGTGATGGTCTACCGATGTGATGTGAAGCCCTATATCCCTCCCCCGATGAGGTGTTTCAAATGCTGGAAGTTCGGCCACATGTCATCTCGGTGTACTTCCAGCATGACATGCAGAGATTGTGGACGCCCTTCACATCCTAATACTGCATGTGCGGCGCCTCCCATATGTGTGAACTGCGGCGAACACCATTCCCCTTGCTCGCCAGACTGCAAGGTCCTACTGAAAGAACGAAGGATCATGGAATATAAGGCCCTGGACCGCATGACCTATACTGAGGCTAAGCGGAAATACGAGAGGCTACATCCTGTGGCTCTGACCAGCTCCTATGCCACCGCTGCCAAAACAGTAGTTTTGTCATCTGCTGCACCGATTCCACTGAACACTCTGAGCCGGAATACTACACCTGCCCCCTTGATGGTGGGGGGCACTTCCCCATCTGTTGCTCCTGCACCATCTACCTCAGGAGCAACGACCCCCCAACCATCGGGGACACAAGTCCCCAACTCTAAGCCGGAGAAGCGTCCGACTTCTTCGGCGACTCTCTCTCGCAAGGGATCCCTCGGGTCCCTCCCTTCCCAGGTTTCCACCTCTGGGAAGGGTGACGTCAGCCAATGGCTGAAAAGCAGGCCAGCGGCTGGTCGCAGGGCTTCCCGCTCCTCCTCCGTCCCGGAGACTGACTCGGTGGAGCCCTCCCAGCTAGTAAAGCCCAAGGAGCAGAGAGAGAAGACGAAGAAGAAGAAGGCGTCTAAGGCCAAGGAACGCGCGGTGGCATCCACCCCACCGCTCCATACAGGCTCTGCGTCTGGGGATGAGGTGGAGATCCTGGCGTCCGCTGAGGACCTGGATCTCGCCATACCCTCAGACGCCAAGGACGCCGATTGTACTGGTCCTCGATCGGTGACAGCAGGTGACCCAGTGACGTGATCTGCCTCCTCGGTCCCTTCACGCCTATTTCGCCCATGGACAAAGTGATTCTCCAGTGGAACTGCAGCGGTTTTTTCCACCACCTTGCTGAGCTCCGCCAACTCGTCAGCAGTCACCCTTTCTTCTGCATTGCCCTCCAGGAAACGTGGTTTCCGGCAATGCGGACCCCTGCCCTACGAGGGTATCGGGGTTATTATAAGAACCGGGCAGCTTATGAGAGGGTGTCTGGTGGAGTCTGCGTCTACGTCCTTAACTCTATCTACAGCGAGTGTGTGCCTCTTCATACACCCTTAGAGGCTGTCGCTGTAAGGATGTGGACGCCTCAGCCTATTACTGTCTGCAGTTTGTACCTTCCGCCGGATGGTGATGTCTCTCGTCATGTGTTGGCTGCATTGATAGGACAACTGCCGCCTCCCTTTGTGTTGCTGGGCGACTTTAACGCCCATAACCCCTTCTGGGGTAGCGCCGCGATTACTGGCCGGGGCAGAGATGTCGAGACTCTTCTGTCACAGCTTGACCTCTGCCTTTTAAACACGGGAGAGGCGACCCACTTTAGTGCGGTCCATGGCTCGTTTTCGGCCATTGACCTTTCTATTTGCAGCCCCGGACTTTCACCACCCATCCACTGGAGGGTCCATGACGACTTATGTGGTAGTGACCATTTCCCCATCTTTCTGTCACTGCCACAGCGTCACTCTTCTGAACGCCCCTCCAGATGGGCTCTGAATAAGGCTGATTGGGACTTATTTACATCTGTCGCAGTGATCGCACCTCCTTCCACTGATCCGATTGATGCGGTGGTTCAGTCGGTCACCACCAGCATCGTTTCTGCGGCGGCATCTGCGATTCCCTGTACATCCGGGTCACCTCGGCGGAGGACTGTGCCGTGGTGGTCGCCCGAGATCGCAGAGGCGATTCGAGATCGCCGGCGGGCTCTTCAGCGCCATAAGCGGCACCCGTCGTTGGAGACCCTCATTGCTTTTAAACAGTTCCGCGCCCGAGCCCGACGCCTTATTCGCCAACGGAAGCAGGAGTGTTGGGAACGTTATGTTTCCACCATTGGCGTCCGTACCTCTGCATCGCAGGTTTGGGCCCAGATTCGGCGACTCCAAGGCTATCGGCCACCTGTCTCTGTCCCTGGGCTTTCGCTGAATGGAGCAGTGTGCACCGACTCCGACACGATTGCGGACCGGTTAGCAGAGCATTTTGCTCAGTGTTCCGCGTCAACGAACTACCCGTTGGCCTTCCGCTCCCGGAAAGAGCGGTTGGAAAGTCGGAGGCTTTCCTTTCACACGCGCCACGCGGAGTCGTACAATGCTCCTTTCAGCGAATGGGAATTCCAGAGCGCACTTTCTGCTTGCCCTGATACGGCTCCTGGACCAGACCGCATTCACAGCCAGATGCTGAAACACCTCTCAGTGCCTTGCCAGCGACGCCTCCTAGATCTTTTCAATCGCGTCTGGGTCGAGGGTGTTTTCCCGTCTCAATGGCGGGAAAGCATAGTCCTACCCGTATTGAAACCTGGCAAGAACCCGCTGGAGGTGGACAGCTATCGCCCCATAAGCCTCACCAACGTTCCTTGCAAGTTGCTGGAACGTATGGTGAGCCGGAGGTTGAGTTGGCTCCTCGAGTCTCGGGGCCTTCTGGCTCCGTCTCAGGGTGGGTTCCGTAAAGGCCGCTCTGCCGTCGATAATCTGGTCTCCCTGGAGTCTGCCATCCGTACAGCCTTTGCACGCCGCCAACATCTGGTTGCCGTCTTCTTCGACATGCGGAAGGCATACGATACGACTTGGCGCCATCACATCCTGGCCACACTTCATGGGTGGGGCCTTAGGGGCCCGCTCCCGATTTTTATTCAGAATTTTCTTTCGTATCGTTCCTTCCGCGTGCAAGTAGCTGCGTCGCATAGTTCCTCCCAGGTCCAGGAGAACGGGGTCCCACAGGGGTCTGTCCTCAGTGTGTCCCTGTTTTTAATTGCCATCAATGGGCTCCTTGAGGCGGTGGGGTCGTCCGTCGAGGCTTCTTTATATGCGGACGACTTCTGCCTATATTACAGCTCCAGTGGCATCGCCGCTGCTGAACGGCAGCTGCAAGGTGCCATCCGCAAGGCGCAGTCATGGGCTGTAGCGCACGGCTTCCAGTTTTCGGCCGCGAAGACCTGCGTTATGCATTTCTGCCGGCGTCGCACGGTTCACCCTGAGCCACGCCTTTACCTTGATGGTGAACCTCTTGCTGTGGTCGCGACGCATCGGTTCTTGGGACTGGTGTTCGATACCCGGTTGACTTGGCTGCCCCATATTAGGCAGCTGAAGCAAACATGATGGCGGCACTTAAACGCTCTCCGTTGCTTAAGCCACACCAGGTGGGGTGCCGACCGGTCCACCCTCCTCCACCTATATCAAGCGCTGATCCAGTCCCGCCTTGATTATGGGTGTGTGGCGTACGGTTCTGCCTCGCCTTCAGCATTGCGATTGCTGGATCCCATACACCACTGCAGGATCCGCCTCGCCACGGGGCGTTCCGGACAAGCCCCGTCGACAGCATACTTGTGGAGGCTGGTGTCCCTCCATTGCGGTTCCGGCGTGACCGCCTTCTGGCCGCCTATGCCGCGCACGTTTATAGCATGCCAGGGCATCCAAACTACCGTCTCCTGTTCCCGCGCTCGATCGTCCATGTTCCAGACAGGCGGCCCCGGTCAGGGTGTCCCATTGCGGTTCGCCTCCGGGACCTTCTCCGTGGCCTTGACTTTTTTCCTCTGCCGCCTGTTTTCCGGGCCAATCTCCGTCTGCCCCCGTGGAGTGTGCCCCGACCGTGCCTTCGGCTCGACTTGGCACAGGGTCCGAAGGTCTCAGTGCCTCCGGAGGCCCTCCGCCGCCGCTTTCTTTCCATCCTGGCCGAGTTTCCGAACGCGGTGGTGGCCTACACCGACGGTTCGGTGGTCTCTGGTCACACTGGTTACGCTCTCACTCTACGGGATTATTGTGAGCAACGGTCATTGGCAGCTGGCTCCAGTGTATACACTGCCGAGTTGGTTGCCATCTATCGTGCCCTAGAGTTTCTCCGCTCCCGCTCAGGTGAGTCCTTTGTCATCTGTAGTGACTCCCTGAGCGGTTTACGAGCTCTTGACCAGTGTTTCCCTCGTTCCCGTCTGGTGATGGCCATCCAGGAGTCCCTCCATACTCTCGTCCGTTGCGGCCGCTCTGTCACCTTTGTTTGGTCCCCGGGTCACGTCGGCATCCCGGGTAACGAGCGGGTTGACGAATTGGCGAAACAGGCGGTCAGTTCCCCGGCCATGGAGATCGGTCTTTTAGAGAGTGACGTCCGATCCGTATTGCGGCAGAAGGTCCTTGCTGCTTGGCGTGATGAGTGGCGCACCCTGCCCTCTCCCAACAAACTTCGGGCAGTCAAGGAGACAACCAGTGTGTGGCGCTCCTCCATGCGGGGGTCTCGCAAGGACGCTGTCGTCCTCTGCCGGCTCCGCATAGGACATACCCGGCTCACGCACGCGTATCTCTTGTGCCGTGACGACCCGCCTCTCTGTCGCTGCGGATTGGCCCTGACCGTGGTACACGTCTTACTAGACTGCCCACTTTTAACTGCCCTCAGGCAGACGTTCGCGCTGCCTGATACACTCCCTGCTCTTTTAACCGATGACTCTACTATGGCTGACTTAGTTCTCCGTTTTATTCGAGCAGGGGGTTTTTATCATTCAATATGAGAGTCCCTTTTCATTTTTTTTTTTAGTGTCGACTGTGGCTTTTGGCCTGGGGTTTTAGTTTGTGGTGTTTTAATGTGTCCCTTGGTTGTTGGCCTTTCCAGTTTTATTTTCATGGTCGGCCAATGACCGTCGCACTCTGTGTGTCTTTTAATCTCTTTTCTCTGGTCTTCGTCTATGTCTTTCTTGTACTGTGTCGTCCCTTGTCGTCTCCGTTATGTGTTTATTGCTTGTTGGACTTTTCTTCGTGTATTATTATGGTCGTGGAACAAGGGACCGATGACCTAAGTAGTCTGGTCCCTTTAACCCCCCACAAACCAACCTCAACATCGATGGCACATTAAATGCAATCCTCCTTCCGTCCTTCATTTAAAGGCATAGGTTTACGCAATAAGTCGGGCGTTAAAAGTTAAAAACTGCGTACTCGTCTAAGGCAGCACAATTTCATGGCGCGCAAATTATCGAGAATATATTCACCGAGCATTTGTGAAAGGCAGCACGTGGCTACTTCCAACAAACTTCACACATAATTTCGAAACTTGGCGAAACTTTTTTTCCCCTCTGACATCCCTGACATAATGATGAAAGGAAAAAGACTTTGATCACTTCTACATTTTCGCTGTTCGTGTAGTAAGGTGTCAGCATCAGGCTTGATGTTTCACTTTATTACTTCTTTACTACTCACTTTATTCGCAACACATTTGTCACAGTATCCACATACGTCGCCGAATGTACCTGAAAATTATAGAATTGTACAACACCTAGTTCAGTAAATAAATATTGAGACGTTTTCGAAAAACTAGCTTCTCTTACAACAGAGCGTCTTCAACTGCAAAGGGTTATGTTTCTTCAGGTCAAGATTTTAACACATTAACTGATACGGAATGTGAACGAACTTCTGAAGGTGTTTTACAAGTGGGACTTCCAGTTTTCAGACAGCAATTTGGAGGGGAGAAGGGGGCGGTGGTTACGCGGTCTATTTGGAACTTCAGTGTTTTCGCAAATGATGCTGTTGCCTGTAATAAAGTTCTGTTTGAAAGAAGTCACGCCCTCATAAGATTTCAGTGTAGTGCAAAGCATGACAACTTAGTTTAAATGTTCCCGAAATGTAAAATTGTTCGGTTCACAAAACGATATAACCTTATCCTACGAGTATAGTGCAGCGAGTCAAATTCGCTATCGCTCAACCCACATGAATACCTGGGTGTAAAAATTTCTAGAGATTTGAAATGGAACCGTCACATAGTCGCAGTCTTAGGGAAATACGGTGGCTGGCTGCAATTCGTTGGTAGAATTCTAGGAAAATACAATCAGTGTACAAAAGAAATTGCTTACAAATCACGCTTGTGACCCATCCCCCAATATTGCTCGAGATTCTTGGATCCTAATCAGATACAACTGGCAGGCGATACTGAATGTATACAGAGAAGGGCGGCACGAATGGTCACAGGTTTTTTGACGCGTTGGAGAATGTCACACAGTTTCTGATCAAATTGAACAGGCAGGCGCTTGGAAAGAAACGTAAAATATCCAGAGAAAGTCTACTTGGAATATTTCCGGAGGAATTCTTAACTGTTGAATATAGGCGAATGGTAGTCAATGGAGGGAATGACTGCGAATGCTCGTTCGATTTTCGTTCTCTTCCGTAGGCTGCGATGCAAACCAATCCTGATAATATTCCCGGTGTGAGATGTAGTTGGCAGCTCTGTAAATGCTGACCGGTGAGTCGCTTAAAGCCCAGGTGAAATTAATCTCGGAGGGACACATCACGCTCTCAACCGACTAAGCATATCCCCTAAGGATCGCCTAGAGCCTGTGACTAGTGCATTGAATGTAAATACGGAAAACCGCAAAAACTCACTTTTTGAACTATTTGTAATTCCATTAACTAGTTTTGTAACCTTTACAGACTCATCTTCAAATGTGGCACACAGAATTTCCGTCTCTCTGACGTGGAGACAGAGCGACAGTTACATGGCGACATGTGTCGGAAAACCAGTTATTCTACTTACTGACTAACGGACAGTTCATGGTAGACACAGACTATCCCGTGGAAGAGCAAAGTATCGCGAGGAGACCTAATTAGAAAGTTTCTAGAACTGACGTTACATGATGAAAGTAGGAATGGAATATACTGAAACCACCTACGTATTGTAACTGTAGGAAGCGTGAAGACCGGAAGAGACTAAGCACAGCACGCACAGAGGCTTTTAAGCAGCCACAGTTCGCACGCTCCATACGTCAGTGGAGTGGGAATAAGTCCTAATAACTGGTATACTAGCAAGTTCCATCTGTCACGCAATTCACGGTCGTTTATAGACTACAAATTATAAGCTGCCTATGTTTTGTTTAAATTTGGATTACAAGAAAATGGGCGTTTTGCAAAATGTCCTACATAAGTCTCCTCTTCATCAACACCACCACCATGAGTGTTCTGCCCTAGGGCAGGTCTTCACATGTAGCTCTCCATGCAGTCCCATCATTTGTTACCCTCTTGTTTTCTCACAACTATTTTCTGTTCTTACGCTGTCCACCACCTGGTATGTTCTGCGTCTTCTTCTTCTTCTTCTTCTTCTTCTTCTTGCATTCACCATTTCCTTCATACCATCAATAAACAATCTCTTCTCATTCAGTGTCCATGCCAATTGTGTTTGCTCATCTTGCTACCTTTAAAATTTCTCTCTGTTCTCCCACTCAACACCACCTCATTTCTCACTGTGCCTGCCTATTTTATCCCCTATCAATGCACCCACATAAAAGCCTCCTGTTATGAAACGTCTCGTTGGCAATTGCTATACGTATTTTCACCTCCTTATTACTTCCAATGTCGTCCATAATAGCACGTCGCAGTTATCTAAAAACACTAAATTGTTGTGTATCTTCCTGCCTAACGTTATAGTTGTTCTTGCTTTTCTTGCACCTATCACCGGACATTTTGCGATTTTCTTATTATTTCTCATTCCAATTTACTCACGCCTCTTGTTCAATTCTTTTAACATTTCAGTCATACTTCTTTCGCTCTCTGCCAATAACACCACATGATCCGCGAGTCTAATACATTCTGCTCTCCTAACAACAACCCGCTCCCGTCTATGTCGTTTCAAACGTTTTTGAATGACATGCTCCAAATATATTTACACTCTAAGGAGAATAAACGTATCCATGAGGACTTACCCCAGCGCGATGGAAATCGATACACGTGATGTTCATTCATGCCCAATAGTATCCGAACGACCTGAATTGAATTTCACCTGATTCACATGCAACCCACATAGCGCAACTGTCTAGCAGGTCTCCTTATCGCTCCTTGGTACAGTCGTTTGACTATTGAAAGTGGTTCCAACAAGTCACCACGAGAAAAAACTGTTCTGTATCGCAATAACTCAAGATGCAAAGTAATACCACGATACTACAAATATCACGGAACACCTTCTCACAGATAAGACTGCCCTTAAGGCTTGTAGCTCACATTTATTACAATAAATGACATACCTGACATTTTACCACTCCCATTATTACGTCAGATAGGTAATGCACATAGTAAATTCGTCGAAATCATTATATACTCTTCAAAGTAACATACCGTACTTATCATTGAACACAAAATGAGTTTAAAAATTGAAGTTATTCACGGGCAACCAGTTGAGAATATGTATGAACTTCAAATGACACGACGAACCGTCTCGTTTTGCATATGGATTCAAACCCAGGTCATGCAGACTAAGCAAAGATTTCGTGCCTGACGGAAACTAACAGTCACTCCTGATTAGGCATACAGAGAGTGATATACCTCGATTTTAGAGAGAGCCAGTTTGCAAATACCAACTTTAAATTACATAGCGCAAGCATTTTTGCCGGACGCGAATTCCTACCAAGCACCTATTGCTCCTGTTAACGAACGACGAGAGATGTTGAATCTTGGTTCTTAACAAGTAATTTACTTGAATTGCCGTGAGGTAAGGCTTTGTACTGGGCAGGGATTCGAACTCTGAACTTAATCGGATAGATATCGACGCACAATCAACTGTGACATTTCGGATTTTCTCGGCAGTAGCTAGATGTTTTAACTGAAATGACGAGACGAAACATAATTTTTTTTCCTTCGAAAGACTCCAACCCGGCATCTATCGCTGTTATATTCTGCAGAAAACGAACGTTAAATATGGGTTGGTTGCACCAGCAGCGACATGTGAGCGTGTTTGAACTAGAAATAATATGACGAAGAGTTCAGTGCTCACTGGGAATACAGCTCCACACATCATATCGCTTTTGACTACACACAAAGATACGTCAGCTTCCGAATTTTTGTCCAGCTCGGACTAACATCTTGAACTTACAGTGATCTCGCAAATAGTCCTGTGTCTCACTGGGTGTCAAAACGTCACATATCGTTAGTGTTGACAACGAATGAAAATACATTAAACATTAAAATAATTATCCACCAGCAGATAGGTGTTCTCATGCTAGAGCTTGATAATACATAATGAAATCTATAGTGCCGGGCCAGGATTCGAACCCATTCACGCGCAGTATGTGGAGATGTTGAGGAATCTGCAGTTCTGAACAAACAACAAATTGTAGCCGTGCTGTATTCTCACGAAGGGATCAAATTCAGCCTTAAGTACGGTCTATGTTGCATTCTCAGTTCAGAACCGATTTTATCGACATACAGAAGCTCAGATAAAATATGGACTAAATGTCCTGTGAGCCTACATAGCGTTTGTTTCGTCACTAGAAATAAATAACAAGTATAAGAAAGGTTTCTACGTGTCGCCGCTCCAGTCTTTATTGTGATTCATCCTAACGTCTACTTTGTAGAAAAGGAATATCATTTTTCATGTTAATTTCAGACCACAATGTCATTATATCTTCTTCACTTGGTGTAGCCAGAAGAGAATGGAATCTGTCTCTCCCTATCTAAAATCATTGACAGAAGTTGGAATCGAACCCAGTCCATAGATATACAAGCATATTATAAGTATGTGGCTCATTTTTCTATCGTAACGCCGTTGCACCTCTCCGGATGAGAATTGACACACAGGCTTCCTGTAGTAATTTGCAGCAGGTTCAGTAAATTCATGTACTTGGTTGACCGAATCACAATGAACTAGCTGCCTCGACTACCCAGTGCATACATTCGACTTTATTTTGTAATCACCGAAATAAAATCACGTACCTGCCACCTACACAGAACAGCCAACAGTGTAGGATGCACAAATTTGAAAAGGAAGTGTTTCTTTCCACTTGAGCTACTGTATTGCGCCATCTCTTTGTTGAAAACGTCGTGCAGTGCAAATGTCGCATTTCATAAGTAAAGTTTTGTATTCCTAGAAACCCAAAATTTGCTTGTGAGCGGCGGGAAGAGGAGTTACCTGTTGTGCAGCATTGTAAGTTTTCACCATTGCACTATGAGCCGAAAGTATTTTTTTGCGATTTCCTTATCGATGTTTTATCTGACTGCTTGTAGCTCTTTCACAGAAGGGATAAAAACGTTACAGTCAGTGAGACTGGAAGTGCGAACCATAACAGATGCTATTTCTCAGGCCAGCGCATTACCATAGAGCTGGCGTAGAAGTACGTGTCTTAGCTTACTCTTACGAGTTCGATAATGTCTAGCACTCGTAAACCGCTATTTAAAGGACGAGATTAGTTGCGATTTCCACGTGCAACGACTTTCCTGGGCTGAAAACCGTAAATTTACAAACTTTTGTTACACCTAACGTGATAATAAATCAGATTATTTAATGGAAATGACAGGTAAAATCAAGTGAACTTTGAGGATAAATTCCGTGCGCACCAGGAAGGAACTCGTCGATCACATAGTTGCCAAACATACGTTGCCTTGTTGTAAAATCTCAGTTACAGTACCAGCAGAAAGAAGACGAACCGATGTGATCGTACAGCGGTCTGGGAAGTGACCATAGCTGGTGTCTCCAAGTCGCGGTTGCTACGGCCTGGAATACGTAATGCGTCTGATTCGCATTTCTGTAACTAGGTTTAGGGACTGGAGCGTGGTTACTAATAATACTCCGAACTGACTGAAAACTAAGCATCATATATCAGTAACTCTCACAGTTGCTTTTATATTTATTTCGTAAGTGTACTAAAAACTAAGAAGCTCATTCAGAGACGTTTTGATGCCTCGCCGATAGTCGAGCAAAACAAACAAATAGAGAAAAAAAGAATGTGTGTGTGTATGATAGAGAGAGAGAGAGAGAGAGAGAGAGAGAGAGAGAGAGAGAGAGATCAAAAAGAATGAGAGAGAGTAAGAAATTGTTGTAAAGAAATTGAATCATGGTATGTAAAGAAACCTTTCATTAAAATGACATGTTACACATCATTACGAAATATCGTATTCATGATCTATGAAACAAGAATTGATCTAATGTAATCTAATCATATCATATTGATGGCTATCCATGAAGAGTCATAAATTACCGAAATTTTTGCCAATACCAGTAATGAAATCTAAACTTGAAAATAAAAGACGACAATTTTTGTAATAAACCGTGACTCCTAACAAGACCCTTTCGTCCCTCTTAACTAACCACGAAAGATGTCTGATATACCTCCATGCTCAAGTAACAAAGTGCGCATGCATTTAAAGATTAAGTGCATGATGTGAAGTTATATGACGGAGATACGAACCCAACGCGTAATCGTATTGTTAGTTAAGTAAAATCAAATGTTACGTATCGGTTTTTCTTACCAGCTGCTAGGTGTTTGGATCTAAACTAAAGATACAAACTTTAGTACCTAAGCGACAATCTAACTGCACGCCTACCGTGCATCCACAAATATAGCTTAAATATCAGTTGCTTACTCACCAACGGTAAGGTGTGTGCGTGTTTGACAAGAAATAATGACACCTATTGCGATTGTTGGCAACACATGAATAGACATTAAAAGCGCACGTTGGTTTTCACTAGCGGGACGGTGTGCACGTTATAGGGCTTGAACTGAAACTATGAATATTTTTGTATTGGATCAGGATTCGGACCCACATACTTACCTTTGGAGGAGACCTAGAGAAGGTTGCAGTCTTGCGAAAAGGAACGAAATGGTTGAACTATAATGTTCCGAGAGATTCAGATCCTCGAAAGAGGAGAAACGAATTCGAATCACAGTCCAGCACCAAATTTTACAACGTCTCTAGTTCAATCAATTACAAGTAAAATAAGAGCCCCATCCTTTAAATGGCTATCGGTTCATAAAATAAAATAAAATTTTCTAATGTAAGTAAGTTTACTGGCGACTGTATTTCTGTTTACGATGACTTCCGCTATGTCATTTCCCAACGTAACCTGGCTCTGCCCAGTTGGTAATGATGGAACGTGATTTGTATTGCGAATTCTGGATTATAACGTCTTTCTTTTGAGGTTACCAGACGCAAAGTAAATCTGTTTGTGCTTCTTAAAAGTAAATGTCTGAACCCACGCATTGCTCCTGTGATAGTTCCACCAGGCCATTGTGCCCACATTTCCCAGCCCCAGGAGTGAGCTGCAACGGATGATGTGCTGAGCTTACAAAAGTAGTCACGGTGGATAAAACGCGAGTCTATTAAATGTTTAAGTAGAAACAAGCTTCTGACGCGGAGATTATGCTATTCTCATGTCAGCAGGATGTAAAGACCCTTGTAGGCATCATAGGCTCGATGTGAAGCCATTTTGAAATGTTCACAAATTCAGATATTTTCTTATTTCGTGAAGATCCACTGGGAAGTGTGAAGTTACCGGATAATTGGATTATTACCGTCATTATTACTATCATTTTCTTCATGCCGCTGCTGGAACACTGTACTTGAATATCAGTTCGTGCCTTTTGGTCACTATACAAGTAGTTTCACAAGAAGAGGTTCTTTCTCTGTCTACAGAATTCTTTTCATGTTAATATCAAACATCAGCAATTACTCATAGATTTCATTAAAACTAAAGTAATCGATGAAGACGTTACTTGATAACAAAAACGCTCTGCCTTTCTTCTATTACTTGCGCCTAGAAATGGCTGTCGAGTACTGCCAAACCAAAAGCCAAGAGATCTTACTGCCTGCCGATATACGTCGCTGTCAATTTTTCCATATGATTTGGTTGACGTGACCTGTTTCAAGTTGTGTATGACAGAGAATGTTTTAGAAAATCAATTGTTTTCCTTTGCAATAAAGAAAAAGATTTTCATTCTAAGCTATCCAAGTTCAAAATTTTTGGAATATTAGTTCCAGTTTAATATTCGCTTCTATAATGTAGGAAAGTATTTCGCACTTGCAAAACTCGGATCCGGCCCATTGACCTTACACTCAGCCGCCGGCCATAAATTCTGTCTCAGAGTGACACCAGATTAAGTAACCTAATATAGCGAAGATTATTTGCCAGTGCTCTCTCTCACCAGAAAATACGCAGTTCACTCACTAATTGGGCTCCATTAGTACACTGTAACAGTAATTTCTGTGTGTCTGCAATGCATTCGGATTGTAGAATTTAGCGGTGCTCTCTCTCCCACTTCTGTATACAATATGACTGACCTAAACGGGCCCTTTATCGTTACAGGCCCTGAGCAGTGCTACATCATACTGACAACAGTAATGTTCTTATACTGACAATCTGACTGGTCGTTTTACCTGATTTTGTAATCATTTAAATAAGACAACATGACCTTCCAGTGGGAGACATTTCGTTCTCCCTTTTCCTTCTGTGACATTTTTCCGTAATCTATTTGCCTTCCAATCAGCGAAATGCGGTAGAGTACGGCCGGTAAACGATTTACAAATCACGATTTAGTCCCGTTAAGACGATTTCTTCAAACATTGTCGTTGCTAAAGGAATTTACTTTCGTCTTAAATCGTCTCAAGCAGCAACGTTCACAGACATCCCAAATACGTAAAAGCTCATTATCCTGGTACGAAGTTTGTAAAACAAACTTACCACAGTTTGTGTCAGGTTGATCTTTTCGTCTGATAGCTCAGCCTAAGTATCACAAGTAGTGTCCCTGTAGCTTTGGGAATCATTGGTTAATAACGAGTTTGACACCAGTGGGTATAGTATTGCTAAATATTCAAATTAATTATCAACCTAAGTCTGAGTTCATCCGCAGACTGTAGCGAATTTATAATACTGAAGCTAGACTTTGCATCCTTGTCCTCCTTGAGTGGGCATTGGAAGGCGTTTGCACACACGAACACAACACTATGAATACTTCGAACGCCATAGTTAACGTTGCTCTCATAAACTACTTTTGTTTTCTTAATTCTTCTAGGTGTTCAGGGTGCAATATGTGTTGTAGATACAGCCTTAGAGCAAAACATTGACCGCCGAGCCGTCCACATAAGGTGGACAACACAGTCGTGCTCCTCTCAGGATCCTGTGTCCGGCAGTATGCTCGATCAGCAACATTGTAGACTGCGGCACTTCCCAGAGGAAGTCTTGAGTTCAGTCTTAGTACATTATTCTTGACTAAGGCCGTAGTCTTGAGGTAAAACGCGAGACTAGCTAATATGACGTCTGGCGACCGGAAGCAGACAACGACAAAATTTTTATCGCCCCTTTGCTCTCGGTGCTGAAGCTATGCTTGTAATTCAAGCGAATCTACAATATATTTCGCTTTGTGTCACACTGGTAATAATAGTTTGGTTCAACAATGTCTTAGCGAAAGATTTCTTTACCGAGCATCTGCCTCTGAACACCGCATGCGTCTGAGTTCTCTGGGACCCGTTTGCTGCCTACCGGCGGGGGCTGAGGCACTGCGCTGCCTTCTGCCGACAACATCTGCTCCACTCCACACTCTCAACCATGTAAAATGCTTTAATGTTGTTGAGTAGTGACCCATAAAATCTGCCTACGATTTGTGTTTCACTCTTCATAGCAAAGGAGGCACAAAACCGTTTTTATTTGATGATTACTTTATTACATTAGAATGCAGTACATCAATGTGACGCAGAATTAATTTCATTGTTTCTGATCCAGTGCGCTATAATTAAAGCGTCACATTCTGTTCCTTTCCTTGCACAGGAGATTCTTCAAATAATTTATTATTGTCATGGATTCATATGTGTTACTCAAGGCACAGGGAGTAAATGCAATGTAATGTGTTTGGTTTCTTTCTTAGATTTTCTATGGTAAATGGATGCAAAAGATTGCGTCAATACCTATGGGAACCTGCTCTATAGCTACTAAGGCAAACTGCTTGTTTTGAGGTCCATAAATTAATTAATGGAGAAGTGAACGCTGTTCACAAATGATATTTAGAATATTCAATTGGATTTAAGGCGAAAAAATTGCCCATATTTGAAGCTACCCAGAGAAAAAGTAAGTTGCTAGAGACACTGTCAGCACATGTCTGCAGGGAAGTTTAGCATAGAGTAATCAAGAGGCTCATTTCCTTCATACTTATCACCCTGGCATGTGAGTCTTAAGTGAAGAACAATATTGAAATTCGTATCGTTGATGGTCGATTCGAATTTCTTCAGAGACGCTGGTATTGCGAAGCAGCTTGGAAGTCAGAACGCCATGATCTATGACGATTAACACAACTTACTGAGTCGAGCTACCAAGAAGATTTGATGTGTAAAGGTTTTCTTCCGATTTCGATACAGAATTTTTTCTGGAAATTCGCAGCTCCTTAAAAAAAAAGCTCGCACACGATGGTCCCTACCTCAGTTGGAACTGACGACTGATTGAGCCGTTCTGACACGAGACATGGGCGGTACCACCGGGTTACAGACACACTGCTACCTTTGCACCACTCTCATCATGGTATTGGTCGCTCAGCCTCATAACGCATCGTGAAAGATAATAAAAGTTGCCACTTATGTGAAGAATAGCATTTCTTTAGCCAAAAAATTGAATTTTCTGCCTCAGTATCTTAGTTTACGTAAGGATTATACAGCATGAGCCATTCAAATGGAAAGGTAATATCAAGTAAATTTAGTGAGCCAATTCAGTACCATAGGCGGAAGTGATTGCACTGTCACAGTGTTGCCTAATGTTTGTGACGATGTTGCCAAATCTCAGGTGTGCTAGGAACAGCTGTGTAGCGGTATGCGTGGAGAATCCCCTGCTCGTGTCTTACGGGGATATGGAGAGGAACTGCAGGGTTTGGTTAGGATGCAGCGTTTTCTCCTAGCAGTTGTGTCAAACATTAAGGTGTATAATCTTCCCTCACGATTACAGTTTCCTACAAAATATATACAAATAAAACACTTACCTTGTTTCTTTCCGACAAAAGATTATTTCAGTACGATAAAAAGTTTTTGGAAATCTCTTATGCCCACCTGTCACCAAAGTAAGATAAACACTTTGCACCTCGAAATCGATTGCATGTATGTGCAGTCTTGTGATGCTTAAATAACGCTCAAAGGACATTTAGTCCATATTTTATCTGAGCTTCTGTATGTCGATAAAATCGGTTCTGATCTGGGAATGCAACTTAGACCGTACTTAACGCTCAATTTGATCCCTTCGTGAGAATGCAGCACGGCTACAATTTGTTGTTTGTTCAGAACTGCAGATTCCTCAACATCTCCACATACTGCGCGTGAATGGGTTCGAATCCTGGCCCGGCACTATAGATTTCATTATGTATTATCAAGCTCTAGCATGAGAACACCTATCTGCTGGTGGATAATTATTTTAATGTTTAATGTATTTTCATTCGTTGTCAACACTAACGATATGTGACGTTTTTGACACCCAGTGAGACACAGGACTATTTGCGAGATCACTGTAAGTTCAAGATGTTAGTCCGAGCTGGACAAAAATTCGGAAGCTGACGTATTTTTGTGTGTAGTCAAAAGCGATATGATGTGTGGAGCTGTATTCCCAGTGAGCACTGAACTCTTCGTCATTTTATTTCTAGGTCAAACACGCTCACATGTAGCTGCTGGTGCAACAAACCCATATTTAACGTTCGTTTTCTGTAGAATATAACAGCGATAGATGCCGGGTTGGAGTCTTTCGAAGGAAAAAAAAAAAATATGTTTCGTCTCGTCATTTCAGTTAAAACATCTAGCTACTGCCGAGAAAATCCGAAATGTCACAGTCGATTGTGCGTCGATATCTATCCGATTAAGTTCTGAGTTCGAATCCCTGCCCAGTACAAAGCCTTACCTCACGGCAATTCAAGTAAGTTACTTGTCAAGAACCAAGATTCAACATCTCTCGTCGTTCGTTAACAGGAGCAATAGGTGCTTGGTAGGAATTCGCGTCCGGCAAAAATGCTTGCGCTATGTAATTTAAAGTTGGTATTTGCAAACTGGCTCTCTCTAAAATCGAGGTATATCACTCTCTGTATGCCTAATCAGGAGTGACTGTTAGTTTCCGTCAGGCACGAAATCTTTGCTTAGTCTGCATGACCTGGGTTTGAATCCATATGCAAAACGAGACGGTTCGTCGTGTCATTTGAAGTTCATACATATTCTCAACTGGTTGCCCGTGAATAACTTTAATTTTTAATCTCATTTTGTGTTCAATGATAAGTACGGTATGTTACATTGAAGAGGAAATCATGAATACGACGAATTTACTACGTGTATTACCTATCTGACGTAATAATGAGAGTGGTAAAATGTCAGGTATGTCATTTATTGTAATAAATGTGAGCTACAAGCCTTAAGGGCAGTCTTATCTGTGAGAAGGTGTTCCGTGATATTTGTAGTATCGTGGTATTACTTTACATCTTGAGTTATTGCGATACAGAACAGTGTTTTCTTGTGGTGATTTGTTGGAACCATTTTCAATAGTCAAACGACTGTACCAAGGAGCGATAAGGGGACCTGCTAGACAGTTGCGTTATGTGGGTTGCATGTGAATCAGGCGAAATTCAATTCGGGCGTTAGGATAGTTTTGAGCATGACTGTACGTGTAGGGGCAAATGAATGATTAGAGTTGAAGAAAAACTGGATGATTAATTCAAGACAAAGAGCTTCACAAATTGATAAGTCGATAACGTGTTGGGCCACCTCTGGTCTTTCCGCGGGCAGTTACTAGGCTTGGCATTCACTGATAAAGTTAGTGGATACCCTTCTGACGGATATCGTACCAAATTCAGTTCAGTTGGTTCGTTACATCCTCAAAATCGCGACCTGCTTTAAAGAACCTGCCCATTGTGCTCCAGATGTTTAAAATTGGTGAGAGATATGGCGATCTTGCTGTGCAATGTATTGCCTTGCGTGTACAAACACGTAGATACGATATCCGTGTGTGGTGCGTAAATTGTCGGTAGGCACCTCACTTAGTGTCCCGAGCAGAGTTCAAGCCGCCATTAAGACAAAGGGTGGACGCACTGCATATTAATGTCCACTAACAGGTGTCTGTACACTCACTGATAGGATAGTGTATTTCGAAATGTTAGCAGAGGCCAGAAGTTGGAGCATTTGGTCTTCCTCTTAAAGCTTAAGTGGGGAGAGTCGTAGAATCTCTATAAAGAGACACCTCTGGCAACACTAGTTGAAAGTGGCCTTCAAACTAGCCGTCAGAGCTGCCGTAGCCGAGACGCCCCCTGGGTAAACGCTACGGACTTCTGCAGTCGCGCCTCGCGATCTGTCACGAATTATGGAATGTATTCGCAGATACCAATTGTAATACGACAACGGCTATACAGTTTGCAGGAAACGTACAGGATGTTCTGAAATTCCCATCACTACCTGCTACAACTTGTAGAGGGGACTGAGTACATAATACTCATATTTTAAATTGTAACCTGTCTCCCGAGACGTACCGTATACTAGAACCACTTGAAAACATGTTGGTAACGATGTCACTTTGACAAGTAATTTGTTACATTGAGGAGCCAAAGAAATATCGTTTATGGTCCCCGCGAGCACGCAGAAGTGCCTCAACACGCCGTGGCATGGACTCTGCTGATGGCTGAAGTCGCGCTGCAGGGAACTGACACCATGAAACCTGCAGAGCTGCCCATAAATCCGTAACAGTAAGAGGGAGCAGAGATCTCTTCTGATCAACACGTTGCAAGGCATTCCAGATATGCTAGTTAATGCTATAAAATTTACTAGAAACGTACAGTATGTTTGGGGAGTTTGGTGGCCAGCGAAAGTGTTTAGGCTCGGAAGAGTGTTTCTGCAGCGACCATGTAGCAATTGTGGTTGTGTGGGCCGCTCCTTTGTCCTGCTGGAATTACCCACTTCCGTCGGAATCCACAATGGACACGAATGGATGCAGGTGATCAGACAGGATGTATCTAGACGTATCAGGGATCCCACATCACTCCGAATGCGCACGCTCTACAACGTCACAGAGCCTTCACCAGATTGAACAGTCCGCAGTTGACATGCGGGGTCCATGGAGTCATGATGTTGTCTTCATACCCATACACGTCCATACTGTATATACATTTTGAAATGAGACACGTCCAACCAGGGATTATGTTTCGAGTCATCAACAGTCCAATGTTCGTACCGATGGGCCCAAATGAGGCGTAAAGCTTTGTGCTGTGCAGTCAGCAAGGGTACACGAGTGGGCCTTCGGCTCTGAAAGCCCATGTAGATGATGTTTCCATGAATGGTTCGCATGCTGATACTTGTTGATGGTCAAGCATTGAAATTTTCAGTTATTTTCGGAAGGGTTGCACTTTCGCCACTCTGAACGATTCTCTTCAGATTCCATTCTTGCAGGATTTTTTTTTTCTGGCCGCAGAGATGTTGGAGATTTTTTGTTTTACTGGATTGCTGATATTCACGGTGCCCTCGTGAAATGGTCGTACAGGAAAATCCCCACTTCATCGCTACCTCGTAGATGCTGTGTCCCATCGGCCTTGCGCCCAGTATAAAACCACGTTCAAAGTCATTTAAATCTTGATAACCTGCCATTGTAGCAGCAGTAACCGATCTAACAACTACGGTAGACACACGTCTTACATAGGCGTTGCCGGCGGCAGCACCATATTAAGCCTGTTTACATATCTCTCTGTTTGAATACGCATTATTATAATAATTTCTTTGGCATTTCAGTGTAGATGTGACCGAGTACATCTATTGTTCTACAGTTTCACTCTTTAATAACCAAAGAATCAAAAAAATCGGTCTTCAGAGACACTGGTTTTACAGGAGGGCGTTTTCCAATTTGAAATTACAATGATATTATTTCCTTCAGCTGCTGAGAGGCGTTGATAGATATCAACGAAGACAGGTGAAAATGTGTGCCCCGACCGGAACTTGAACCAGGGATCTCCTGATTACATGGCAGTCGCTCTATCCATCTGAGCCACCGACGGCACAGAGGATAGTGAGACTACAGGGACTGTCTCTCGCACGCCTCCCGCAAGACCCACATTCTCACCTTTGTATGTCCACACACTACATTCGTAGCGTCCTTTCGCACATGTCCGGAAGAACAGACACAATATCCATATAAATATATTTTCCAATTCGCATGCGCTGCGTCTCCACGGAGCACCACAGACGCACCTGCTGACGGTGAAGGCACCCTTACTCGAAGACGTTGTGCAATGGTAACGAAAAGCGTGTGGGGAGGAGTCAGACGTTGTGGACAACGATCTTGATAAAGGCGACCAGCAGCTCTTCCAGTACTGAGCGCTTTGGCCACACAGAATACTTGTGTCGGTGTATTCGGCAAAAGTTTGCTCAGAAATGTTGCTCTAACACTCACAGACACATGAACGATACTCGATCCAGGTCAGAGAGGAGACAGCCGTCAAATGACATCATAGGATCAGACGTAAGTAACCCCCCCCCCCTCCAGTGATTATAACCCTGTTGCATACCACATTAGCGAAGGTGTATTTATACGGCTGTATCACGGATATACCTTTCCATACATGGGCTCCTCTTCAAAATATCGTCACTCAGTTCCCTAGAAGTTTTTAACGGGAATTTTGCAACATCCTGTATCTCTCCACTAACTATACAGTTCTTTCCAGAATTAGATCCCTCTGCAGTGGAGTGTGCGCCGATATGAAACTTCCCGGCAGATTAAAACTCTGTGCGGGACCGTGACTCGAACTCGGGACCTTTGCCTTTCGTGGGCGAGTGCTCTACCATCTGAGCTACCCAAACACGACTCACGCCCCGTCTAAACAGCTTTACTTCTGCAGTACCCCGTCTCCTACCTACAGCTGTTGTACGACATTCGAAATATACGGATGTATTTCAGAATTTCGGCGTAATGCAACTTCGCAGAAACATGGCTGAATTTTCCTGTATATTGTTATCATTAAAACCAATCACCGTCTCAGTACCTAATACTTTTTGATATGGAGACAATTTTCATCATTTCAAGCACTATTAAAGTTGGTAGGTGTAGGAAAAAAATACCAGTACCACACTGAAAATATCGGTGAGAAGCGATAGAATTCCTACAAACAACTTGGAGAAAATCATTTTGGGTTCTAAGCCATGTCATTATAAAACAGTGAAACAACTAAAATAACTACATTCCGACCATCGTTTGAACGATCCTCTTCAGAGCGAATAAATGCCACGAAATTTCAAATCAGCAGCAGCGAAATGAAAGGTCGATTTGGAAACAGTTTCTATTTCTTCTTTCTTATCTTCGATTAATTTCCCAAATATCTCGTTCGTTTCGTATGTTGCTTTCATTATACAAGGTGTTTCACATTTCTAGAGCTTGCAATTTTTCCTAGTAACTCATGCATGCAAACGTCATCTAACGAGGCTACAGAGCATCAAAATACAAGCGCCAGCTCCGGCAAATGTATGTAAGTAGAGTGTGATGCCGTGATCATGTATCAATTTGATCATGTATCATGATCCAGAAACGAATGAGTCGAAAGTTACATACCTCTGACGGCGGAATACAAGTACTGGTACTGTTGTTGCTAACTTTCAAAGCTGGTAGTATGGATCAAAGTAAGAAAAAATGTCCGGTAAACATGGGCTACAAAATGCATACCTGAGGAGCTATGAGCACTTGTTCAGCAGTGGAGATATGTTTTATGCTAGCGAAGATGAACAAGTCCTCACAGCTCTTAAGGTATGCATTTTACAGCCCATGTGTACTGGACATTCGGTCCATACTACCACCTCTGAAAGTTTCCTGCCCTACATCTCAGCTACAACACTACCGGTAGATCCTGTCACAAGTAACAGGAATGTCTTCTCTTCCAATTTTCCGTTATAGGGACATAACCTCAAATTTATAGATTTATCCATCTCCATCATCATAGAAAATTGGTAACATCTTCATTGAATCTTTCTGTGTACACATATTTTACAGACTCCAGCGCCTGTAACTTCGATACCCTGTAGCGTCGCTGGATGACGTTTCCAGACATCGATTCCTATGTAAAACTTCATCTGGTAGGTCCCCTCTACAGACGCGATAAGTGTGTAGCACGACGTGTGAAACATTCTGTATGCAAAGTGAATAACATGGGTGAATGGACTAGAACCGAAGCCCCCCCCCCCCTCCCATTATCTCTCTCTCTCTCTCTCTCTCTCTCTCTCTCTCTCTCTCTCTCTCTCTCTCTCTCATTCTCTCACTTTCATTCTCTCACTCTCTCTTCTCAACTATCAACTGCCAGCTTTCCTTTATGTCTTTCAAGTCTTAAAACTGCTGTCTGATTTCTGGCAGAGCTCTAGATAACATGCCGCTCACTGTATTTTATCGCTGGTTACATCATCTTAAATTCAAACTGTATATTTTGCTCAAAATTGTCAGAAGTTATTTTGTAACATCTATAGATGTTATAAATATGGGTTGAATTTCTTCAACCGATCTCTAGCGGCTAGTGTGTTCTCTCAAAATCGATTTTCCTCTAGCTCGTCTCCTCTAATTCCTGTGTAAATATTTTGGATCAGTATTTTCAGCCAGGACGTATGAAAGTGATGGTTCGATAGTATCCGCACTTATCACTATTTGCCTTATTTGGTGTTGGTGTAATTTTTTTCGTTTAGTCTGAAAATTTAGCAGTCACGTCAGTTAGCATAGATGTTGAGGAGTGAAGCAGCAAACGTCGACAGAGTGAGTCCTCACCGGTGCTGATAGAGCCTTCTGGTGGCGAAGCCCTGCACTACAGACAACTGAGTGTGTGAGGAACTAGTAGCGACATCTAGCAGCGAAGTGATGAACAGCAAAATGGCCGCGAAAATCGAGTGACTTAAATGTCTAGTTGCTGTTTATTTCTTCCTTTACACTATTATTACAAAACAGATTACGGCATCACTGCTCGGTTTGTCTGTTACCGTATTTTTGTGTATTTCACACATTACAAAATAATTCTGTTCTGGTAACATATAATGCAAACTACTTCTCGAGCGACATTAATGTACGCAGCATGTTACATTCATCATTCCCTCTTCGTAATTTAGTATTACTAATAGTTTTGTCCACACTTTTAAGCATTAAAAATGGATATGTGGCTCGGAACAGGACTACTGTTACATTAAATGTTAACAACATAATCACACGGTATAGTGAGTTAAAGATTATTGAACAGCAACGAGAACTGTAAGTAAGTTTATGCAATGCAACGTTAGTGATATAATAGTACAACAGTAATAGGTGTTTGTCAGCCCTTTTTTTCTATTTTACAGTTTCACTCATTACTGATGGCAAATGCCTTGCAGAGAACGTAATATTCTGCATCTTCGGTACGGCCTTTACAATCTCTTTCATTGAACTGCACTTAACATGGAGAGGTAGTAATACAATTTTTTCTCTGATCTACAAGATACTTTTACAAAAAGTAGAGGCAGAGAGGTAGTCATGTAACTATTAATCGAAATATTATATGAACTATATGGGCGTGTTAGTAAAATCACCAAGAAATTCCTCTTATTAATTTTAAGTGTTATCTGTTTGATTCAGCATTCAGCTCACATAAAACCACGAGAAATATCGTTTTTATAAAAAAAACAGTTTATGTCTTTAGTGACCTGTGTAATATCAAACATCTCATTTTGACACTAGAATGATTTGAGAAAAAAAAGGCCTGTTTTAGTTTTTGAAAATGCAATAAGTGAAAACAATGTATTTTAAAAGGTATTGTCAATTGTTACGAAACGATTTATTATACAGAATTTATAAATCGCATAGTAAATCATGATACTAAAAAGAACACCTTGTTGGCTTGTGACACAATACTTTGCATTTTCTTATGACTTTGACATAATTACTGCCTTTTCAGCACTGAGAATGAGTAAAATACATTATGTAATATATGAATCAGTATGATAAACTTTTTTCGAATATTCATTGTTAACTTCAAGAAAATGGCAGATGTTTGGGTATTTACCTCAGAAGTATTCAGCACACGAAGGATAACAAAAATCATTTTTTTGGTAAGGTTTTTGTTTGATAGTTTCCTACAAATATTACTGATACCATAGTGAGATATATTAAGTACCTTAAAATATATGTAGATGTGGTCTGGTGAAGAAAGTGTGTAAATTAAATTTTAAAATGCTTGCACCAGCATAATCAGGTTTAGTTTGTAGTGTGGGAGTGAGCTCCACGTGGGACCCGAAGCACGGACCCCACGGGGGTGCCCGGCATGCGCCACATGCCAAGGCAGAGGTGGAGGCTAGTGTTCGGAAGTCTGAAAATTCCAGCGCCGGCCGGGGATTGAACCCCGGCCCGGCTGGGGCGAATAGCCCCAGCCGAGGCGCTGGAACGTTCCAGACCCCCTTACCACTAGACCACCGGTGACCCCGGCGGTTTCTTGCTCCATAGTCCAGCTAGTGGTCGTAGAGCACTTCCTGTTGTCCTCCGTGTTTACACCGAGGCAGCAGTGGCGTGGTGTAACAGGAAGTGTTTACTTGCGTCCGCTGGATGTCCACTTAGTGTACGACTTATTTACCCGGCTGACGTTCGTGTCGCTATAATCTCCTTAGTTGCGTTACAATTATATGCAGGGACTGAAAATCTGCCTATGCAGTTGCACGCAGTCGCATCTCACTATTTGAACCTCTGTAATTCGATCGTGTTGTCAAGACCCATGTCAGAACTGTTTATCGAAGAAAGCTCATGTGTTCGGTACATTTCATAAACGGAAGCGACTGGGATAACACACAGCCCGTAAACGTTTTGTAATGAAGTGTCAGCCGGTACGTAATACTCGATATCTGGAGTTGTTTTATCGGTTATTAAGATAATCGTTTCACCCCTATACACTTAAAAAAATTCCCGTGTTTTCTCAATAAAGCATAAGCACAGTACATAAATCCCTCGCGAAAATGACATCGGAGAAGTACAAGTGTTCGAGTGCCACAGAAAACAAGTGGGTCCTTGAAGGTGTGGAACGGAGAGCAGAACTAAAATAAGATGTAACGTTTCGGGATTCCCTCATAGTCGCGTAGACACTCCAGAAGCAGGAAGATCCGTTTGATGACGTCTCTTGAGGAGTGAGGAAAAAATTCACTCTCAAATAAATACTGTACAAGATGCCTCGCCGCCTCTTGAAGGGTGTCATGGGATTCTGCAGCCGTGGACTCGGCGACCCGTGAGCCAACGCGGTGTTTCTGACCACATACATTTTAGCTGCGGGTTCTCCGACGTGCAAAGGAAGCCGCGACAGTGGGGAGGCTCTGCGTGCCGTTTTGTAATAAGAACGCCTCTCCACATTTTATCGTAGGAATGATATAAATTTTAAACTTCTTAGATCCACCGAGTCATTATGTATTCTTAAAATATCTTTAACTCTTTTTCAACACATATGTATCTTTTACCTCTTTCACTGAAGAAGCTGACCAACAGATTTTTTTTCAATTTCAGGTAGCGTATTGATCAGAAATTGTAGGTTAAGATACCTTTGCCTTATTGAGTATCGTCTGCTATGCCAAACTTCGACAGCATTCATGGTCCTGTGCATCGAATTGATGACGGTAGATAGCTGACCGAAATCACTTTGAAATAAATTCTCTGAACGCAGATAACTTTGATACAGTAGTGTTAGGTATCGAGGTATTATCTAACGCAACTGAAGCCAACCTAAGAGTGAATTTATTTCGAAATATTTCGGTCGACTGTCTGTCTTCACCAATTCCACATTTCAGGTTGTGTACTAGCATTTTCCATCTATTGACTGATTAAATAGTCTACGCCACTGGGCACTTGCTACGCTGTTACTCTCCATGCTTCATCAAGGCAGTCCGGTGGAAGATGGACTCTACAGCACACGTGCGGCAAGACAAACGAACTACTTCTTCATCCCTGTATTGCTCCACTAATCTCAGTTCTTGTATGTCTTCCACAGGCATTGCTTGAAATGAAAATTACAACTGGAAAATAAATGTCTCGGATAACACTGTTTTCATAGCTTAATTTGCAGCCATTTCGAAGTAAAGCAATGCAGTTTTAAATGACAACCAAGTTATGACATTTCTCGGTTGAGAAAAAATATTTCACAATTATTTTGACTTTCCTCTGGTAAAAAAGCTAGTCTTCCGTGCTTCAGGTATCGACAAGTTGTTTCGAACACCTCTGAAATGTCCGTCCATAAGAAGAGCTTTATTTTCAAACATTTTCTCCCCTTCTTCTTAACTGATCACCAGGATTCATTTGTCAGGAACAGGGTTATTATGTCTCCTTAAAAACTTCAGTCACTTTCAAAATATCTTCGTGCTGCCGAATCCCTGAACTACTGCCGTCTTTCTCATAATTCGTTATACTTGCGACGTAATCTAAACCTTTATCTCGCAAATCTTGAAATTGCTCTTTAAACCCTCCGAAAAAAGGCACTGTCTACTCACCGCAGACTGTTTCCCAGCAGTTATGCATTCGTTTCTCAATCTACACATCTGTTTCGTCAGGTTGGGCGAGAAACTTACTGTTGAGCCGTGATTCTACCATTTACAATTTTTAAACTGCCGCTGCTCCTATTCCGTTCGGAGTTCCTGTACAGGCAATTCGTATAATTACCACATTTCCGGTGCTCCTGGCACCGCTTACCATCCTTTCCCCTTTCTGTTTCCTTTTCCTTTCCTTTTTCTAACCACACGCTCCAGTCACATTAACGTGACCACCGCCTGTGTCCGACGCTAATGTGTAGGGTATGCGTAACGCGGAAACTCAGCCACTTATGTGACATCCAAAAGGACGTGATCATTGCCTTTCGGGCCACAGGTGGATGCATTTTCGAAACGGCAGAGTTCGTAAAATGTTGGCGTGTTGCCATATTTAAAGCACTCCGCGCATGGCGCTGTCGAGAGCCGACGCTGAGGCCGTTGTGGTGCCCAACGGTCCACAGAGGACAGGAGTTAAAGGAGACCGCAGGTGAATAACGTGCAACTGCTGAGCAACTGACCATGCACGTGAACCGAAGAGCCTACCGACAGTGTCTCCTCTAAGACCACTCAGCGAAAAATGCTATGTGTAGGTCTCCACAGCAGACTCCTGGTCCACACACCTATGCTGACTGCTGTTCGTCCGCGACGAAGGCTGGAATTTTCACGCCAGTTCTGCGACTGGGCGTCCACTGAACGGTGACCTGCGGGCTTTCCAAGTGACAGACAGACGTTGGCGTGTAGGGCGCGATTCACCTGAAAGTGAACACCCTGCAACAGTCGGTGGCAGGGTTAGGACAGGAGGAAGGATCGTTACGATCTCACAAACGTTATCGTGACACTCCCGTCGTTCTGGAAGGCACAGTGGATGAGCAGAAATATCGGTCGGAACCGTTGCCACACCTACATCGAGTCTTTTTTCCCTCGGAATCTACCAGCAGAACAACTAAATCTGTGACACAGCTTGCAGTGGGAAAAGCACCAGGATGAGTTTGCTGTACTCCGTCGACCACCAGGCTTCCCGGACTTAACGGAATCGAGAATATGTGGGACCACCTCGATGAAGCTCTTCGTATCCTGGGTCCTCAATCGAAAAACGTAGCGCAGCTAACTAAGGCACCGACGTCGGCATGGCTCAGTACCTCACTGACTCCTGCGCGTTTCTCAGTTGTCCGCGCTTCCCGTTAATCGTATCCCCCTACAGTGACTCAATGACGACACTCTCCCGTACACGACAGCATCATCAACAGCCGCAGACTACTGTTCACTCTGCCTGTCACCTCATTTATGTCTATACAGTATAACAGCTGTCTGTTACACTTCCTGGGACACTCCTGACGATACCCTTGTGTCTGATCAACGCTCGCTGTCGAGAACGTACTGGTATCTGTTGTAGACTTTAAGCCGCTCTCATATCTGGGAACCGACTCCGTATGCTCATACGAGGCCCTTGGTTAACAGTGTGCAGTGGAGCACCGTGCCAAAGGCTTTTCTCAAATATAGGAGAGTGCAATGTGCTTGGGACCCTTCATCCGTGGTTCGCAGTATATAATGTGCGAAAAGGGCAAGCTGCGTTTCACACGAGCTTTCTAAAACCGTGCTGATTTCTGGACGTAAGCTTTTCGGTGTCTAGGAAATTTATTGTAATCATATTCAGAATACGTTCTAGGATTCTGCAGAAAATCGATGTCTGTAATTTTGCACATCCTTTCTTTTACTCTTCTTGTACACGAGTGTCACCTGCGATTGTTTAAACTGCCTTAGGTTGGACCCATTACAGGTGTAATATTCAGAAGGCAAATGTATATTGATCTCGTTATATACGGCTGCAACTTGCGCTTTTGCCAGTCCTTTGCGAAATACTGCTGGGCAAGAGAAAGGCGATAAATGCGAATGAAGTAAGTAAAACTGAAATTGTTTTAACTTCTTCGCTGTCGCCGAATCCTTTCCAAGCGATGCGTCCTTGAGCGGGTCAAACAGGTAGCAATAAATGCTCTACAAGTAGGGTGACTTTTGAAGTTTTTCTTACCAGTCAAGTACAATGCAGACAGCTTCCATTCTCCATAATATCAGCAATATGAAAATGAAAATTCACGAAAGTCAAATCTGGACTGTAGCGATAATGACGCAGAGTCTCCCAACCCATTACTGTTTCTTTTCCCTTCCAGTGGTTTCTTGGATCAGCTGCGCTATGTTTGGGCGAGCGTTGTTGTGTAATAGTATCACGTCTTTTCTTTGACATTGGCGACCCTTTCCTCTCGTTTTCGGCTTTACTTTGCTCATCACTATGTGTGAGTGGTCAGCGCTGCATCCTGTACGCTGATCTTCCAAATAATCACCAAAATACAACTACTTTGGCATCCAAATGATGGCCAGCATCACTTTCCTCGCTGAAGCTCGAGTTTGAATTCCTTTCGGACAGGTGAACTAGTGTGCTTCCATTTCACTCCTTGTCTTTTCGAGTCGGGTTCCCCATTTTGAACGAAAGTTTAATCACACGTTAAAATCTCGTTCGAAAAATGTTCACCTTCACGTTCATAGCACTCTTTGTTTCCTTGTGTTGTGTGAATTCTCTCGGGACCCACGTTGGACTTGTTTCGCTGTACTTGAGCATGTCAATGACGACGTTATGGACTGTGCCACTACCTGTTGCAGCTATTTTGCTATTCAGTTCTACTGCAACACGTCGGCCATCAGGAGTAATGTCGTGAGAGCCGGCTTTAAGCGAAGGAGGAGACAGTTCAATTGGCCGGCCACGGTGTTTTTTATTAGTCACTGAAGTTAGATGGTTTTTGAACTGTCCTACGTATTTATCAAAAATTTCCGTCGTTCGCACAGCTTCGACCATACTGAAAAAACGTTAGAGAAAATATTTCGGCCGTTTTCCGTCTTCTGAAAGGGAAAACGCATCGTTGAACGTTGCTCAGTTAATGTGGAAACTTCAACCGGACACGCCATTCTCAATTGCAACATTAAGGTTATAAATAAAACAATTATTTTTTGTCAGCCGCTCTTAGCTCATCACAGTCATGCCATCCTAAAGTCATGAAACTACAAAAATTCTTCCTACGGACTATTCGACTTCATTAATTTGCTTTGCAGGGGAAACTCACGAAGGAGTATGCGCTTAGTATTTAGTCGGTCATTTCTAGTTGATGAGAAAGTTAAAACAAACAAGTAGCAAACCATTGCTCATTTATTTAGGAACAACATTTATCAGATACAGCTGAGTAACGTTTAACCCAAACCTTAAATGTCATATATATGACACTGCTCGTAGCTGCATCATCTGGCAAGAGTACGCATTAACACCAATAACAAGAAAATGCACCATGACCTTCGTAAACTGTGCATTCTTCATGCCACTGTTGGGAGCAGACATCACACTCAATACAGTCTTCCGTGACAGACTCGTTTTAGTCTTCGCCACACCTTGGGCAGTTCAATACATGAAGTTGGAATAATAGACAATTGTGAAGGTGATTCGATAAACCCTATGCCTGGCACTTAGATATGATTTGCACAATATCCATGTGGGTGTAGATCCCTCCTTGGATTGTGCCCTGGTTGTTGCTGAAGATGATGGAGCAGTTTAATCCAGATTAGCCACAGAGATTCTACGTTGTTCGTTACTGATATTTTGTCCCTCCTTGGTTTACTTTGTTTTCCTAACAATGCATTTTTGTACGTAGACTCAAACAGAATTCCGGATGTTTTTGCAGCTTGCTTTAGATGTTCGAAAACCTAAAATTGTGCAGTTCACAAAACGAAAAATCATAGTATCCTATGACTACAGCATCAATAACTCTCATTTTCAATCGGTCAGCTCACACAAATACCTCGGTGTAACACATTTTAAGGATACGGAATGGAAGCAGGACTGAATAAAACTCAAGACGCGTTCATACGATTTCTACACCTAGATAAGCGTTCGACAATGTAAAATGGTGCAAGATCGAAGTTGTGAAGAAAATAGCTCTAGGCAGAGACGGGTATATATTAGTACAAGACCCAAGAGGAAATAAGAGTGGAAGACCAAGAACGAAGTGCAAGGATTAAAAAGAGAGTAAGACTTTGATATAGTTATTCGCCTATACTGTTCAATGTTTGCATCAAAGAAGCAATGAAGAAAATAAGAGAGAGGTTCAAGATTCGCACTGAAATACGGGTTGAAAGGATACCAGTGACAATGTTTGCTGATAATATTATCGTTGTCAGTGAAAGTGAATTACTACAGGATCTGATGAATGAAATATACAATATAATGAGTGTAGAATTAGGGGTCAGAGTAAATCAAAGACAATAGTGATGAGATGAAGCATAAACGGGAAAAGCGAGAGTCTTAACATTGGTGATAACGAAGTAAGAAATGGAACCATCACATCGTGTCAGTCAAAGATAAAGGTGGTGGCGAACTGTAATTTATTGATAGAATTAAAGAGCAATATAATCAGTGCACAAAGATGATCTTTTTTGAACTATTGGTGCGACCCATACTCTAATATTGCTCCGTGGTGTGGGACCTGTCCCATATACGAGTAGCAGGGGATATTGAACTGTTCACAATAAAGTCAGCACAGGTTTGTTTGGTTCACAGGAGAATGTAACAGAGATGCTGAAGAAATTGGGAGATGCCTGAAGATACACATAAGCTATCCCGAGAAAGCTTACTTGCCAAATTTCTAGAACATACCGTAAATTTTGAATATACGAGGTGTGTTAAAAAAAAATTGGGAACGTTCGTAATTTCGCGCCAATGGCGTGTTGGGGCGAAATGCAGTTGACATCCCTGCACGCGCGTGTGCTTAATGTGTAACTGCGGGAAGTTTCACTGTTGTATGTCTGTTAGCTTATTGTTCAGTGCTGTATTGACTAGAACGTTGTGTCGCACAGTTGGCGAACTTCGAGAGGGTATAGTTAGAGGAGCAATGCGCCTGCAATAAATTTTGCGTGAAACTCAAGAAAACCGCCGCTCGGGGTAGCTGCGCAGTCTAGGGGCCTTGCCACGGTTCGTGTGGCTCCCCTCTGTCGGAGGTTAGAGTCCTCCCTCGGCGTGGGTGTGTGTAAGTGGTGCAAGCCTAGGGACTGATGACATCAGCAGTTGGTCCCATAGGAACATAAGAGCTAAACTCAAGAACACCTCTACAGAGACACCCCAAATGATGCAGGAAGCCTACGGTGATGAGTGCTTAAGCCGCACTCCGTGTTACGGATGGTTCACACGGTTTAAAAACGGCCGGACGGAAGCTAAAGACGACGCTCGTCCTCCGACTTCTGCCAGCAACGCTTGTGTCAGGAACGTCAACGATGCTGTGCGTGCTGAACGAAGACTGACTGTCCGAGAGATTGCAGAAGAATGTAACATTGCAGTTGGATCGTGAAATCCTAATACAGCATCTTGGAATGTATCGTGTTGCCGCCAAGTTCGTGCCACGGCTCACGAGTTAAGAGCAGAAAGACCTCCACCTCCCAATCTGAGAAGAGCCTTAGGATCACCCAAATGAGAACGAGATGTTCCTTAAGAAAATTATAACTGGTGATGAGACGTGGGTCTGCAGTTATGACGTTGACATGAAGGTTCAATCTTCACAATGTGTAGGGAAATGTTCTGAACGATCAACATATAAAATAGCTTGTCAGGTCAGCTTGGCCCTTGCAGACATTTATTTTCAAAGTTGAAAACCAAGTTGAGAGGACGAAGATTTGTAACGATAGACGCACGGTCCAGCGAAAGGTGAACCAAGTCTGCTCCCAGAAGTGGAAACGGTTTATCAGTCGTGGGGGTGATCATATACAAATATGTGAAGGTATGCGTAGAAAATTTTTGTGGACAAAGTTCCGGAATTTTTTAAACAGACCTCTTAGACGAAAGGTAATGAATACAGGCAAGTGGTCTGCAAATGTTCGTACGCTTGAGTTCGCTTCCATTCGCTGCTGTGGGAACTGGTCTTAATAATAATATTCCCTGTGTGAGATGTAATTGGCAAACTATGTAAACGCTGAGCTGTGCGCCGCTTACAGCCCACGCGAAATTATTCTCGGAGGGACACATCATTATCCCCTTCGTGCCTAAAGTTGCTTCGGCCAAACTCAAACTCAATTGCCAGGCCGATAGCTCGTTATCCTACTGCTCTGCAAGTAACACTTGGTCTGAAACCATCTGTACGGTTATGTAGGTTAAGACACTGCAGCCACTCAAAATGGTGGCTCCACTTTGCGAGTAACTGACGAGAAAAGAAATTCTGAATTTTGTGTGACACTCCGTAGCATTAAGAAAGCTGAGTGACGTTAGTTGGTTGTGAGGTGTAATGGAAAGGATAATAGCTTCACATGTTGTGTTCGGATACCAAGATTTAAAAGCCTGAAGTCTTATATTTCAGAAGCAAGGAGCGTAACAATCAAGTGATTTATGAACAGTAAGTGCACACATTTTTGCTCGGTTGATTTTAATTGAGGTTGCAACGTGCAGATCAAGCAAGTACCGTACTGTAGAGTGGTTGAGCAAGAGAAGCGTTTGGAACAAGTGTTTATCCTTATTTTGGATAGTTAGCTTTCTTATCTGAGAAGTAATTGTGGCTAGCCCTTGAAATGCATCACGAATTCCTTCGTCATTCAGTCTAATATCACCTTCCCCCCTACACAATACCCTCCACCTCTCATGATTTTAAAAATGAAAGTGTTCCTAGAAAAGTTGATCACTGTACAGTTTATTTATGTGCCAAAGTTAGTGATAATGTGGGGGAGGGGGAGGGAAGGCCACAGACCTCAGGGACGGGGGGGGGGGGGGGGGACAGGGGGTACTGGCAAATGTCTGATGGCACTCAGGAGCAACGGCCTAAGAAAGGCTGGGAACCACTGTTCAACTGCCTGTGAATGTATACTGAACATAAATGTGGAAAACTGACACAACTCCCTTTTTGAATATTTTTAATTCGAGTTAACTAGTTTTGGAACCGTTTGAGGGACATCTGAAAATGTGGCGCACAGAATTAGCGTCTTTATTTCTTTAGATTGAATCTGGGTACTGGCTCTTTGACAATAAGACAGAGCACTCTTTAATGTATCGCCACGAGCGGCAGTTAAACGGCGACATGTATCGCGAAACCAAAACACCTACTTACCGTGGCAGCGTGAGCACTATTGCAGTTAATATCCATCTAGCAACTTGCGTTTTAGTTGTCTGTTGGCCACTGGTCAATCTCTTTCCATTGTAAATATAAATACGAATTGTCACCATATATCACAAGCATAACGTTTACCACAGATGTACCTTACAAAGATCTTCACTTAAAAATACAGCATACTTTGCTCGGAAACAATTTTTTTGATTTTTGTGCTTATAACACGACGGCGTGCTGAGAAGATAATGACTCGGTCTGTTTTATTTGAAGTCAGTAACATTCTACATCTTTACTATGGATATCTGCAGCCCTCTGCTTCGTACCGCGTTAGATAGCGGTGTGTGACGTGACTACGTTGGGAGTGAGAAAGAGCTCACAACACTAAAAGCACGAATTCGAAGACTTCGTCCGCATGTGGAGCACTCTCTCCTTGAGCACGGCAGTGCCAAACTACACACGATCGCTGCGGCATCTGCAGCAAGCCGACGTCCTTGGTTCACTGCCGTCGATCATCCTACACACAGTCTCGATTTTCGTCTATGTGCAAAACTAAGAAAACCTTCGAGCACTTCAATTATTTCAAGCGGTGCAAGCAGAGGTAAGGTTGTGGCTCTGTTAACATAGTCAAACAATATACTGTGACGGTGTCAACAAAATAGTATCTAGTTGGGGAAATTGTGCTGGTTCCGAGGGTGAGTGTGTTGAAAACTAAATTTATTGACGTGAAGAATACCGATGCAGAATGTTCATGAAGTTTGTTTTATTTAAAAATCTTTGTGACTTTTCACTCAAAACATGTCAACATTACTTTTCTGTACGTCCTCGTACAATGGATGTCTCAAAAAATACGTACATGGATCAAAATAAGTGTTAACATGAATGCTTTTAACAGCACTAGGTTCAAAAAATTTTAACTGTATGCCAATTGCAGATTAATTTTAATGGCAGCTAGCGCGATTATATGAGTGGACTATTAGATTTAATGGTGAGCATTTATCTAATTTTTAAACATTCTCTGCCTTGTCATTCTTCCTCTCTAAAGTGCCTCGTCTTCCAGTAACACTGTCGATCGATAGCATGATCTGTTGTCCGTCCATGGTTTTTCAGACCATTGATTCAGTGCTGAACCCAAACTGCTGGTCTGAGTTATTTATCCTGGATAATCCTGTGCGTCGTGTGTCACGTATGCCATTAATCTTTCAAAGAAATGGGACTTAACATCTGAGGTCGTCAGTCCCTTAGAACTTAGGTTTAAGTAGTTCTAACTAACCTAAGGACATCACACACACACACACACACACACACACACACACACACACACACACACACACACACACACACACACGCCCGTAGCGGTCGCGCGGTTCGAGACTGAAGTGCCTAGAACAGCTCGTCCACAATGGCCGGCCATTAATGTTTCATTGAATTATTAATTTCAACAAGTTTTATTTATTGTTGCGGAATTGCGCTACCAAAACAATCGAGTTTTGCTATGTGGATGCTGTTGAGAATTTCTGAATTTTCGTACCGCCATATTTTTGACTATATCTTTCGATGGTGTTGTTGTTGTCTTCAGTCCTGAGACTGGTGTGATGCAGCTCTCCATGCTACTCTATCCTGTGAAAGCTGCTTCATCTCCCAGTACCTACTGCAACCTACATCCTTCTGAATCTGCTTAGTGTATTCATCTCTTGGTCTCCCTCTACGATTTTTACCCTGCACGCTGCCCTCCAATGCTAAATTTGTGATCCCTTGATGCCTCCAAACATGTCCTACCAACCGATCCCTTCTTCTAGTCAAGTTGTGTCACAAACTTCTCTTCTCTCCAATCCTATTCAATACCTCCTCATTAGTTACGTGATCTACCCATCTAATCTTCAGCATTCTTCTGTAGCATCACATTTCGAAAGCGTCTATTCTCTTCTTGTCCAAACTAGTTATCGTCCATGTTTCACTTTCATACATGGCTACACTCCAAACAAATACTCGGAGAAACGACTTTCTGATACATAAATCTATATTCGATATTAACAAATTTCTCTTCTTCAGAAACGCTTTCCTTGCCATTGTCAGTCTACATTTTATATCCTCTCTACTTCGACCATCATCAGTTATTTTACTTCCTAAATAGCAAAACTCCTTTACTACTTTAAGTGTCTCATTTCCTAATCTAATCCCCTCAGCATCACCCGATTTAATTTGACTACATTCCATTATCCTCGTTTTGCTTTATTTGATGTTCATCTTATATCCTCTTTTCAAGACACTGTCCATTCCGTTCAACTGCTCTTCCAAGTCCTTTGCCGTCTCTGACAGAATTACTACTTCATCGGCGAACCTCAAAGTTTTTACTTCTTCTCCATGAATTTTAATACCTACTCCAAATTTTTCTTTTGTTTCCTCCACTGTTTGCTCAATATACAGATTGAATAACATCGGGAGAGGCTACAACCCTGTCTCACTCCTTTTCCAACCACTGCTTCCCTTTCATGCCCCTCGACTCTAATAATTGCCATCTGGTTTCTGTACAAATTGTAAATATCCTTTCGCTCCCTGTATTTTACCCCTCTGTCGATGGTATCCTTAATATTTTTCGATACGATCGCATTTCAAATGCTTAATACAGTCCATGACTCAGCTCCATAGAGTAGGACACCGAACATGTAACATCGAAGTAGTCGAGTGCGAATCCTAATGACTGCTCTGAAGGTTCTCAGCAGTCGCCGCGGACTAAATGACTGCAGGGGACTCGATGCATTGGCCATAAGTTTTCTAGTAATTCTGGAGATTTTCCTTTGGACTAAGTATGAAGTCGTTCCTTGTTGCTTAGATCGTGCAGGTTTCAGACCGATTGTGTTAGTATTGCTACACTACTAAGTGTGTATCCACCACCATATCAGGGTATATAATGAAACGGCGGCCCTCTTTCGTCATGCCTTACAAGGAGATATCTCCAGCGGTAGGATCGACTTTTTGAACCATCTATACGGTTATGTAGGTTAAGCACCCAAGTATCGCACACTGCAGCCATTCATCCTGGTGAGTCGACGTTAGCGAGGAAGTGACGAGAAAAGAAATTCGGAATTTTGTGTGAGACTCGATAGTATGAAGAAAGCCGAATGACATAAGTTGGTTATGAGGATAATTGAAAGGATACTAGCTTCACATGCATGAGGTTGTGGGTTCGAATCTCACCAGAGAAATAAATCTATTTTAGGTCTTTATCGAAGTGACATTGATAATCATATTCCTTCAACTGATGTAAATATATATACATTTTTTTAGTTCCACTCCTGGGTCACGTGATTCAATAGTGATATGAACTTCTTCATTTGGTCTAGTTTTTCTTCTTATCATCCCTTCTCCACTGGAAATATTTGTTTGTGAACTTTTAATTATCTTCATGTATCAATTCCGATTTAATGTCTCCTGTTTTTATTACCCTGTATTTTCGTCTACGTTATTGTGTACATTACATCGATTTCTCACTTTGCTTGAATTTTATTTTACTTAGAAAACATTCTCTCATTTATGTCCTCATCTACACTATAATTTCCATAGTGCACAAAGATTTTATGTTATGTTTTAAATATTTGTATGTCGATTACCATGCAAAAAAGGCACGTCTCCCAAAGAAAAACGTTTTTCACATTAATGCACAGTCAATATAAATAGATTATTTCGTCTTTTGTTTTTTAATTAATTTATCGGAGTTTTGAAGTAATTCAATAGTCAACAGATAGGTATAATAAATTACACATTCACAAAAATTCCGATTGGAAGAAGAATGACATAAAGAAAAATTAAACTAATGGAAAAGTTCATACGGTGACTAAAACGATGTGACAAAAGAATAGAACGAAAGAAATTACATTTAAACCAATAAATAGAGTACAAATAAACATCAAAGTCATTTCGATAAAGATTTTAAAAAAATTTACTGCACCTGACGAGGCATGGTTAAGCTTCTATCGTAACCATTATGACACGTAACCAGACTGTGGAATACGACTTCCTTCACGCTATGTAGCACCAGGCAAAATTTTGAAATCTTTTCCGTCAGTTACTTTCAATCCGAGGGCCACCTGGATGCAGGGATCTTAAGTTGCACTACGGCTTATTTGGATTCAAAAAGTCGATCCCACCGCTGGGGGCTCTCCTTGTTAGTTTTAAAAGTAACAAACGGCACATTTTGAAATAACAGTAATATCGTAGTCCAGTAGCGCCGGACCCTGCAAACTTGAAAGACAACTCCAGCAAAGGCAAAGAAAATTTTACTGTAGCAAGTAAATTACTGTAGGCAACTGAACAACAACGAAATAATAACAATAATAGGTTCGCAGGAGAGCTTCTGTAAAGTTTGGAAGGTAGGAGACGAGGCACTGGTAAAGCTGTGAGGACAGGGCGTGAGTCGTGCTGGAGTGGCTCAGTTGGTAGAGCACTTGCCCGCGAAAGGCAAGGGTCCCGAGTTCGAGTCTCGGTGCGGCACCCATTTTCAATCTGCCAGGAAGTTTCAATAATAATAATAATAATAATAGATCCAGTCATATTAATATGACCAACTCCTATTTTCGAGGTCAACGTGTAATAACCCATAGACTCCAGGAGATAGCATTAGTAGGTGATGAATGGGGGTGGGGGGAGGAGGCTGGAAACAGTGAAGTCGTTGTCATAATGCATAAAAGGGGCGATTTATGTGACGTCCAACAGGGCATAATCGTTGGCTTTCTTCCCAAGGGTGGAAGCATTTCCGAAACGGCAAAATCTGTAATCTTTTCACATGCCACTGTATGTAAAGTAAACCGTGAGTGGCAAAATCTCGGTATTCTAATCCGGCTCCAAGGCAAGTGTGTTGGACTACGGGCAGTAGGCGACACAGGTGAACGATAGCTGCAGATGTGTGTGCTGGCGAGAAGACGTGCAACTTTTGTGCAGCTGACAGCCCAGGCGAACCGAGGGCTGCCACCAATGTTTCCTCAACAACTTATGGGCTTCCGCAGTGGGCACCTGGTCCCTGCACCCACGCTGACTGATCTTCATTGGCGTTGAAAGCTTGCATTTGCACGCCGGTACCACAACTGAAAGTCCACTGAGTGCTACAGGTGGCCTCTCCATATTCATCACATTTTGCGCTCCATCGGACAGATTGAAAGCAAACGCCCTGCAACCCTGAGGGAGTGTTATGGTGTGGGCAATGTTTTAGTGGCACTCCCTGGGTGATCTCGTTGTTCTGAAAGGCACAATGGATCAACCCTAGTACGCACCTATCCTTGGGGACCATATCCACCCCTAGATGCACGTGTAACATAGCTCGCAGTGTATGTGCGTGGTTCTGAAAGCTCTAGGATGAATTTACCGTACTGCCCTCACCACCAAATTTTCCGCCTTTAAACCCAATCGAGAATCTGAAAGGTCACCTCGATCGAGTAGTTTGTGCCACGGATCCTCAATCGATAGAATTCTATCGCAGCATGACAAGTACTGGTGTCGGAATGGCTTCTTATGACTGTCGTTACATCATTGACTCTATTCCTGTGCGTCTCGTGCTGCAGAAGGTGTTTATTCGGTATTTTAACACGTGGTCAGATTACTGCGACTGGACAGTGTAATAATACTAATAAATTTCGCGTATTTCAGCGCCCTCGTTTAAGTCTTTCAATTGGACGGCACTTTGAAGACATGCTTATCATTAACGTACTCCAGTTGTCCAACCGGGGAAAGGGAATCGGCAGTTTAACGTGGAATCCGCACCACATGTTGTTTCTACCGACTCCTCATATCATTGAGAGGTGAAGGCTGTATTAAAAGCAGACAGAAAAATTTATTTGTTCATCTGGGATTCGATCCCGAGATTCTCGATTTGCAGGCACGCGCTGTGCCGGTAGACCACCAGGTCCAACAGTTACGAGACGGTAATCGAACTGTATTGGCAGAGTATTTCGTCGTATTTTGCGTCACGTAAATGTGCTGTGGTGTAAGCCAAAGTACATTCACGCTAAGGGCATCAGTTCCGATCCCAGAAAAATGTGCAGCCAGAGCAGTATTGTAAGTAAAAATCAAACTCTTCCATTTTTCTTACCGAATTGCTATACATCTAGAAAACAAACCAAAATTGTGAAAACATTTCATACAAGATTACTGACAAATTTTTATGAGTAAAAATAAACGGGTATGGTAATATACATGGAGGTGAATGAAAAGTAGTGGCAGTTTGGCTATAATTCATGTCAGTCTTCTTTGACTAAAATACACTTGATCACATTTCCGTCTCGCGTCTCGATCACTTTCCACACCCACATGAAAGATGTCATACACTGTCAGTGCATCCATCTGTGATGATGTCTCGCTAGGACCGCCATATGGTGCCTTATCATTTGCTGTAAGACGTGCCACGAAATACTTCGTTCATTTGGGTGATCAGGCCATAATTGGGGGGACTCTACCGGATGAATACGGTGGATGTCCCAGTATGTCCCGCTGCCACGTATGCGGTGCTCCTGCACAGGGCTCGTCGTTTGGCGTCGTGTAAGTTGGTAGAATGCAGCGCTGGAAGGAAAGATTGTTGCGCGCTCCGACCACGTGCCCTTCCAGTCTGCACCCAAGCACCTTTTTCGTGTTTCCCAAACATACTATTTAGGCACTCGAGCTAGCCTCTCCAACTCAGAGAGAGTACACACTGCAACTGACTCAAACACGACTTGTGCTGATGACTTTACTACTTCAGCCCACCATCTGTCAGCAACAGAAAGTGTGCGTACCGAATGACTCACATCCGTCATGTTATGGCATTGTGCTACCACTTTTTATCCAACACATGCAAAGACGCATGTGTGACTACTTGTTGTCTCCCATCTTGGTAGTGGCCTAATTATTGTGAGGTTTTGAAGTGCATTATCTATACGTGGTGTATCAAAAACAATCATCCGACCTGGGCCGTCTATATTTCTGGAACTAAGAAACATATACAATGAATACAATGAATTTTGTCCTTTGATGTACGAAAACTAAAAAAGTTATTTTCATCCTTTTCATTGGTGTTCAATATGCATCGTTGAGATGCACGGAACATGTCAATGCGGTGTTCAAATTGTACCAACACTGCAGCAAGCATGTCTGGAGTTACAGTTTCCACAGGTGCTGTTATGCGATGTCTCAGTTCATTTATTGCTGTTGGTAATGTAGGTACATAAAGAGTCTCTTACAAAACCATACATATATAATCACATATAGTCGGGTGCGGTGACCTTGGAGTCTAGTAGTCTAGGGGTGAGTGATTTAGTCCAGTGTGAACGATCCATCGTTCAGCAATCGTTTGATTTAGAAATTCCCACACTTCCAGATGCCACTGTCGCGGTGCCCCATCGCATTGGAAAATGAAGTCGTTCATGTGGGAAGAGAAAGTTTTCAGGCATATCGAGATATATGCTTACTGTAACAGTGTTTGCGGCAAAGAAATATGAATCATACACATTTTCCCTCTAAACTGTACAAAATACATTAAATTTAGGAGAGTCTATTTTATGTTGTACACCTTCATGTGGTTGTCCCGTACCTCATATTGTCACATTATGACAGTTCACTTCTCTGTGTAAATGGAGTGTTGCCTCGTCACTAAACACTGACTGTGGGAGAAAACGGCCATCCTCCACCTTGACAAGAGTGAAATTATGGAACTTCACACGATGTTATCGCCCTCACGAACAGCTCGCATTAGCTGAATTTAATATTGTTTGATGCATAAACGTCGACGCAGAGACGCCAGACGGACATCGGGGACGTGCTGAGCTCTCGAGCTGCACGGCGAACGGATTTCTGCGAACCCCTCGTGAAACTGTGGCGGATGCGTTTGACGTCTGTGTCAGGCATTCGGGGACGGCCCGGCGATTCGCCTTTCCGCAAACCTTCTCTTTCTCTTAATCGTTGATGCCATCATCTAATGCTCTGTGCTGTAGGAGGATCATCATCGTACCTTGTACGAAAGTCACGTCGAACACTTATTACTGCCCACACTGCGCAAAGTGCAGAACACAAAACGCTTCCTGTCGCCGCGACACCATTTTTACTAGGACTGAAATGGTCGGACAGTGCTGCTGCCAAGCGGTAACCATGTAAAGCCGTAGGGTTTGCTCTTTCCAGCAGTACGCTATTCACGTACATATGTCGAATAACATAATAGTTACTTTTTTTAAAAAAATCGGTTGATCCTTTTTGATACACCCTGCATATTTACACTCTAAACAGTACCACCAATAAATTATCCCAGAGTGAAGGAAATTGTTAGATGTGATGTACGTGTAAAGGCAAACAAATGATAACAATTGCTGTTAAATTGGGTGACTCATTCAGGAGAAAGTCATAACGCGTTGGTCCACCTCTGGCCCTTAAGGAAGCAGCTATTCGACTTGATTTTCATTGATAAAGTTGGTGGATGTCCTCCTGACGGATGTCGTACCATATTCAGTTCAATTGATTTGTTACATCGTCAAAATCTCGACCTGGTTGCAAGGAGAATCCCATATAGCTCCAAAATTGGGGAGAGAGGTGGAGATCTTGTTGGCCAGTGTACTGTCACGTACGTACACACAGATGAAACTCTCAACATGTGTGATGCATAAAATATCGTCTACACTGAAAGCGTTCCCAGCAGAGGTTAACCCCTCGTAATGGCAAAAGGTGGTCATACCGCATATTGAAGTCCACTACCAGATGTCTGGATACTTTTGATCGGATAGTGTATTTCAGAATGTTAGCAGTGGCCAGAATTTGGGACATTCGGCTTTGAGCTTAAAGCTGGTGCGAGGCTGTTCAAGATACCTCTAAAAATAGAGACATCTGGCAGCATTAGAGTGAAATGTCCATCAAAGAAGCTGTGTTGCGCTCTCTACCTACAGTTGTTCTCGTGGGCGTCAGAGCCCCCGTACGCAAGAGGCCCCCTGGGTTTTATACTGCGGACACGGTAGTCGCGGCTTGTGAGCTCTCAGAAATTATGAAATGTATTCGAAATTTCTATTATGGTGGAACAACAACTGTACAATATACCGGAAACATTCACGATGTTCCGAAATTTCCGTTACAAACTCCTAGTGTAGATGGGGAATGAGTACACAATACTCGTATTCTGAATTGGAACCCATCTCCTGTAACGCACCGTTTCCTCGCTACAGCCGTCGGAAAACATGTTAGTAACGCGACCACTTGTACAAGTAAGTCATTAGCTGTGACCCAGTACATCGATAGTTCCACAATTCCACTCACTGAAAGGAAACTTGATAAGTGTAGATGGGGAATGAGTACACAATACTCGTATTCTGAATTGGAACCCATCTCCTGTAACTCACCGTTTCCTCGCTACAGCCGTCGGAAAACATGTTAGTAACGCGACCACTTGTACAAGTAAGTCATTAGCTGTGACCCAGTACATCGATAGTTCCACAATTCCACTCACTGAAAGGAAACTTGATAAGTTTTCAGAAACACTCTTCTTTACAATACGGCCTTTTGAAACTTAGGTGCGCTGCGTCTCTTTGTAGCACTGCAGTCACCCCTGCTGACGGTGAACGCACCATTATCTCAAAGTCGTTGCGCAGTTGTGGCGAAAAGCGTATGCCGTGAAGTTGGACGCTGCTGAGAACGAGCTTGATAAAGGCGACGAACTTCGCCATACAGTAGGATCATATCGGTGTATTCGGCAAAAGTGCACTCCGCAATATTTCTCTAATACTGAGAGACACTTGAGTGACGCACGAACCTTGTCAGAGTGGCAGGGCTGACGGTGAATGACATCCGAAGTAAGCATCTTCCCCCACCCCTTCCGCCATCCCACGATGGCTACCCTGTTGCATACCCACCTAGCAAACATGTATTCAAACGGCTGTAGCACGGAAAGTATACGTTTCCGTACGGGGGTTCAAATTAAAAATGTGGTCGCTTAGTTCTCTCTAAAAGTGCTAGAATTTCGGAAAACTCTGTATCTGTCCAGTAAACCGTACAGCTGGTGTCGTACCACATTCGAAATATCCGATTATATTTCAGGATTTGGGTGTTATGGCATTTTGCAGAAACATTACTGAATTTTGCTGTATATTGTTATCATTAAAGTGAACTACCGTTTCTGTCTCCATACCATAAATCATAAGTACCATTTATATCATTTCAAGCACTATTCAGCTGCTAGGTTTTAGGAAAAAATAATTGTATCATTCTCAAAATATCGGACAGAAGCGATATAGTTCCTACAAAGAACGCTAGCGAAGATGAACAAGTGCTCATGGTTCCTGATGTATGCATTTAACAGCCTATGTGTACTGCACATTGTTTTCTTCTCTCGTTCCGTACCACCACACCTGAAAGTTTCCTGTCCTACATCTTAGCAACAACGATAACGGTACATACTGAGGTAACAGAAAGGTTCTCTGTTATAATTTTCCGGTACAAGGACATAATCTCAAATTTATGCATTTTTCCATCTGCATCATCTTAGAAAGGTTGTAACATCTTCGTGGGATCCCTCTATTTTTGTAGGCACCGGTATCTATAACTTTGACGCTCTGTAGCGTCGCTGGATGACGTTTTCAGAAGTAGATTCCTATGTAAAACTTCATCAGTTACGTCCCCTGAACAGCCCTGAGTAGTGTTAAGCATGATTTGTGAAACACCCTGTATAAAGAATGAATAACATCAGGGAATGGACTAGAATCCTGTCTCACTCACTTGTCACGTATTTCCTTTCTTTCATGTCCTTCAACTCGTACAGCTGCTGTCTCGTTTCTGGTGGAGTTCTAAGTAATGCTTCGCTCGCTATATTTTATTCCTGGTTGCATCTTAAATTCAAACTGTATATTCTGGTCAACATCGTCAAAAGTTTTTTCTGTATCGAAAGATGTTATAAATATAGGTGCTGTTCCCTCCAAATTGATTTTCCTCTAAATCAGCTTCTGTAAGGTGCTCCATTCCTCTGCAAATAGTTTGTATCAGTATTTTCAGCTAGGAGTTATCATAGTGGTGGTTTGAAAATATTCGCACTGACCACGAGTTGCCTTATTTGGTATTGGTGCTATTACGCTTCTCGTTTAGTGTGAGGATTTAGCGGGTATTTCAGCCGGCGTACTCGTTCAGGAATCAAGCAGCAAATCCCGGCAGAGTGAGTCGTCGCCAGGTCCGCTAGAGCCCACTGGTAGCCAAGCCCTGCGCTACAGACAACTGACTGTGTGAGGGACCAGTAGCGACACCTAGCAGCGATGTGGTGAAAAGGAAATAGTATTGCTAAAAGTTTTATCCACGCCTTTTAGCAGTTAGAATGGAGATATGGCACGGAATTTAATAGAAAAAGAAAACAGCTATAGTAGCAGTCTCTCTCTCGCAATGCAACAATAGTACAACAACAATAGACCAACTGAATCTGTAGAGGTAGTAATAAAATTTATTTTCTGACCTGCAAGATACTTTCATATAAAGCTGAGCCTGAGAGGATGTCAGCTAACTGCCGTCAGAAATATAATATGAAACATGTAGACCTGTCAGTAAAATCGTCAAGAAATTGGTTTTTTAAATGTTAAATGTTATCTGTTTAATTTAACATTCAGCTCACATAAAACCAGGATAATTATCCTCTTTCATACAAAGAAAGAGAGTACCTCATTAGTGACCTGTGTCATATCATAATCTCATTTTGACTCTTAAATAATTAAAAAAAATTGATATAATATTTTTCATTTCTTTTGACATTGAAAGAATTTATCCTGTTCCTGCACTGAGAATGTACTAAGTAAATATGTAATATATGTATCAGTATTATAGCCAAATTTATTTTTCTAATTACTGATTATTAAATACCAAAACAGCTTCCAATTTCTTGTAGTTATCTTAGCAGCATTTAGAACAAAAACGAAAATAAAACGTATTAGTTTTTTTAGTAAGGATATTATTTCATTGTTGTAATCCTACAAATGTTCATGATACTATGCTGTTTCTTTTGACAGTGAGATATAATATGTAGAAAGTACCTGGAAAATATATGCAGATGCGGTCTGGTGAAGAAAGTGTGCGTATTAAAATTTAAAATAAGTGATTGCAGCAGCATAATGAGGTATATTTTATATTGTGGGAGTGATCTCCACGTGGGATCCGAAGCACGGACCCCACGGGGGTGCCCGGCATGCGCCACATGCCAGGGCAGAGGTGGAGGCTAGTGTTCGGAAGTCTGAAAATTCCAGCGCCGGCCGGGGATTGAACCCCGGCCCGGCTGGGGCGAATAGCCCCAGCCGAGGCGCTGGAACGTTCCAGACCCCCTTACCACTAGACCACCGGGGACCCCGGCCGTTTCCTGCTCCATAGTCCAGCTAGTGGTCTTAGAGCACTTCCTGTTGTCTGGTAGTCCTGTCACACTTCCTGTTGTCGGCTGTGTTTACATCGGACGCTGAGTGGCATAGTGTAGCCGGCAACATTAGAACGCTGTGAGGGGGAAGTGTTTACCTCCGACTAGTAGCTGTCCCCCCTACCCAGGTGAAGTAGCTTTACAGTTACCAAAGACATTTGAAATCAGCCTTTGCGACTGTATGCAGTCGACGGTTGTTAATCGTTTGTTTCAACCTGTTCCCAAATGCCTCGAGAAAACCGAAGCAACTTCTTCACTAATCGAGGCGACTGTCATATCAAAACGACCCGCAGACATTCTATAATTAAAAGTCAACGCCTAGCTTACACCAGATAATTCTGTCTGTTTCATCAGTTGTTTTAACAGTGCACGAAATACCACAGCATATTATTAATCCGTTGCAAATAAATATCTGTGTGTGCAGTTCAGGTCTGCGCCGTAGATTTTTCGTGAAAACGTCGGGATAAAATCGTAACATGTGTTTCATATTAATATGAAATTAAGTTATCAATATCTTTATTACAGTGGTCACACTCACAATTTTGGACTTTTCAGTGGCTGGGGTACGATATAGCCTTTGAGTACGTTATCGCGTTGCGCAATTTCTTCCTTTTTTTCCGACTCTGAGGGAGCTGTCGCCTTCTCTCAGCGCTGCCCTTTTTAGGCTTTTCTCGCGTTTTCTGTAATTTAGAGCATATTTACAAGTCCTGAGACGAACTCTCCCTTTGTGTCGTAGGTTTAAACTCAATATAGATTTTCGTTTATATTCCGGCGAATATTTTTATTTTCTGTTACTCCTAGCGGCGCTCCCTAAGCTGTTCATCGCAATGACTCACGAATGAGAATCCTAGCTTACAGCTACACCAGTTTACAACTTTACACAAAGATGATTCCTAACAATGACCCGCATATGCCAACACAGGCAATAAGTGACAACCACGTGGACTTAACCTTTGTTTGCGCACTGTCAGTCTCGTAATTAATAGTGATTCAAATCTGACGCCATTTTGTCATATAAGAAACTCCGACCAAGGAGAAACTAGACGTTTTCACGTCAGAATACCTTCCAGGAAGTTTTCGACTTTCGTAAAGCAGAAACGAGTTTCGACGCTGTGGAATGCTTCGAGAAGTAGTAGGTGACGAATTGTTTCGGGATTCCACTATCCATGCTGCAAACGATCATCGAGCAGAAAGATAATGTTGCTGATAATTGTTAAAAGGCGGGAGCAAGCAGACCGGCGAGGCGAGTTCCCGCCTCTTGCTGAAAGCTTATGGAATTGGCTTACTCAGTGCAGGGTAGCAAGGGTATTTGTCGGAGGTTATAGCTTAACGGAACGCTAAATCATTAACGGTTAGTCTGGGAACCGAAGTCACAGATACAAATAAGAAGTGACACGCTAAATCCAAAGACATAAGGTGGTTTATAAGAAATTTAGTTCACAAAATGCATCCATTCGTAACAGTTTGTTCAGTATTGAAAAATGAATGAAGCTGAATTTATGTATTTTTGAAGATTTGTGCGTGCCTTCCGTTTCAAATACAAAAGGACATAACATGTAAGAAAACTGGGAATACAATAGAAAAAAAGTCGAAATTTTATTTAGATTTTTCCTGATTCCATCTGGAATAAAGGAGAGTTAAATAGAATTAATTGTTCTAACTTTTTCTTACATCCTTCGAATTGTGCAGACTCGATTGTAACTGGCCCTTGGGCTTCGAATTTTCTAGAGTCTGCATTAATGTCTGGAAAGTAAAAATAAATCTCCTCGTGCTACTATCCACTTTTCAGCGGATGCTGATTTGGTTGTCCTTCTTAGTATATCAATATGATTCTAGAGTCGTAATCCACGTACGCAACGCTGTTACGGTATAAACGTACGTTTATTTTTACCAAAGTTGCGTAAGAATGCGCTTTTGCTATGCATCCCCACTCCTTAAATCCGCCATCAGGAAAAAGAAAGTGAATACCCTTTCCTTTGTTTTTCACCCTTCATCGATGACAAGTGATAATGACTTGGCAGCAGAGACCTGTTTAGCTTGAGTGAGTGCTTAAACGAAAGGCATGGATGAATAAAAATACAAAAGAGATATATACGTAACGTCACGTAACCATGAAGAAAAGCAGACTTGGTTTATTTTACCATATCAGTTAATTCTTTTAAAACATCGTAAGTAGAATTACCAATTTCGGTCGCTTTCTACATCTAGGAACGTTCTTTATAATAGATAAGTCTCTGATATTCACTTACAGCATTGTTGTGTCTTTTCCCCTTGCATTTGTGAATTGTCTTCTCAGACTGCAGATTTCTGAGCAGCACTGGTGCCATTAGCCTAAATTTATGTTGGTCTACAGCGCTGAGGTTGATCCCTCACCTGTGGTCGACTGAGAGATCATTCCAAAGCCTGACAGGCAGCGAACGACTTTGCGAGGGGCCTCCAGAGGAAGCTTCTTGGAACGCAAATTCTGGGCGTTCACAGAAGGTGAGTTTGCTGGTAGTTCGGAACTCCAATAATAGGCGAGTAATTGGGCCCCCTTAATAACATGGCTGCCAAGGAGGGGAAGGACGGCAGTGTGCACAAGGTGGGGGAGTCATTCCTGATTTGTAAAGAGTGTTCCGGATGCCATGAAGAGTACAGGGCGCAGCCAACAGCATGTGGTGGCCCCAGTCGGTGCCAATGGCGTGTGTCGCTTTGGATTGGTTTTGTTTAGCGGATATGGTTAAGCGAGCTTAAGGCGGAGCTCACAATCTGCACCATCATCGACAGAACTGACTGTGGTCCTTCGGTGCAGAGCCAAATGAAAGGTATGAACCATAGGCTCGGGTGGTTATCTTACTGTGTAGGCCTCAGAGTCCTTGACTTGTGCCATAGGGTAGTGGGTTTCTGGATTCCGCTTAATAGGTCAGGAGTCCACTACACGGGTAGTGGGGGCGGCTGGGGTGCATTTTTAGGTTAGAGGGTCTCAGGAAAACATAGAAATGGCGTCTGTCTAAAAGGGGGCAGGTAACACACAGTAAGGTGGTTGTAGAAACGATTGGTGTTGTAAATTATCGTAGCTGTGTTGGGAAAGAACCTGAGCTCCAGGCCCTAATAGAAAGCACTAAAGCTCAAACAGTTATAGGTACGGAAACCTGGCTAAAGCCGGAAATATGTTAAGCCGAAATTTTTTCAAACGACCTAACAACGTTCAGAAGGGATAGATTAAACATAGTTGGTGCTGGAGTATTTATTGCTGTCAGAAGTAGTTTACCTTGTAGTGAAACTGAAGTAGATAGTTCCTGCGAAATAGTTGGGTAGAGGCTGTACTTGTCAATCGGACTAAACTGGATCGTTTTACCGACCCCCGAGTGAGAGGATATAGTTGCTGAACAGTTCAAAGAAAACGTGAGTCTCATTTCAAATGGTACCCCACTCACACAATTATAGTCGGTGGTGATTTCAATGTATCCTCGATATGCTGGAAAATTTACACGTTTAAAGCCGGCGGCAGGCTTAAAACGTCACCTGAAATAGTACTGAATGCTTTCTAAAAAAAGTATTTTGAACTATTAGTTCGTGAGCCCACTCGAAGCATAAATGGTTACGAAAGCGTACTTGACCTCATAGCAGCAAATATTCCTGGATGAATAGGTAGTATCATGACGAATACAGGGATTAGCGACCACAAGTCAGTTGCCTGTACACTGAATACTGTAACACCTACAACCATCAAAAAGAAACTTAAAGTACATCTGTTTAAAAAAAGCTGACAATGCTCTTAACGATTTTTAAGGAAACAGCCTCCACTCCTTCCGATCTGATCATGTAAGCGTAGAAAAGATGTGGAATGATTTCAGAGAAATAGTATCGATTGCAATTGAGAGATATATATACCACATCAATTAATAAGTGATGGTACTGATCCCCCATGGACAAAACGGGTGAAATCGCTGTTGCAGAAGTAACGAAAAAGCATGCCAAATCTAAAAGAATCCAAAATCCGCAAGACTGGCAATGTTTTGCAGAAGTTCTAAATATAGCGGTTACTACAGTGCGAGATGCTCTTGATAATTTCCGCAACAAAACTCTGTTTCGAAATCTGGCGAAAAACCCAGAGATTCTGTTCATGCATACAGTACACCAGTGTCAAGACGCAATCAGTACCTTCACTGCGCGAAAGTAACGGTGGAGTCACTGATGACAGTGTCACTAAAGTAGAGTTAAGAAACGTGGTTTTCCGAAACTCCTTCAGCAAAGAATACGAAGTAAGCATTCCCGAAGCCCAGTCAACAGAAAGTGCCAAAATGAGAAGCATATATCCTCGGTGTAGCAAAGCACCTTAAATCACTTATTAAAGGCAAGGTTTCCGTTCCAGATTGTATACCAGTCAAGTTCCTCTGAGTGTGCTGATACAATAGCTCCATGTTTAGTAATTATATACAACCACTCACAGAAAGATCCGTACCTAAAGACTGAAAAATTGCTCAGGTGACACCAATTTCTTAAAGTACTGCCTTTTGTGATGTTTAACAATATTGTTGGCAAGCGTACTTGTTATACAAATGGGCACGGCATAGGCTTACGGTCGTAAAATATATTTCAGCGTTAAACTGGAAATAGTTGTAGGATTTAATTTCTTGTACATTAGGTTTTTGTGTTGGAGAAGATTCTCATCAGTAATTTTAATAGTCTCAAAAATGTGAATGTTAGCAAGTAAATTAACTACGTTAAGGGATATGAAATTACCATCATCAGGAATGGAAAAGTTTTTAATTTTAGCTGTTAGTTAAAGGGAATTTTTGACAGTGTAGTTTTCTTCAAAGACATAATACTCTTTAAATGGTGTATGAGATTTTTTGCCGATTTCATAGAAGCGCCGTCTGTATAGTTAACACTGTGGACAGGAAGCGAAGGCGGCGTGCAGTCGGAGGCGATACTGGGTTCGTAGCGGTGGGCACCAATTGTCGGCTACGACGGGACTGCCCGGGAGGCACACTCACACTCACATTCGAGTGGCCGCACGTGACACGGTGGATGCAGCAGAAGGTCCATAGCAGCAGTGACCCTGTCGCGGATGCGTGCACCACCTGTTCTAGTGTCTCGTGTACACGAAGGACCTCTGCGGACCGAGCTGCAACTTTCTTAGCTCGCTGGACTGTGCAGTTACTGATTTACAGGGGTTATGCTCTATGCAGCCTGCCTGGCAGAGGTGTGTTGCAGGGTGGCATCAGAGCCTGACGGCTTCCGCGACTGGACAAATGAACTGGCGATAAAAAAAAAAAAATCATAGCAACAAACGAACAAAAAGTCATGTAGAGTAATGAAATTTCGGGAATACGTCTGTCTATGTAGGATATTTAAGTAATTAACATTGCAGCATCACAGGGCAACGTAAGCGCGAAATAAGCCGTTGCAAAAGTGACATGCTGGTAAGTTAATAACAGATGTAACGATCAGAATGTTGAATGCAAGCATTGAAACGGGCACGCATTGTGATGTAATGGTTTGCGATGTCAGTTTTGTGTCGCAAATGCCGGTGGTTTGGGGGTCAGTGAAATGCATGCTACTGGGCGCCTTGGCTCGGGGCTGTCCCTGAAGTAATCGATTTTTATTTCGTTATGTCGTCGACTGCTGTTCGAATTGCTACTGCAGAAGAAATGTGATGTGCCAGAGACGTACGCCAGACACGACTGCCTTCCCTCTTGGTAGCGCCACGTGACCGGTTGGAGCTCGAGCTTTTTGCGACCGTACATTCTCGCGGTCACCGCTGCCAGTATACAGTGCTACATTTCTGCCAAGTCTCCTGCGAAATCGCTGGAGGAACATCCAGCTTCTCGTGGCCCTATTACACGACCTCGTTCAAACTCATTAAGATGATCGTAATGGCGTCTCTGTCTCCTCAAAGGCATTCTTGGCTAAGATCAAACCACCACGTCCAATCTAGAAGGTAACTAACGCTCACAACCGCCACGGCGTGTATTTACAGCAGACCTGATCTGCACCCTCACAGTGCCCCTACTAACACCATTCTTATGCGACTGGCGCGAAATTTAAATCGACACTATTTTTCAATTGTAGAAACACGCCTACCAACTTTCGTTTATCTCTCACAACTGCTTGTGGTGTTGCGATTTTTTCCGTCGCTGTATGTTCAAGAATTCTGCAGCAAATGGATGTTAACGATATTGGACTGTAATTTTGCAGGTCCGTCCTATTACTGTTCTTATACACTACTGGCCATTAAAATAGCTACAGATGATAAACGGGTATTCATTGGACAAATATATTATACTAGAACTGACATGTCGTTACATTTTCACGCAATTTGGGTCCATAGATCCAGAGAAATCAGTACCCAGAACAACCACCCCTGACCGTAATAACGGCCTTGATACGCCTGGGCATTGAGTCAAACAGAGCTTGGATGGCGTGTACAGGTACAGCTGCCCATGCAGCTTCAACACGATACCACAGCTCATCAAAAGTAGTGACTGGAGTATTGTGACGAGCCCGTTGCTCGGCTACCATTGACCAGGCCTTTTCAGTTGGTGAGAGATCTGGAGAATGTGCTGGCCAGGGCATCAGTCGAAAATTTTCTGTATCCAGAAAGGCCAGTAACATGTGGTCTTGCATTATCCTGCTGAAATGAAGGGTAGAGCCACGGGTCGTAGCACATCTGCAATGTAACGTCCACTGTTCAAAGTGCCGCCAATGCGGACAAGAGGTGACCGAGACGTGTAACCAATGGCTCCCCATACCGTCACGCGGGGTGATACAGCAGTATGGCGATGACGAATACACACTTTCGTGATGTTGTAAACAGAACCTGCATTCATCCGAAAAAATAGCGTTTTGCCATTCGTGCACCCAGGTTCGTCGTTGAGTACACCATCGCAGGCGCTCTTGTCTGTGATGCAGCGTCAAGAGTAACAGAGCTCATAGTCCATGCTGCTGCAAACGTCGTCAAACTGTTCGTGCAGATGGTTGTTGTTTTGGAAACGTCCCCACCTGTTGACTCAGGGATCGAGACGTGGCTGCACGGTCCGTTACAGCCATGCGGATAAGATGCCTGTCACCTAGACTGCTAGTGATACGAGGTCGTTGGCATCCTGCACGGCATTCCATATTCTGCTAACAGTCATTGGATCTCGACCAATGCGAGCAGCAATGTCGCGCTCCGATAAACCGCAATCGCGATAGGCTAGAATCCGACATTTATCAAAGTCGGAAACGTGATGGCACGCATTTCTCCTCCTTACACGAGGCATGACAACAACGTTTCACCAGACAACGCCGGTCAACTGCTGTTTGTGTATGAGAAATCGGTTGAAAACTTTCCTCATGCCAGCACGTTGTAGTTGTCGCCAGCGGCGCCAGTGTTGTGTGAATGCTCTGGAAAGCTAATTATTTGCTTATCACAGCATCTTCTTCCTGTCGGTTATATTTCGCGCATGTAGCAGGTCATCTTCGTAGTTTAGCAATCTTAATGGCCAGTAGTGTACATAGGAGTCACTTTTATCCAGTCATTTGGGACTTTGCGTTATGCGAGAGATTCACGATAAATGTAATCTAAGTAAGGGGCCAATGCCGTAGAGTACTGTTTGTGAAACCGAATCGGTATTCGGAAAGGACCTGGCGACTTATTTGCTACCAAATGTTCCAGCTGCTTCTCTAGGCTAGGAATGTCCATTACCGTGCTGTCGACACGAGAGTTTAACGACTGCGTGTATCTACGATTCTGCTGCGTGAAATATTCCTAAAACATGAAATTTAAAACTTGGGCATTCCTTTTGTTGTTTTCTACTAGCACACCAGGCTGAAGCTTCGCTCCCCACTCAGCGGTTTTACGCAGGACCAGAATAGTCTCGCGATCTCTTCAAGATAATTTGTTGAGGTATGACGGTGGCAGCTTTATGCTCGAGCATCGATCTTTCCACAGAAGCACGAATCTCTACTAACCTTGAATTGTTGTTAGCGTGCTCTCTGTTGAACTGAGAGTGCAACAGTCTCTGCTTCATCATCATTTTCCGCAATGTATCTTCTCCATCCTTCATTCGCTTACTAGGCACATAGTTTTCCACAGCACGATTTAGAATATGTTTAAACTTGGCTTATAATTACTCTACACCCATCATACTGGAACTAAATAATGTCCATTCACTGTTTGAGATTCTAACAACCGCTTTTCTGCTCAACTACTCTCCTAGCTTTCTTGATTGATTTAATAACTTAAGTAACCATCGTCGCTACGGCGACGTCATTATCACTAACGCCTGTCTCTGTAGTGACACCCTCGGTGAGTCCAGGCATCTTTGTAGCTACATGCTCTAAAATACTTACATCAAAAAAAGTTTAGCATCACTTCCATTGGTTCTGGAAACTATTCCAATTTTTTGTACAGAGATCGATATAAACATCGTTTCCGCCCTTTTTATTGCTCATAAAAATGGCACATGGCATGTTGTACCACCGTATAGCGAGACCTTCAGAGTCGGTTGCCCAGATTGGTGTACACACCGGAACCTGTAATACCCACTACCACGTCCTCTTGAATTAATGCACGCCTGTATTCGTCGTGGAATACTATCCACAAGTTCATCAAGGCAGATTGTCCCATTCCTAAAGCTGATTCGGCGTAGATCACTCAGTGTGGTTGGAGGGTCACGTCGGCCATAAACAGCCCTCTTCATTCTGTCCCAGGTATGTTCGATAGGGTACATGTCTGGAGAAAAATGGTTCAAATGGCTCTGAGCACTATGAACATTGACTTACGAGGTCATGAGTCGCCTAGAACTTAGAACTAATTAAACCTAACTAGCCTAAGGACATCACACACATCCATGCCCATGGCAGCATTCGAACCTGAGACCGTAGCTGTCGCCCTGCTCCAGACTGTAGCGCCTAGAACCGCTCTGCCACTCCGGCCGGCACATGTCTGGAGAATATGCTGGCCACACTAGTCGGGCGATGTCGTTATCCTGAAGGAAGTCAGCCACAAGATGTGCACGATGGGGCCGCGAATTGTCGTCCATGAAGACGAATGCCTTGGCAATATACTGTATACTGCCGATCTCGTTGCACTAAAAACGAAATTAAAAAAGCGGTCGGAGGATGGCATTCACGTATTGTACAGCCGTTGCGGCGCCTTCCATGACCACGAGAGAGTACATCGGTCCCACATAATGGCACCCCAAAACAGCAGGGAACCTCTATGTTGCTGCACTCGCTCGACAGTGTATTTAAAGCTTTCAGCCTGACCGGGTTGCCTCCAAGCACGTCTCCGACGATTGTCTGGTTGAAGGTATATATGAGACTCATCGGTGCAGAGAACGTGATGCCAATGCTGAGAGGTCCATCCGGCATGTTGTTGGGCCCATCGGTACCGCGCTGCACTGTGTCGTAGTTGCGAAGATGGATCTCGCCACGGACGTCGGGAGTGAAGACGTGCATCGTGCAGGTTACTGTGCACTGTTTGAGTCTTAACACGACGTCCTGTGGCTGCACGAAAGGCATTATTCAACATGTTGGCTTTGCTGTCGGGGTACCTCCGAGCCATAATCCGCAGGCAGCGGTCATCGATTGCCGTAGTCGCCCCCGGGCATCCTGAGCGAGACATGTCATCGACATCGCTTTCGTTTACTCCGACTCGCCTTGACACTTCACTTGTTGAGAGCCCTTCCTGGCACAAACGAACAATGCGGACCGCTGTATTGACGGTGTAGGCACGGTTGAACTACAGACAACACGAGCCGTGTACCTCCTTCGTGGTGGAATGACTGGAACGGATCGGCTGTCGGACCCCGTCTGTCTAATAGGCGCTGCTCATACACGGTTGCTCACATCTGTGGTCGGGCTTAGTGACATCTTTAAAAAGTCAAAGGGACTGTGTATCTGATACGATATCCACAGCCAAAGTTTATCTTCCCGAGTTCTGGTAACCGGGGTCACGCAATTTTTTTTTTTTATGTGTGTATTTCCATTGTATGTGCTCTCTCGAACTAGGTGCTCAAGACAGTTTTCGAAAAAACATGTTCAACAGTACTCTGCAAGGCTACTTATGTGGAAACCTTGTAATGAATCCATCGGTGTCCTTGTCTATGCTCGGAACTAATACTGCACGATTTGGGTACTTCCGCACTACTGGGCGTAGACTTTCTTTGAATAACTCTGTCTCGACGGAATCGGGAGGCCGTTAATAACATCCAACAATTACCTTCTTTTCACCTAAACCTGTTGTGCGTTACCAGATAACTTCACAGCCACACTGAAATCCGACTTGAGTAGAAACAACATTTTTGTCACCCTCGGTAAACGCTTCCCCATCAGTGGCGTTTAACATGTCTTTTCGTTACACGTTCCACGAATCGCTAAACATTTCAGAGCTTTATACTTGGAGTTTCAGACAGCTCTCGGTCCCGAGAATAATTTGTGTGTGACGAATTTCAGAGAGGGCAGTAAAGGCGAAATATTAGGAATATGCGATGTCTGTTCTTTGTGACATGTTTGAATAAACGGACAGCACGCTTTCATATAACTGATTCGCCTCTACGAGCAATGAATCAGGTAGCAGCGGACCCCGGGTTCGAGTTCCAGGGTTGCATACATTTTTTCTCATTGCCGCTGATTCCGCGCAAGGTCTCAGTGCAGCTTACCTTAATAGTTCCTTCCGTTTCCTTTCTCCTCGCTTCAGTCTACATGAAAAGGCAAAATAGCCGGCGGCGAAGATGAGCCGGAAGACACAGATGACCTCCTTATACAGGTTGCACGAGAAATATTAGGCATTGACATAGGTAAGGTAGACACTGGGTGGTACGTGGATTATAAGGTGCTTCGAAATCTCATCCAATAATTGTCAAATTTGTCTCACACCGAAAAAGGACGCAGATCTTCAGCCACGAGAAAAAATAGTTAGCAAGGGCAGGGCTTACTATAAGACAAGATCTTACACTCCTATAAATTGAAATAAGAACACCGTGAATTCATTGTCCCAGGAAGGGGAAACTTTATTGACACATTCCTGGGCTCAGATACATCACATGATCACACTGACAGAACCACAGGCACCAGAGCATGCACAATGTCGGCACTAGTACAGTGTATATCCACCTTTCGCAGCAATGCAGGCTGCTATTCTCCCATGGAGACGATCGTAGAGATGCTGGATGTAGTCCTGTGGAACGGCTTGCCATGCCATTTCCACCTGGCGCCTCAGTTGGACCAGCTGGACGTGCAGACTGCGTGAGACGACGCTTCATCCAGTCCCAAACATGCTCAATGGGGGACAGATCCAGAGATCTTGCTGGCCAGGGTACTTGATTTACACCTTCTAGAGCACGTTGGGTGGCACGGGATACATGCGGACGTGCATTGTCCTGTTGGAACAGCAAGTTCCCTTGCCGGTCTAGGAATGGTAGAACGATGGGTTCGATGACGGTTTGGATGTACCATGCACTAGTCAGTGTCCCCTCGACGATCACCAGAGGTGTACGGCGAGTGTAGGAGATCGCTCCCCACACCATGATGCTGGGTGTTGGCCCTGTGTGCCTCGGTCGTATGCAGACCTGATTATGGCGCTCACCTGCACGGCGCCAAACACGCATACGACCATCATTGGCACCAAGGCAGAAGCGACTCTCATCGCTGAAGACGACACGTCTCCATTCGTCCCTCCATTCACGCCTGTCGCGACACCACTGGAGGCGGGCTGCACGATGTTGGGGCGTGAGCGGAAGACGGCCTAACGGTGTGCGGGACCGTAGCCCAGCTTCATGGAGACGGTTGCGAATGGTCCTCGCCGATACCCCAGGAGCAACAGTGTCCCTAATTTGCTGGGAAGTGGCGGCGCGGTCCCCTACGGCACTACGTAGGATCCTACGGTCTTGGAGTGCATCCGTGCGTCGCTGCGGTTCGGTCCCAGGTCGACGGGCACGTGCTCCTTCCGCCGACCACTGGCGACAACATCGATGTACTGTGGAGAACTCACGCCCCACGTGTTGAGCAATTTGGCGGTACGTCCACCCAGCCTCCCACATGCCCACTACACGCCCTCGCTCAAAGTCCGTCAACTGCACATACGGTTCACGTCCACGCTATCGCGGCATGCTACCAGTGTTAAAGACTGCGATGGAGCTCCGTATCCCACGGCAAACTGACTGACACTGAAGGCGGCGGTGCACAAATGCTGCGCAGCTAGCGCCATTCGATGGCCAACACCGCGGTTCCTGGTGTGTCCACTGTGCCGTGCGTGTCATCATTGCTTGTGCAGCCCTCTTGCTGTGTCCGGAGCAAGTATGGTGGGTCTGACACACCGGTGTCAATGTGTTTTTTTTCCATTTCCAGGAGTGTACAAAGGACCATCTAAGGATTTAAAACAGCGCCACACCCCATTTCGGCCTTCAGAATGTATGTACTCTGGGCGGCAGCATAATTAAGACCGACGCCCCCCCCCCCCCCTGAAAAGAATGCATTTAGAAACGTGTCAGAACTGAACAGCATTAAGAGAAACTATGCGAGCCAAAGCGAAAACCTAGCACCTCTCACCTTAATTTAATACTAATCTTTTGCAACATCTCTCCTTCTGTGAATGCTATCTTGAAATTGCATCTACTCTCCAACTATCTCTGTTTCTGTGCCTTTACCTATTGTTCTTGTAACTGTAACTCCGTAATTATCTTCCTGCTAGTGTCTTCGACTGTTACCGTTAACTGTAGCATTACTTGATCTGAAACTATTTGCCTGAAATTCTTTACATTGTATGCTATAGCATACAACTGTAGCTATTGTTATTTTCCTGGTTACCTTACTCGCTCACCTACTCGGTTTAAACTGCCGAGAGAAATATCGCAATCACTATTATTGTAGTAATTCCTAACTTGTTGGCATTCTTCGTTAATTTTATAGCGAACTGCTTTTCGTCCCCTGACACATCGTATCTTTTCTCGACGGCACCCCTTCACAACGAATACTCTCCGCTCCTCTCTACTCCGTACTGTAACTGGGTTTTCTCTGTTTGCGATGGTCATCTGTCAGGATGAGCACTACTGCAAAGGGCATTTGATTCTAAAGCATTATGTCAGGGTGAAAAACACTAAATAAATTTCTTTTTCTCTCTTAACAACATTTTTGCAGGGTGGGTTCATCCTTGGCTCAGGTATGAGGTAGAATGAAACAGCAGTTTTACATAAGATAACTTTTATTGAAAGTTTTGTACAAGGGTTTCTGGCTGGGATACTGGCAACTGTGTCGTTTGCGAAGCCTTCTGCTTGCGTGAGCGGCGGCGTCTGATTACGCACGGCGGTGTGTATCTCGTGTCGCCGTTTCGCCCAGTTGACTGGAGACGGGCATCGCGAGGTGGTCCGTTTAATTATTGAGGAAGAAGTCGTGAATCGGACGGTGACGACTCGGATGTGACTGCTGATGTGCGCTGTCTCCTTCCCGTCCTCACGAGTCACTCGGGTACATAAAAATCTGGCCTCAAATACCTACTGTCTTCTGGCGCCGAGGCTGCTGCTTGCTATTCCATTACAGCGGCGGACTCGGTGCTTCTGTGTACGATGTAGTATCTTCCTGCATGACGGTCTTGAGCACCGACTGTACCGGAACTGAACTGAAAGCTACTCCTGTCGGGCCCACTGCGTCTCGCGTACTTATTCACTTCACTGGAGGTGAACAACATCACTGTCGTTGCCTCTTCTGTCACGTCGAAAAGCTTCGCGAAGAATCTTCTTAACGTCGGTCATTGGCTCTCGGAATGTAGGCGAGGGCCTTTGATCACGTGTGACAATTGAGAAACACGTGAGCCGGACGGGCGATGCCCTGACGGCTGAATCGACAGCTTCTGCTTACGTGGGGGAGGACGATAGCTTCTCCTGAATGTGCTGACTTCGCGGTCATTGCCTCTTCTGCTCTGCCCATTGTTTGCCAGAGTGTAACTCTTCTAAGCTAAACGAAGTTTCTCATTAATTTTAAATTTCTACTTCACTTTGATTTCACTAATTTATTTCCCTATCTTAAGTACCACTCAACAGTATTTGCGCCGATCTCCGTGCACTGTTTTAGGAAAGTGTAATGCCGTCACTACACGGACGGTGTTGTGAACGTCAGTCTTGAGCGTGCCAAGTTGAAAGTGCTGCCGAACGCTCTGACTTGTGCATACAGCATGTGCCTGTCAACGTGGTACACGCGACCGCAGCGGCAGCATCTGGGTCACACATCACCCGGTTGTCCGCCCCGGTAGCTGAGTGGTCAGCGTGACAGACGGGTTCGATTCCTGGCTGGGTTGGAGATTTTCTCTGCTCAGGGACTGGGTGTCGTGTTGTCCTAATCGTCATCATTTCATCTCCAACTACGCGCATGTCACCGAAGTGGCGTCAAGTCGAAAGACCTGCACCAGGCGAGCGGTCGGGAGGCCCTCGTCACACGTTTCTCTCTATCACCCACTTTACAAAATGCATGGGCGTAAAATTCTTAAGCTAGCGCTATTAAAACGCGCCTTTCCTCTCTTGTCCACGTGAGAGTCACGTTGTTCTGCGTATAGTGTCCACGGACATGTTATAAGGCAGAAAGAGAAGCTCCGTAACAAATAGCGCGATTCAAAGTCTTACTTTATATTTGTTCCTATTCAGCAGCAGAATCTTCACAACATGTGAAATAAAAAAAACTTATTTTACACTTTCTTGTTGTATCTTACTGCATGTAGTGCAATCTGTCTTGTAGATTAAACCATTCGAACAAACTCCATCCTCAGATGGAACGTACATATGTAACATCGAATATTAGAGAATATACTTTTATTGCACTGAAAAGAAAGTATCAGATCCTAACAGAAAAAGCGAAGACTAGTAATAAAAATATTCGGATCCACTGAGGCGCAAACAAGAATCACATTACCAGCTACCTCATCATTTCGCTCTACCGACTGTGACTGTCGAATGGCCATACATTGAATCTGACCTACTGAAAGTTTTAATGGTAGATACGTTATAACTGACACTGAAATATTACAGATTGTATCAACGACAATGCGTTTCTTATGGATCCTCACTGTACCCGTTTACAGTCTGTCCCCACTCTGGCTACCCAGCCACGTCACGGGGCGCCTCCATAGGCTGTCTCACGACGCAGTACCGCCCTGCCGCGGCGCGCGCTTTAAGTCGGCGGCGACGCCGTCTGCATACACGGCCCGGCAGCGTTAATTTTTAGACGAGTGTTTTAGTACCGTAAAGAATACAAAAGACGATAGCTTCTTCCGAAACATAACGCTATAGAGTAAATAATATTAACATATGAACGTAAGTCGGGATTTTACTACAAACATGGAACCGAATGCCTGTTCATGTGAATGTACGTTCCTCTACTTCTACCCCATAAAGCGCAATGAATCTGTAGAATTTAAGAATTATTGTCACTTTGTGTTTCTAGTAAAGGATAGAAGTTTTCTTTGAAGGATTGCGTTGAAACTTAACAGGTCTTGCAACACAATGAGTGTTTAAAAAGTAACAAGAAATTTACAATTTCTTGTGTTGTACTAGTCCGATTTGCACTACATTTTTTGTCACTGCCTTCGTAAACGTACGTGAAAAGTATGTGGACAATGTTATACGCATTGGCTATTTGCTCTATTGTCAGCTGTCAAAAAGGATACATGTGTTTTGGTAGCATCAACGATTATTTGTTTTGTGTAAAAACAGATTAGAGAATCTTTCTTACATTTTGTTTTAAGAATAAAGAGTATGGAATTTTAAAAAAAGTTAAATATTCCTTTTGGCTAGCCTGTTACGAGTAAAATTGGATTTTTTTGTTTCACGGCAATTTGTAGTTTCCGTAATGTCGGCACTATTTTTAGATTGATGTAAAAGTCCTCCATCGTTTGTGGAAGGATCGATTTTATGAAATTGTCTATGACGACGGGTTTCCTCCCAAAATTACTAGTTTTCCTTCGTGGCGATCCCTGTAAACCACGCGGTTCATTTTTGCGTTCGTTCCTTAGGCGTGGCAGACGTTTGCATAAATTGGAGCCCTTTTCTTGGAACGGGTAACAGTTCTTTTCGTGTCACCTCCTTAACACACGCTGTAACATAACAGACGATCGAACGCTCGTTACATCTACATCTACATCCGTACTCCGCAAGCCACCTGACGGTGTGTGGCGGAGGGTACCTTGAGTATCTCTATCAGTTGTCCCTTCTATTCCAGTCTCGTATTGTTCGTGGAAAGAAGGATTGTCGGTATGCCTCTGTGTGGCCTCTAATCTCTCTGATTTTATCCTCATGTCTCTTCGCGAGACATACGTAGGAGGGAGCAATATACTGGTTGACTCCTCGGTGAAGGTATGTTCTAGAAACTTCAACAGAAGCCCATACAGAGCTACGGAACGTCTCTCCTGCAGAGTCTTCGAGTTTATCTGTCATCTCTGTAACGCTTTCGCGATTACTAAATCGTCCTGTAACGAAGCGCGCGGCTCTCCGTTGGATCTTCTCTATCTCTTCTATCAACCCTATCTGGTGCGGATCCCACACTGCTGAGCAGTATTGAAGCAGTGGGCGAACAAGGGTACTGCAACCTACTTCCTTTGTTGTCGGATTGCATTTCCTTAGGATTCTTCCAATGAATCTCAGTCTGGCATCTGCTTTACCGACGATCAACTTCATATGATCATTCCATTTTAAATCACTCCTAATGCGTTCTCCCAGTTGCTGACCTGCTATATTGTAGCTAAATGATAAGGGATCTATCTTTCTATGTATTCGCAGCACATTACACTTGTCCACATTGAGATTCAATTGCCATTCCCTGCACCATGCGTTAATTCGTTGCAGATCCTCCTGCATTTCGGTACAATTTTCCATTGTTACAACCTCTGGATAGACTACAGCGTCATCCGCAAAAAGCCTCAGTGATCTTCCGATGATATCCACAAGGTCATTTATGTATATTGTGAATAGCAACAGTCCTATGACACTCCCTTGCGGCACACCTGAAATCACTCTTACTTCGGAAGACTTCTCTCCATTGAGAATGACATTCTGCGTTCTGTCATGTAGGAACTCTTCAATCCAATCACACAATTGGTCTGATAGTCCGTATGCTCTTACTTTGTTCATTAAACGATTGTGGGGAACTGTATCGAAAGCCTTGCGGAAGTCAAGAAACACGGCATCTACCTGTGAACCCGTGTCTATGCCCTTCTGAGTCTCATGGACGAATAGCGAGAGCTGGGTATCACACGACCGTCTTTTCCGAAACCCGTGCTGATTCCTACAGAGTAGATTTCTAGTCTCCAGAAAAGTCATTATACTCGAACATAATACGTGTTCCAAAATTCTACAACTGATTGACGTTAGAGATATAGGTCTATAGTTCTGCACATTTGTTTGAAGTCCCTTCTTGAAAACGTGGATGACCTGTGCCCTTTTCCAATCGTTCGGAACGCTACACCGCTGCAAGAAGGGGGGCAAGTTCCTTCGCGTACTCTGTGTAAAATCGAACTGGCATCCCATAAGGTCCAGCGGCCTTTCCTCTTTTGAGCGATTTTAATTGTTTCTCTATCCCTCTGCCGTCTCTTGCGACATCTACTATTTTGTCATATGTGCGACAGTGTAGAGAAGGAACTACGGTGCAGTCTTCCTCTGTGAATTAGCCATTTAGTAGTTCGGCCTTCAGTCTGTTTCAGTACCATTTTGGTCACAGAGTGTCTGAACATTTCGTTTTGCTCCACCTACTGCTTTGACATAAGACCAAAATTTCTTACGGTTTTCTGCCAATCAGTACATAGAACTTTACTTTCGAATTCATTGAAAGCCTCTCGCATAGCCCTCCTCACATTACATTTCTCTTCGCGTAATTTTTGTTTGTCTGCAAGGCTTTGGCTATGTTCATGTTTGCTGAGAAGTTCCCTTTGCTTCCGCAGCAGTTTTCAAACTCGGTTGTTGTACCACGGTGGCTCTTTTCCATTTCTTACGATCTTGCTTGGCACATACTCATCTAACGCATATTGTACGATGGTTTTGAACTTTGTCCACTGATCCTCAACACTATCTGTACTTGAGACAAAACTTTTGTGTTGAGCCGTCAGGTACTCTGTAATCTGCTTTTTGTCACTTTTGCTAAACAGAAAAATCTTCCTACCTTCTTTAATATTTCTACTTACGGCTGAAATCAGTGATGCAGTAACCGCTTTATGATCGCTGATTCCGTGTTCTGCGTTAACTGTTTCGGGTCTGTTTGTCGCCAGAAGGTCCAATATGTTATCGCCACGAGTCGGTTCTCTGTTTAACTGCTCAAGGTAGTTTTTCAGATAAAGGACTTTAAGAAAATTTCACTGGATTCTTTGTCCCTGCCACCCGTTATAAACGTTTGAGTCTCCCAGTCTAACGGGTGATCAAAAAGTAAGTATAAATTGGAAAATGTGATAAACCATGGAATAATGTAGATAGAGAGGTAAAAATTGAGACCCATGCTTGGAATGACATGGGGATTTATTAGAAAAAACAAATTCACAAAATGTCTGACAGATCTCTTATGAGCGCCGTTTGGTGATGATCGTGTGATCAGCCGCCACTTTCGTCACGCTTGGCCTCCTAGGTCCCCAGACCTCAGTCCGTGCTGTTATTGGCTTTGGGGTTACCTGAAGTCGCAAGTGTATCGTGATCGAGCGACATCTCTAGGGATGCTGAAAGACAACATCCAACGCCAATGCCTCACCACATACTCCGGACATGCTTTACAGTGCTTTTCACAACATTATTCCTCGATTACAATTACTGTTGAGGAATGATGGTGGACATATTGAGCATTTCCTGTAAAGAACATAATTTTTGCTTTGTCATGCTATTCTGATCTGATGAATCGCCACCTGTCGGACATTTTTTGAGCTTTTGTATTTTTTTCTTTTTCTAATCAAATCCCATGTCATTCCAAGCATGTGTGTCAATTTGTACCTCCCTATCTACATTATTCCGTGATTTATTCAGTTTTCAAATTTATACTGACTTCTTGGTCACCTGGTGTATCTGGCAAATTAAAATCTCCACCCAGAACTAGAACATGGTGGGGAAATGTACTCCGCAAATAGCTCCTCTTCGTCTTCTGCAATTTTCTTGAAATGCAACGCTGTTATCCAGCACTTCCAGATACCGAAGTATGTCAGTGACTGATGCTGGCAACAAGGATCTCACGAACAGAAACGACGTATTGTACACCACTGCACGCCGATCTACGCCGCTAGACAGGTAATAGGCAACTGATTTTGGGTGCCCCTGTAGGCCAGTGGCAGGGTTCTACCGGAAAAGGCCGCTTCCCCCACCAAAAGCGCTGCTCGCTCTTGAGTTTACAGACAGACTATACATTGAAACCAACACCAACTGAAAGCCAGTATGGTGTATGGCGAGTCTGTACTGAAGAAAGATGGCGTGCATATGGCGTACAAGGCGTTCTTCCATCTCTTTGGTCAATGTTCGAACACACTTTCAGAATATCTGTCTTGCTTGATATTGCGCTGCACGTTTGGAAAGACTCCCCAGCGTGCGTTTTCCATGCTATGACGATATAAACTCGGCATTCTCAAAGCTCTACGTTCGAATGAACAGTCCGGGTGCCGATGGCATAACCGACACGTGCCCTTAGCGCCAGGATTTCACCCAGAACAAGTCCGGCCCAAAGGGCCTCCCCTAAACAGCCGCCAGTTCCGCAAACTGGAAGCTGTATCAAAGTTGTTACCGTATCGTCACAGTCCAACACATGTTAGACTGTGTTGAAATTCAAGTTTTTCTGGATATTAATATAATATGAATGTGCTTGAAGGTCTCTCGGGCATGCAGCTGTAGGCAGTATCTATCTTACCCCTGGTGAGACAAGACTCTACATCCTTACATTTGTCCTCTATCCATCCCTGCTTAGCCATTTTGCACTTCCTGTCGATTTCATTTTTGAGACGTTTGTATTCCTTTTTGCCTGCTTCACTTACTGTATTTTCATATTTTCTCCTTTCTTCAGTTAGATTCAATATCTCTTCTGTTACCCAAGGATTTCTACTAGCCCTCGTCTTTTTACCTACTTGATCCTCTGCTGCCTTCACTATTTCATCTCTGAAAGCTACCCATTCTTCTTCTACTGTATTTCTTTCCCCCATTCCTGTCATTTGTTCCCTTATGGTCTCCTTGAAGCTCTGTACAACCACTGGTTCTTTCAGTTTATCCAGGTCCCATCTCCTTAAATTCCCACCTTTTTGCAGTTTCTACAGGTCATAACCAATAGATTGTGGTCAGAGTCCACATTTGCCCCTGGAAATGTCTTACAATTTAAAACCTGGTTCCTTAATCTCTGCCTTACCATTATATAATCTATCTGATACTAAAAGGTATCTCCAGGGTTCTTCCATGTATACAACCTCCTTTCATGATTCTGAAACCAAGTGTTAGCTACAATGAAGTTGTGCTGTGTGCAAAATTCTACCAGGCAGCTTCCTCTTTCATTTCTTAACCCCAATCCATATTCACCTACTACGTTTCCTTCTCTTCCTTTTCCCACTATCGTGTTCCAGTCACGGCGTAGCGTGCCATCATCATCAGATTACTCCTGTTGACAGACGTCCTATGCCGCCGGGCGGTGTGGTATATATACCTGTCGCCTCTCCCCTCCAACGACTCCGCGTATGGACCGAGGGATGTGCAGGCTGCGGTGGTCTTTCAAATTTCAACGCTTTTTTCATCAAAAGTGCAACAATGCTATTTGCTATTAAAGGTTTGAAAGCTACTGGAGTATGGCCCACGGACCAGTCCGTATTCACCGATGCAGGAAGACAAAACTGACATCGGACTTGAGATGCCGTCAGATAAAGAGGTTATCGTATCTGGAGCTGAACGATTTGAGTTGCCTTCACCTAGCACACCAGGTAAAAAAGACGACTCCAACAGATTGGGTGATCAAGCTGGCAGGTTTCAGCGAATTGTAACTATGAACTGCCTCCCAAGAATGACGAAGTTACTGAGGCTAATTGTTCTAGTCCTGCAACTGCTAGATCGTACATTTATGGATGCACTTAAGACTCACTACAGCGAGAATATTTGGCAGTGGATGCTCCATGAAAGCAAACTTGTTGGATCCTATGATATAGTGTGTTTCTTTGGCAAGGGAAGGAAATACAGTAGAAGGATGAAGTAGTGAAGGCAGCAGAGGATCAAATAGGTAAAAAGATGAGGGCTATTAGAAATCCTTGGATAACAGAAGAGATATTGAATTTAATTGATGAAAGGAGAAAATATAAAAATGCAATAAATGAAGCAGCCAACAAGGTACACAGACGTCTCAAAAATGAAATCGACAGGAAGCGCAAAATGGCTAAGCAGGCATGGCTAGAGGACAAATGAAGGATGTAGAAGCTTATCTCACTAGGGGGTCTTTGGCAAAGTTCTTTTCCTCTTTTTTCTTTAATAATGGCTTCTAACTCTTTTTTGTACAGCAAATCAGTTGAAACAATGGTCTTTCCCCTCATCCGTTCTTGGGAATACGAACATCAGGGCAAAATAAGAACCTCCTGCACTCAGCAAACAGATGACCATTACTAGAGACCCACACTCAGCAGCTGTCACAGAACAAATTTGGCGTTTACCTCTGCTTGCAGTATCAGTCTGAACTACACTAAGGCCTGTTTTCTCAACGTTCCATACACGATCTTCTGGATATTTATGTTTCCAAAATTCAGCTTATAGCAAGTCGTAGAATGAGTTAACTCTCTCATGCGAAAAGCGTTTTGCTCGAGCATATGATGTTCCAGTTGGCTTTCTAATTGAAAGCTTATCTTGATGACATCAAAGAAAATGGTCAAGACAAGGCCTTCCAGCAATTTCATTTCTGAAGTTTGTTGCAATTCCATTCCCAACTGCAAGTTGGTAGGCCATTTTTCTAACATCCATACTAGTAAAAGCATAGAATTTGGCCTCCATATAGTGTATGTAAACCACTAGTTCTCTTTCTAGGGCAGCTGGTTTTCTTCCAAACTTTTTAGTTTCAACGTCTGTCAGGTATTAGCCTCATACACATACTGGCACAGAGTTGTTTTTGGGACAGCGCAATGTTTGCTTTTTTAACTCCCATGATTTTTACTACAACAGCATACACTGCCTCTCGCATTTTGTTTTTATCCCACACCTGCCTTTTACGGGTTCATTTAGGTGCCAGATTAGTCCTAGGCATCTGAAAACAGAAATAAAAACATTTTACGGTCTGCTTATAATATGGACCCTGGGGTCCACATTACAGTCACATACACCTTGTAAACTAGTGTAGACAGCTTAAAAATGCAATAATACCATACTTTTAATCTATTTGAAACTGTTGCCAATACTTAGTAGGTTGCATCTAAGTATTAACCAATAATGGTATGTTAATACATCACTAGAGTTCAGCTAAATATTATTAAGATATTAAGGGGGGGGGGGGGGTGCATATTACCACCACTTACTCTACATGGTAATGCAAAGCAGGTGAAACATTTGGATAAAGGTGTACTTGCATTCACGTTGCTTGTAACAGCAAATCTGTTTGACGGGCTCATTGTCATTGTGAAAGAAAAAGTAACAAGTAAAATGAGAACATCCACCATCAGCACGAATCCAGTATTTTGATGAATAAGGACTCAACTAGAAAGGTAGGCAGAGGTTGGAAAGTACCAGCCACAAAATCACTTGAAGTTTACCTTGTGGAAGAAAATATTATCCACTGTAACTCCAAATTAGTGTGCACTGACTGTAAAGTGAGAATTCATAGATATTACTATGCATGTATTGATTACAGCATTAAGTTAAATACGTGCAAGCATATACATAATGTTTATGAAGTAGAGAGTATAGAAGAAAAACCGTTTGAAATTTCTGAATTACCAGATGTACTACTTATGAATGTTGGAGAGGAAAATTCTGAAGCCAGTTTGTTCCTGTGACACAGAGGTACTGGCAGAAATTGTTTCTGGTATTTCAGTTACTGAAGTTTAGCTGGCCAACAAAATGGTAACTTCACTGAAGGCTAGTGTAGGTGCTGTTCATGCCAGTAGTGGCGTCTCTTTCAATAGCCCACAAAGGAGTCACAAGAGAAAACTTGCAGTACAGAGGAGACTGTTTTGAGCAAAGAAAACAAATTCCTCAAGCTGCATACTCATGGCAGTTCCTGATACAGAAGAAACTGTTAACACTTCTGGATGAAGGTTTACACCACATTAGCTAGTGTGTTGATCTCACATTCAGGAACATGATGGCTTTATTCCGTGTCCTGCCATCCAGTTTTAGGTTTTCCATTATTTCCCTAGATCAATCAAGGCAAATCCTGGGATGGTTCCTTTGAAAGGCCAAGGCCAATTTTCTCCCCCATCCTTGAAACAGTCAGAGTTTATGCTCTGTCTCTGACGGCCTCACTGTTGACAGAATGTCAGATGTCGATATTCCTTCCTTCTTCACTGGCCTCTGGTGCGGCAGTTCTGCTGACACGTGGGACCACCAGAAACTGCTGCGGCTTGTGCCAGCAGCCTAGAATGCTGGCATCACTGGGTCAGCCCCCTCCCAAGCCGTGCTGGGCAGTGATGACTGTGACTGAGGCTCAGCACACTGCTGGTGATGGCCACACATTTGACAACTGTCCCAACGTGACAACAGAGTGAGTTGCAATCGTCAACTTGTAATATATATTTATTTTTGATCTAGCTAGAGGGGTAACACTAGTGCAACTGTTAAACAGATTAAATATTTTCATATTCTAGCAAAGAATACACTAACATCTGATTGTTCACAATCAATTTTCCTGATAATGTAACTCATTTACCAAAAAATAAATTTGGTGAATAAATAATAATTTCAGTATCAGTACAAACACATGCAGTTGGAATTAGGAATGAGTAATTATGAATTAGCAATATAACCCAACTGAAAGCCTTTCAGGTTCCAATTTGCAGTATAATTTTACTTTTAAAAAAAAATCCCCCTTTTTGAAAAGTTATCTGTAACCAAATAACTCATATTCCAGAATTTTCTGTTTTTAGCGGGCCATTATTTCCTAAATTTAAGCATATAATTTTGTAGTTCTAATTTACCAGGGCACAAAAGTGGCTGTTTTTATTTGGAAACAAGTAATAATTTCAAACTTGTCATTAATGCTAGTAACACCCTGACACAGATGCTAAGAGAGCAGATACCAAGTCTCACTGCTTGCCTGCTGGCTGCAGATGTTGATTGATTGTCTGAATGAGGAGAGAAACGAAACAGTGACATCATTTGTCCCAAGATCCAAAGTGGCAGAGACTGTGGGAGCAGCAAACCAACAGCACAATCTATTTGATGGCGAAGCAAAACAGGCAAATGAAGATGGAACACTGGGGTGGCAGGAAGAGTAATGAACTGGAGGGAGGAAGGGGGAGATCATAAGACACCCCAATGGTGCTATGTGTGACATGGTGCTGGAATCACTGCTAACCCACCCCAGTTCGCACTTCATACCATGACTGTGACACAATGGGGAAAACACCGTGGCGGCGGAGGGGGGGGGGGGGGGTGATGAAACAGCACAAAATGGAGAGGAAAACCTGACCAGCATGAAAGCAATGATGCAGGCCTTCCAAACTGACGGCCTCCAATTGTGGAAGACAATTCAGGTACCTAAATCCATGGAACAAACCACTTTTATGATGAAAACCAAGGACAGATGTAACTATGTAAGGTTGTATGCTACCATCTGTGATAATGGAGAATGGAACAGTGTGTTTAGTGCAAAAGGCCAAATGGTAGGGGAGTCTCATAAAATGTGGGGGTTACAGATCATTATGGAGTAAGAGGCTTAGATTCAACCTTGTATGACCAATACGAAGTTCGCAGAGGATGGTAGATCCCCAGTGGGCCATGTGGCAAGAGTCCCCTTATCGCAATAAGTTTATTAGGCAGGGGGTTGGCCTCCAAGAGTCAGCTCAAGGCTGAGCTAAAAGGAATTGGACATGAGGCTGCAAACCCAGCACCAGAGAGGTCACACAAAAGGGGCACACCCTCCAGCCACAGGATCAGCAGTTCATTACCTGGGATACCCACATGAGTGGGAACCCAAAGAAAGTCAACTGAACAACCAGCATGGTCAAGATTGGTAAGGTGGTCTTAGATGTCATAGACCAAGAAGAGGGAGGGAAAACCACTGTCTGATAGCCTCAAGGGCAGTTATCAAGTCTGCACATAACGTGGGTGGGAGAGGACTGTTAAACATACTAAAGAACCTGGTAAATGGCCATTAGCTATGCAGTACACATGCTACATGGGGCAGGTAAGAGATGGTGTTACTTGCCAGCAGAAGGCACATTCCTTGTAATTAGCAGATTTAGAGCCTAGAGCCATTCCATTAAAACACAACAGCAGCCTGAAACTCCCATAAAAGCTGGCAGAACAAACAATGAAACACAGACCCCTCTGAATCTGGGATCAAGGAACTAACCAAGGGGGAGGAGGTTTTTGGAGAGAATGGGGAACAGGACAAAGAGGGAAGATAAAAATCACGGCAAAGGACTGCAAGCTGGATCCCAACTGTTAAACTCACCTGAAGAGTGAGCAATTTCCTGCTGCTAAAGTATAAAATATAAGGAATGTGTGGGGAAAGAGAAGATGGTGATGGCATAGGAAACAAGAAGCTTAGACTGTTGAACCAAAAGGGCAGTGAGTGGGGGACAACCCCAGCTTCAACCAGGAAACAATACGGCTAGTGCAAAAGGTACTGATGATCAGACAGATACCACAATGGTGGACCTGCTCCAAGAGGATCAGTATGGAAGGAGCAACTGAGCCCTAAATTTGGCTACCATGCCCCCCCTCCCCCCCCCCCCCCACACACACACACACACACAAGTAAATGTCATAAGACGACCCAAGAAATGGAAGTGGTGGACCACAATCAGAAATTGGGTCTCGAGATAGAGCTCCAGTAGGTATCGTACACAATATGGTGACAGAAATGCACCACCCACAATTTAAGAGGGGAAAACTGAAAACTGTGTGAGAAGGTCCATGCAGAAGCATACCACATGGCACCCTGGAACTGTCACTTCACAAAAGCCACCAAGTGTTAAATAACTCAGACACAGAAGTCATCCACATGCAGAGCAGGGGTGACCAACAGTTTCACGGAGGTCACAAGTCCTTTAATAGTGATGAGGAAAAGGATACTTAACACTGAACCCTATGGAATGCCATCCTCCTCAGCAATGGAGTGTCCTCATCCCAGGACTTATGTTCCTTCTTCTCTTTCATAAGTAGAGGAGGACACACGCTAGATGCCAGAGAGGTAAGGGGGGAGAGAGGCTTCTGCTAGTTCTATAAAGAGAGACCAGGCAACCTTGGGGATGCTAGAGCTGACGGTTCCATGGCCAATGTGTACCAGCAGACTCTTGGACTGAGAGGAGGCCCTAATGGCAGCAGACACCAGAGAAGAGGCACTTCTCTGGTGGATGAAAGGAGCAACAGTTGGAGGGGAGGAAGATGTAAGTTCAGGGGAGAGGGAGAGGGAGAGGGAGAGAAGAGTGAGGCATCACTGGGATAAGGTGGGGGAAAGGATGTAACAGAGTCAATAGTAGATTTTTGTAGACACAAGGCAAAGCTGATCGTATACCCCAATATATTCTTTCCTTCTTACAATCCAGTGACAGTTGTGACAATTAATACACGTGGTCAGTAGAACAAAGGCACACCTGGGCATCCTCATTCATTGCATACAGTATTAATACATGTGTACAAATCATAAACACCAAAAACATTTTAGCAGTGGCAGGACATACATCACAGTGCACAGTGATGAGCCATAACCTTGACCTTGTCTTGGGGGTATCCCCTTCAAAGACCAGAATAAAGTGGTCATTATCAGTGTGGTTGTCCTTAGTGCCTTTCTGAATATGATGAACAAAATGAATGCCTTGCCACTCCAGACTGGCCCACGCTTCACCAGTTTGGAAGATGAGGTCTCTATGAAAAAGACACCCTGAAGCATATTCAAAGGCTAGTGAGGAGTAATGGTTTGCCAAACTTGTCTTTGATAGTTTCTACCAAAATAATGGGTTCATGGTGGGAAGGTGTCCTTGTCAGTCTTGATGCAGACCAGGTAATGGGGAAAGGATTTGACCCCAAGCAAGCGAGTCTGACCCTCCTCCCATGAGGGGATAGTTGTAAGTTGAAAAGGGGTATCATGAAAAGTCGATCCTGACTAAAGGTCAGCCAAAGACGGCCAGTTTTTTAAGTCTGATACGTTTGATACAAAGTGTAGACCCTAATAGCACCAAAACCAATCAGGGGCTCTCCCCTTGTGCACTACTCAGCCACACCAAGGGCCAATGTCATAGGGGCTGTTGCTGGGAGTTCCAATGCTTCAGAATGACAAGCCACTACTCCTAGGCATACACAGGGAGGTAGCAGCTCGTGTATCAGAACTGTCATCCCTGTTTTCAGAGGACTCCATCAAAAGAGTACATAACACCCCAAGCACACGAAATGACTACTGTGTAACTGTACAGCACAAAAAGGACAATGGCTTCCGGTAAAAAATGGAAGAGGTGGTAAGCCCACATGCCAAAGACTTCATGTATGGTGTTGTTCCACAGCTTGCTCACACCATGGAGACAAAATTTAGAGTAGTTCAATACCCAAAGAGGGACCAAAATTTCCAAAAAGGGAATTGTAAAGCAAGAGGAATAATACTGTAAGGGGTATCAACAAAAAAAAGATAGCCAGGCCAATGTAAGCAAGGGAAAGGATTGAGGACAGGGATGGATGAGCACGGGAAAGTTAATGCAATTTTGAAAAGTAGAAAGGATCCAATTACTAGCAGCCTCATGTGCACAAAATAATTGTGACCCCCTTCCACTGGGGAATGGGGATGGAGCAGATATAGAAACATGATTCTGTGATGTTAAAGATAAACGAATCTTCATATGTGAGTATTACTGGACTTGCTCCAAGTATCCACTGGCCAACATGCAAACATGTAGTACTGAGGCCAGACTGGCCATCGTGACAGCTCTATTTCTCATGCAGTGAAGTAGACAACACTACCCAGTGCTGTTGGCACTGTTGCAGTCGCATGTTGTATTGCCATGCTAGGTGACACGACAACTCACCATAGTGCACACAACTACACACTGCTTACTCTAGAGCCCTGCAAATTAATATTAAACCGACTGAGCATATACAAATTAAGAGATGACTCACAATTCAATAATGTGCATATCAGAGAATCAGTTTCATACCTAGCGTGAAATGAAATGACAGTATGGCATTTCTGGCCGGGATTTCTTATGCAGGAGAAATCGGCTGCATACTGCAAGTCTACATCAGTTGATACTGCTTATTTTTGCATCTAAAGAAATGGTAAAATGGTGATAAGCACAACACAACACCCAACCTCTGAGAGGATAAATTCTCAAATTGGCCAGGAATTGCACCTGGAGCCCCTGCATAGCTGTTGGTCTCTCTATCCGACAGCCACAGTGATGGACAGAGCTGGCCTCCAACACACTCATTTACTGACAGTCCTGTAAGGCATTGTGTATCGGAAGAGGAAAGCAACATTGGGCATATGAATATAGGGATGACTCACAAGGCATTTCAGTATTGTGCTTACACACAATCAGTTGCATATATGGTGTGCTGTTTGGATGCTCTTGCTGCCATGGTATGCCAAAAGCTTATCCCTCACACCCAATGACAGGTCCTGTAAGCAAATAAGTAAACACTAAATCAGAATGCAGGCATTGTGTATTGAAACAGGAAAGTAACATTGAGCATATTTGAATTTATAGACGTCTCACAAGGCATTTCAGTATAGTGCATATTACATAATTAATCTCATACCTGGTGTGCTGTGTGGAATCTCCAGCTACCTTTTTTAAACCAAAAGCTTACCCTTCACGCCCAGTGACAGGCCTTTTAAGCAAACAGACAGGAAGACAAGATGTCCAGCGAGTGAGATCACAGGTGTTTTCTTCGTCCACTAAAAGAACTTATTTGAGAGGAAATAGTGTCAAATTTAAATTTCCTTTGTTTTGTATATTTGCTGTAGTGTCCATTCTTGTCACAAAACTGAATATTTGCGTCCCCATAGAGATTATTCTTGAAAAAAAACTTTGTGTAATCTGAATTCACGATAATTGTGACATAATGCGAAATTTTGCGTTCCAAAACACAAAAAATTCTATTCAAATTTTCTTGATAGCGGAAAATTCGTTTAAGAAAGGCAGGTACTAGTTTCATCAGTGCCTATTGTTACAATAAAAGTATAATTAAAAGTTTTCCAAATTGTATTTAACTAACACATTTCATATTGTTCACTAGTTAGAGGTCATCTAGGCATAAATTTAAAACCTGACCAAACACTACAGTAAATTCTCTAAAAGCAAAGTAATTACTAATTCACTCTCCTGTCATTGTATCTCTAAATCAGTACAAAAACAACAACAATGGCATGTAAGACTTCCATGTCATTTTTGCATACATATAGCCAATCTCGTGTTCTGGACAAATTTAAAACTTAATAATTCTTTTGAAACTGATCATGAGTGGGAAATGTGGAACCTGTTATAGCATTGTGAGTAGAGGGATTTGTTGCTAACCTTGTAGGAAATATTTTCACTGGGAGAGGGAGAGGTGGGGGGAGAATCTTGGGAGAACAGAAGAGGCTCTCTCCTGGAACTGCAGAGTATGCAGTAGGAACATTTTGGTTGGGGTACAGGAAAGGAAAATCTGTGCCCTTGGGGCACAGTTGAAGGAAGCAAGGAAGGAACTGATAAGGATCAAGAGAGATAGGGAGGTTGTGAACTGGCAGCTTGTAGGAGGGTAGGAAGAAAGAGAACATGATCTGATGTTTTTGGGGTTGAAGATAAAACTGTGTGTCTACCACTGCCAGAGCCTCTGGTAGAACACGGAGCAAGAAATGTGCAGCACACTTCAACTGAGGCCAAGAAGCTTAGAAATATACAAAATGTTAGGAAGAAGAAAGTGCTGCTGCTAGGTATTAGGCATGGGTGAGTTGTAGGCCCCGAGTTACAGGAATGTTTAGGGGCAACATACCAGGCCACCAGTATGTTCCAGCCAAATGCAGGGCTAAGTCATGTGATAGAGGACTTAAGGTCTTTACAAAAGAAGACCATGTAGTGATAGTGGGTGGGGCAGGAAACAGTTTGCACAGGGATAGGGCACATGACATAGGTGGTGACCTGGGCAAGATAGCTTCCCTGACTTGTGGCACCAACGTACACTTTGTTGAGCTGTTCCGGTGTCACGATTGGCCACACCTTGATGGAGATGTGAGGTGAATCAATTTGGGGTTAGGGATTGCTCTGAGGGAAGCCAACTTTGCTCACGTGCCCGTCGGGACTATCGACAGATGGGGTTTCACTGGGTGTGGCCTATACCTAAACAGGACTGGCAAAGGAAGATTGGTACAGCTGATTTGTGAAAGTATAGGGGGTGGATCTCGGGCCACACATGGTTAAATACCTGTTGTCATCAGTATGAGAAGTAGGTCTTTTTTAGGATAAATCCAGACAACAGGTTCCCCTGCCTAAAGAGTGTCTCCAGCAGTTTGAATTAACAGGGCTTGATATCACCAAGATATTAATAATTTTGTGTTTGTATGGATCTCCCAGAGATAGTGTGGACACTGTTTTTCAATAAATTAACAAAATTTCTATATAAAGTCTCAAGCACAATTCTGTATAGGGACATTAAAATCAATATGAATATCATAAATGAATCCAGCAGCACCTTCAAAGTTTTGGCCTCTCCCTATTGGTCAATAGTGCAACAAGGGTTGCTACAATGACTTCATCAGTAATTGACCATGTTGCCACAAATATGGACAGGGAAAAATGTGATGTAGCTGTAAAAGATCTCGGATTATCAGACCATCTCTGTCAAACAACAACAGTAATATGAGACATGAAATCATCCCATAAACTACAAGCCTACAAATGACATCCATTGGAAATGAAAATAAAGGATTTTTCAAAGGAACTAGCAAAAAAAAAAAAAAAAAAAAAAAAAACGCTGGGATGAAGTGTATAGGGAAACCAATGTGAATAAGAATCCACATTATTTAAATTGAACTTTGAAAAGGCATTTCCAAAAGTATGCATGTCTGTATCAACGTCACACAAAAGTAGATGGATAACAGCAGGTACTAAGAAGTCCTCCCAAACAATTAAATACCTCACTTCCATGGAAAAAGAGTCACAATGATCCATAGGAAGGTGCTGATAGCTGCTAAAAAGTCGTTTAATGACACAGTATTATATAATGCAGGGAATAAAAGCAAAGCAGTCTGGGATGTTATAAAAACGGGAACAGGGAGAGGCAAAGAAAGACAGACAGAACAACATACTGATAAGGTTATAAATAAGCCACAACACATATCAAACTATGTAAATGAGCATTTTTCAAGTATGGCAGGGAAGTTACGACAAGAATTCCCCAAAACAAATATAACCCCTGTAAAAAATGTTGCACTAAATACAATGATGTTACTTCAAATCACAGATAATGAAGCCAGTAAAACTGTTGAAAAACTAAAAAGTCAGCAGGCCTATATGAAGTACCAATGTGTGTACTAAAACAATGCACAGAGGTTATACAAGGTCCCTTAACACACATAATAAATGAATCCTGTACACCAGGGACATTTCCACAGCAGTTAAAACAGGCAAGAGTTGTGCCTTTGTTTAAGAAAGGTAATGCAGAAAATTACCAGCTGTCACCATTCTCAAAAATAATAGAAGCAATTATGAAAAACAGATTAATGAATTACCTGAATAAATACAATCTTTTAAGTGAATCACAGTTTTGTTTCTGATGTGGCAAAAATACGGAGTCAGCTGTCGTAGAACGCACAAAAGTTGTACTTGATGCTCTTAATAAAGAAGAGTCTGTCAGAGGGTTCCTTTATGATCTTTCTAAGCCCTTTGATGCAGTCAACCACAGATTCAATTAAATAAATTAGAAGCATTAGGAATAAGAGTGGTTCCTAAGGACTGGTTTTGATCATACCTAGCAGACAAGGTACAAAGAATAGTGATAACACATACTTCAAATAGAGCTTAACATTTAGTAAAACACTTACCCGAACAAATGTAAGCATATTACACACATCCATGCCCGAGGCAGGATTTCAACCTGCGACCGTAGCAGTCGTGCGGTTCTGGACTGAACTGCTCGGCCACCACGGCCGGCGAAAAATACATTAATATGGGGTTTCCGCAAGGTATCATATTAGGACCAATAGTATTCCTGATGTACATCAATGACTTTCCCAGTAGTGTTACTCATGGTGAAAAAATTCTTTTCACTGATGACAGCAATATTACAGTCAGTGAGAAAACAAGAGAACTCCTCTAAGAGAAAGCAAATGAAACTCTCAAGGAAGTCTACAATTGATTGATTTTTATTGTTGTAGAGACCTCAGAGGCATTACAAAACAGAGAAACTTCTGGTACAAATTGATATTGCATAGTAAATTTAGCCAATTACAGACTTACTCATATATAGAAGCATGTAAAAACTGATCACAAAGTGTAGTCATACCATATTCTTTGCTTCCCTTGAAAATTCATCCGTTCCATAAATGTTGAGTTCAAGAAGAAATTTTTTTACTTTTTTTTTTTTTTTTTATTGGAAGATCTCTGATATGTTGGGGCATGGCATAAAAAAATTTTATGGGCTTGTATAAAGAGCACTTTTGTGTTTTCTTATAGTTACATCAGAAAGAAACTAGGTCTTGCTTGTTTCTTGTGTTATAATTATGCCGCATGTCATACTGTTGATACTTCGGATAGTTTTCCTTGGTATAAATATTGACAGCAGGGTCATAATCTGTAATTTTTTAAAGCTTGGTCTACAGTGAGCTCTGGGTGCCAAGCTACATATCAGTCTTATTGTCTTATTTTGTAGTTTGAAGACATTAGCTGCCTTGCTTTGATGTCCCCACAGTAAATGTGACTGTGGTTTCTTTTGCTTTAAGTACTGGCACATTTAGACAAAGACACAGCTTCCTTGGAGAAAATATTCCTTTGCTAATGCTGCTTCCCACCTTTTTGAATCAATTGAGATTCCTAGGAAATCAACATCATTTGAGCTCTGCTCAAGTTCAGTGTTATTATTCCACAATACATACAGGTCTTGATTTTATTTTTTTTGACACAAAGGGAATTAGCTTTACACCAGTTTTCAACTTTGACAGTGCACTGGTCTGCTTAATATTTGACCTTCTGTGCTGTTTCTGCAGTTACACAGACTGCAAGATCATCTGCAAATAAGTAACTCCTAGCTGATGGCCCAACTATGTTACATGATAAGTCATATATATAAATAATAAATAGAATTGGGCCAAGTACAGAACATGCCCACAAGTAAGTAATCTGATTCTGTACCATTAAAAACCACCTTCTGCACTCTATTACTTAGATAAAATCTTATCAATTCCCGAGCACTTCGTGTAAAGCCATAGAATTGCACTTTGTTCAATAAGATTTCATGAGACACAGTGTCAAAAGCTTTTCATAAATCACAGAGTTTATTCTGAACCATGAGCTTGCTTTCTAGTTGCTTCACACACTGTGTTAAAAGTGATAAGGCAGATTTAACAGATCCTAACCCTGATCTGAAGCCAAATTGTCTATCACTGAAGATATAGTTTCCTTCAAAGTATTTTACTATTTAATATAGCTTCTATCACTTTAGACAAGACTGGCACAATTGAAACAGGCCTAAAATTATCACATGTTTGGAGGCTGCCTTTTTTGTGTTTTCGAGTGACTTTACTGCCCTGGGGAACTGAGCCTCCAAAATACATGTATTTACTACATGTGTTATCAATTCTGGCAGCTGAACTGAATCACATTTAACATGGCTGAACTTTAACCACAAACGTCATTACTAAAACTGTTCTTCATTTTCCTCAGTATATAGGTAACATCCTGTGCCTTGACCAATTTAAAGCTAAATGTACTTTCAGGTTTTGTGGTATTTCTCAGGCAGTATTTATGGTCAGTGACTATATTGTAAGTGCCAATCACCTTCTCAGTGAAGGATGTATTTAACTGTGCAGCATTCAGATTGCTGCCTTCAGCCTGTGAAGTCATTTTCCTGTTGCATTGACTGTTAATGATATTATTTTCTGATGTTAGTATTATATCTTCATTTTTTCATACACCTAGCTTCCTTTAAGGCCTGTCTTAATCTTTCCTTTTTCACTGTGAGCATGTCTTTAAATACTTGAGAACCTGTACTTCTATAAAGGCATAATATTGATCACACTCCCTCTTGATCTCCAACACCTTTTCACCCTTGACCTTATTTACTCTTAGTGCCTTCTTATTATTTGGTACCTTAATGGGAAACGACATCTTAGCATATACAGAAAGAGTAGATATGAGTTCTTCCACCTTTCTACCTATTGCATGTTCTCGATAAACTTGCAACCAATAACTTTTATCAATATTAGACTTAAACATATTTAGATTATCATAATTGACCACACATACACTCTTTCCTGCCATGTGCACTGAGTCAGTGGCCAGATACCCAGGTCTTAATTACGTCCGACTTCAGATGCACTAACTCATTTGATACAAATATATTGTCAATACATGTACCAGTACCTTTATAATGAAGCCTTGTTATTTCAGTGGTTGTAATATAAAGACCAAACAAATTTAATAAATTATTTGCATATGAGTTACAGATAGTGGACAACTGAAAATTCAAATTGAAATCTCCACAGACTGTCAGTATTGCCTCACGTGTTCCAATATTTCTACGGAATCCAAACTGACATTCCCCAAGGTCGGCTTCAACTAGTTTTTCCATTTGTCTGTAAAGAATTCACATTAGTATTTTGCAGCAGTGACTTATTAAACTGATAGTTTGGTAATTTTCTCATCTGTCAACGCTTGCTCTCTTTGGGATTGGAATTATTATACTCTTCTTGAGGTCTGAGGGTATTTCGCCTGTCTCATACATTTTGCTCACCAGATGGTAGAGTTTTGGCAGGACTGGCTCTCCCAAGGCCGTCAGTAGTTCTAATGGTATGTTGTCTACTCCTGGGGCCTTGGTTCGACTCAGGTCTTTCAGTGCTCTGTCAAACTCTTCACACAGTATCATATCTCCCATTTCATTTTCATCTACATTCTCTTCCATTTCCATAATATTGTTCTCAAGTACATCGGCCTTGTATAGACCCTCTATATACTCCTTCCACCTTTCTGCTTTCCCTTCTTTGCTTAGAACTGGGTTTCCATCTGAGCTCTTGATGTTCATACAAGTGGTTCTCTTTTCTTCAAAGGTCTCTCAAATTTTCCTGTAGGCAGTATCTATCTTACCCCTAGTGAGATCAGCCCTTACAGCCTTACATTTGTCCTCTAGCCATCTTGCATTTCCTGTCAATCACATTTTTGAGACGTTTATATTACTTTTTGCCTGCATTTTTATATTTTTTCCTTTCATCAATTAAATTCAGTATTTCTTCTGTTACCCAACAGTTTCTACTAGCCCTCTTCTTTTTACATATTTGATCTTCTGCTGCCTTTACTATTTCATCCCTCAATGCTACCCATTCTCCTTCTACTGTACTTCCTTCCGCCATTGGTGTCAATTGTTCCCTTATGCTCTCCCTGAAACTCTGTACAACCTCTGGTTCTTTCAGTTTATCCAGATCCCATCTCCTTAAATTCCCACCTTTTTGCAGTTATAATCTACAGGTCCTAACCAATAGATTGTGGACAGAGTCCACATCTGCCCCTGGAAATGTCTTACAATGTTTCCTTTCCTCCCTACCGAATTCCATTCACCCATGACTATTAAATTTTCGTCTCCCTTCACCACCTGAATAATTTCTTTTACCTCATCATACATTTTATCAATTTCTTCATCATGTGCAGAGCTAGTTGGCATATAAACTTGTACTACTGTAGTAGCGTTCACTATGCTGTTTGTAGTAGCTTACCCGCATTCCTATTTTCCTATTCATTATTAAACCTACTCCTGCATTACCCCTATTTGATTTTGTGTTGATAACCCTGTATTCAACTCACCAAAAGTCTTGTTCCTCTTGCCACCGAACTTTACTACTTCTCACTATATCTAACTTTAACCTATCCATTTCTCTTTTTAAATTTTCTTACATACCTGCCCGATTAAGGGATCCGACATTACACGCTGCGATCCATAGAATGCCAGTTTTCTTTCTCCTGATAACAACATCCTCGAGTAGGCCCCTCCTGGAGATTATAATGGGGGACTATTTTACCCAAGAAGACACCATCATTTAACCATACAGTAAAGCTGCATGCCCTCAGGAAAAATTATGGCTGTAGTTTCCCCTTGCTTTCAACCGTTCGCAGTACTAGCACAGCAGGGCCATTTTGATTAGTGTTTCAAGGCCAGATCAGTCAATCATCCAGACTGTTGCTCCTGCAACTACTGAAAAGGCTGCTGCCCCTCTTCAGGAACCACACGTTTGTCGGGCCTCTCAACAGATACCCCTCCGTTGTGGTTGCTCCTACAGTACGGCTATGTGTATCGCTGAGGCACGCAAGCCTCCCCACCAATGGCAAGGTCCATGTTTCTTGGGGTGGGGGGGGGGGGGGGTGTACTTTTCATTAATAATCCAAATTATTTGCATTGAGATTGTTGTGTCTTAACGTATTATTATAATACATTATTTTAGCATCATTATTAATGTTAGTGTTATTATTATTTAGTTTCTGTGTAATATTGTTCCTGGTCATATGTAAGTTAGCGCCTGAAGCATCTAATCTAGTCAGGGTAAATAAGCCATAAATAAATAAGTTTGGGAATTTTGTTGCAAAAACTACAACAGTTAACTGATAAAATTTGTCAAAGTGTCTTCACTCTGAATGCTGTCTGATTTTGTTATCTGTATGTCAACTGCTTTGTGTTCATCAGAGTATCTCAGACTACCATGTAGCCTAAAAACCACCATGTGCACCCCGCAAGTACTTACCTAACTGAGTAGCTGCTTCCTTTGTGTAGTGTACCCTGACCTGTCTAGGAGGGTCCTACAATTATCCACCCAATAATGGTGGTCCAGCCAAGACTGTCAGACTCAACAAAGCCTCTGGCCGAGATTGTCCACTCGGCTCCAGACCTTAGGACCCCAGTCAACTCTGGAAACTGTGCTGCAAATCGTGAGCTGTTCTTGCACTCCATATGAGAGGCCACCAGTCATCTGAATGAACTGAGGATGACTTCGGAACCCTCGCAAAAGGCACTGTCAGAACTGATGCCACTCCTCGGAGATGACTGCACCCTGCAAGCTCAATAGCCACAGGCAAAGATGCCCCATCTCGGATGAGGCTCCCTGACAGACCTACTGAGTGCATATTGGCTATCTTTCTTGCTGTGAACAATATTTCCCTAATGTGTCCAACACTTGTGAACCCCTCCTCCGGTGAGCTCGCTCAGATGCCGTCGGAGGAGTGACACACAGACGAGTGGGCGTGGCTGGACAGCCAGCCTCCACATGCCTAACCTAGCAGTGTAGTTAGTCGTTCAAGAGAAATGACGACTGACTGTGCTACACACTGCCTGAATTTCCACTTTAAAGTTACAAAAATGTGAGACTTCTTGTATTTAAGAGGTGTAAACTCATGGAATTTAAGCCACATCTGGAACCAGTGTGTAACTCAGCTTTATTTGTTTCTTGTGAAGACGAGATTTAAAAAAGATTGTGCTCTGGGTTGATTTATATTTATTTTTGTCGTTATGAAATTTTGAACTTTATTTACAAGCCAGTCAGTGCCCCATTGTGAATTTACGGAAAAGCTGAATAATACACTAATACTGAGCATTGGCTGAAGTTTAGATATATTAGGAACCTGTGCATACTGTCAGTCTTTTAGAGAGTCTTTGTACATATGGTGGGCTACAAGCACACTTTTATAACAACAGCTTAATAATCATGTATTGTACTCTTCCATAAAAAAAAAAATGTAAATAACAATCAGTACATTTCAGCCATGACTTGAACCTAAAAAAAAAAAAAAAAAAAAAAAATCTATGCGAAGAGGCATCGGACGTCTCAACAGTGATGGTACTGACTGACAACTGTGTCATCCTCAGCTAACCAAATTCACTGGAGGGGAATGGGGTCACCACACCTCTGTCCCGGCCGTTGTCAGTTTTTGGCAATGGCAATGGCAATGCTACTTCTCAGTTGGCCTTACAAGGGCTGCGTGCACCCTTATTGAACCTTGCCCACACAGCACAGTACAGAGAGCTTCACTCACAATGTTTCATCGAGATGTGCATCGGTTAAAGTCACACGTGGTTTCTTACAGGGCTCAGAATTTTGCTGCCAAGCTGGATAACAGACATGTCTAATCCCACAACCATAGTTTTTTATTACAGTCCTAACGTATTTGACTAAATTGCTCGCTAACAAATGAATACTTCACTTACCAACATTTACAGGCTTTGTGAAAATTGGCTACATCTTTCAACAGAACTTTGCCCACTTCATCATAGCTGGATGTGAGGAGTAAGAATATCGTGGTCAAAATTTTGTGTTTGCTTCCAATAACAGTATGCTATTAATCACTTAACTTAAACCATTTGCTAGTACATTTGTATGTCATCCTGATACCAGGTTCCCACCATATATTTCATTCCCTTGAAAATCAGCTAGCAAATCTCCTTACACTCTATTCGTGCATGGTACGACGTGTGACCAGCTGTCTGCTATCCTGAATGGACTCTTCCAAACTGTGACCAACAACCACCTAAACTGACTCGTGTGATGGAATGGGGCATTTACACAACATTTTAAAATATTTCACATTCCAAGCTAAAATGTCAATTGAAACAGGAACTTTCTTTCTGTGGCCATAAAATGATGTAGACCTAACTATGAAGCTATTATAATCGTTACAGGACAAGTTTTCAACACTGTCATACAACATACACAAGTTCTTGTGAGTTCATAGTAGAGGTCCACCTTGAGCCGTGCAATTAATTACGAATGAAGCACGGTATTGATATTAAATGTCTGAGTGATAGTCAGTTTAGAGAGTAATTTAAAACAGATTTGTACATTAGCTGGGAATAAGGGGATCTGGCTGAGCTCGTCTGGAAAGCGGCGGTGAGGGGAAACTTTCACTGTGGCAGCCTGGCCCAGTAAGTGTCTTTGTGATCCCTAATGGCACCACCGTGCGGATGGACAAGAGTCAAGACATTCTGCATTGTTCACTCACACAAATATTTTACGTGTTGGAGTGAGGAGTAATGTTTGTGAAAGATGCAATTGACTGCCAAATGCAGAAAATCTGGCTTTGGGGTGTGTGCCAGAGATTGCTGTCTTACAGGTGAACTCCCAGCTAGGCCTTTTAAATGCCACCAAACACATAACTCTTACAAAAATTTTGTTTAGGGATTTAAGACCTTTGGACAGTGGTTCATCTTGATGTTTTTCAGAGTGACAGAGAGCTAAAAGGAAGCTGCCTCACTGACACGGGAGAGAGATACGAATAGTGAGGCATGACTTTTTCCAAGGGGTATAGCAGAAATGGAAGCAATGGTTGCCAGAGTAAAACATAGCCCAGGGAAGGGGAGTTGTGCTCTCTGAGGAGCATTTTTCCCAGTCAGAGCTTGGAAGATCCACAGCACAGCTAGTAAAATTAAGCACATATAGAAAAATTTGGCAATTTGAGGTTTCTCTCCTCACAGTTGCTACACTGATGTGTAAGGAGACTTGTCAAATATTTGGCCAACCAACACACAGCCACAGAAGAGGTCTGCTGCTACTGAATGGGATCGAGGGAACTTCAAGTCATCTTGTAAATACAATCTCAGAGATTCATTCGGAATATTTGTATTGCAAAGTCGTGAACACTCTGCTTCTAAAATCCACAAAAAGTGTGACAAATTACCTCCAATAACTTATTAGTTTCAGTAGTTCTATTCTGTGCTCATAAACCAACTAATCACAATACATGTTCCACAGTCGTAAAACACTCCTTCCCACCCAAACACACAACCTCTCAAAGCTTCCAGAATGAAATTTTCTCTCTGCAGCAAAGTGTACACAGATTTAAAACTGTGTGCTGTACTGAGACTCTATCTCAGTACCTTTGCCTTCTGTGGGAAAGTGCTCTACCAACTGAGCCACCTAAGCATGACTCATGACCCATCCTCACAGCTTTACTTCCTCCAGTACCTCATCTCCTACCATCCAAACTTCACAGAAGCTGTCCTGCAATGCTGCAGAACTAGCACTCCTGGAAGAAAGGATATAGCAAAGACATGGCTTGTCACAGCGTGGGGGATGTTTACAGAATGAAATTTTCACTCTGCAGTGGAGTGTGTGCTGATGTGAAACTTCCTGGCAGATTAAAACTGAGACTCAAACTCAGATCCTTTGCCTTTAGCAGGCAAGTGCTCTCAAAGCTTGTCACAATTTGGAGCTACCATGTACACAAAGCCATTGCTGCTAATTTTGGCTAACAATAAAAGACAAGCTGCTCCATTACACTCAGTCCAATACATTATTGATAGAGTAGTTTGTATTAGGAAACCTGCAATAAAGTTCTATGCATGCAGACGGATTAGCATTTTACTTAAGTGTCAGTGTGCACCATTTTCCCAAAACTGCGAAAAAGATAATAATGTATCATGTAATAAAATATACTGTAGCCTGTTTGATGCATCAGTCCATTTGTCACAAGCAACTGGAGTTGAGTAAAATAGTGTTAATAGCAGACTAAGTGTGAAATGGTATATTGAAACTTACTTAACATACTTGTAGACAGAGTATCAGGGACACAGATTATTAATAACAACTTTTTCATTTATGGTCTTGTGCTGGTATGAACTACCAATTTTCTTTTGGTTCCAGCTGTATGGAATTGAATTCTCACAAGCTTTTTGTTGAGTACTCGTAAACCGATGTCAGATGGTAGCTGACTCTCATACCAAACACGACCTCATCCACAGCCTTGTTGCCAGCACTATCATGAAGATGGCTGCAGTATAATTGGATAAATAAGATGATCTACTCACCACACTGGTGGCAGCAGAAACTATATGTAAAGGATATAGAAATGTGGAAGCTTTCAGAGCCAATGGCTCTTCCTTCTAGCAGAAGATTTGAAGGGAAAGAAAGAAGACTGGCAAGACTTAAGAAAGGGAGAGAGTTACGGAAAAGTTGCCCAAAACCATAGGTCAGAGGAGACTTACCAGACAGGATGAGAAGGAAAGACTGATCCTTGGTGCCTGCGCTGGATGAGATTTGAAAACCTGAGAGCTTAACAATGGAAGATGCGGTAATCAGCAAGACACAATTTACTGGAAAAAAAAGTCATTTGGAGTCAATATGAGCTGAAAGCTAACTGCATTGTACATGATAGGCATATATGGGGAGGGGGAAGATGGTGGAGATGTGTGTGTGTGTGTGTGTGGGGGGGACAGACGGGCTGCAAAGAGAAGGAATAGTTACTGAGAACACTATGATGCAATTTAACTTTTTTACATACAATACTTTATTTATTACTTTTGGACATATAAATACAGACTGATTATTGGCTCCAGTGTCCACGGTTGTTGAATAAGTCAGTTTGCAGTCTGCTTGTTTCTATTAAATCATTGTCCACCCACGTTAGCTGAGTGGTGAGTGTGACATACTGTCGATCTTAAGGGCCCGCATTTGATCCCCAGCTGGATAAGAGATTTTCTCCACTCAGGGACTGGGTGTTGTGTTGTCCAGATAATCACCTATTCATCCCCATCCAAGCGCAATTTGCCAAAGTGATGTGAAATTAATTAGTTTGTTTATTTTCATTCATTTTAGCAAAACATCTGTCTGTCTCTAATTCGATTGTCTTGGCCATGGTTTCTAAATCTGCCTCTACTTGTGTGACACGCCTCGTGATGTCACTTTCCTACTTTTGTCATCATGTGCTACTTAAAGGTTTGACATTGATTTCATTATGTTTTGCTAAAACTGTTAGTTTTCAAAACTAGGTGGCCATTTGAGTGATCCTTTTGTTCAAGTCAGTACCAATTTTGGTTAATTTAGCATCATTACTGTCAAGTTTTTTCTTTATTTCCTGAAATTTTTCCGTAAACAGTTTCTCATTGTTCTGTAAACTTGTATTCATCTGCTGAAATTGTTGCATGACTGCACTGATAAATTGTGAGAAATTTACTGTTTGAACATTATCTGCCCCCGGTAAATCGTGAGAATTTACTGCTTGTGACTCACTTTCCATATCTTGCAACTCTATGTTACTGTCGGTTCCTACGGCTAGATTATTTAGGTTCTGTATTTCATTTACTGTTTCACTTGTTTGAGCAAGTGTAATTTAATTCTATGCTGCTTCATAGGATACGGAACTTGCAGTAGGCAAACTGTTTATGTTATCCATTCTATGAGACATGACCGTATCAATAGCAAAAAGTAATAAGATTTTTTTTTAAACTCGTCTCTACAATGTTTAGCTTGTATGTAATGTTATTCAAACAATGCATAGAGTTGATCTATTATTGACAATGTCTCTACACGCCATGTTGTCTCCACTGAGCTGTGTATCGGCCATTTTGCAGTAATTGTTGTCGTACTTTGAAAAAAACAAAAAATATACACTCAGCAGTAAAAATCACTTTTTAACTTTAGCAAAACTTCACTATATATCGTGAGTTCATGAAAGATTGTGCCAACAAACAGCCCAAGATGCTATGGGGCAATGTATCACAGGATGGCATTTGGCACCTTTGTGTGTCAGAATATACACCTGCATTGCCATCAGAGAGTGGTATGCATTACAGCGATGTCACATCGTGTGACAAAAATGACCATTTCCTTGAGGGTGTTGCAGTTTCTTCTTTCAGCAGAGTAAATGGTATGCATTTCATTGTAACCTTTCTAGTTTAGTAAATAAATCACCTTCCTTGACAAGGATCTCAATATTTGCTTATTTTCTGTTTATTGTTGTTACTAAGTATATACTGCAGGTCAAAATTATTCGATCACCTATGAAAAAAGCTGTGCACTTTATTTTAATAGACAACTACACTCTTCAAACTAAATAGGCTAACAATACAAATATTTTCTCTCTCTCTGTCATTAAGTACCCTTCGTGCTAAGAACAGCTGCGCAGACTGTTGGCATTATGGAGATAATATTTTTGCAGAGATTACAGTCCCATGCATCTGTAATCCACAGATTTTCAACATTAGATGACCTCAGTTCTCTGATCGCCCTGCCGTGTTCATCCCAGTGGGTGAGGTGGAGCAGTGGTTAGCACACTGGACTCACATTCAGGAGGACAACGGTTCAAACCCATGTCCAGCCATCTTGATTTAGGTTTTCTGTTATATCACTAAATCGCTTCAGGCAAATGCCGTGATGGTTCTTGTGAAAGGGCAGAGTCGACTTCCCTAACCCAAGCTTGTGCTCCGTCTCTAATAACCTTGTTTTCAGTGGGACATTAGTGTTTAATCTCCCTCCCTCAAGTTCATCCCGTAAGTATTCGATGGGATTTAAGTGAGGTGGCTGACTTCACCAGACCATACTCTTCAGTTTCCCAAATTTCTTTCCTCTATTGACTTACTATTGGCACAATTTAGAAGTCTGTCTGAGATCATTGTCTTGCTGCAGATCAACCCACAACTAGTATGCCTCTTGGCAGATTGAACTGAATTGTTGATCAGTACTGACTTCATATGTTCTCCACAATGTCAATGAGTAAACATTCAGTGAAGGCTTACAAATTTAAAACTCGATTAATCCTTGGACCATTGCTGCGCTCTCCAGTTTTTACATTGCTGTGCCCATTGCAATCAGTTCAACTTCTCTCTATCCATCCATTTAAGTCATGGTCACACAAATGGCATTGCTCTGTTGAGACAAAGGTTGGAGCTTCTCACATATTGTTTACTTTATTATTAATTTTAGGTGCAGGAGGAGTCCTCACATTTACTCTGTACACATAGGAACTAATCTTTGCTTTACGGTGTTACTCAGGGTCTTCCAGATTGTCAAACACTTGAGCTGGCACCAGAGCAATGTATACACTACTGTAAGCTTGGTTAGGCCAAATTTTGTTCCTATAGCCTTTGTGATGCAGAGCTACAATTACAGCACTTTTTTCAATTCCGACCTCCTCCTTCCATCTTATTAGGATGCAATACAGCATGAACTTGAACAAGTATAGAAACTCACTTCTAGGTACACACAGTGTACAAAGGCAGCAAAAGAAATGAGACCTATTTAAATGGAACCCTCTTAGGTAAAGGCCACCAGTGTTTTGGAGACTGACCAGCACCTCTCTGGGTGAAGAATGAGCTTAGTTTTTGCATGTTTTACTATCAAAACAGGTTTATGGTGCAATACTCAAAGTTAAATCCCTGTTTTAACGCAAATCAATAGCTGCGACTGAAAACTTTTCTTCACTTTAGCCTCTAAAATTCGCAGACAATGTGTGTGATCATCTGGACCACAGCCCTTGTACACCCAAAAAGATCAAAATGCATCTGACAGCAAGCCATCCGAGTCATTGGCACATCTCGAGGGCCAAAGTAGCATGTAAGTGGTTTTATAGTGATCCCAACATAAACTGCTTCTAAACCTCAGAAATTGAATTGTGTGATTGCAATTCAACCTTTGTAAGACATTAGAATGCATGCCAATTACTACTAGCACAGACATTCTGCTATTTTAAGTGTTCTCTCTGTCAAGGTAACTGTAACTGAATTGGCAGAGAAGTGACTAAACACAGGAATGATATTGAGTTGCTACAACAAAATCAGGGATCTTCTCTTTATAACAGTATCTAATTTTGTAATATGTTTCTGCTGTTGAATCGTGTTCCATCTGTGTATTACAGTGCCTATGTAGCACCAAAATGTTCCATCTTCAAAATTTGAATTCAGAATATTTTCATGTGCTTTTGGAAGGTGTGAAATGTCACAACTCGTATCCCTAGAAGTGTTGGTATTATAATTGCCAGCTCAGAGACATGGTTATTCATTACAAATGATGGGGGAAAAAGCCTCCAATTGAATAGAAAGCTGAAATATAAATGAGTAAGTGAACGTAGAATTGCTCATTGGATTACACTGTGTCTATTATTGTTATATTTCCAATTCTTAATTTTCTGCATTCAGTTACAGTTATCATTGTACAGCTTGCTACATTGAAGCATGGAAATCACCCCAAGACAGTTAAGATCACAGGGAACATGGGATTAGTGTCTTAACTGAAATGATTCCAAGCAAGCTACCCTGGGATTTGATTAATACTCAACAGTGTGTACTGCCGGGAGTATCTGACAAATTGTGCAGGGTCAGAAACACAAACATTTTACAGAAAAAGTACAAGATGTGGTGAACATTTTGTGTACAGTCTGGTATATTGAACTGCTATCGGTGAAACAGAGTACTGCACAAAGTAGAGGTGCTAGTTCTTGGAGTGCATTTACAGTAACCAGGATGAAATGTTTGTGGCTTTGCTTGCCTGTGTGAGAAGGACTGTTGCTAAAGAAAATATAATACATATATTGACTGAATTATAAAGGTAACTAATGATAATGGTGTTTCAGACATTACAGACTACATCTTGGGTACAGTTACAAGAAATGTCAGGTGCTGTGAAAAATGGTATTGGCTGCTAAACATTTAAATGTAATGCTGTGGTAATTTAGGATCAAGAAAGTGCCTTGAAAAAAATGTTTGTCTCCTTTTTCGTATATTTTTTTAAGTTGAAGTGACTGTAAATCATGTGGCAATAGCTGAAACAAATCTAAATAATTTTTAAGGTTCATATAGAAGATAACATGTTTAATAAACAATGCTGTTTTTAACAATAGTATAGTGAATACTATGCCTTATCTTACGAGAACATTAGAATAATATTTAAATACCTAAATGTGGGAGTTGTTATAGCCAGTAGTGTCTGCAACACATCAAACAGAGCTTTTTGTTAGCTACCATTGTACATTTCAGCACCATGTTAACAAGCCTGCCACTCCTATCATACCTTTATATAGGGTGTACATAAAGTCCAGGAACACTTTCAAGTAATTATTGCACAGATATCATACATATTGCAATTTGAAGCAAACCTGTAAAAATCTTCCAAACAAACAGGGCACTGCTACATCATGTGGTAGAGGCAGTACACACACCAGATCTGTAATGTGTCCCCACAGAAAAAAAGTCACACGGAGTGAGATGTGGTGATTGGGGAACCATTTAGTGAAACACCTGTCCTCTTCTGTAGCAAGGCCGATCCATCGATGCAGCAGCTCTGTGTTCACACACCCACAAACTTCACGATGAAAATGGGTTGGAGCTCCATCCTGCTGAAAGATGAATGAAGGGTCCAGTTGCATTTGAGGTATCAGCCATTGCTGCAAGATATCAAAGTAGGAATATCCAGTAACAGTGCTCTCAGTGAAGAAGAATTGCCTGTGCTGTTTTTGGTATGACAAGGCACAAAAAAAAACATTCACTTCTGGGGACTCATGCTCAAATTCAATGCATTCGTGTGGATGCTTTGTACCCCCAGATATGACAATTATGCCTGTTCACTTTCCCATTAGTGTGAAAAATGGCTTCCCTGGTAAATATTATGTAATCAAAGCCATTACCATCCTCATTCAGTTTTTGCAACTCTGAACAAAACTCAAAATGCTTGTCTTTGTCATCATCATTGAGTTCCTGCACTAGCTCCAGTTTGAATGATTTCATTGACACCTTCTGTAGCAGGACTTTCCACTATGTCATTGGAGCTATTTTGAGATCATGGGATGCATGACGCACAGATTTTCTCGGACTCCTTATAGATGTCTCTCGTATGCACTCCTCATTCACTTCACTCACACTTTGGTAGAAAATCCGAAGAAATTCTGGTCGTATGTAAAGTACACAAGCGGCAAGACACAGTCATACCTTCGCTGCGCAGTGCCAATGGTACTGTTATCGACGACTGTGCCGCTAAAGCGGAGTTATTGAACGCAGTTTTCCGAAATTCCTTCGCCAGGGAAGACAAATGGAATATTCCAAATTTGAAACACGAACATCTGCTAGAATGAGTTTCTTAGAAGTAGATACCTTAGGGGTTGCGAAGCAACTCAAATCGCTTGATACAGGCAAGTCTTCAGGTCCAGATTGTATACTGATTAGGTTCCTTTCAGATTACACTGATACTATAGCTCCCTACTTAGCACTCATATAAAACCGCTCGCTCACCGATAGATCTGTACCTACAGATTGGAAAATTGCGCAGGTCGCACCAGTGTTCAAGAAGGGTAGTAGGAGTAATCCATTTAACTACAGACCTATATCATTGACGTCGGTTGCAGTAGGGTTTTGGAGCATATACTGTGTTCAAACATTATGAATCACCTCGAAGGGAACGATCTATTGACACGTAATCAGCATGGCTTCAGAAAACATTGCTCTTGTGCAACACAGCTAGCTCTGTATTCGCACGAAGTAATGGCCGCTACAGACAGGGGATCTCAAGTTGATTCCGGAAAGCTTTTGACACCGTTCCTCATAAGCGACTTCTAATCAAGCTGCGGAGCTATGGGGTGTCATCTCAGTTGTGCGACTGGATTCGTGATTTCCTGTCAGGAAGGTCGCAGTTCATAGTAATAGACGGCAAATCATCGAGTAAAACTGAAGTGATATTAGGTGTTCCCCAGGGAAGCGTCCTGGGACCTCTGCTGTTCCTGATCTATATAAATGACCTGGGTGACAATCTGAGCAGTTCTCTTAGACTGTTCGCAGATGATGCTGTAATTTACCATCTAGTAAGGTCATCCGAAGACCAGTATCAGTTGCAAAGCGATTTAGAAAAGATTGCTGTATGGTGTGTCAGGTGGCAGTTGACGCTAAATAACGAAAAGTGTGAGACGATCCACATGAGTTCCAAAATAAATCCGTTGGAATTCGATTACTCGATAAATACTACAATTCAACTAAGTACCTGGGTGTTAAAATTACGAACAACTTCAGTTGGAAGGACCACATAGATAATATTGTCAGGAAGGCGAGCCAAAGGTTGCGTTTCATTGGCAGGACACTTAGTAGATGCAACAAGTCCACTAAAGAGGCAGCTTACACTACACTCGTTCGTCCTCTGTTAGAATATTGCTGCGCAGTGTGGGATCCTTGCCACGTGGGATTGACGGAGGACATCGAGAGGGTGCAAAAAAGGGCAGCTCGTTTTGCATTATCGCGTTGTAGGGGAGAGAGTGTGGCAGATATGATACACGAGTTGGGATGGAAGTCATTACAGCATAGACGTTTTTCGGCGCGGCGAGACCTTTTTACCAAATTTCAGTCACCAACTTTCTCTTCCGAATGCGAAAATATTTTGTTGAGCCCAACCTACATAGGTAGGAATGATCATCAAAACAAAATAAGAGAAATCAGAGCTCGAACAGAAAGGTTTAGGTGTTCGTTTTTCCCGCTCGCTGTTCGGGAGTGGAATAGTAGAGAGATAGTATGATTGTGGTTCGATGAACCCTCTGCCAAGCACTTAAATGTGAATTGCAGAGTAGTCATGTAGATGTAGATGGGACGTCTGCTTCTCTTTCCCGGGCACAAGCAACCCATCGTAGCAAATTTGTTGTGCCAGTGGTAAATGGCCTTCCTTGTTGGTGGCTCCTTACCACACTAGTTTTTTGTTGGACGCCAACACACAGAAAGCTCACTCCACACCTCAACACACCACGTTTGTGACTATCCGCAAGTTACGAAACTACACTGTGGTGGTATACATTAAAAAAAAACTTTCAGTGTCTCTTTGAAATGACACATGTATGATAGCTGCACACTGTTTGATTCTTGTGCAATAAATAATTGAAAGTGTTCCTGGACTTTATGTACGCCTCATATTTTTTGATACATGGCAAAATCATGATATTCTCAACATTAGAAATGTTCATAATGTAACCATATGCATAAATTAATTTGCAAATGAATGTAAAATGACACATTCCTCATCATTATGATCCATAGAACATGTATCCTACTAACTAACTCGGATTAGATGACTGATGCATCACTATTAAATTATTTGCCTGTATTCTCTCCGTCGCCGAAAAGGGTATTATTAAGGGAGATAAGACTATTAGTTTGTTCTTTCAGTTGTCACTTGAAACTGAAAATAACATTGATATGAATGATCATCAAAACGAAAAGATACTTTATGGTTCCATGGACCTTTACAAGTCTCAACCAACTATGCAGTATACATGTAGACTGAAGAGATGAATTAAAATTTGAACCCAGATCCTCTGCTCACTGGGCAGATGCACGAACCACTACACCACCCTGGCACAGTGGCTCTGCACTGTTTGCCCCAGCATGCCTCCCTCCTCAGTCCACTTATTCCCCCAAAACACAAAGAGCACCACAGAGGTTGTCAAACTGTCATGGAATAGCACCTCAGTTTTGAATGAAATGGAACAATATAGTTTCATTTAATGAAAGCAGCTATACCTGGGTCTCAGGCAGGACCTCCTGTTTAGTCTGATTCTGAGGTACTATTCCAATACTGATGGACATGTTCCACACCCAGGAGGATACCCTCTTTTGTGGGCCTGTGGAATAAATAATTAATGTATCTAGTCTGAGAGCCCCTCCTCTTGTGGCAGTTTATTGTATGTCACTGGAGCAACAAGGCATTGTGACTAAAAAGGACACACCATTCCCATTTTCTGGAATGGTTGCAAGGCAAATGCACGCCTATATTATGGGTAACAATCTGTTGAAGCATTAAAGAACACAGTTAACATTTCTTAATTGTGACACTCTTTGTAGACCAGAATTGTCTTCTCTAGGTCTCAACATGAATTTGCTGAAGGGTAATTGTCTGCAACTTTATCAGTAAAGGCAAAATAGATCTCTTAATTCACCTCAAAAGCACGGAGCAATAAATGAAATATTCGAAACTGTCATTCATTGGTTCTCAATAAATGGTCTAACACCCCATTTACAAAGAAAAGGCATCTTGTACAAAACTGAATAAGGAAAGACAAATCATCACTAATAATGAAGCATTACAGAAAAGAAATATGTGAAGGCTGATTGTTAAAATTACTTGGGGGTACATAGTGATGAGAACAAGAATTATAAAACTGAGTGCAGCAACATTTGCTATAAATGTGATTGCCATAAGTGTCAATGACAGCACTAGAAAATTTGACTTCCTTCTTTCATTGATGTCATATTTAGAAAGGGGGCCTCTGCTCCCTCCCACTACACACACTCACAAATACACAGTGCCTATCCTCAAACTTCACATAGATAAAGAAATTAGGTAGCCTCGCAACACATACACTCTTACAAAGTTTGTTTTGAAGGATCAGCACAATTTGAAAATAATACTAGCATTCATAAATACAATACTAGGAGGAAAACAGTGGGACTTAATCTTGTTGTAGCACAGAAAGAAGCATATCATGCAGCCATAAAAATATTTGACCACCTCCCTTTAATTAACAAGGTGCTGGCTGATAATGAAAGTTGACAAGTGCTATTCCATAGATGAATTTCTGAGAAGGAAACAACAGGTTACCCACGAGCACTGATGTGCTGCTTCCTGGACTTGGGTAGGTGCGCCGGCCCCGGACTGAATCAGCCCAGCAGGTTAACAACGAGGGACGGCATGCCTGAATGTGGTTTTTAGGCAGTTTTCCATATCCCACATGGTAAATACGGGGCTGGTCCCCATGTACCACCTCAGTTACACAACTTACAGACATCTGAAAAACATTCGCACTATTTCATGGCTTACACTAGACGCAGAGAGCTAGGGTACATTACTTCTGTTCTGGGGGGTACATGATGGTGACACAAAGGGCATCTGGCAACAACTCTCTGTGACACTAACATTGCCAACTCTATAGTAACAGGGTCAACCCCGTGTTGAAGCGGGGCAAAGGCCCAAGCAAATGATGAGAAGGTGACATCCAAAAATGAACATATCTACTAAATGCAATTTATCACAGTCAACATGAAACTTATTTTGGGCATACATAAGAAGGAAAATAGCATACTGCAGTGTGAATGCCTTTTACTTTTAGGCCAAAAGGCAGTTCATATCTGTAAATGAAAATATTCATTACATGAACCATGAGCGATTTTCAAACCCAAAAATCTTCTTCTTTCTTTCAAAATAACTTACCTCTTACTGTATAATGCTTGTTATACCATATCATTTCACATATTTTTATAGTGTAGTATGTGATACCATAGAAAAAACTGTACTTCACAATGATTTGAAATGTTTCAGATCACCATGCCAGAATAAAATGACGTAACTGTGGCATTAACTATCTTTAGAAGTATTCTTTGACGTAAGTGTTACATGCAAACCAGAATAATTTTCTTAACAGTCACAGGCAACATGGAAATATCATCGGTGATGGTTGTGTTCCAACTTAGGTACTAGTGATTTCGGCAGGCTTCTTAAAAAATAGTTTACTGTAAACCATCAACATCTTTTTTTCCTATTATCTTAGACTGGATGGCTGAAAAGTACTTTTGCTTTTGTCCAAGGAAAGGGTTTTGTAGTGGTTCATCTGCTCTTTTACATCTAGTTGGGAATTTGTCTCAACATGAGTATGAGTGTTTCCCATAGCTTTGTACTTGTGTATGGAAGTGCATTTTATTTCACACATTTAATGTGAAATCCCTATCTAAGGACCTACAAGATGTACATTGGCGAGCAAGGTTTCTTAGCTGAGTCACTGATTGTAGATCTCATTGTATTCCTCTTTTGTTACAATTGTTGGCCTTTTTCTTAGAAGTTTTCCTATTCTATCAAAAGTGGAGTCAGTGCATAAGTAACTGTGTCCTTTTAATAATAGTAATTATTAGTGCTATGCAACATATTATGAGGGAACACAGAAGCACAAACAGTTGCTCTGCATTAGAGAAACAGTGTGACTGGAATGGAAATCACTCGACTGGATGTAATGGATTAGTTATCCTTCACACAAAATGTGTATGTGGACACACATGTATTTTCCTAGGCTTGTATCTCGGCAAATGTTTGATTTCACTTAAATTGTATGATTATCTAGGTTCTGCCTATCCTGTTTGTTTTGTTCCATTCTGTGTCTCATTTATTTTAAATTCCTGACATGCTTGCTTTTGCATGTAAGCTCCTCATATAAAATTTTGTTGAGGATTAAGACAGCAACAAAGTTCAGTACATAGTCAGCATGAACTAATGCTGTGCAATGGGAACCCCAGAAAAGCAGACGATAAAAGCTCTCAGGTTACAATTGCCTTCCTCAACTTCCAGAAAACACTTGGTGGGGGGGCAGGGTGCATGGTAAATGCTTGCTATGCCCTCATAATTCTTTATGCTACTTTTGATTTTTGGGTCATGACAAATGTTGACCATCTTGATGAGATCAGTCTCATTGACTGGGTGCACATTTGTCAAACATGGATTTCATGAGCTGGGGACTTGTTAACACGAACAGTCGATTACTACTCCAAGCTCTGGACATGCTTTTGCCTACCATCCAATGACACAGTAATGGAACACTGTACGTCATAGTGCATGGGATTTTGATCTTATTGGCTGAACTGTGAACATTGTAGGAGAAAAATAATTTTGAAAATGCACCGTTTGTCAATAAGGGTTGAGGGGAGTGAAACAATCATTACTGAGTAACTGCTATGGAATATGCTGTACTGGGGCAAGCAGGGTTCTGTTTGGGTGGGCCCCAAATAGGCTTGTGATTATCTCACTGTATAAATTTCCAGAGAGTTATTGGTTGACCCTACCACCCCATCAGCAAACAAACATTTAACAGTAAAAATGTGATAGTAACACAGTATCAGGAGAATTATTAAAGAATGTTGCACTAGTTACAGAACACAGATTTGAACCGTTGCCTCGTGACTCACATTCATGTGTGTATCTTCTTCTGCTTCTACACAATGAGCACTGATCCAAAGGAATTGCTGAAGAAATGGTCTTGGATGGTTATTGATTCATTCAAGAGACATGCTTGAGGTACAGGGACTTCTGAAATTAAGTTACACAACAGGCACGGCACCCTTTCAGAAGAGTGGGCATGTTACCGATTTCCTGAGAGACAATTCTGCTGCAGTACGGACAACAGGTTCATCACATTGTGGGAGTGAAATGGCACTCCAAAGTTGAGGTACAAGGAACAGTAAGTTTCTTGTTAGCCAAACATATAAATTGCACACAAATTCGCCATGAAATTCTTGCAGTGTATGGTGCAATGCAATGTAGCATCCAGTCGTAGTGAAACAGTGCCAACAATTTGATGAAGACCATTCAGTCTTTCCAGCAAGCTCGGTGGATATCTGACAGGAAAGAGATTTTCCATCAAAGAGGAAATTCACACAGCAGTCCTCAAATGGTTCCATGACTGAGGCGCACATTTATATTTTCAAGAAACTGAATAGTTTGTGCGATGTTACAATTGTTGTTTACAGGTTTTAGTGACTGTAGTATCTGCATCACTTTGAATTGTATTGCAGCATACAGTAAAAGTTACTCAGTCTGCCATAGTAACGGGTAACTTTCTTTCTGAAGTCTCATACTTTCCTGCTGCTTTCACACCTTTCTTTGACAATCATCAGATGTCAGGTTACTCCTGGATGCATCAGTGAATGGAATCCTACTCTGCTGACTGAGTATCCATTCTGTGTTTTCCCGTACCCAACTCCACAGACGAATGCTTTGGGGGAGGGATGCTAGTGCTATCTGAGGCCACATTGATAATGTGGAGACTTGGATTCTGTCTTGACCATAGTTGCCTGATATCCCAGATATCTGGTTGGAAACCCAACTCCCAACTGTACTTTGTTGGGATAGATAAAATTCCTGGTTACATAAAAATGGACAACATTATATAAAATGATGTGGTCTTCACTTCAAATTGCTCATTACCAATTTCTAATGAGGGGCAGTCTTGTATGAGTTACTGACTTAAACTCCTCCTTTTATTAACAGCGCTAAGTGGCCATACTTGACTCAATAGCCATTGTTTTCGAGTAGTGCATCAGCGGTCAATCGTGACAGTGCTTTTTAATTCTCTGCTGAAAAAATTGAATAGGGTTGGGCAGTTTCCTTCCCCTGTGGCAGCCTTAGTCGTCATGATGATCTTATCAAAACATTCGAAAGAGAAATTGTGACGAAGGAAGCTGGGATAATTTTTACTTCCCCCTTGTTTTGCCATATGCCTCCTTCAAATTTGTTTCTTCACTTTCAACTAATTACCATTAACATATGTGAATTGTAATCTGCATTTTCATAAAAGAGAAAGGCAGCCCCCTCAGGTTGAATTTTGTCTGTGTAATTGATTTTCTAATTTATATTGAGTATTCCTAGTTAGTATCTTTTATTATAGGGCAAAATCAGTCATTTTTATGTAACTTTAATTCTGATGTTGACTTATAAATGGGAAGTTGTGCACTGGCCATACATAACTGTGTATTATTGGGAGGATGTGAAAAGTGAAAGTAGAAGACTGTGCATCTGTCGGCTACATCATTTACAGTAGACAGTACTGCACATCCAACCCCTATGTTTTCAGCCAGTATGTAGACACCGAGGACAACAAAGGAACAAAGTAGGCAAACCACAACAAAATGGCAGTTTACTTGCAGCACAGTCTAAACTATGTTGAAAAATGATTTGACTTTGAAGAAAGTGTCTACAGGACTTTCAAACCATTTTCACTGACAGTGAAACAGACCTCATTTTCAGAATATCTAGAAGTTATTTCTTGTAGATGGGGATTTGATGTTTGAAGAATATGTGCAGTTAAAGAACTTTCTCAAGGATGAAGAGAAGAACTTTTCAAGCTGAAATCTGATTAGTGGAAGGAATTTTTTTTCATTGTTATGAAAACTATGACAACTTTTCCGTTTTGTTTCAGATGATGGTGAACACTTGGTGAGCTGAGAGGAACCTTTTCCCAGCAGCAACATTAGAAGCTGAAATAATAATAATAATAATAATAATAATAATAATAATAATGAAGATGGTTTAGTGATTTAGATGTCTCCAGTTTTATTGAGGAAGAAGAGAAGATTCTATGAAGGAGATTGAAAAGTGAGCAAAAATCTCAATAAGGTAAAAAAAAAAACATTGAATTGTTGCCTGTGTGTGTTTAGTCATGGTTTTTAAAAAATATCCCGATTTAGTTCAGAAAAAACTTGGTGACTGGGCTGTACTGATACAGCTGCCTTCTAAATAGGCAGTGCACAGCTCTTTTGCATTTTCTTGTGGGTGCCTATGAGCCACAACTCTTATGCTCTAAACAGGTTGTTGACTCCAGGCTACCTCTGGAAGATGGTTTGTCTCACAGTAGCGGTTCTTTGTTTGAATGATGTCACTGTGGTGTATGACAAATTGACAGGCAACTTACCATGCTGCTATACACTCACAATGCAGATAAGCCTGAAATGATCCTTCAGAGCATGTTTACAGACAACACAGTTGAAGATTTTAATGAATCTGTCTCACAGAGATTTCTGTTCAATAGTAGATTATGATAAATATTCTGGCCAACAAAGTATCTGATTCCATTAAATTTTCAGCTATGTTTTTTCAATAATTGCAAATCTGCTGTTCAAAAATTGAAGCCTTTTGGATTGATATTTTGTTTGAAATTTCATTCTGTTTCTTTGATGTTTGAGATTATAAATATCATGTGTTTCACATTTTCAAATTATTTGGTTATGAAAATGCCTCATAGCACTTCTGTATCAAATTGAAACTGTTATAATTTTTCATAACCACTAGAACAGTTCCTGAAGTTAATATTGTAAAAATGTACCTTTGATGCTTTGCACCCGTGAGTTGAGTTGTGCTATCGTTGTTAACTTTCTCAATAGTTTTAGTGAGGTTACTGAATGAGAGTAGTTGTGTTGGGCCAGCCTTGGACTTGATGTCACATGGAACCAAGTGCAGTTTTATCTGTTGGACTGAGTAATGTGAACCCAGTGTATTTCATGAACTGTAATTTGCTTTTATACTTCTGCAACTTTGAAATAAGTGACTCTTTTTAGCCAGTTGCCAAAGCTTTAGAAATGTGGTGTTAGTTGTTGATTACATTTGGAGAATTGGGCTTAGCAAAAGCTACAATGTTGTTTCATCAGCAAGTCAAGATATTAACTGAAACTATATGACCTAGAGCCCACATGAATTGTACTTCTAAATATATTTGGATGGTGAGCTGAGCACAAAATACTTCAAATCTTGTCGATGATTGTTGATACTGTTTTCTAGGTTATGCAACAAATGTCATTGGAACTCTATCCTACAGTGTCATATCCCAACATGACAGTTCTGACAAACAAATGTTACATCGTTTCAATATTTTCTTGTTGTTTGGAGTGAGTAACGGGACTCTTATAAGACACAGGAAGAGAGAAGAAATAAATCTCTTGATATCAGAGGCAGGAAGGGTCTTGGAAGATAAGTTGAATGGAATGGAAGGAATAAAAATCAGAAATTTTTGACATTCCTACCTGGAATTCCCGTTGGTTGTTTTAAAAATGCTAAAATTCCACCAACCGACATATTGCCCCCTGCCAGTGGTGTGGTGTGATCTGATGTGATGTGATGCAACATGGAGGGGCAGCTGGTCAGCACACCTCTCTCCTGGGTATTTTTTTACTGTGGAACCACAACTACTTGGTCAAGCAGCTCCTCACAAGACTGACTGCATTTTGTACCAGTCACCCCCCACCCCCCCCTCCCTCCCACCCAAGGAAAAATAGCTGGCAGTTAGTCGAATGGCACAGCTAAGGAGGCAGACAGTGGAATGGATAGTGTGTTAAAGAGCAGGTCTAAGATGAACGTAAGACAAGAATAATGGAATGTAGTCAAGTTCAATCAGGAGATGCGGAATGAATAACGAGGGATGATCAGCGAGTTTGCATTTGAAAGCTGTACGAGGAGGGGTCAAAAAGCTTCTACCCTAACAAATAAAGAGTGAAAGAAATTTCATAATATCAATTTATTTGTATATATAATACCTGTGTACACTAATACACTTGGAGGCTGCTCAGATAACTTCTGCAAACCATTCAAGTAAAAGATCTTTGATTTCAATTGCAACAAAGCATCAGTCACTGCATCATCATCATCATCCTTTGAAGTATTTTTTTTCGGTTTGGGAAAAGGAAAAAGTCTGACACAGTCAGATCTGGAGAATATGGCAGGTGACACTTTGACACGTTCCACATCATTACAAAAGAATCGTGTTCATGATCCATGGAACAACTAATATAACTAACTAACTAGAATGGGAAGTTTTTCATTGTCCATTATACGAGGTTTGTCCGGAAAATACGTATAAAGGTTGAATAATGTCTTTATGTTACAGGTTGCAGTCACCATCAGGTGAGACTACTGCTGTAATCAATCAAATCAATGCTCAGTTCGAGTCAGAGCACTCTGCATGAAGGTGGGAGTGTGCAGCAGCAGCTTGTGTTCTTAAAGACCGTGGATTGACAGAATGATTGCTGACGAGCTGTCAACCCTCAAAACAATTGTTCACAAAAACTTGAAATGGAGAAATTGTACCGAAGCTCTTGACACCAGAACAGAAAGCAAAGAGGGTTGAGTGCTGTAAGGATTGGTTGGAAGCAGAGGAACGAGGGTACTTTCTCAACCGAGTCATCACTGGAGACGTGTCCTGGTTTTAGAAATTCGATGTGGAGCTCGAAGCAAGGTATGGAAACTAGCAGGAGAGTCGCGAAAATCAAGGTCCAATGTGATGACAGTGTTGATTCTTGGAGCATTGTTCACAAGGAATTTGTCCCTCCCAGCCAGAGATAGAACGGAAATTTTTACGTTGAAGTTCTGGCACATCTCGGAGCTCTTGTGGCAAGAGTTCGACCAGAGTTGGATCCTTCATCACAAGAATGCGCCCGCACACATGTCGCTCGTTGTGTTTTTGGCCCGAAGCTCAATCACCACCGGATTTAGTCCCGTGTCAGTTCTTCATGTTCCCAAAAATGCGTAATGGTGTGGCATTGGGAGATGTGGAAACGACATGGCAACTAAACAACATCACAACTGAAGACTTTCAGCAATGTTATCAACAGTGGAAATGGCGTTGGCAGAAGTGTATCACGTCTCAGGGTGAGCACTTTGAAGGAGACCATATTGTAATACCTGAATAATTGTAAAATAAAGTTATTATGCAACTTTTATATGTATTTTTCGGACAAACCTCGCAGATTAGGAAATGAGACACTGAAGATAATAGAAGTGTTTTGTTATTTGGGTAACAAAATAATTGATTTTGGCTGACACAGAGAGGATATAAAATGCAGGCTGGACTGTATATCTGAGAAAGAGGAATATGTTAGGAGTGGATGTAAATGTTACGGAGTCTTTTCTGGAGGTATCTGTGTGAAGTGTAGCCTTGCTCCGAAACGAGATGTGAACAACAAGCAGTTGAAGCTAGAAAAGGATGGTATCTTTTGAAATGTGTTTCTAGGAAGAAATTTTGATGATTACGTGGATAAAACATAAGGTAAACTCTGTCCATCGGTACTGGCCGACCACCGTGTCATCGTTTACCAATGACGTCCAGCACACCACTATCCTGCCTGTGTCAGTTTTCTTGTCCTCGAGTTCCTCAGTTGGCATCACAAGGGTGAATGTACACTTTCCCAATCCTCTCACCCAGAAAAATCCCTGGCAGTACAGGGAATCTAAACCTGCGTCCTCGCCATGATAGGCAGCAGCAGTGAATACTAAGTTACAGAGGTAGTCAATAAGTGGATAGATGACTACTACTGGCACTCGACACCCTCTGCACTGCACCTAGAGGTGGCTAATGGAATAATTATGCAGTTGCAAATCAAATTACCAGGGACATAGTATTGAAAGAAATTTTCAGCACAACATGAGTAAAAGAAGGAACTGGTTGATAAGACATACCCTGATGCATCGAGGAATCATCAATTTGGTATTGGTGGGATTTGAGTGAGAGGAGGAAAAGCTGTTGAAGGGGAAATACAGTAAGCAGGTTCAAATAGATGTAGGCTTGCATAGAGAGCTGCATCAAACCAGTCTTTGGACTGAAGACCACAACAACAAAAACAGTTGGCTGTGTGTAGGAATTTTCTGTGGTCAGGAAAGCAATGAGAAATGATTTTCTGATTAAGAAAAGTGCAAACACTATACATCAATGTGGTGTAAAATGTTTCTTGAGCTGTTTATGAAGCCAGAGAAATCTTATATTAGTTCTTTTGGCATGAAAAACCTGTACACGATGATTAAACTACACCTACCCATGGGTTTTATGCAACTTGCAATGCCTACAAATGTCATGGGCAAGATTTTCATTTCTCTCACCCACTACATGCAAATTACTAGTCCTACATAAAAAAATGAACAGGATCTTTTTGTGGGAAATTTAATGTAGTCATTTCTTTTTGGGAGGGGAGGGGATACATTTTTGCTAGAAGCCATAGTTTTTGTTAAATAATTCAAAAAGTACAAGACAGGCATTCAAATGCCTTTTTTCTTGAATGTCACAGAAAGTGTGGTGTCCAACAAAGTACAAAATGTAATGTAGTTAATTTTGATACAAAAAGGTTCTCTTCATTGTTTTTGCAGGACTAACAGTGTGCATGTAGGGAGGAGAGGAGAGAAGATTAAAATCATGGGTGTGGTTCTTGAAGATGTTGCAGGTTCCATAAAACTTTATGGCAGGGGCAGCTGAATAACCCTGTGTATGATCCAGAAGATTCCACCACATGGCTGCTGACAGAAAATAGGTGGTTCATATTGGCTTTGCGTATCCCCATTACGTGACTGCTGTAAAGAAGAGGATGTGGGGTGTTCTCTGTCAACTTTTACACCCACATTGGTATGCCAAGAATGTAAGTACCATTGTGGGAAAGGACTCATGAAAACATTTCTTCAGACCGTAACAGCCACCACTGTTCAGACATTTGTCATAGCAGTAATCCAACTTTTCTATGCCCTTTTCATAGAAAGATAATACCATTTAAGACCTCCAATACTGATCACACTTGCTTACATCATCATAGGTGTTCAAGCACCTTCATCCTGACTGATGATGAAGTAAAAGTGGTAGTCCGGAGATGTGAGATCAGCACTGATTGGCAGGTGGTCTCACTGTTCCCAACTGAATTGTTCAGTAAGGTTTTCAGTGCCACCAGCAGAAATGAAGCATCATAATGATTCGATTGAGAGTTTTGCATCTTTTGTTTTGAATAGTGTGATGGAGTTCTCTCGGTGTTTTCCAGTATCATACCGCTTTCATGGTTTCAGCTCTCAGAAGGAACTCAACAAGCAGAATGCCTTGTTGGTCGTAGAATCCATTTGACCTGACTTTTTGCACTTGCAACTTCATTATGATTTCTTTTTTGGGGGTGGTGGAGGATTGTCGGACTGTCAGTTCCTTCACTCCATAGATTGTTGATTTTATTTTGGAGTGTCATGAAGACCCCAAGTTTCATCACCAGTCACGATTCTATTTAAGAACTCATCTTCCTTATCACTGTATTCAGTGCTGAAATGTCAAAACTCTGCCAAGGTACATAATTTTGTAAGCATTTTTCAAACGAAATTCACAAAAATTTAAGCAATTTATGACTGAGTCATGCAAAACAGTTTTTGAAATACATTCTTATTGTGAACCATGTGTTTTCTCACCCATATCATCAGTGACAACAGAAGGCTGTCCAACACATGCTTCATCATGAGTGTTTCTTCAACTGTCTCATCCACTTTCTCACCGTAAATGTCTACAAGTTGATGAATTTCAGCTGGCTTAATGTTCTGTGTGTTGGAACTAAACATAACAGAGCACACGTCACAGTCACTGGGCTCAGGGGTTGTCCTAAAGATTTTGACTGATCACTAACAAATATAAATACCACAAAATTGAGCTGCAGTGACAAGACAATGAACCAGAGAAATGTGTGAACCTACAACACAAGTGCTGCAGTGGCAGTAGAATGATTTGGCAATTACTTTCAGGATGCACCTCATACTTAGGACTTCAATGGAAGTGCCTGTCACCTTTTAATGTAAATTTTTGCTTATGATGGAAACTATGTTTAAGCAGTGTGTGTGTGTGTGTGTGTGTGGCAAGGGGGGTAATTAACAGTTGAACTATCTTTGTTTTGTTTATCTCTCTCTAGTCATGACAGGTAATGTGAATCAAGGACAAAGGTACTTTCTGAGTTACCTTAGTCAAGCTCCAACCCTTCTGTCCTGTACAGCTACTTGCTTTTATCCTGAGGTTGTTACTCTCTGGTCAGCAGGTGCTCCTAAAAAAATTGCATACATTGTGTACAAAAATCTACATTCACAAAGAATTTGTGGGGTCAGAGATGTTAGTAATGCTCAAGATATGGTGTGACTATTGGTATAGGGGCAATTCAGAAAATATTGCCTGTCTACATTATGGCACAACTGGAATATGCTTGCTCAAATAGTGACAATGCATTCAGCTGAACTGGTAACCAGTGCTTCATATACCAACTTCGTCTCCCCCTATAAAAAAAGAAATTTAGAGGCAGTCACATAAAAAAAGCTTCTTTTCCTCTCCTAAACACTCGAAAATTGTGTGTATGTAGTTTGTTTTCATATACAGGGTGTATTAAAAGAGCTGTCACCATTACCTACACTGCTTGCATGGTGTTAATTTGCACACAGATTTCTGGTTGTTCCACTGGAAAGCTTACCAAGACATTTACAGCATAAAACCGATACCTGCTTGTATTTTAAAAAATGTACACAGCTCTGTAGAATTACCATGACTTTCATGCAGTACAACATTTTTAACCTCTGGGATTTGCTACGAAGTAATTACTCGATGCCATACGAAAAAACGAAACAGCCTCACTGCTAATATTTCTCACATACGTAATAGGTGATGGGAACAATGGAACCAACAAAATTAAGAAGACCATTAGCATTTTTTTTTTTAAATTCATCTATCTTTTACAGTAAATTTCAGCCATAAATGTTTCGTAGGCACATTACAACATTAACAAACACTGCATTATAAATATAATTTGGGACTTCAGTGTGCAACTATATACATGACCATTTTTATTACTTAAGGGTTAATTTTATCAACTTACAGAAACAGTTAGGTTAAGAAACATTTAATCATGCCGATGGTCACCTGTTATCTCCCTGCAGTCTGTCACTGCTACATAGTGTTGAACCATAAGCTAGGTGGAAGACTCACTGGACGAAAAATTGTTATAACTACCCACATACATTGGTGAAAAGCAGTTCTGCTGGTCTCAAAATACTTTATTGTGCGCTTCTGTTCCAAATGACAACTTCACAGCTACAGTAATTTCACCAATAAGGTGGGCTACAAATAGGTTGTAATATTCTGACCTGAGTAGCTCTTCAGCAAATAGAGCTACATAATATGTGCTACTGTTTTTACATGACCACTAATGATAGTCATGTTTCTATTGTAAACAATAATTAGGCCCAATACATTTAAAATTGTATGCCTACAGCCAGAATTTACTACTTGATGAAAATGAAAATTCATCAAAATACTTGCAGTACACACTGAAATACCTTGCTGCAATAAAGCTAAATCTCCTAACCAAAGGCAGGTGTACATTGTTGTGGGGACCTAGAATAGCTAGTAAATGTAACTAAATAATATCTGTATTCATTTGAGTTTGTTTCACCAAGATCCAGATTATGTTGTCACTTATGTCCCCTTGTTCTCACATTAACCTATTAGTTTTCAATTTTTGCCAATTGATACAAGACAGACTTATAACTCCTTCATGTTCACTGTTATTGGCAATAACTTTATTAGCTCTGATGACAATACAAAACTCGATAAACAAGTCAATGCAATCTGTGCCAGCACTTACCTCTTTCAAATTTTGTTTACATTCAGTGCTATTCATTTTGTTCTAAGGCTTGTGTTTAGTATAAATAACCAATGGTGCATCTGTAAGCCATACCAGTTCCAATATTAAAACTGCCTCAATTTGATCCCATAGATTGCCACTTTACTGATGTGGCATTTAATAAATTAAGAAGAGCATCTCTCTTGAAATATTTACAAACTGAATACTGCTGAACAAGACGTACGTACATTTTCACACAGGTATACAATTGAAAACGTTGACAGATGCTCCAAAAATTTCTTTTGCAACCTGAATACTGAAACATATTCTAGGAACTACTTTAAAATGTTAAAATTCTACACTGGAAGACACTCTGTTTCATTTTTATATTACTGCAGAAGGGCAGGAGCAAGGTAAGGTACTTTCAGGTTCCAGTACTGACCATGGTCTTACTGTCATCCAGTTAGAAACATTCACACAATGTTAGTCACAGCAGAAGCACTTCCACTACAATGGTTGTGACAAGTATGCTCCTAAACCCTATTGTTCTCATTTACTTTTTTGTGGTTTACATTGTTCACTGATAAACAATGGCATCCTAGCAGACACTGTAGAAATAAACTTCTTTGGACCAAATACATGTTAAATGTTTATTAGTATTTCTGTCACAACAATAGAAGGTAAGTAAGGTTGCTCCACACCGAAATTATAAAATTTTTTACTGCCAACAACAGTTGTTCTGCTCCAAAATCAAACTAAATTTTCAGGTCTTCTGTGTGGTCTGCAAGTTCCTTTATGTTGGGAGCATACGTTTTACTTAATAGACAAGTTTTATAAGAAAAAACTAAAAGGAAATGGAATGAGAAATTAGAATGTGTGAGAATCACTCTAATTAGGCCAGTGGCTATATAATCTTGGTGGTGCACGGAACTGGGTTCTCAAGGCTGAGAAGAGAGAGAGAAATGAAGTGAGCTGTTTATGTTCCTTTGAAAGATCTACTGACACTAGGAAGGATTATGTATGCCAATCAAGGACTATTTAAGACCATGACAGTTGGTCCTCTTCACTAGGGGTGCGAGAGAACAAACCACCTCTTCACCACAGAAGAAAGGGAAAAATATTGTGAACTGCTATGCCAGATAGACAAATGTGTAAATTCATCAACTGAACACATAACAGGTATTGACTAGTAATAAGTTTTGCCAAAGCCAGTTGTCATTGGTTAGGTCAATACATGCCTAAGATGTCATTTTTCATGAGTAACACTGTGTGAACAAAGAACAGCTCTCAAGCATACTAAACATCAATGACCCACTGCCAGCTGGAATAACAAAGTTTCTTTATGGACCACATTTTGATCACTTGGCAGAAGCAATCTCTAGTTTATAGTGGGCTGTAATGATATCAAGCATAATATCTCACATCACCTCATAACTTTGGCATTCTGCTGTTTTTAGGGCAGTGCTTAACATATCAAAGAAGTTCGCCAAGATATGGCACCGTTTTTTTATAATACCTGCCACTCTGCTTGTGTCATGTTAATGGAAACTGACAATCATAGCACCCACAATGGTTCAATTTTCACTTTCACAAAAAGAAAACCAGACTGTCTGTGGGTTTGGTGTTCAGCAGGGGGCAAAACCTTGTTTGTGGTCTGGCTGCAAGACTCAAAAGCATTCTAATGCCCGTGCTTACATCACTGGGTTTTGAGGTCCTGAAAAAAACACACACACACTTAAATCACTAGAAACTGCTGTCAGGTAGAACCACTGTACTCAATAACAACCAGAATCATTTCTATAAGTATCGCATATGAGTGCAGCTTATGGAAACTATATGGACATGAGTTCAAAATCCCTTTCTTATCTGCAGGAATTTACACTAGATTATCACACAACAGCTGTAGGGACCTAGAATAAGTTAATTCATTGAGAATACGAGAAATTGCGACACTCTCATTTCATTATTTTCAACAGAACAACCAAAGGAAATAGAAAATCTAGCTGAAGAAATTAATAAATTACACCACAAAATTCAATTCACTTCATGTCACTGTAGGAATCAAACATTAACAAAGCTTTTTATATAAAATTCTGAAATTTCCAGGAAGCCAACAATTACCAGGGTTACCATCCATATCAATATAAAAATGTGTTCTTCAGAAGAATGTTTAATCACATGCGTAAAGGTCCAATGGATACAAGTTAAAGATAAAAAGAAACACAAATTGTAAAATCAGCTGCCTCCAGTTATGAATACATTCCTGCTGTAATACATAAATTAAACCAACCAGTTTCTGGACAACCACCCACAAACAGGAAGACCATCTTTGTAATAATCTGACCTTCCTCAAGGAAGATTTCATGCCAACCTCTTCAAGTTGTATGACATGAAAATAAGCTTCTTCACAAGCAACACAATACTGAAAGCACTAAGCAAGAATATCACAAGTCAGGTATGTCCAAACTTTGGCAATAAACAAACTGGTAGAAGCACAGGGATGCACTCCGTCTTAACATCCAGAACAAATCCAACTTTGCAGAATGAGTTACTGGGCAAGAATTGTGGCAAACAGTGTAGAAAAGATCCAGGAAAGAAATCTGACTTTCTTGAAGGAACTGAAATATCTTTCAACACAGATACAGCACCAGTCTACTTGCTCAATGACAAATCTTGCCTTCACAACTATGAAGACTTTCTATTTCAAAAATAATTAAATAAAAAAAACCTGCCCCCCTATCTCTCTTTACATCTTACCTACATTGATATCACTATAAATAATCTTGCATGATATATCTAAGCCTTCTACTCTTGTTTTTAAAAGTAAACTTCATCTACATAGCAAGAGCTGCAAATATTGGAACTTAACTCTATTATTGGGCATTCATGTTCAGTTTTGATTAAAGTATTTACCCACACACTTTTATTGTCTCTGAGCAAAGTATGTTATATCTTCATAACACGCATCAGTTGTACAGTGCTGGCTAAGTTTAGTAATCGATTGTGCCTCATGGGCATGACTATTGTCTGAAGTAGTGATGGAAGGAATTGACACTGTGAATGCTGCATAGAGGGCTATGTGAGTATCTTTTCTGAGCAGCACATTGCAAATCATACCAGATAAGCTCAATGTTCAAATCTGGGGAGTTTAGTGGCCAGTGGAAGTGTTTAAATTTAGAAGAGTGTTCCAGGAGCCACTTTGTAGCAATTCTGGACCTGCCAACTGTATCATTGTCCTGCTGGAATTGACCGAGTCCATCGGAATTCCCAATGGACAGGATGCTTATGTATGTGTCACCTTTCAGGGTCATACCTACCCATATACTCCAACTGCATGCCTCCTACATCATTACAGAGCCTCCACCAGCTACAACTGTCCCCTACTGACATGCAGTGTCCATAGATTCAGGAGGTTGTCTCCATGCCTGTACGTGTCCAACTGCACGACACAGTTTGAAATGAGACTTGTCCGACAAGGCAATACATTTCCACTCATCAACAGTCAAATATTGGTGTTGATGGACCCAGGTGAGGCATAAAAATTGGTGTCGTTCAGTCATCAAGGGTACACAAGTGGACCTTCAGCTATGAAAGTTCATATCGTTGATGGTTCACACTCTGACACTTGTCCATGGCCCAACATTGAAATATGCAGCAATTTGCAGAAGGGTTGCACTTCTTCACTTTGAATGATTCTCTTCAGTTGTTGGTCCTGTTTTTGCAGGATCTTTCTTCGGCTGCAACGATGTCGGAGATCTCATGTTTTACTAGATTCCGGATATTCACTGAATGCTCATGAAAATAACCACTTCATTCTTACGTTGGAGATGCTTTGTCCCATTGCTCATATGCCAACTATAACACCACATTCAAATTCACGTAAATCTTGATAAGCTGCCATTGTAGCAGCACTAAGCAATCTAGCATCTGTGCCAGAAAAATGTTATCTTATATAGGCATTGCCGACTGCAGTGCCATAATCTGTATGTTTACAAATCCCTGTATTTGAATACGTATGCCAAAGCCAGTTTTGTTGGCAATTCAGAGTATATACATATCCTGTGAGAAGATAATGATATGTTACAAAATCCACATACTGTGATGGAAGAGGTCCATGGTATTCTGGGACCATTTTATCCTCAGAAAAAAAACCTCTTACCTTGATATGCTCAGGCTGTTACTATGACTGGCTGACTCCCGAGACACAGTCTTTTTCCAGCAATATGGTGCACTGTGGCAGATGTTGCGGAACAGGTGTTACGAGGTATGCTGAAATGGCAGGGGTGGTCCTATTCCCTGGTGTTCTAGGCCAACAGGCATTGGAAACTTGGGCTTGTTTCTATGAGCATATACCAAGGACAGAGTCTAACAAGCAGCTGTCAACCACATCAAAAATTAAATGAACAAAATCATTACTGTCCTTGCCACAGGTGATGCAGATATAATGTGCTGAATGTGGATCGATCCTGATAACAGACTGGAAATTGTGCCCACTACCACTGGTGCACACATGTTGAAATTGATTAAACTGCATAAAACTTTGTGACAATACCTTAGGTCTAATTTGTTTGCATGCTGTTACACAACATAAGTGTTCTGTAACTTTTGAGACACTCTGTTTATCCTCTGCCCATTGCAGGTTAAAAACCTTATTGTGCTGTCAGAGTCCTTGATATGTTCTCAGAAAGAGGCTAAACCACCACACATTTCAAGTCACCTGCTGTCCAGATTATGTGGTGTTTGCTCCACTGACAACATATACATTTTTATGCCTCAATAGTCTTCTGCAAGGGTCCCACTGCATGCAACTTGCCATCACAATATTTGGTTGAAAACTAGTAGAAATGGGTCTGCAGTGATTCCTGTTGTGTTTGAGACTGACTGTCAATGGCAACTTACAATGTTCATCTCGATGACTAACTACGAGTTAGGATCTTAATGTGGCCACATTGTGTGGTACAACATTCCTTGTAGACAAGCATTTGGGAGAGAATAATCCCATATGAGGAGGATTGAGGAAAGAGCATGTAAAAGGCACATTATAAAATATGTGATGAGGGGAGGCAAATAACGTGGAGTAGCATCTATCGACCCACTTCACTGAGTGGTCAGCATATCTGACTGCCATGCAGTTCATTTCCAGTCATGTCGCACCTTCTCTCTGCTCAGGGAGTGGGTGATATGTTGTCCTTATTATTGATTCATCATCGCCAGCATGAAAGTCACCCACCGTGGTGTCAACAGAAAAGACCTGCAACTTGTCAGCCAAATTTACCCAGCAAGTGACTCCCAGGTATCAATGTCCATATGACCACTTCATTCCACCTAGAGCATTAGAAAGGGAAACGTACTAAAGAGGAACAGTGACCAAATATGCTAAATGTGTTGGGCTATAAACAAACAAGGATACTATTTCAAAATTTAAAAGCTTTTGTCTACCTTGGTCACCAAAGTCTGAACATTATGGCTTTTCCTTAGAAACATACAGTGATCAGAAGTGCAAAGTAGCAACCGAAAAGATATCTTATCAGTGTACTATCAGATATGAGGCTCCTCTGAAATTGTCTATGGAGGTTTTTTACTTTCTCCTACATAAAGGGTGAGATGAACTCCACTGATAAAATTCAGGTGGTGGTTCAAAGGTGTTTTATGAGTATTTTGGTACAATGGACCTTGGTCTCCTGTGGCTCACTGCAAAGTAATAATGTAATTATGATTTATTTAGTTTGTTACCTTCATTTCTTCTGAAAATACACGTTAATGTGACTACCCGTCAAGACTTCGAATAACCTCTTTTTGCAGTGCACACCGTTGCGAGACATGCAGGAAGAGATTCATGGAAATGATCATATGGCATTAATGACTGGCAGACCCCATCCAGGCTCGATCAGTTGCCTACTGCAATTCTTTTCATTTTATGCTGCTTTTGAGACATGCTTGTTCATGACAAGAACAACACAATGCCCACTTTCCAAGGACACAAAAATCCCTTATCAAACTGGGCTCCCCCACGTGGCTGTGAGGTTCTGTATTAACAGGGGTGTGGAGCCATTACGATTTCATTGCCAAGTCCAGGTGTTCTACGTTTCTCATGTGAGGATCCACGGACAATACACCCTGGCAGGGGGGTTCCCACAGATTCTCAGTTGGTTTAAATCCGAGGACTTTGGTGGTTAGAGGCATGTGATAAACTCGTCCTGTTGCTCTTTGAACCACACATGTACCCTGCGAGCTGTGTTGCATTGTACTGCTGGTAAATGTCACTATGCTGAATAAAAACAAACTGTGTGTGCGGGTGGACACGGCCCTCGAGGACAGACGGATACATCTGTTAATCCTTTGTGCCTCCCAGAATATCATCACCACCCAGGGAATGCCACAGACTCCCTCCCCTGTCATGCCCCATTCTGACAGTTGTTGCAGTGTGTTTTGCTTTCAGACATTTAACAATGTGCATTCCAATAGCCATCTGTCATTTGAAATGCCTCTCAGTTCATCTGGGTGGTCAGTTGTTTAACAGATGCACGTCTCTGCAGCTGACATTCACCCCTGTCATCTGTGGCCCGCGACTACACCACAGTATCCTCGGCACCAATTCTGAATAGCGCCATTTTGCTGAGCTTAGTATACTTTAACCACACTGACATGCAAACAGTTTACAGACTTAGTCATTCCCAAATGCTTCCACACTTTCCCCAAAAGCCAATGACAGTGCACATTTTGTCTCCTCCTTATAGTGACAACTGCACTGTTTTCTGTGGCTCCCAACATGCTTTGTATACCCTTCACTGCTAGTGGTTACTGCATGTCGATTTTGATTGCTGGCAGTGGTCACATTAATATTATGGACCAGACCCTGTATCTACACAATAAAGAAAAAAAAACCAGTGTAGCATATCAACTGTATTTTGTCAAAAAATATGCAAGTTTTTTTCACAGAAATGGAAAATTTCTAAATTCGTTGCCCTGTTGAAAAAGAGTGATAATCTTGAAACAGAAAACTGCAGACCTGTCTCACTTCTCCCAACTTTCTCTAAGGTTTTGGCGATACTAATCAAATATAGAGTGACACATTATCTTAATTATGGAATCTGATAAACAGTAATCAGCATGGATTTCTAGCTGGGAGTAGTACCGAAACAGCTGTACTGGAAGAAACCCAAAAGAAATAATTAGTAAATTGGGAGAGGGAAAAAGTGTTGTCAGGATAAATCTAGAGCTGTCAAAAGCCTTTGACACTGTTGACCACAGCATACTTTTGGAAAAGCTTGAAGCTATAGGTATCAGAGGACCGGAACAAAAAGTGGCTTGAGTAGTATTTGGAAAAGAGGATGACGGTGGTTGGAATTACAGCACCAAAAGAAGTGTATTAGGCCCCTTGCTGTTCCCCATTTACATTAATTATATTCATGTGCCAGAGAGAAAAGCTAGAATCAAGTTGTTTTGCTGAGGATACTAGTTTAATTGTTTGTTTTATGAAGCAGTCATTGCACACTATTGTGGACCATGTCCTACAAGATACACAAAAATGGCTCAGTGCAAACAAGCTAACACTGAATGCAAAAAAAAAAAAAAACTAATTATGTGCAATATGGAAGAATAAGTGAACATGACGACCTACATCTCACTATGGAGGGAAACAACTTGAAAGAGTTCAGTGAGCAAAATTCCTGGGTATGCACATTGATGAGAAGGTAAACTGGAAGGACCATGTGGTGAGCTTAGCACTAAAACCCAATTCGGCATGTTTTGTACTTGGAATAATTTCAAGAGTTTGTAGTAATGACTGTACCAGATTAGTATATTTTGACTATTTACAGTCAATTGAGGCCTATGGGATAGTACCCTTGAGGAAAAACAAATTGTTGTTTAAATGAGATTTTCAAATTACAAAAACACCCTATTCAGATAATGACCCAGAGCCCACATCAAACACGTTGTAGGCCCCTTTTTAAAGCATTGGAAATTTTTGCAATTCCATCATTATACATTCTGAAATGTCTGTCGGTGTTCAAACAAAATCACGACAAAATGAAAAACCAATACAGATTACCATACACGGCAATGTAAAGATCTCCACTTACAGGCTGTAATAAGGGACCCAAAGTGAGAAACATGTATGTAAACAAGGCATCAAACTTTTTAATGCACTACCAAAACATATCAAAGAGCTGGAAAATTAGGATAAATTTAAAACTGTTATAAAGAACCACATGCTTGACAAATGCTATTACAGCATAAGTGAATAGCTGTGCGCAAATGTATAAGGATTTAATTTCATGTGATGAACGAAATTTCATCAATGAATATGTCTGGCAAGCCCATAAGAAGATCAATAACCACATGCTTAACAAATGTCACTACAGTATAAGTGAATAGCTCTGCTCAACTGTACAAAAATATATGATGTGACAAATGAAATCACAACATCAAGGAATAGGTCTGTAAAGCACATAATTTCTTGTGTCATAAAAACAGTTATTTGTTGTATATTGTATTAAAAATGAGATAAATTAATATGAATACAGCACAAATTTGATCATTGGGATTTTGTGGTCTTAAGTCCTGATACTGGTTTGATGCAGCTCTCCATGCTACTCTATCCTGTGCAAGCTGCTTCATCTCCTAGTACCTACTGCAACCTACATCCTGCTGAATCTGTTTACTGTATTCATCTCTTGGTCTTCCTCTACGTTTTTACCTTCCCTGCAGCCCTCCAATACTAAATTGGTGATGTCTGAGAACATGTCCTACCAACCGATCCCTTCTTCTACTCAAGTTGTGCCACAAACTCGCCTTCTCCCGAATCGTATCCAATACCTCCTCATTAGTTATATGATCTACCCATCTAATCTTCAGCATTCTTCTGTAGCACCACATTTCGAAACCTTCTATTCTCTTATTGTCCATGTTTCACTTCCATACCAGGCTACACTCCATACAAATACTTTCAGAAACGACTTCCTGACACATAAATCTATACTCGATGTGAACAAATTTCTCTTCTTCAGAAACGCTTTCCTTGCCATTGCCAGTCTACATTTTATATCCTCTCTACTTCTCATCAGTTATTTTGCTCCCCAAATAGCAAAACTCATTTACTACTTTAAGTGTCTCATTTCCTAATATAATTCCCTCAGTATCACCTGACTTAATTCGACTACATTCCATTATCCTTGTTTTGCTTTTGTTGATGTTCACCTTATATCCTCCTTTCAAGACACTATTCATTCCGTTCAACTGCTCTTCCAGGTCCTTTGCTGTCTCTGACAGAATTACCACGTCACTGGTGAACCTCAAACTTTTTATTTCTTCTCCGTGGATTTTAATACCTACTCCGAACTTTTCTTTTGTTTCTATTACTGCTTGCACAATATACAGATTGAATAACATCGGGGAGAGGCTACAACCCTGTCTCATTCCCTTCCCAACCACTGCTTCCCTTTCATGTCCCTTGACTCTTATAACTGCCATCTTGTTTCTGTACAAACTGTAAATAGCCTTTCGCTCACTGTATTTTACCCCTGCCACCTTTAGAATTTGAAAGAGAGTATTCCAGTCAACATTGTCAAAAGATTTCTCTAAGTCTACAAATGTTAGAAACGTAAGTTTGCCTTTCCTTAATCTACTTTATAAGGTAAGTCGTAGGGTCAGTATTGCCTCATGTGTTCCAATATTTCTACAGAATCCAAACTGATCTTCCCCGAGGTTGGCTTCTACCATTTTTTCCATTCATCTGTAAAGAATTTGCGTTAGTACTTTGCAGCTGTGACTTATTAAACTTATAGTTTGGTAATTTTCTCATCTGTCAACGCTTGCTCTCTTTGGGATTGGAATTATTATACTCTTCTTGAGGTCTGAGGGTATTTCGCCTGTCTCATACAACTTGCTCACCAGATGGTAGAGGTTTGTCAGGACTGGCTCTCCCAAGGCTGTCAGTAGTTCTAATGGAAGGTTCTCGACTCAGGTCTTTCACTGCTCTATCAAACTCTTCATGCAGTATCATATCTCCCATTTCATCTTCATCTACATCCTCTTCCATTTCCACAATATTGTCCTCAAGTACATCACCCTTGTATAGACCCTCTATATACTCCTTCCAACTTTCAGCTTTCCCTTCTTTGCTTAGAACTGAGTTTCCATCTGAGCTCTTGATATTCATACAAGTGGTTCTCTTTAATTTTCCTGTAGGCAGTATCTATATTACCTCTGGTGAGACAAGCCTCTACATCCTTACATTTGTCCTTTACCCATCCCTGCTTAGCCATTTTGCACGTCCTGTCGTTCTCATTTTTGAGACATTTGTATACCCTTTTGCCTGCTTCATTTACTGCATTTTTATATTTTCTCCTTTCATCAGTTAGGTTCAATATCTCTTCTGTTACCCAAGGATTTCTAGCAGCCCTCATCTTTTTTCCTACTTTATCCTCTGCTGCCTTCACTACTTCGTTCCTCAAAGCTACCCATTCTTCTTCTACTGTATTACTTCCACCCATTCCTGTCATTTGTTCCCTTATGGTCTCCTTGAAGCTCTGTACAACCACTGGTTCTTTCAGTTTATCCAGGTCCCATCTCCTTAAATTCCCACCTTTTTGCAGTTTCTTCAGTTTTAATCTACAGGTCATAACCAATAGATTGTGTCCAGAGTCCACATTTGCCCCTGGAAATGTCTTACAATTTAAAACCTGTTTTCTAAATCTCTGTCTTACCATTATATAATTTGAAATATTGCAGTATCTCCAGGTCTCTTCCACATATACAACCTTCTTTCATGATTCTTGAACCCAGTGTTAATCATAGCTAAGTTATGATCTGTGCAAAATTCTACCAGATGGCTTCTTCACCTACCACGTTTCCTTATTTCCATTTTCCTACTACCGAATTGCAGTCACCAATGACTATTAAATTTTCGTCTCCTTTCACTATCTCAATAATTTCTTTTACTTCATCAAACATTTCTTCGTCATCTGCAGAGCTAGTTGGCATATAAAGTTCTACTACTGTGGTAGGCGTGGGCTTCGTGTCTATCTTGGCCACAATAATGCGTTTACTATGCTGTTTGTAGTAGCTTACCCACACTCCTATTTTTTTATTCATTATTTAACCTACTCCTGGTTACCCCTAATTGATTTTGTGTTTATAACCCTGTAGTCACCTGACCAAAAGTCTTGTTCCTCCTGCCACCGAACTTCACCAATTCCCACTATATCTTACTTTAACTTATCCATTTCCCTTTTTAAATTTTCTAACCTACCTGCCCGATTAAGGGATATGAAATTCCACGCTCCGTTCCGTAGAACGTCAGTTTTCTTTCTCCTGATAACGACATCCTACTGAGTAGAGCTCGCCCAGAGATCCGAATGGGGGATTATTTTACCCCCGAAATGTTTTACCGAAGTGGACGCCATCTCATTTAACCATACAGTAAATGTGCATGCCCTCGGGAAAAATTTCTACCATAGTTTCCCCTCGCTTTCAGCCATTCGCAGTACCAGCACAGCAGGGCCGTTTCGGTTCGTGTTACAAGGCCAGATCAGTCAATCATCCATAATGTTGCCCTGCAACTACTAAAAAGGATGCTGCCCCTCTTTAGGAACCACACGTTTGTCTGGCCTCTCAACAGATACTCCTCCGTTTTGGTTGCCCTATGGTACGTCTATCTGTATCACTGAGGCAAGCAAGCCTCCCCACCAACGGCAAGGTCCATGGTTCAATGGGATGATGATAAATAAAAGTTGCGAGTGGATGAGTGTGTTATGCATTGCAAGGCAAAACACAGCCAACTGGGCACGGTATAGCAAGAGCCAACGCTGCAGCACACTACTGGAACAGAAACCTTTCATCATTTTCCACTATGGAAGTGTTTAGAGAACGTGAGCTTAAGTCCTAAACGAACATAGTGTGGATGTGTAAGCCCTCAGCCTTCGTGCACTAAATTCTTCTCATCTCAGTACCACAGCCATCGCCATCGGCGTAACCGTGGAATGCAGTAAGGGGTTGGCTGTTCGACCACAAGAAGCGGCAGCCTGCCCTTGAGTTACAAGGGGCTAGCGGAAATTCGCGGGGATAGTCAGCTGCACTGTTTTGCTGCTTTACCTACAACTCAGACTATTGTCGTCGTGACATTTCTTATACCTATTAAGTGTTGCAACAATGTATTTGTATGATTTCAGCTGTTACAACTGCGACTCTTTGGCATCACGGTAATAGGGTACGGTATTTTTTCGCCTGTTTAACTGCACAGTTTTATTTTTCGCTATCGATTTGCTGTAGTACCTTAGAACATATTCTGAGGTCAAACAGAACGACCTCAACGCGAGCCAGCATGAATTTTGAGAATATAGATCATGCGAAACCCAATTCACTTAAAAAGCACAGTTGTCCTGGTGAGTGAAATGCGTTTCGGAAATCAGTAAACACCGTTTTCCCCTGTCTGCCTTGATCTCTGGTATTCAGACTGTCGTTCGAGTCGGGTTGCACGTAGTCGATGTTTTCGGAATCCATGCTGCTTAGCAGGGGGGAGCTCATTCAGTCTGAGGTAACTCGTTACGCCTGAGTTCAGAATTATAAATTTTCTGCTTGACCAAGATTTCGTGCCACCGTGAAGACCAGCCTAGACTTCAGGGTGGCTCTAATGCCACTCTTGATTCCTTGTGGATGGCTTGGAAGTTAATGCTGATAATCTCTGAGAACTGTACACAGTCGTATGCGTGAATACAAGGTGCGCTGATAAAAAGTAAAACATTTATTAACAGTCGGCTGCTACTTGGATAATCAGCACGTGATTACCGACGCAAAAGGTAACACAGAGTTTGACAGTAGGAGTACAAAAAATATCTCGTGACCAAAGACGTAAGCGTAGTTATGGCGATTAGCTTCTTAAAAGTTTACACAAGTACAGATGGAAATTGTGCTCGAATATGTGATAAAAATAAAGCAATATACTGATGTGAGTTGGGCGTTTTACTGCTCTGTAACTGGCAACAGGATCGCGTTTACGTGTATGTTATCTGGGCATCACAACCAATTAAAATAAATCCCCCCCCCCCCCCCCCACATAAGTATAAAAAGGCAAATGTCGGGCTTGGTAGTCTAGCGATAATGAGCGTGCAGGAACAGTAGAAGTCGTGAGTTCGAATCTCGGTGCCTTTCTTTTTTTGTATTTTTAAGTGCAGTGTGCCATGTTTTTGGCTAAATATACCACTTAATCTTTTACCCTTGTTTTCGTCTGTCTGTTGCAGATCCTTTGCTTCAGGAACGGGGAGATGTATCAAGTTGAAATTTTTTTCACATACTGAGGTCGTGTTCCCTTCACGGTGTAAAATATACAGACCTAGAGGGCACTTTCTGTTGACCTACACTAATGAAAATTAGCAAGGAGCAAGGTTTTACAGTACACGTAAAGGAAAAATCCGAAAACTGGGAATTTGTTGTTATATCACACGGAAATTGTTATCCAACATCGAACTTCAAATTACAACATCAGTAGTTCTGCGTTCATGTTGACTGGTTCCCAATACTAAACGTCAAATATCGCGCAAGGAATGGCAGTATTGTGTTTCGGAATGTAGCCGTCATCAGATATCCATATGCGATTACTGCATCTGCATATGTCGTTCAAAGTTGCATGTCAAGCAGAACAGACACAGTTAGCCTCAATGCAGAACTTCTAATTACTCTAATAACAGTAATACTTAAATATCTGCAACATTTCGCGGTCCTGTCACCAACTGTATAAACATTAATTTTAATAATGAACAGTCTCAGTTGCACCGTTTATCTAGAATTTACCTGTGTTTCAGTCGGGATAACCCAACCTTCTTCACAATAACAGTATCTACTGTCTGTCCATAGTGGACATCGCCAAGTTAATACTACTAATTCATAAACTATCGCCAGACTGTAAAACTTATCTGGCACTGCATCGGCCCCACTTCGCGACCGCGATACGGCAGCCACGAGTGCTGTACTGGATCTCCACTATGAACACACAGTAAACATTGTTATTCTGAAGAAGGTTGAGTTATCCCTACTGAAACCTGGGTAAATTCTAGGTAAGCGATGCAACAGAGGCTGTTCATTATTAAAATAATAATACTGGTCGCCTGCTTCCTGCATGACTTTGTCACATTTATACTATTAAAATGAAAACATTCTCGAAAATCTTTTAATCCGTGGGATCGGTATCTTGCCAGGATCAATGTCGATAACGGGTGAAAATAGTCGAGATTCTCTATTCCCGGAACGTATGAACTGTCTACGTACATAATTAAGTTTGTATAACACCCTCAGCGAGCGAGTCCATTTTTTGTATATTATGCAATGTACCTTTATTCTCTTTTGAAAATGTGTCTTAATGACGTGTAAGATTTTGCAGTTCATGGATGACTGACATGCAATGATTCAAACCCATTACATTCTTATGCCTTGTCTTAAATAACAATGCTGCAATGAGACTGAAAATTGAAACCTATTACAGGGTTGCCACAACTTTCCCCCAAGTGAAAGACCTAAATTGAAAAAAAAAAAAAAATGTAATGACCTCTGTGTTTCTGAACGTGTGAACAAAAATCTTAAGTACTAACATCAAAATGTTGTGTAATGAACTGCTTGTAGATGGAGAAAGGAAGCCCAATGGTAGATATGTTTAATTAAGATCACTGATTTTATTTTCATAAAGCGAAACCCATTTGGTGACGGAAATATGCATTTTCTTGGAGTTGCGAGACACATTCCTGAAAGCAGTGATGGTATTTAAAATAATCTCAGAAAAAAGTAGGCCTCTCGAAATAAATGTACAAGGTGGGCAAGAGGTGTGTCAACCAACTCTGTAGGTGACTGCTAATAAAATTATGCTTCTATGTTCGTAATTGTCGGTTATTACTCACTGAGTTATGTCTATTATCTACAGGTATTGTGTGATTTTTTTTTCTTTCAATAAATACATGACTTCATAGTGTACAAACTGCCTGCGATTGCCACAATTTTTTTTTTCTTATCGTCCATTCTTTCAAATATATAAACTACTTTCGAAGTGCCAAAATATACTATAATAAATAAATTTTGTATCAAACGCCGCACTGTACAATATACTTGCTGTGAGACAGTCACGATTCCCGAAATACATCGCCTGGGGCCGAGGAGGGGCACCACAGTCCTAGGTCCATGGTAGTACCCGCACATTAGTGGCAAACTATGGGCTTTGGATCGGCAGGCCCGATCCGTTAGAGAGACCCACAGAAATGGCCTGCAATTTTTGCCCGCCACGAAAGTCCATTCATGTGACCAGCCATTCACATGTCACAGTCACCACGTCGATGAAATGATACCGCGGCGATAACACACGCAACGGGTAACTCGAGCAAATACTCTGAGCGTAGTCAGCAACTCACCGTAAGGATGATCGCTCAGGCACATAGAAAAGACCATCAAACTCTATAACTAAATTTCTGGCTGCAGCCTTTGTCAGAAAACGAAAGTTGTTGTGACGTTTTTTTACCGCCAGTTCATTTGTCCAGTTGCGGAAGCTGTCAGGCGCTGACGCCACGCTGCAACACACCACTGCCAGGCGGGCTGCATCGAGCACAGCCCCTGTAAATCAGCAAATGCACAGTCCAGCGAGCTAAGAAAGTTGCAACTCGGTCTGCAGAGGTCCTTCGTGCATACGAGACACTAGAACAGGTGGTGCACACAACCGCGACAGTATCAGTGCTGCTGCGGACCTTTCGCTGCATCCACTGTGACTCGTGTGGCCACTGGAGTGTAAGTGTGCCTCCCGGGCAGTCCTGTCGTAGCCGACAATTGGTGCCCAGCATCGCCTCCGACTGCACGCCGCCTTCGCTTCCTGTCCACAGTGTTAACTATACAGACGGCGCTTCTACGAAATCGGCAAAAAATTAGATACACCATTTAAAGAATATTATGTTTTTGAAGAAAACTACACTGTCAAAAATTCCCTTTAACTAACAGCTAAAATTAAAAACTTTTCCATTTCTGATGATGGTAATTCCGTATCCTTTAACGTAATTAATTTACTTGCTAACATTCACATTTATGAGACTATTAAAATTACTGATGAGAATCTTCTCCAACACAAAAACCTAATGTACAAGAAATTAAAGATGTCATTAGGTTATTACTTCTGATACTCTCCTACAACTATTTCCAGTTTAACGCTGAAATTTTTTTTACGACCTTAAGCCTTTGCCGTGCCCATTTGTATAACAATTACGCTTGCCAACAGTTTTGTTAAACATCACAAAAGGCAGTACTGTAAGAAATTGGTGTGACCTGAGCAATTTTCCAGTCTTTAGGTACGGATCTTTCTGTGAGCGGTTGTATATAATTACTAAACATGGAGCTATTGTATCAGCACACTCAGAGAAACTTGACTGGTATACAATCTGGAACGGAAACCTTGCCTTTAATAAGTGATTTAAGGTGCTTTGCTACACCGAGGATATGCACTTTCTGTTGACTGGGCTTCGGGAATGCTTACTTCGTATTCTTTGCTGAAGGAGTTTCGGAAAATCACGTTTCTTAACTCTACTTTAGTGGCACTGTCATCAGTGACTCCACTGTTACTTTCGCCCAGTGAAGGTACTGATTGCGTCTTGACACTGGTGTACTCTATGCATGACCAGAATCTCTTTGGGTTTTTCGCCAGATTTCGAAACAGAGTTTTGTTGCGGAAATTATCAAGAGCATCTCGCACTGTAGTAACCGCTATATTTAGAACTTCTGCAAAACATTGCCAGTCTTGCGGATTTTGGATTCTTTTAGATTTGGCATGCTTTTTCGTTACTTCTGCAACAGCGATTTCACCCGTTTTGTCCATGGGGGATCAGTACCATCACTTATTAATTGATGTGGTATATATATCTCTCAATTGCAATCGATACTATTTCTCTGAAATCATTCCACATCTTTTCTACGCTTACATGATCAGATCGGAAGGAGTGGAGGCTGTTTCCTTAAAAATCGTTAAGAGCATTGTCACCTTTTTTTAAACAGATGTACTTTAAGTTTCTTTTTGATGGTTGTAGGTGTTACAGTATTCAGTGTACAGGCAACTGACTTGTGGTCGCTAATCCCTGTATTCGTCATGATACTACCTATTCATCCAGGAATATTTGCTGCTAAGAGGTCAAGTACGCCTTCGCAATCATTTATGCTTCGAGTGGGCTCACGAACTAATTGTTCAAAATAATGTTTTTAGAAAGCATTCAGTACAATTTCGGCTGACGTTTTATGCGTACCGCCGCCTTTAAAGGTATAAATTTTCCAGCATATCGAGGATAGATCGAAATCAACACCGACTATAATTGTGGGAGTGGGGTACCGATTTGAAATGAGACTCACGTTTTCTTTGAACTGTTCAGCAACTATATCCTCTCAGTCGGGGTCGGTAAAACGATCCAGTTTAGTCCGATTGACAAGTATAGCCTCTACCCATACTGTTTCGCAGGAACTATCTACTTTAGTTTCACTACAAGGTAAACTACTTCTGACAGCAATAAATACTCCAGCACCAACTATGTTTAATCTATCCCTTCTGAACGTTGTTAGGTCGTTTGAAAAAATTTCGGCTTAACTTATTTCCGGCTTTAGCCAGCTTTCCGTACCTATAACTGTTTGAGCTTCAGTGCTTTCTATTAGGGCCTGGAGCTCTGGTTCTTTCCCAACACAGCTACGATAATTTACAACACCGATCGTTTCTACAACCACCTTACTGTGTGTTACCTGCCCCCTTTTAGACAGACGCCATTTCTATGTTTTCCTGAGACCCTCTAACCTAAAAATGCACCCCAGCCGCCCCCACTACCCGTGCAGTGGACTCCTGACCTATTAAGCGGAATCCGGAAACCCACCACACTATGGCTCAAGTCAAGGAATCTGAGGCCTACACAGTCACGTAACCGCCTGAGCCTATTATTCATACCTTCCACTCGGCTCTGCACCGAAGGACCACAGTCGGTTCTGTCGATGATGGTGCAGATTATGAGCTCCGCCTTAAACTCGCTTAACCATATCCGCTAAACAAAAGGAGAGAGAATCTCCAACAATCCAAAGCGACACACGCCATTGGCACCGAGTTGGGCCACCACCTGCAGTTGGGTGCACCCTGTACTCTTCATGGCATCCGGAAGCACTCTTTACAAATCAGGACTGACTCCCCCACCTTGTGCACACTGCCGTCGTTCCCCTCCTTGGCAGCCATGTTACTAAGGCGGCCAATTACGCGCCTATTATTGGAGTTCCGAACTACCAGCAAACTCACCTTCTGTGAACACACAGAATTTGCGTTCCAAGAAGCTTCCTCTGGAGGCCCTACGATCGGCCCCTCGCAAAGTCTTTCGCTGCCTGCCATACTTTGGAATGATCTCTCACTCGACCACAGGTGAGGGATCAACCTCAGCGCAGCAGACCAACATAAATGTAGGATAATGACATCACTGCTGCTCGAAGATCTGCAGTCAGAGAAGACAACTCCAAATGCAAGGGGAAAAGACACAAGATTGCTGTAAGTAAATATCAGAAACTTATTTATTATAAAGAACATTCCTAGATGTTGAAAGCGACCGAAATTGTTAATTCTACTTACGATGTTTTAAAAGAATGAACTTATATGGTAAAATGAACCAAGTCTGCTTTTCTTCATGGTTACGTGACGTTACGTATATATCTGTTTTGTATTTTTATTCGTCAATGCCTTCCGTTTAAGCTCACTCAAGCTAAACAGGTCTCTGCTGCCAAGTCATTATCAATTGTCATTGATGAAGGGTGAAAGCAAAGGAAAGAGTATTCATTTTCTTTTCCCTCATGGCGGATTTAGGGAGTTGGGATGCATGGCAAAAGCGCATTCTTACGCGACTTTGGTAAAAATAAAAGTACTTTTATACCGTAACAGCGTTGTGTACGTTGATTATGACTCTATGATCATACTGATATACTAAAAAGGACAACCAAACCAGCATCTACTGCAACGTGGATAGTAGTACGAAAAGATTTGTTTTTACTTTTTAGACATTACTCCTGACTAGAAAATTCGAAGCGCAAAGGACCGTTACAATCGAGTCTGCACAATTCGAAGTTCGAATAATTAATTCTATTTAACTCGACTTTACTCTAGATGAAATCAGGAAAAATCGAAATAAAATTTTTATTTTCTTTTTACTAACGTATTTCCAGTTTTCTTACATGTTTTTTGCTTTAGTATTTGAAAAGGAAGGTACACACAAATGTTCGAAAATACATAAATTCAGCTTCATTCATTTTTCAATGCTGAATCAACTGTCACGAATGGTTGCTTTTTGTCAATTAAGTTTCTCATAAAGGACCTTATGTCTTTGGAGCTAGCTTGTCACTCCTTATTTGTATCTGAGACTTCTGTTCCCAGACTAACCGTAAATGTCTTAGCGTTCCGTAAAGCTATAACCTCCGACATATACCTTTTGTACCCTGCATTGAGTAAGGCAATACCATAAACTTTCGCCTCGCCCGGTCTGCTTGCTCCCGCTTTTTAATACTTATGAGCAACATTATCTTTCCGCTCGATGATCGTTTGCAGCTTGGATGGTGGAATCCCGAAACAATTCGTTACCTGCTACTTCTCGTTGCATTCCACAGCGTCGAAACTCGTTTCTGTTTTACGAATGTCGGAAACTTCCTGGAAAATATCCTAAAGTGAAAAACGTCTACTTTCTCCGTGGTAGAAGTTCCTTGTGTGACAAAATGGCGTCAGATTTGAATCACTATTAATTACGAGACTGACAGTGCGCAAACAAAGGTTAAGTCCACGTGGTTGTCACTTATTGCCTGTATTGGCATATGCGGGTCATTGTTAGGAATCATCTTTATGTAAAGTTATAAACTGGTGTAGCTGTAAGATAGGATTCTCATTTGTGTGTCATTGCGATGAACAGCTTAGGGAGCGCCGCTAGGAGTAACAGAAAATAAAAATATTCGCCGGAATATAAACGAAAATCTATATTGAGTTTAAACCTACGACACAAAGGGAGAGTTCGTCTCAGGACTTGTAAATATGCTCTAAATTACAGAAAACGCGAGAAAAGCCCTCCCAGAAGCCTAAATAGGGCAGCGCTGAGAGAAGGCGACAGCTCCCTCAGAGTCGGAAAAAAAGGAAGAAATTGCGCAACGCGATAACGTACTCAAAGGCTATATCGTACCCCAGCCACTGAAAAGTCCAAAATTGTGAGTGTGAACACTGTAATAAAGATATTGATAACTTAATTTCATATTAATATGAAACACATGTTACGATTTTATCCCGACGTTTTCACGAAAAATGTACGGCGCAGACCTGAACTGCACACACAGAAATTTATTTGCAACGGATTAATAATATGCTGTGGTATTTCGTGCATTGTTAAAACAACTGATGAAACAGACAGAATTATCTGGTGTAAGCTAGGCGTTGACTTGTAATTATAGAATGTCTGCGGGTCGTTTTGATATGACAGTCGCCTCGATTAGTGAAGAAGTTGCTTCGGTTTTCTCGAGGCATTTGGGAACAGGTTGAAACAAACGATTAACAACCGTCGACTGCATACAGTCGCAAAGGCTGATTTCAAATGTCTTTGGTAACTGTAAAGCTACTTCACCTGGGTAGGGGGGACAGCTACTAGTCGGAGGTAAACACTTCCTCCTCACAGCGTTCTAATGTTGCCGGCTACACTATGCCACTCAGCGTCCGATGTAAACACAGCCGACAACAGGAAGTGTGACAGGTCTACCAGACCGAGTTCAGAGCAGGAAACGGCCGGGGTCCCCGGTGGTCTAGTGGTAAGGGGGTCTGGAACGTTCCAGCGCCTCGGCTGGGGCTATTCGCCCCAGCCGGGCCGGGGTTCAATCCCCGGCCGGCGCTGGAATTTTCAGATTTCCGAACACTAGCCTCCACCTCTGCCCTGGCATGTGGCGCATGCCGGGCACCCCCGTGGGGTCCGTGCTTCGGATCCCACGTGGAGCTCACTCCCACACTACAAAATATACCTCATTATGCTGCTGCAATCACTTATTTTAAATTTTAATACGCACACTTTCTTCACCAGACCACATCCACATATATTTTCCAGGTACTTTCTACATAAGACATCTCACTGTCGCAAGAAACTGCATAGTATCATGAACATTTGTAGGATTGCAACAATGAAATGAAATCCTCACTAAAAAAACTAATAAGTTTTATTTTCCTTTTTGTGCTAAATGCTGCTAAGATAAATACCAAAACAGCTTTCATTTTCTTGTAGGTAATTATGAAAGTAAGTTTGGCTATAATACTGAATAAATTATCTCAATGTCAAAGAAATGCAAAATATTATATCAATACCATCACACAAGATATTTTCAGGTGTCTCAGTCTGCCTTTTCTTTTTAGTATCCTGATTGATTATACGATAATAAATAAATTCTGTATCAGAAATCGTTTCGTAACAGTTCACACTCAGTGCCATTTATAAGTGAATATTGTCAGTAATTGTAGTTTCAAAACGAACACAGGCCTTTTTTTCAAATTATTCAAGTGTCAAAATGAGATTAAGATAGGATACAGGTCACTAATGAGATAAACTCTTTGTTTGTATGATACAGGATAATTCTCCTGGTCTTATGTCAGCTGAATGCTAAATTAAACAGTTAACATTTAAAAAAATGAATTTTACTGACAGGTCTACATGTCTCATATAATATTTCTGTTGGTAGTTTCATGACAACCTCTAAGGCTCAGCTTTATATAAAAGTACCTTGCAGGTCAGAAAAGAAATTTTATTACTACCTCTACAGATTCAGTTGGTCTATTGTTGTTGTACTATTGTTGCATTGCGAGAGAGAGACTGCTACTATAGCTGTTTTCTTTTGCTATTAAATTCCGTGCCATATCTCCATTCTAAATGCTAAAAGGCGTGGATAAAACTTTTAGCAATACTATTTCCTTTTCACCACATCGCTGCTAGGTGTCGCTACTGGTCCCTCATACAGTCAGTTGTCTGTAGCGCAGGGCTTCGCTACCAGAGGGCTCTAGCGGAGCTGGCGACGACTCACTCTGCCGGGATTTGCTGCTTCACTCCTGAACGAGTACGCCAGCTGAGATACCCGCTAAATCCTCACACTAAACGAGAAGCGTAATAGCACCAATACCAAATAAGGCAACTCGTGGTCAGTGCGAATATTTTCAAACCACCACTATGATAACTCCTAGCTGAAAATACTGATACAAACTATTTGCGGAGGAATGGAGCACCTTACAGAAGCTGATTTAGAGGAAAATCAATTTGGAGGGAACAGCACCTATATTTATAACATCTTTCGATACAGAAAAAACTTTTGACGATGTTGACCAGAATATACAGTTTGAATTTAAGATGGAACCAGGAATAAAATATAGCGAGAGAAACATTACTTAGAACTCCACCAGAAATGAGACAGAGGCTGTACAAGTCGAAGGACATAAAAGTAAGGCAATACGTGAGAAGTGAGTGAGACAGCGTTCTAGTCCATTGCCTGATGTTATTCATTCTATATGCACGGTGTTTCACACTACTCGTGACTATACAGGGGATTTAACTGATCAAGTTTTACATAGGAATCTACTTCTGAAAACGTCATCTTGCGATGCTACAGAACGTCAAAGTTATAGGAACCGGCAACTACAAAAATAGATGGATCCCATGAAGATGTTACAAACTTTCTAAGATGATGCAGATGGATAAATGCGTACATTTGTGATTATGTCCTTGCACCGGAAAATTATAACAGAAAACCTTTCTGTTACCTCTGACAGTATGTAACGTTATCGTTGTTGCTAGGATGTAGGACAGGAAACTTGCAGAGGCGGTGGTATGGAACGAAAGAAGAAAACAATGTGCAGTACACATAGGCTGTAAGATGCATACATCATGAACCATGAGCACTTGTTCATCATCGCTTGCGTGAAAGCCATCTCCACTATTGAACAAGTGCTTACAGCTCCAGAATTATGCAGTTTAGAGTTCCATGTTTACTGCACTTTTTTTCTTGTTTCGGTCTATACTGCCGCCTCTGAACTTTGCCTACCCTACAATCCTAGCAACAACAGTACCAGTACATGTATTCCACTGTCAGAGGCAGGATAACGATTTTCACTTACAACTTTCGACACGTTTGTTTCCGGTACAGGGGCCCTTACCTCAAATCGATACATTTGTCTGTTTCCATCATACTAGGAAGTTTGTAACACAATCACGGATCATCTTGCATATACATACATTTACCGGAGCTGGCGCCTGTGACTTTGATGCTCCACAGCGTCGGTGGGTGACGTTTGCAGGCATGAGTTTCTATGTAAAACTGCAAGCTCTAGAAGTGTTGTGGCTCAGTGGTCTGAAGAAGATGATTCTTGCGAGGAAGGAAATATATTTGAAGATGCAAGTAGTGAAGAATTAGCCAATGAACCTGCAGATGTGAATATTGAGGCAGATGGCAGTCCTTCCGATAATATTACTTCATCAGAGTCTGAAAATGGAGCACCACCACAAAAAGGTATAGAAGACCACACATACATTAGTCGGAATGGAGCGATTTGGAAATTAGATCCTCCTGCAACTTTTCGTACGCCTGTCCATAACATCGTAAAGAAGGCATCTAGTCCAGCCCTTGGTTTGAATACCTGTAAACCTAAGGATGCCT